>NC_143130.1:153200203-153810917 GCF_059928025.1 Delphinapterus leucas | reverse complement strand
AGGCATATCATTTGTTGATGTTTTGCTACATTCTCTCTCTCCCTCCCTCTTCTATCTATCTATCTATCTATCTATCTATCTATCTATCTATCTATCTATCTGTTTTTCCCCAATCCATTAAACAGTTACTTGAAGCTATTGTGACCCTTCACACCTAAACATTCAGCGGGTATTTCCTAGGAACAAAGCTATCCTTACATGCAACTACTATATACTATTCACTCTAAGGAAACTTAACATAAATACAATTACAATCGGCCCATTATTTAAATTTCCTCAATTGTCCCAATAATATCCTTTACAGTTTCTTTTTTTTGGTGTGTGTGTACACATTTAGTTTTATTGTAACAAAGTAACTTGTACACTTTTAACGTTTAAAACTGAACATCATCTTTCCTTTCCAGTGAAACAAAAAGAAAAATTTAAAAATAAACAGGAACAAAATTACAATAGAGAATGTCAATTGCAAATAAGATCCTACAGGTTCTGCTGATTCTCCCATCGAGTGGTAGGGCTCAAGTCATCATTAGGAGATAATTTTATTTTAAAAGTGTCATCTTAAATTGCAAGGATGTCCGTTAAACATCACAATTAAACATGCCAAAGGAGAAGCCATGTTGTCAAAATGCCCACTTAACCCACCCAAACATCTCAAACCCACCCTTTGCTGACCTTCTATAACCCCATTTTTTAAAGGTTTTTTTTCTTTTTTTAAACAAGAGAAAGTAGACAGATACATGTTGGTAAACGCTAACTGTCCATACTCACATAGAGACACAGTGTAATCTCTGAGTCCAATATACAGAGAAAGGAGGAAAAAAGCTAGAATTCTATGTATTACTACACAGGGGCCTAGCACCCTCCAGCTTCCAGCAGAGCTAAGGGAGCAGAAGGTTCTTCTTTTTTCCCACAGAGAATGGTGGTGTTGATTCCATAAAGTTTTTGTTGAGACAGGAAAGGATAAAAATGAATTTGGAACAGAAAGGGGTAGAGATTCTTTTCCCACTGAATTCTGCTCAAGGTATTTTCCCCCAAAATAAGTTGTGAGCCATGGTATAAAGGAGAAAAGAGACCTCAAAAACAGGGTGCCTGAACACAAGAGGAGGAGAAAAGAAAAAGACTGCAACTTGCTCCCAGAGACTGCAGAAAATTAAAAAAGGAAGGTTGGAATCCATCAGTGTTCCATTAGTCATCTTCTCCACCTTTCTCTCCTCCCTCCCCCTCCCCCTCATCATATCTTCATCTTCTTCACCTTCATCCGCACCCCCTTCTTCATCAGTATCTTCCAATCCTTCTCCCTCTTCATCGTCACCTTCTTCTCCTTCCCCTTCCTCATCATCCACGTCCAGAACCAAGTAGCACTGTAATGGATTTGGCCAAATATCATCTTTGATGACCTCTCCTAACTCATCTGCACCTGCATCAGAATGATCAGTAAACCAGGTGAAGCAGCTTTCTGGTTCCTCATGCTGTCTCTTCCTGCTGGCTTTATTCTGCGTTTGATTTGAACATTTTGTCAAATCCTTTCTGGATTTCCATTTGAGTGGACTTTGAAGATGGATCACCACTCTCATTCAGATGAAGTTCTTTGGAGAGAACTTTATTTTCGAAGTCAGGGTTTTCATCAAAATAAAAATCTATTCTGTAACCTGAGTTAGTATCTTCAAATTCTGTCACTTCACTCTTGTCAAATAATGCAGCGCCTCTTCATCCTCCTCCCCAAGCAGTGCAGACACTTGTGGATGGTTAACAAATGTTACCCCAAAATTTGGGATTTTGGCCATCAATTCCGACCTCTTCTGAAAAAATGGTTGGCGGAGTTTGTTATATTTCTGTTCTACTTTCAAAATCTCCTCACTGGCTTGTTCGTTAAGTCTGTCTGTTTCATTTTGTACTTCATCAATATGTTCAATTGCTTCTTGCTGTTCTTTTTCTTCGTTGGTCAAGTTCGGAGAAGCAGACGTTTCCTCTGGCCTGGAGGCAGGAGTCAGTCTCGGTTTCTTTGGTTTCTTTGCTTGGGGTGGAAGTGAAGACTGGTGTTTGGGGGCCATGCTGGGAGAAAAGCCAAGAATCCACCCAAGGGAAGACGATCGTACCAGGAGCTCTGAGAACTCTACAGTTTCCTATTTTTTTAATTCAGGGTACAATCAAGGATCACACATTGCATTTAGTTTTCATGCCTAGTCTCCTTTAATATAAAAACAGTTCTGTAGCCTTTTTTTTTCTTTCATGACATTGACATTTTTTAAGACTCCAAACCGACTGTTTTGCAGAATGTCCCTAATCTTTGGATTTCAGTTTCCTCATAATTAGATTTAGTTTTTTTTTTAATTTGGGGGGACAAAAATACTACATGATTAATGTATCCTTATATACTCCACACCATGATGTACATTATGTCAGTTTGTCCCATCAGTAGTGACATCAAGTTTGATCACTTGGGTAAGGAAGTGTTTGCCAAATTTCTCTATTGTAAAGGTATGTATAGTAATCTATGGGATAATACTTTGAGGTTCTGAAAGTATCTTGTTCCCTACAGCTTTTTACCAATGGTTCTGACATCCACTGATGATGATTCTTGCCCAAATCAGTTATTACAATGGTGATTGTAAATGATTTTATATTTCTATCCTTCCTTCTACATTAGTTGTAATATTCCTATACAAAAAAGCTCCCCCATCTCTCCCATTTTCTTTGTTTACCCTTAATATCTTATGGACACATGGATTCTTTATTAAAAATGAACATGTTGTACACCTTACATTTATACAATGTTATACATCAAATATATATCAATAAAAATTAAAAATAATCATGTGATAATCCACTACTGTCATTACTAATTTTGATCCTTAAATTGTCTCAAATTTGACCAACATGAGACTTTTCAAGCTGGTTCCTGTTTCTTTTGGCAAGTCCCCATCAATTTTTGAGCACTTCCTTGCATTTTTCTATAAGTAAAAAATTTCCTTATTATGAAGAGGGACCAAGATGGTGACATAGAAGGCTCATGAACTTCCTTCCTCCCATGGACACACAGAATGTACAGCCACGTACAGAGCAATTCCTCTGGGAGAAATCCAGAAACTAGTGAGTAGATGAGAAAATACTCACCTCAAAATGGGTAGGAAAGGCTAAGACACACTCTCACCATGAACCTCATCCTCAGTACAGGGCCGTACAATTGGGTGGGGAACCCCCAATTCCCACCTTCTCCCTGAGGAGTGAAAGGTTTGGACCCACATTTTGTGCGCCAACTTTTAATGGTCTCACATCAGGGATGGGTCCCTAAAACACCTAGCTCTGAAAGCCAACAGGGCTTGTGTCTATGAGTCCCACAGGACTACAGCAAACAGAGGAGCAATTCTTAATGGGTCTGTGACTTCCTTTGATCATTAAACTTTCATTTCTCACTGTGCCATCACTTGGATCTTGTAATACGTTTTTTTAATTGTAGTAAAACACACATCACATTACACTTGCCATCTTTATCATTTTTAAGTGGATATTTGGGTTTCTTCCACCTCTTGGTTATTGTGAATAACGCTGCAATGAACATGGGTGTGCACATATCTCTTTCAGACTCTGCTTTGAATTCTATTGTATATATAACCAGAAGTAAGATTGCCAGATCATATGGTAATTCTATAATTTTTTTGAGGAACCACCTCAAAAACTACTATTTTCCATATCAGCTGTACCATTTTACATTCCTACCTATAGTGCACAAGTGTTCCAATTAATAGGATGTTGGTCACAACCTCACCAACCCTTGTTCATTTTCTGTTCTTTTGATAGTGGCTACCCTAACGGGAGAGATGTAATACCTCATTGTGGTTTTGATTTGCCTTTCTCATGATTAGTGATGTCGAGCTTTTTCATGTGCTTGTTGGCTATTTGTATATCTTCTTCAGAGAACTGTCTGTTCAAGTCTTTTGCCCGTTTTTAAAATCAGACATTTTTGTTGTTGAGTTGAAGTTCCTTATAAATTCTGGATATTAATCCCTAATCAGATATATGATTTCCAAATATTTTCTCCAATTCCATAGATTGCCTTCCACTCTCTTGATTGTTTCTTTTGATACACAAAAGGTTTTAAGTTTGATGTAGTTCCATTTGTCTAGTTTTGCTTTTGCTGTCAATGCTTTTGGTGTCACACCCAATAAATCATTGTGAAATCCAAAGTCCTAAAGTTTTCTCCTAGTTTTATAGTTTAGGTCATGTGTGTAGGTCTTTAATCCACCTTGAGTTAACTTTTGTATATGGTGTAAGAGTCTAACTTCATTCTTTTGCATGTGGATATCCAGTTTTCTGAGAACCATTTGTTGAAGAGACTGTCCTTTTCCCATGTGTGGTCTTGTACCCTTGTAGAGAATCATTTGGCAATACGGTCAGCCCAACATGTCCGAAGGTATTGCACCAGTGGATTCAAGCAGCTGGGGATAGAAAATATTTGGGAGAAAAAGTTCCAGAAAATTCCAAAAAGCAAAATTTGAATTTGCTGTGCACTGGTAACTATTTACATTGCATTAGGTATTACAAGTAATCTAGAGATGGTTTAAAGTATATGGGAGGATGTGCATAGGTTATACGCAAATACTTCACCATTTTATATAAGGGACTTGAGCATCCACAGATTTTGGCATCTGTGAGGGTCCTGGAACCAATCCCCTGCTAATATAATGGAATGGCTGTATGTGTATGGGTTTATTTCTGGGCTCTCTATCGTTGCATTTGGTCTATATATCTGTCTTTATGTCAGTACAACACTGTGATTACTACTTTGCTTTGTAGTATGTTTTGAAATCAGGAAGCATGAGGCCTCCAACTTTGTTCTTCCTTTCCAAGATTGTTTTGGCTATTCGGGATCCCTTGAGATTCCATACCAGTATTGGCTTTTTTTCCTTTCCATTTCTACAAACGTTATTGGTATTTTGATAAGACATTGCATTGAATCCATAGGTCACTTTGGGTAGTATGGACATTTTATTGCTATTGAGTGTTCCAATCCATGAGCACAGAATGTCTTCCCATTCTCTTGTATCTTCTCTGATTACTTTTAGCAACATTTTGTAATTTAGTGTACAAGTCTTTCACCTCCTTAGTTAGGTTTACTCCTAGGTATTTTATTCTTTTTGATGCTATAGCAAATTGGATTGTTTCCTTAGTTTCTTTTTTGATTGGTCACTGTTAGCGTACTGAAATGCAACTGATTTTTCCATGTTGATTTTGTATCCTGAAACTTTGTTGAAATCATTAATTAGTTGTAACAGATTTTACAAATGGATTCTTTAGGATTTTCTACATAAGATCATGTCACGTGTGAACAGAGATAATTTTACTTCTTCTTTTCCAATTTGGATACCTTTTCTTTTTCTTGCCCAACTGCTCTAACCCAGACTTTTCAACATGTGCTTTATCAGTCGGTATAGGCTAAGTTATGCTCTTGTAAAAAGCAAACAAACAAAAAAACCAACCCAAATCTCAGTGGCTAAAACAACAAATGCCTATTTTTCATTTACCCCAGTGTTGGGATGTTCTGTGGGATCCAGGCAAAGCAAGGTTCCATCTCTATGTTTTCATGATTTGAAAGGCAGGCCAAAGGGAGCATAGTTCATCACATAATGACTTTTAAAACTTCTGCCTAGAAATGATATATGTCATCTTCACTCACATTGCCACACCTCACTTCAAAGGTGGTGGAGAAGAGCCATCCTACCCTGGGTCCATAAACAAGAGAGCCAGAAATATTTGGTAAACAGCACCAACAACTGCTACACTCTACCCTTCTAGTTACCAAATGTTGATTTCACTTTCTCTACCACAGGCCACGTATACACTACACAACCCCCTCCTCCACACAGACATTCTCCAAGTCCTGTCCAATCATGACATCATGCTCAAAGTCCAAGAGATCTAGGTGGAGCACAGCTGTCTCTACAGCAAGGGGTATATGTAGTAGTATCAATATCAGGAGGTGTGGCTTTTTTTGATCTAGAGACCTATGCACCAAGAGGGCAAATTATCTGCCCTTATAACACCAAATATACAATTGGTAGTATAGGAACAGGACAACTACAGTGAACACTCCTATTCAGAAAAGGAAACAAAACAAACACATAGAAGTGACTAGTCTCTAGCAATTTTGTCTACAAGATGAACTGTGCAAGAGCACCTTACTTTGGGGGTAAGGAATTCAGAAAAGCTAAAAATAAAAGGACAGGCAAAAGTAGATAAGGCAAATGCATTACAGAAAAGAAAAAGAAAAAGAAAGCAAAGATCCTGTTCTTAATATAAGAAAAAGTAGAATTCAGGCTAAAGAGCATTAAATGAGACAAAAAGAATACACTCTAATGCTAAAGGCTACAGTTCACCAAAAAAAAACCATCAGTTATGAGTATCCATACACAAAACAACACAGTAGCAACTTTCGTCAAGTGGAAACTCTAAGAAATGCAAGGAGAAATAGACAAAGTATACTAAGATTAGAAAACTCTATTTCTCTCAGTGTGAGACTGATCAAAAATAAATGTAAGGATACAGAAGACCTAAACAATCAGGTAGATCTTATGCATAAATATCAAACCTTTTACCCTGATAATACCAGATAATACAGAATGTACCTCCTTTTCAGGTGTACATGGAACTTTCATGAAACTGACCATGTTAGGCTACAAAGAAAACCTCAATATTTTCCATATTGCATATTCAAACAGCATATTATTTTTGCATGCCTTTTCCCATCTTTTAATTCACTGAGGTGTAATTTACAAATAATAAAATGTACCCATCTTGTGCACATTTCAATGCTTTTTGACAAATCAATATATCCAAGTAGCCATCACGGCAATCAAAATACAGAAAATTTCCATCATCCCCCCAAACTCCCTTGTACCTCTACAAGAGCCAATCTTCTCTCTCCACATCAGGCAATCAATTTACTTTCCATCACTATAGATTGGGTTTGTGCTTCCTAGAGTTTCATATGTACGGAATCATACAGTATACATTCTTTTGTGTCTGGCTTCTTTTGCTCAGCTTAACAGTTTTAAGATTCATCTATGTTATTGTATCAGTAGTTCATTCTTTTTATTGCCAAATAGTATTCCATTGTATGAATGCACAGTCTGTTTATCCATTTACTTGTTGATGGATACTTTGGTTGTTTCCAGTTCCTATCTATTATGAATCAAGATAATATGAACATTGATGTACAAGTCTCTGTGTAGATATAAGTTTTCATTTCTCTTGGTTAGATTTCCTAGGAGTGGAGTTACTGGGTTGTGTGGAAAGTGTATTTTCCCATTATTTCCAACAGTTTTGTGTCATCTTGGTTTAGGCACATCTTGTAAATACCATATAGCCACAAGATTTAAAAAAGAGCCAGTCTGAGCATTTGTCTTTTAATAAGGGAACTTAACCTAGTCACATTCATTCATCATGACTACTGTGTTTGGACTCTTCCCTACCCAAGTTAGTTTTCTATTTTCCATTATTTCTTCTTCCCTCCCCGCTTCCGCATTTCTTTTTCCTCTCTCTTTTGGAATTTACATATGGTGAAGTATACAGATGCCCAGTGGTGTGTTCTGCTTTTTTAGTTTTAACTTTTTTGTTAACTGAGCTTCCCTTTTCCACTTTATTTCTGTTGGTTTAGGAGACGCACATCTTACATTAGTTAGGATTAGGTTTGGCTATACAATTAAAGTAGAACCCAGGTAGCCTTTTCTAATGTATTGGCACAACTGGTCACTCAATTCCAAAGCCAACATTATCTAACAGTTCTCCCGCAGAAGAAGAACAACTCTCCAGTAAGAGCTCTGATTAAGACTATTTGGCTTGACCCTGATCACCCATGTTTGAAATAATCACAATGGCAAAGGGAATAAGGAGGTTCTAATTAGTCCAGTTTGACTCTAGGTACCTCATATAAGTGGAATTACAGTATTTGTCTTCTCGTGACTGGCTTATTTCACTTAGCATAATAACGTCAAGGTTCATCCATATTGTAGTATGTGTCAGAATAGTATAAACGCATACTATTCCACTGCATGTATATACCACATTTTGGTTATTCATTCATCTGTTTGGACACTTGTGTTGCTTCCACCTCTTGGCTATTGTGAATAGTGATGCTAATGAACATGGGTGTACAAATATCTCTTCAAGATCCTGCTTTCAATTCTTTTGTATATATTCCCAGAAGTGGAATTGCTGGATCATATAGTAGTTTATTTAAAAAATTTTGAGGAACCGTCATACTATTTTCCATAGCAGCTGTACCATTTTACATTTCCACCAGCAGTACACAGCAGTCCCAACTTCTCCACATCCTCATCAACACTTGTTTATTTATCCTTAACAGCAGCCATCCTAATAGATATAAGGTGGTATCTCATTGTGATTTCAATTTGCACAATGATTCAATTTCCCTAATGATTAGTGATGTTGAACATCTTTTCATGGGCTTTTTGGCCATCTAAATGTCTTCTTCAGAGAACTGTTTGTTCAAGTCCTTTGCCTATTTTTAAGTCTACCTCATTGTTTTTAAATGCTCATGACATTCCATAGTATAGACATAACATAGTTAAAACTTTCTGATGGATATTTACATTCTTTTCAATTTTTCTTTATCATAAATAGTGGTGCAGTAAACATCCTTCTACATACACTTCCTTGTACACATGTGTGAATATTTTTTACACATTTATCATGCATTTACATCACACTGATCATGTGATGCAAATGCACTGATCATTTTAAAGGAAATCACCTATATGATACCTGTAAATAACCAAAATATAGAATTGGGCTCACATGATATCTGCAATTTTTATTTTAGTGGATCCTGCCCAACTGATGTCTGAAATCGTTATACTTATCTGCATTCTTGTCAGCACTACATGACTATCCATTTCCTCATACCCTTGTTATATATATTGGAAAATCTTCTGGTCAGTCATTTGTCTTAATTTTGGGGGAAGCTGTTTTGCAGAGAAATCTAATTTTAATGTATCCACACTTAGCAATCTTTTCTTTTATGGCTTTTACGTTCTTCGTCTTCTTTTAAGAATTCTACTCAGAGCCTATACACATTTTTCTTGTATTTTTCCTAATACTTTCATAGCTTAAAAAATAGACTTTGATCCAGTTGAAACATTTTCTCGTGAAGGATATGAGGTAGAAATCTAATGTTTTTTTTCAAATGGATAGCCAACTTGTCATTATAATACAATAATCACTAACATTTATTGAACAACACTTACTTGTAACAGGTACTGTTCAATTCAACCCCATCTTATTGGGGTTGTTTTGAGGATTAAACAAAACATTTTAAAAGGGAAGCAAAGAAGGCATCAAATGGCTATGTGGTTTGCCCAATTCATACAGATATTAACTGGTGAAATCAGGATTCTAACCCTAATGAAATGACTCCACAATATTTGGCTTTTAATGTAATTTCCTTTTCATATAGATTTGAAATACCAGCTTTATAACATACCAAATTGCCATAAATATATAGGTCTATTTATGGACTTTCTAGTCTGTTTCAATGATCTATATGTCCATTCTTAGCTATGTTGTGATCATGAAAAACATCTAATCTGATTATGTTATCCACCCTAATTAAAGTTTTAATAACTCCTCACTGACCTTAGGATTAAGTCCAAACCCTTTAGCATGTCATATAAAGCCCCTCCCTCCCACCTCCTACCTCTGGAGTCTCAGATGTGGGTACAGACACCTTCCCTTTCTAATTCTTTTTTTTTTTTTTTTTTGCGGTACGCGGGCCTCTCACTGCCGCGGCCTCTCCCGTTGTGGAGCACAGGCTCATGACGCGCAGGCTCAGCGGCCATGGCTCACGGGCCCAGCCACTCCGCGGCACGTGGGATCTTCCCAGACCGGGGCAAGAACCCGTGTCCCCTGCATCGGCAGGCGGACTCTCAACCACTGCACCACCAGGGAAGCCCTCTAATTCTTTTTAAAGATTAACTCAAACATAACTGCTTCTGGTCTTTCTCCCCTCCCCATCCCAACCAAGTAGAAAGAAATCATTCTTTCCACCTGTATGTCTACTCCCTCATACTTTTATCTTAGCATCATTATTTTACCGTATTTATTCATCTACACGTTTCTCTTTTCCACCATAAATGAGTATCTTGAGGATAAGACCATATCTTATTAAATACCTAGTATCACCTTAATAAATATTTGTTGAGTAAATCAATATAAAATGACCATCAAATTATGTGAGCAATTATCTGATTTATAAAAAGATGCAACAAATTTTAAAATGACACAAAATACAATTTTCAAAACAACATTAAAGGGGCTTCCCTGGTGGCGCAGTGGTTGAGAGTCCGCCTGCTGACGCAGGGGACACGGGTTCCTGCCCCACTCCGGGAAGATCCCACATGCCGCGGAACAGCTGGGCCCGTGAGCCATGGCTGCTGAGCCTGCGCGTCCGGAGCCTGTGCTCTGCAACGGGAGAGGCCACAACAGTGAGAGGCCCGCGTACCGCAGAAACAAAACAAAACAAAACAAAAAAAAAACCAACAACAAAAAAAACATTAAAAAGTGAGTGTATTTAACCATATTCAGCTCATTACAGAGCAAATGGGTGAGTGGAATAATAATTCATGCTATAGCATGTTTAATGAACTGGCAAAAGAGAAAGTTGGTCGAAGGAAGGCAGAGGAAATTTGTCTTTTAAGAATTAGAACCGAGGGGCTCCATAATCATCTGGCATCCGCTCAATGTTGTACCTGGTCAGAACAAAAAATTAACACTGGTAAGAAATGTGGGTCCAGAACCAACCTTAAAAACCCATCCTTTACTGATTACATCACTCTCACTTCCTGTTGTGAATCCTTTTTGTCAGTGGGAACTAAATTTTAAAGGCCGATCATAATGAATGATTTACAGCAAAATGCTGACTATATTATCTTTATTCTTCAAAGTGAGAAAGTTAAGTTGGGGAGCCAGGCTCTAAGTCCAGGTAAGTCCAAGGCCCTCACCCATATTCTTCCCATTCTGTTGTATTTGTCCCAGGATAAAAGCTGGCCAATAATATCTGAGGACTGACATAGGAATATCCAAGAAGGATAAAAAGCAGCATTTGTTTGTTTGTTTGTTTTGGCTTAAAATAGTGGTCATTTATTTATTATTTAGTACAATTGTGAGGGCTGATTAGGTGGTTTTGTTGCTGGCCTCCCTGGACTCACAGACCTGCCAACAGCTGGGGGCCCAGCTGGCACTGGGTGTCCACAGCTTTTGTTTTTTTAATAAACTTTTAGTTTCCCAGATGAGGTGCTGATCACATGCACTAGGTTTCAAAAAAATATTTCTAGCCAAAAAGATTAGCTTGATTTTAATTACTGCTTTGTATTTAAGGCCACACATCTCCCTTTTTCTTCTAGTGATCTTATTGTAACAATGTGAATGTCTGCCTCATTCCTAAATCCTAGCTCTATCTTCTGCCTTTGCTCTTGTTACTTTGCCTCATTTCTTCAAACAGAACTATGTAAACATTTGATACATCAATCTCTTTCAAATCCTTCTATAACTTGACCTCATTTTTAATTGATATCGATTATATACTTTTAATCACTTCCCTAAGAGAAAGTTCTCACCTATGGTTAGAAATGTACATGATGGGAACTCCAGGGATCTTCCGGATTCTTCGTTTAAGGTCCCGGTCAACTGTGGCCACAATGTAACACTTGTGCTGGAAGAGACCCATTGGGTGTTCACATAGAGCTCATTCAGTGATACTGGATACAACCACTGGCTAGTCTGAAGAACTATTCATTTTCACAGTAAATAGGAATGGAAAGGCTAAACCAATTTGTTGAGTAGCTACTATGTTCTAGGAGCTCAAATTTGTAAGCTGCCTGAGCTGAATGTAGTTCTAAGAATCTTGAGGGGGAGAAGATAGAAAAACTATTTAAAAGCTGCAAATTGGTTTTTGTCTTATAAGTGGAGAGGATTTTCGTATCTGGGACAGACAATTCCTTGGTTTTTGGAAAAAGCCCTTAGAGACTCTACACAAAGGTAGAGTAAGTGCCTTAGATCCAAGGGCACAACTTTTGCAGTCTGTGGCATCTCCAGGGCTGACCTACTCTGAGGCCTCCTAGCAGTGGGGGTAGGCTGCCTCCTTGGCCCTAAAGCCAGAATAGGAGGATCTCCAGGACAAGTCTGAGTCAAACAGCTCTGAAAGCACTAACATTTAGCTACCAGTTTGGAACTAATTTGTATTGTACTTTGCTTCCATCCTACCCAAATCTCTCACTGAGTTCTAAAGAGTTGCAGATTGGTGTCAGCCATGCTGTGGGAAATTAAAGGAAATGCTGGCCCCACCCATGGGATGAAGTGGCTAAAAGGACGGCAGTGTGGTCAACAGATGAAGAGGATTATCCTCAGCAGAGAGGCTCTTTAAGGGCAATCAGCAGCAAAAGTTCTTGTAGTATTTGACAAGGAAGCCAGAACACAAGAATCAAAAACCTACTTATTCTAGGGTATGTGTGAAACAGCATCCTGGGAGACTTAGACGTAACAAAATTCCTACACAGGGAGTAAATGGAACCTCACTTTAGATTCACAGGGAGGTGGAATCTGATATATTATTATGTCTATACTCACTCACTTAAACCATCTTACAGAGAAGATTTGTGGAATAAAGAATCAGTAAATGCTCCAAATTACACACCCAATAAATGCAAGTGCTAAGATTTGAAATCCTCCCTAAGCCAGTGATCTTTCCATTATGGTTATAGTATACACTTCCAATCCATTTTCTCAAGTAAATGAGGACACCTACACTTCCCATGAAGGGATTCTATATAATTTTTTTTATCATTTATATTCCTAGATACTTTACATGAACACTCAGGAAATAAGTTTATCTTTTTTTTTTAATAGCACAAAGTACATATTAAAAAATGATGATACCTGAGTTACTCTTTGTACTAAGCAGTCATCTGCATAGGTTCCTTTGTGTGTGCATGGTAATCGCTCAAATCTTGGATCCTTGGCAATCCTATATGGTTATAAAAGTGGATTAATGAAAACATTCAAGCAATTGAATAACTTTATGACTCTCAATCAGTGAAATAAGAGTAATGTGATCTATCTGGAGATTTTAAGACACCCCTCTCCTCCTGAAGCTTATCTTCTAATTGAAAGACAATTTAGAGAGAAGGGAATTAAAGCTTACTGACTGACAGCTGCTGTGCCTTACATCATGTACTTGTCACAAAACTGAATTATTATATTTCCATTTTACAGATAAAGAAGCAGATTCAGAGAGATTGATTAATTTGTTCAAAGCTACACAGCTGGGAAAAGCCAGGATTCAAAACCAAATCAATTTTAACCTAACCATTTTAGTTTTAGAAAGTTGTCTTACACACATGTACAAGAATACAGGCACAAGGATGTCACTACTACACAGTTTAGAAGAGTGGAAAACTGGAGATAATCTGATTATCCACCAGCAAGGTAAAAGTTAAATACATTTTGGTACCCCTATTCTATTTTAAAAAATGAGGTAGAGTTGTATATACCAATGTGGAAGGACATATAATAAATTGTTAAATAAACAAAGCTGACCATATATATATGTGTGTGTGTGTATACACACACACACACATATGTAACATAAAAAAAATCATATTCATTAATGTTTTCACCGGTCTCAACAGAAAGGTCTTTAGTATTGGGAATGTGATAAGCTTATGATTTTCCAAAACTCTAGTTTTTCACTTGAAAGCTCAATTTTTATCATTGGTAACTAACAGAGTAAGTTGGTTTCCTTGAAGTGACAGGTTCATTTCATTAATTTTTGAGAAAATACCTGCTAAATACCAAAGTCTGAAAAATCAGTGTTTGCCAGTTGTTCTTCACATAAAAATGATATTTCATGAAAAAGAAGCTGGTTCAGCTCACAACTCAAGCACAAAAATGCTTTTCATAGAGACAACGTTCATCCTTTGGTATGTTTTTCGTCTTCCAGTTTTATTGAGATATAATTGACATACAGCATTGTGTAAGTTTAAAGGTATACAGCATTATGATTTAACTTACATACATCATGAAATGATTACCACAGAAAGGTTACTGAGCATCCATCAGGAGAAATGCTTTATGTGTACTTCACATTTCACCACACAGAGTACTGATGTGTACAGCAGGGTTGAGATTTAACAAAGTTAAGGAATTTTACTGCTCTGTTAAGCATATTCTTAAGTGACTGGCATTTTTTTTCAACTGCCAGTGGGTGGTAGTGAAGAATACAAAAACTACTAGCATTATTTGGGCCCACTGCCTTGATTTGTACTAAGGCACTGGCATTTTTTGCATTCAGCGCAAATGTCAGCACAGTGAAAAAGGCAACATCTTGGAGTTATTATGAAAACAGTTTTGCAAACTCCCTGCAACGGTCTCTAGGACTCCTGGGGTGGGGGAGGGTTCCATGAGCCACACTTTGGGAACCACTGCTGTAAACTCAAGGGCGCTTTCCAGAATAAACTCAAAACTTCTTTAGGTAAACTCAAAATGCTTTACGTGTGAAATTCTGAAGAAGATAACTAGATAACAAACTAACAGAAAAACACTTTCTAATTGAAAATCTAGAGGAACTTAAATGGAGGCCCATGAGACCAATATGACTAATTAACTTAGTTCAAAAAGCTTCAGCTTGAAAACCTCTAACCTTCCAATGTTTGCTTTCTTAATTATAAATAGTTAACTAATTTTGTATGATTTTTATTTAAACTAACCAGACAAGAAATCTTCGGATAGCAAACAGTTGAAGGAGGGTCAAAACAATCTTCATTACACCAATCTAGAACAAATCTGGACCAGGTCCTTCCTACCTTAGAGCCACTCGATACTTCTGCCCCAATTTCTCAATTTCAGCCATTACGCAGTCAGTTATACAAGGGATACCTGTTAGGAAAAAAAAAATTAGTAACAGAACTTGTAAAGGAACTGATTTAACTCTCTCTGAATTATATCCTGTTGAGAGTATGTATGTATGTATGTATGTATGTATGTATGTATGTATACATATTTACTGTTTGCCGTGCCACACGGTTTGAGGGATCTTAGTTCCCTGACCAGGGATCAAACCAAGGCCCCCAACAGTGGAAGCGCAGAGTCCTAACCATTGGACCACCAGGGAATTCCCCTGTTAAGAATCTTTGAAATGACAGCAAAATAAGCACTGTACAGTGAACAATAAGAACTAGAGAAGAATAAAATCCCTAACTATAAAGAAACTAGGGAACTGTTCCAACCCCACATCACATTCCATAAAGTATCTGTCATAAACATAACTGGGGAAAAAAACTGAGCTGGATCCCTGTCATTGTTTATATATTAAAATAAATTCTAGATGGAAAAAAATTTAAATGTGAATCAAAATACTTAAATGTGAACCAAAAGAAACCATGAAATTAACCAGAGAATATAAATTTGATCACATAAAAATATAAAACTTCTGTTTGACAACTATCAAACGAAAAGTCATACTAAAGTAAAATAAAAATAAACTGGGAAAAACATTTCTACACACTTGTCAAAGGGTAAATTTTCTTAATATACAAAGAGCTTTATAATAATAGCTTGGACGCACTGAAATTGAAGCTGTGATTAAAAAATCTTCCAACAAATAAAAGCCCAGGACCAGATGGCTTCACAGTCGAATTCTATCAAACATTTAGAAAAGAGCTAACACTTATCCTTCTCAAACTCTTCCAAAATATAGAAGAGGTAGGAACACTCCCAAACTCATTCTACGAGGCCACCATCACCCTGACACCAAAACCAGACAAAGATGTCACAAAGAAAGAAAGCTACAGGCCAATATCACTGATGAACATAGATGCAAAAATCCTCAACAAAATACTAGCAAACAGAATCCAACAGCACATTAAAAGGATCATACATCGTGATCAAGTGGGGTTTACCCCAGGAATGCAAGGACTCTTCAATATATGTAAATCAATCAATGTGATAAACCATATTAACAAAGTGAAGAATAAAAACCATATGATAAGCTCATTAGATGCAGAAAAGGCTTTCAACAAAATTCAACACCCATTTATGATAAAAACTCTCCAGAAAGTAGGCATAGAGGAAACCTTCCTCAACATAATTAAGGCCATATTATGACAAACCCACAGCCAACATCGTTCTCAATGCTGAAAAACTGAAACCATTTCCTCTAAGATCAGGAACAAGACAAGGTTGCCCACTCTCACCACTATTATTCAACATAGTTTTGGAAGTTTTAGCCACAGCAATCGGAGAAGAAAAAGAAATAAAAGGAATCCAAATTGGAAAAGAAGAAGTAAAACTGTCATTGTTTGCAGATGACATGATACTATACATAGAGCATCCTAAAGATGCTACCAGAAAACTACTAGAGCTAATCAATGAATTTGGTAAAGTAGCAGGATACAAAATTAATGCATAGAAATCTCTGGCATTCTTATACACTAATGATGAAAAATCTGAAAGTGAAATTAAGAAAACACTCCCATTTACCATTGCAACAAAAATAATAAAATATCTAGGAATAAACCTACCTAAGAAGACAAAAGACCTGTATGCAGAAAATTATAAGACACTGATGAAAGAAATTAAAGATGATACAAATAGATGGAGAGATATACCATGTTCTTGGATTGGAAGAATCAACATTGTGAAAATGACTCTACTACCCAAAGCAATCTACAGATTCAATGCAATCCCTATCAAACTACCACTGGCATTTTTCACAGAACTAGAACAAAAACTTTCACAATTTGTATGGAAACACAAAAGACCCCGAATAGCCAAAGCAATCTTGAGAACGAAAAATGGAGCTGGAGGAATCAGGCTCCCTGACTTCAGAGGGGTGGGATAGGGAGGGTGGGAGGGAGGGAGACGCAAGAGGGAAGAGAGATGGGAACATATGTATAACTGATTCACTTTGTTATAAAGCAGAAACTAACACACCATTGTAAAGCAATTATACTCCAATAAAGATGTTAAAAAAAAAAAAGGAGGGTGGGAGGTAGATGTAAGAGGGAGGAGATATGGGGATGTATGTATATGTATAGCTGATTCACCTTGTTATACAGCAGAAACTATCACAACATTTTGACGCGATTACATTCCAATAAAGATGTTAAAAAAAATAATAGCTTGGAATTATGTGTTATTTGCCAGACACTGTGCTAAGCACAAGGATTATCTCATTTAATCTTAAGAACAATTCCTATCAGGTAGCATTGTTATTATTATTCCCATTTTATAGATGAGGAATCTGAAGTACAATGAAGTAACTAGACAGCAAAAGGTGACGCCAAGGTTTGAACTGTCAGGCTTCAGAGTGGGTTCTTAACCACCAGGCTACATTTCAGTTCATAGCAGAAGACATACAAATGGTCAATCAACAGAAAAATGCTCAATTTCACTCCTAGTTAAAGAGATATAAATTGAGACAAGATTATACTTTCTACCTATTAGGATGGCAAAAATTAAACAGATGAAAACACCCAATATTTGAAGAAATAGGTATCCTCACATTGTAAGTAGGTGTATAAATTTGTATAATTATTTGAGGGCAATTTTGCAATACCTATTAAAATTAAAAAATATATACTCCCTTGATATTGCAATATGGCTTCTAGAAAATGTATTCAAAGAGGACCCACCCTAATACAGAGACACATTCACAAAGATATTCACTACAGCTTTGTTTATGATAGGGTAAAAACTGGAAATAATCCAAATGTCTAGTCTTTAAAAACGACATATTTAAACAATAGAATACTTGTAGTGGGGTGGGGGAGGAATGGACTGGGAGTTTGGGGTTAGTAGATGCAAACTATTACATAGAGAATGGATAAACAACAAGGTCCTTCCCTGTATAGCACAGGGAACTATATTCAATATCCTGGGATAAACCATAATGGAAAAGAATATAAAAAAGAATGTATATATGTGTACAACTGAGTCACTCTGCTGTACAGCAGAAATCAACACGACGTTGTAAATCAACTATACTTCAACAACAAAAAATAAAGAATACTATAAGTGAAAAAAAGAATAAGGCCCATCTATATATATTGGCACAGAAAAATGTTCAAGATGTATTTGTTCAATGTAAAAAGCAAGGAGAAATAGATAATTAAGACGTGATCTATCCACACAATGCCATACAATGGAATATTATCTGGTAGCAAAAAGAAACAATATACTGATACATGCTTTAACATGAATGACCCTTGAGAACATTACACTAAAATATGTGACCCCATTTTAACGAAATGTCCAAAATAGGCAAATCTATATATAGAGAAAGCAAATTAATGGTTGCCTATGTGCGGCAGGGTGGGGCGGGGGGTTGGGGGGAATAGGAAGGGTTGGGGGTGATGGCTAAGGAGCTCAGTTTCTTTTCACATAATGAAAATGTTCTAAAATTGACTATGAATACACTAAAAGCCACTGAATCATATATTTTATTTATTTATTTTTTTGTGGGATTTTAGTTCCCCGACCAGGGATTGAACCTGGGCCCTCGGCAGTGAGAGTGCAGAGCCCTAACCACTGGACCACCAGGGAATTCCCTGACTCATATATCTTAAATGAGTGACTTATATGGTATGTGAACTAGATCTTAAAGCTGTTTTTTTTTTAAAAAAGCATGAAGATAAAAAAGTAAATAATGCATGATCCATTCTCATTAATAAACAAAAGTAACCTCTACCCCACGGAAATTGTATATGAATTTTTAAAAGCTGCCCCTTTCTGAGGAAAAGCTTTATAGGGAACTTGCATTTTCTTTATGCTAGATTTTCTTTTTACAAATACATTAACACTCTTGAAAGCAAAGTTAAAAAATCTTAAACTAAAATACAATGCCCAGAAGAAAAAGCAGTTGTAAAATGGAGGAAAGAAGAAGTCAGGAAAAGCAGACAGTCATGGAATCAGAGGGCAATACACGCCTTAAAAGGATCAGTTTCAGAGCCATGTAGCACTGAAGCAAGGGAGTGCATCGGGAGCAGGGAAGCAGGCTCAGGAAGATCACTACAAAGAGGACTCATGGGCAGAAAAGAAAGCTCATGGGTAGCTAACCATGCTCCTTTGTTAGAATATCAAATGCAAGGGACCAGGAGCTATGAAAAGGTCAAAGGGGCCTCTCCAAGGCAAGAGGAAGATAAAGGCATTCTTTTAAAAATAAAGGCAAGTGAAGAAAAATTAAATAAGCAGAGTTTAAAACAGTTAAGGAATCTCCTAGGTAACTGAATTTGTACTGTAGTAGAATGTTTCTTCAGACTTTACTTTGAGGTATTATGTTACACAGAAAGTGGTATTTTCCTTAATAAGCTTGTTTTTGGAAAAGGCACCATGAGAACATTTAGCTGTATGCATTATAGCTATACTCTATGGTATCCATATCTGCAGAAAAACCTAACCATAGGACTAAAGCTATCCTAAACAATCATCTTTTTTTCTTTTTTTTTTTTTGGCCACACTACGCGCTTGTGGGATCTTGGTTCCCTGACCAAGGACTGAACCTACGCCCTCAGCAGTAGAGTGAAAGTGCCGAGTCCTAACCATTGGACAGCCAGGGAATTCCCCTAAACAATAACCATTTAGATAATAGTGGCAGAGCTATACAGTCAGGGAAGCAATTCACCTCCAAGGGGCCATGCTTGAATCCTCCATCTATTTCATTTATATATAGGTCACAGCATTCCTGGAGAAGCAGGAACGCCATAGGAATATAAGAAGTCTACCAAGATTAGTGTCTTCCCTCATACAGGCCACCCTAGTACACTTTTACAGGCATGGTAGTGTGTCAACTTCAGACTACTCTTTATGATTTCTAAGAGGCTTTTTAAAAAATTAAAGTATTAGATGTGGGCTTCCCTGGTGGTGCAGTGGTTGACAGTCCGCCTGCCGATGCAGGGGACACGGGTTCGTGCCCCGGTCCGGGAGGATCCCACATGCCGCTGAGCGGCTGCGCCCGTGAGCCATGGCCGCTGAGCCTGTGCATCCGGAGCCTGTGCTCCACAATGGGAGAGGCCACAACAGTGAGAGGCCCGCATACGGTTAAAAAAATAAATAAATAAAATAAAATAAAATAAAGTATTAGATGTACATAGCTTAAAAAAAATACGAAAAGGACTATATGAAAAAGTAACCATCCCCTGATCTTTTCCCACCCCACCAATTCTGATCCATAGAGATGGCTATTTTAATTCATTGACTGTTTTTCTCACTTGGTGGTTACCTTTATAACTTGGTTAATAATAAACTTATGCAGTTACTTTTTTTTTAGGAAGATAATCAAAGATATTTATTGCAACATTGGTTATGTTAATGTATATTTTCTAGATTTTTTTCATCTTAGTGCATCCAAGTTTTGAAATGCTTGAAGCTGTACAAAGGTCTTCATAGCATGTATTAACATGGAAAGGTGTTCATGATACATTACTCAGTGGAAAAAAAAACAGGTGGCCAAAAAGCATGCATAGTATAATTCCAATTATGTTTAAATCTATATTTTTATTAATTGTAAAAGGTTGGAAGGTAATACCCAAACTATTAACAGTGATTATTTCTGGGAAGTAAAATTACGGCCTGATGCGGGGGAGAACTTTTGCCTATTCTTTTTATGTTCTGTATTGCTTAGTTTTTCGTTTTTTTGTTTTTTAAATATGTATTTATTTATTTATCTAGTTGCACTGTCTTAGTTGCAACAGGCGGGCTCCTTAGTTGCAGCTCACTGGCTCCTTAATTGTGTCACGTGGGCTTCTTAGTTGCTGCAGGCAGGCTCCTTAGTTGCGGCACATGGGATCCTTAGTTGAACATGCAAACTCTTAGTTGTGGCATGCGTGTGGGATCTAGTTCCCTGACCAGGGATCAAACCCCAGGGCTCCTGCATTGTGAGCACGGGGTCTTAACCACTGTGCCACCAGGGAAGTCCCTGTATTGTTTAGTTTTAATGTACATGTTACTATTATAATTTACATAATTTAAACACATGTTAAATGATTTTAGACTCACCACTTCCTGTAAAACAAAGTCTAAGCTCCTTAGCTTTTTACTTAAAGCACTCAACAATTTGTCTCCAAACCATTTCTGCCAATCTTTAAGAAATGTTTGTGGATAGAATTGAGTTTCACCTTCACTCTCCCACTTATACTCACTTGAGCCCAACTATTCTCACCAAATTTGCTCTCATGTTTTCAACCTTTGGGAGTGTCCTTTCCTTTGCCTGGAATGCTCTCTCTCTCTCTCTATTCACTAAAATCCAACCAAGCTATGAAGCTCAGATCAAGTAGCACTCACCCTCTCTTGAATTCCTATATTATATAATATCTGATACTCAAGAAGTGATCACTATCGAATGAAGGAATGAATCTTCAAGTTTCTGTTTAGTTTTCTCATTTGTAAAATGGGGACATACTACTCATCATATTAGGTTACTGTGAGGATTATGATAATTATGAAAAGCACTTAACACAACACCAGAACATAGTAATTCATAGTTCAAAGCAGCTGGCATTATGATTATCTTTTTTTCATCCATTGACATCTCCTCTCTCCATCTAGATGGTCAAATCCTGGATGACAGAAACAGCACACCATATATTCTAGCACCCTTCTTTAAACTCTGTGTAGTAGAGCCACTTCATATTTATTGTTAATGGTGACAATGAAGATTATGAAAGAAATATACCACTAACTTTCAAAGAAATAACAAATCACTTAGTTTGGAAAATACTATGACTTCATGGTACCAAGAATAACATATTAACATGGAATTATAATAGTAAAACATTACTGAGATGAAATATACAAATAAAACAATATGTTCTTTCTTCAGTGAAATCACAGAAAATAGGATAGGTCATTCCTAGAATTCTATTTTCACAAACGTAGTCAATACTTACTAGATGCCAGACAATAGTAGGGAATTATTTACGGAAAACACCAGACGAATTTGGTTTAATATCTTGTTGGCAGATAACACATCATGCTTCTATAGAAGCTCCATGTGTTCTAGAATTTTGATGTAATAGGATTTTACATACTGTCATAAAAATAGAATGCTCTACTGCAAAGACATAGCAGGAGTGACCAAGTCTTGTTATGTTTAGTTCCTCACGTTGTTCCCGTCCAAAATCACTGCTACATTACAGCCTTCAAATTTCAGTCAATTTACTGGCAGCTTGATTGGATCAGCTTCTGTTCCCACTTAATCCCACCTGACAGATATGGTCTGGGTGGCACGGCACAGTGCCACTGAAACAACTGGAGTCCCTGATACAGTACATTACCCTAGAACAATAAAGTCAGATTGTTATTTTATCTTTGGAGGCCTAAAAATTATTTTTCTGAGCATGGCTTCTTGTTTGGTCTGTGTGTCTGCTCAGTACTTTATAGTTAAACCAACTTTGTCCCTCATCAGTGTGTAACTCTGTGTCCAGTATTTCAAGAAGTCAAAGTGTGAATCATTTAAATAAGATACATAGATGCCTTATTTTTTTGTTTTGTTTCTGTTTTGTTTTAGCATTATTTACTTATTTATTTATTTATTTTTGGCTGCGTTGGGTCTTCGTTGCTGTGCATGGACTTTCTCTAATTGCGGTGAGCGGGGGCTACTATTCATTTTGGTGCACGGGCTTCTCAGTGCAGTGGCTTCTCTTATTACGGCTTCTCTTGCTGTGGAGCATGGGCTCTAGGAGCGCAGGCTTCAGTAGTTGTAGCTCGCAGGCTCTAGAGCGCAGGCTCAGTAGTTGTGGCGCATGGGCTTAGCTGCTCCGCAGCATGTGGGATCTTCCCGGACCAGGGCTCGAACCTGTGTCCCTGCATTGGCATGCAGATTCTTAACCACTGCGCCACCAGGGAAGTCCCTTAAATATTTTATTTAAACTTAAAACTTGGGGGGGGAGGGATAAATTGGGAGATTGGGATTGACATATACACTCTACTGTATATAAAATAGATAATAAGGACCTACCGTGTAGCACAGGGAACTCAATACTCTATTAATGGCCTATATGGGAAAAGAATCTAAGTAAGAGTGGATATATGTACATGTATAACTGATTCACTCTGCTGTACACCTGAAACCAACACAACACTATAAACCAACAACACCCCAACAAAAATTCTAAAAAAACCTTAAAACTTATACGTGTAACTAGCATCTTTTTTTTTTTAACATCTTTATTGGAGTATAATTGCTCTACAATGGTGTGCTAGTTTCTGCTTTATAACAAAGTGAATCAGCCATACATATACACATATCCCCTTATCTCCTCCCTCTTGCGTCTCCCTCCCACCCTCCCTATCCCACCCCTCTAGGTGGACACAGAGCACCGAGCTGATCTCCCTGTGCTATGTGGCTGCTTCCCACTAGCTATCTATTTTACATTTGGCAGTGTACATATGTCCAAGCCACTCTCTCACTTAATCCCAGTTTACCCTTCCCCCTCCCCGTGTCCTCAAGTCCATTCTCTACATCTGCATCTTTATTCCTGTCCTGCCCCTAGGTTCTTCAGAACCATTTAATTTTTTTTAGATTCCATATATATGTGTTAGCATATGGTATTTGTTTTTCTCTTTCTGACTTACTTCACTCTGTATGACAGACTCTAGGTCCATCCACCTCACTACGAATAACTCAATTTCATTTTACGGCTGAGTAATATTCCATTGTATATATGTGCCACATCTTCTTTATCCATTCATCTGTTGATGGACACTTATGTTACTTCCATGTCCTGACTACTGTAAATAGTGCTGCAATGAACACTGTGGTACATGACTCTTTTTGAACTATGGTTTCCTCAGGGTATATGCCCAGTAGTGGGATTGCTGGGTCATATGGTAGTTCTATTTTTAGTTTTATAAGGAACCTCCATACTGTTCTCCATAGTGGCTGTATCAATTTACATTCCCACCAACAGTGCAAGAGGGTTCCCTTTTCTCCACACCCTCTCCAGCGTTTATTGTTTCTAGATTTTTTGATGATGGCCATTCTGACTGGTGTGAGGTGATACCTCATTGTAGTTTTGATTTGCGTTTCTCTAGTGATTAGTGATGTTGAGCATCCTTTCATGTGTTTGTTGGCAATCTGTATATCTTCTTTGGAGAAATGTCTATTTAGGTCTTCTGCCCATTTTTGGATTGGGTTGTTTGTTTTTTTTGATATTGAGCTGCATGAGCTGCTTGTATATTTTGGAGATTAATCTTTTGTCAGTTGCTTCATTTGCAAATATTTTCTCCCATTCTGAGGGCTGTCTTTTCGTCTTGTTTATGTTTTCCTTTGCTGTGCAAAAGCTTTGAAGTTTCATTAGGTCCCATTTGTTTATTTTTATTTCCATTTCTCTAGGAGGTGGGTCAAAAAGGATCTTGCTGTGATTTATGTCGTAGTGTGTTCTGCCTATGTTTTCCTCTAAGAGTTTTATAGTGTGCAGTTACTTTTTATATTTATTAATTTTAGGCATTTAAATTATTTACCTCTCTTACTCATCATACATGCCTTATCCCATCTTCCCAATTTAATTTTTAAAAATTTTTTAAATATTTATTTATTTATGGTTGCATTGGGTCTTTGTTGCTGCACCCGGGCTTTCTCTAGTTGTGGCGAGCGGGGGCTACTCTCCGTTGCAGTGCACAGGTTTCTCATTGTGGTGGCTTCTCTTGCTGTGGAGCGCTGGCTCTAGGCGCATAGGCTTCAGTATCTGTGGCACTCAGGCTCAGTAGTTGTGGCTCGCGAGCTCTAGAGTGCAGGCTCAGTAGTTGTGGCACACGGGCTTAGTTGCTCTGTGGCATGTGGGATCCTTCCGGACCAGGGCTGAAACCCATGTCCCCTGCATTGGCAGGCGGATTCTCAGCCACTGCACCACCAAGGAAGGCCCCCTGATCTTGCTAATTTTAATAAATCAATAAACAACATTCACATTACTTTCATTCTGTAAATGTTCATTATATAGTATCTTTTAAATATTAAAGACGGAGGTGCGCATTTTTTCCTTTGATTCCAATAATTTATTCTTTACAGCCAAGTTAAAGTCTAATTTTCATTTGTACCTTCAACTAGATGACTGGAAAATATATGAATATAAAGCCACCACAATACGCAACAGATCTATTAGGAAGTTATTCCCTTGTACTTGGCCTAAATTTTTTTTTCCTTCTCATGGTAGGAAGAGAAGATCATTTGAAGGAGGAGATACCCAAACACACAAGGGATATCTATTAATGGTAAATTGCATACCTACGTGTAAATAAACTACCTTAGATCCTTTGTGGTACAAATAAACATCACAGTGAATAAACTTAAGAATAGCTGACCATCATCATTTCTGGTTCTCTGATTGTAAATGGCAAAATGTCTTATTTAGCTTTTCCACATTGGAGTGGAATGGAGGATGTTTCCTACTTAATGTAAATAAATAAATAAATAGTGAGAAGTGAAATAAATTTTCATTTATCCAGAATTTTAAAATCTGTTTTAAAATCCTAAAACAGAAAATTCCCCACCTATTTTTTTTCTAAATTGATGTCTATAATGATGGTCAAAGCATGCTAAGTGTTTTATGAATTGTGAAAGTTTAATTATTCCCAGTCAAGTTTGCATCATATTTCTGTGGTTTTTTTTGTTTGTTTTTGCGGTACGCAGGCCTCTCACTGCTGTGGCCGTGCAGGCTCAGCGGCCATGGCTCATGGGCCCAGCCGCTTCGCGGCACGTGGGATCTTCCCAGACTGGGGCACGAACCCGTGTCCCCTGCATCAGCAGGCAGACGCTCAACCACTGTGCCACTAGGGAAGCCCGTATATTTCTGTTTTTTCATAAATGTCTTTTTTTTTTTTTTTAACATTTTTTGGCATATTTCTTTTCAGTCCTTTTTTTCTTAAAATTTATTTATTTGGCTGCGTTGGGTCTTAGTTACAGCACGTGGGGTCTTCGTTGTGGCCTGTGGGATCTTTAGTTGAGGCATGTGGTATCTTTTAGTTGCGGCATGTGGACTCTTTAGTTGCAGCACACAGGCTCTTAGTTGCTGCGTGCGAGAACTAGTTTCCTGACCAGGGATCGAACCTAGGCCCCCTGCATTGGGAGGGCGCAGAGTCTTAACCACTGGACCACCAGGGAAGTCCCTGCATTATATTTCAATTCACTGAAAATGGTCATTGCTATGGTGAGCAAATTAAATAGACAGCAATTCAGTTAAACTAGAACCCCATTCCCCTCTTTTCATGTATCTGGATAAGTATGGTTATTCTGTACAAATGTCACAGAAATGGAAAGGTCTGATACTCACACTTGGCATACAGACAGTCCATCATTGACTGCACTAAGTCCAGTTTGGCTTTAATGGAAAAGTTGATAAAGTTGGTATCGACCAGGATGTGGTAAGGTGGGCCCAGCTGTGTGTTATATTGGAAGAATAAGCAGGAAGGGTGTTGGGGGCTGAAGGAAAAAGAAACAAAACACAAAGTAATGTCTACACTGATATTTGGTAAAAACAAAAAAAAGAAGTCTCTGCTTGGAACAGTTTGTTCCTTTTTCCTTTCTTTGGAAATAAATCCTAATAAATCCTGTGATGATATATCCATCACCAATCTAGAGCAAATAAGAAAAATAAGAAAAATGTGATGAGGTTTCATAAAGTTAAGTGTATTTATTTAAAAGGAATGACCTTTATCCTGAAAATATGCCGTTACTACTTTTTGGTGACACATTCTCTCTTTTATGAAATGCTGGTATGTTAAAACAATGGCGATTATTTCTTTTGAAAGATTCTTGGCAAAGAAAAACAAATGATCCTAGATTTAATCCCCAGGATTTTACGGAAAATTTTACTGCTCTATGAAGTCCAGAAACCTTCAAACCATTAGAATTGGTATATACTCATCAATAACACTTTCATTTGCATAGCTTCATTTGTATAGTTGTGCCAGACAGAAAAATGACTGAGCAAATCAGTTCAGGGAAAGCCTGAATTTCTGTGAGGTCTACAGTTTTAGAATCTTTCTTCTAGTTTTAAAGGAAAACTTGAAATTCTTGATTACTCACACTTCTCTTTCCTTGAGTGCACTGGGATCTTTCTTTTCTTTCTTTTTCGGTTTTAATCTATCCTTTTCTTTACTAGGAAAAAAAACAAGTAAATTCAATGTAGGGGAGAATAAAAAACCATAGCAGTTATAACCTCATGAAAATTAAAAGTTTCTTCTTTTGTTTTGTCTACAAAGGAAATTCTACTTTGTGACTTCATTATATTAATATCAGCATACACTTTTTGAGCACGAATAACTATGTGGGAAATAGTCTGGAATTAACACAATTAATCAGTAAAACATAATTAAATTTTAAAACCATTAGCTAATAATCCATAAAAATTGTTAATGGATAAATAAATGTTGGTTAGATTATTATTTCGTTCTTAGTCAGAAGCTCTCATATCAAGGATCAAAATCCACTTCCAAGCAGTGGGTAAATAGGCTGACATTTATCTTCTAAAGACTGAGATGCTTCAACAGCAGGAGGAAAAGGGTTCCCCTACATGTCTCTTAAAAAGCGCTAAAATGTGACAATATATATACAAAATTTAACTTTAACTAGAAACAGAGTATTATTAGTGGGGCAAATTTCCTTAAAATTACATAATAAATACATACTAAAGGCTAAGAATACAATTTAATAACAAATGAAGGCTCTAACAACCACTCACTCCTTTGTTCTAAGGCTCAGAAACAGTGAAGTCTAGTTCTTATTTAATAACTCAGTCCATTGTTCACTGAAGCAGGCAAGCTGTTTAGTTCTTCCTTATAATAGGGAATATCATTCTACTCTCTTCTTCCACAGTCATAAATCTTCTTATAAGATTTATAAAGTGGAGACATCTATGTATTTTCCCATTTTTTCTTTCAAAAATACTTGAGTTGTCAGGTGCTGGTACAGCCATAGTCTCTGACCTCACTGCCTTTCAAAAATTATAACAAACCTTTTTTTCCCGGGGAATATGCAGTGTAATGGCAAGAACATAGAGATAATCCTACCTACCTCACAGAACTGTTAGGAGGCTTAAATGTGATACGGCAGATACAGTATATAAAAACGGTGGCACAAATTGAACACTTAAGCGATGATGAATTCCCATCCCATTCACCAGTGTACTTGCTCATCAGCTAAGTGACTGTTATACTTTATTACCCTGTGCTATATAAATCCAAGACACAATAATATCAAAACTAAACACAAAACAACAACAAAAACTTTTACTACTCATCCCCTCGTGACTTCTATATCTCCGGGCAGTCTATGAACCCAGTTGATTGCAGACACTCACAGCCTCTGATCTCTGAGACTAAGCATTCGCTTCATGGTCGCATACTTCCGTGTTTTCTTTTGTTTCCCCTTAAAACAAAAATTTTAGAGTTAAAAGAGTTGGAAGTACATTGCATCTTCTTGAGTTCCTTTTCTTTTGTCCACACCCCTCTTCCCTCAAATACCCAACTCTTCTTATTCTAGCTGCCTCAACCCAGCGCTCTCCCCACTCGCTAGAGCATAACAGGCACCACTCCAAGCAGCTTAAAAGCTAAGATCAGAATGAAAATAAGCAAGGGGAATATTGTGGAAATTTGGCCAATGGCTACTCCCTCAATCTCTGTCCCAAACGTGGTCTGACAATGCCCCTTCTCGAACCCTCGGCCCTCACCATGTTCACGCCGCACTGTTGTTTCTTCCGGAATCACCAGCAGCGCGACACTTTTGCGTCAGCCGTATAGCGCTTCCGGCAAAGGCTAGCCCGGAAGCGGAAGCCGTTTTGGGCAACGGAAAAGCTCAAGCCGGTTCCCGACCCTGGCAGTGTTCTGTACTGGGTTTTCTTGGGGAGGGTCGAGGGACAGTTTTCTGCTGGTGCTGCAGCCGCCTCCCAGGGTAGCAGAGCTGGGACTTCGCCGTGCTGCATCCCCTGCTCGGGTAATGTTTCTCTATTGCATCTCTCCAGCACGGGGCAGAGCCCAGAGGACCTGCCTGCACTAGAGTTCCAGAGAGAGGTAGCACAAGGGTAGGGTGGACGAAATTCTGGGTTGCCCAGTAGCTTGGGGAAACACATTCTCCTCATCCTTCAGCGCTGGGGCATCAGGTCTTTATCGTGCTACGCGGAGGCTCTGGTTCCTACTTGGTTCTCCCAGCCGGCATTGTGCCTGGTGTAGCCAGGTGGACGATCCTCATGATTCTCCCCCGAGTGATTACCGTGTATTCATCTCGGTGAAGCGAGGGATGGAGCAGCGTTTGAGGGCCTTCTTTAGACTGTCTCTAGAAAATTGAGGCATAAGCTTGCATATGTTATTAGTTACCAAGCCAGGAAAATGTTGGGAAATAATTAACATGTATTGTGAAGGCTTGGTGTGTCATCTCTAATGGAAAAGGTAGAGTTTTTGAGAACAAAAAGGGAAAGATAGCTTCCATTTTTTGAGTACCTCCTAGGTACTCTGGTTGTTCTTAACCTTTCGGAGATCCACGGACTATTCTTTAACAAATGGGTACACATACAACATTTGTCATACAATTATGAGACTCTTGGACTCTGAAGCCCATCCGTGAACCCTCTAGGTGGCTGCGCTTTACGTTAAGAACCCCGATCTTACATACTGTATTTGGCACTTTAATTATATTACCTTCTTTGACCTTCACAATAACTTCACTACCCTCTTTTTACATATGGGGAAGCTGAGGCTCAGACTTTGTTCAGGGGTTTGTTTGGGTCTGTTTGATTCCAAAGTCTGTACTTAACTTATTGCACAAAGCTGTCCTAGTGTTTGAAATCCAAAAAGGTTATGAGGTTAAAAAAAAAAAAAAAGCTGACCATTGCAGCATAAGCCTTACTATGAAATATAGTATATTAACATGAAATTTGGAGCCTAACTGATGGAACTAAAAATCCCTGTTCTGCCTCTTACTAGTTGTTTGTAATTGGGTGATTTTATCTGTGCTTCAGATTCTTTACCTGTAAAATGAGTAGTATCTGTCTTACAGGGATGTAATCAAGACTAAATTAGTTGAAGTATGAAGTTCCTAGCACGACTAAACCCTATTAAAGTGTTTTCTGTTATTGTTGTGTGTCTTCTGTCAGGGTATGCCAATTGTGTATTTTAATATAGTTGCTCAATTTGGAACTTGAATGTGTTGATAACCTCAAAAACTTTATTACGTTTTCAGTTCTTGAAAAGCTCAATTGCAGGGTGATTTCTTGTGTTGATTTGAGTAGACAGTTTTCTTCCTACTTCTGCTTCCCCTTTTAGGCACATGTGCATTTAGATAACTTTGTAGGGCACATATCTGACTTTGTAGGCTCTGAATTTTTGATATGGAAATAATTTTATTATGGGAGCATCTACAGATACTGTATGTACCTCTTGCTTTACCCCATTTGTGGTTACTAGAAGTTGCTAATCTTTCGGGAACAGCCTTTCTGCCAAGCTGTCATGGTGATATGATAGCCACCACTTTTTCGATGCATTAGAACCTCTTGGTGATTAGGCAATTAGCTTCTTAAGTAAACATGATTGGTGTGTTTATTTTAAACATTTGGAGACTAATTAGTGTTATATATAGGTTCAGAGGGAAAATTGCATATAATTAAATAGTCATTTGCATTTAAATTCAGGCATTGACAGAAAAACACTCTCTTGGTAATGTGTACCCTGAATTTTGGAATCCACGAACAATAATACATTAAAAAAAAAAGTAGTTTGTAATATCTATTCTGAGACTTTTCTGATTTCCTTGATTGTTAAAACTTGATAGGGAGCTAAATTAATGTAGGAACACCATGGGGGATGAGACCATACTTAGAAAAATATGTTTTGTTGCATTGTAATTTTGTTGTAATCTGAGATTCTTATGGTATAAGATTAAAGTACTCGGATATTCTATAGCATATTTTGATGGTGATGGGAGGGGGAGATGGTGTTTTGTGTTGGGTGGGGGCAGAAAGTAATTGCTTTTGATTACATACTTGTGAGAAAAAGAAATAATTTTAGTCCTTCTCAGCAGTCAAGAGGTTGTTTTGTACTTTTCTGCAGTCTTGAAGAGAAAGAATTGTTCAAGGCAGTCGACCCACAGTTTGAACACATAAATGGGCTTGGACTTCATTCCATTCACTAATTGGTCTAATTTACTAATGTTAAGTTGTTAACAAATTTCTATATAAAATTTTGGATGATGAAAGATTCCAACATCTTGTATTTCAATGTTAGAAAGTTAGAGGTAGATTCACTTTTGTGGCCATTAAGAGAAAAAAAAATTCACAGATATTTTCTTCCTTTTCAACTTACAGTTTTTACACTTATTTTTATGTCTCATGTGATACGAGTTTTTCTCCCAACAAACGTTAGTTGCTGTTAGTTATTTTTCAGTTAGCTTGACTGCCTCTAAATATGGTAGCATATGTGTATAGCATTCCCTACTCCTAAGGTATCGATATTGAATTGGTTCGTAAGGATACCTCAGAAGTACATTACCGCTGCATGTTCATTCATTCAGAAGGCATTTATTGGGGGCCCATTCTGCTCCAGGCAATGTGCTGGTTACTCTTAAAAAGTTCAGGCCTGTATTGGAGAAAGACTTGTGTACAGATAAATTATGGTAGGTGGTTGAACAGATATGCAAATTGAAATATTTTAGAGGAATTATTCTACTTGTTCATCTTTCTAGTAGTGGTTCAGGTCAGAGTAGTGTTGTGTAATATTTATTTAACACTGTAACATACCATATAACAGATCAAATTTTATGACCTTAATGGATCAGTTTACCTTTTAAATCAGTTTACCTTTTAAATGACTTTAGTCATTAAATAGCTTAAGTGTAGATTTTAGTTATCTTTCTTTGGTTTCTTTGCCTTTTGAACGGTTTATGAATAGTTAGCCTTCACTAATATTCTTTTGTATAGCAGTTTCCAAAGTTTTGAGGTTGTTTAACCTTATTATAGTGTGTGGGTATGTGTGAGCATGCCTGAGACTTGATATGGTGTTATGTCACCATGACATTTTCCTGAAGGGACTCTTGAAGCCTGTACTACAAATTATGGTTTAATAGAAAGAGGTGATATCGTTTAGATATTAGAAACCAAACAGTTATGGTAGCTATATGTCTTGTCATTTAGCCTGAATTGGAAACAGCACCATATGATTTTAATATGAATTTTTGTTACCTTGAATAGTTGAGGAATTGGTTATCATGTTTCTCAGAGCTTTTACCTGAAGCATTCATTTCAGTGCAGTTTGCCTGTTGGTGTTGAGATGCTAATTATCAACATCTGTTCATTGTATTTTTTTTAATTAATTAATTAATTTATTTTTGGCAGCGTTGGGTCTTCGTTGCTGCGCGTGAGCTTTTCTCTAGTTTGTCAAGCAGGGGCTACTCTTCGTTGCAGTGCGCGGGCTTCTCATTGCGGTGGCTTCTCTTGTTGCGGAGCACGGGCTGTAGGCACGCGGGCTTCAGTAGTTGTGGCACGTGGACTCAGTAGTTGTGGCTCACAGGCTCTAAAGCACAGGCTCAGTAGTTGTGGCACATGGGCTTAGTTGCTCCGCGGCATGTGGGATCTTCCCGCACCAGGGCTTGAACCTGTGTCCTCTGCATTGGCAGGCGAATTCTTAACCACTGTGCCACGAGGGAAGTCCTGTTCATTGTATTTTTAAAAATACTAACACAATAAATCTTTTAAAATTATTTATTTGTTTGTTTATTTATTTATTTATTTGGCTTGCTGGGTCTTTAGTTGCGGCACACAGGATCTTTTGATTGTGTAATGCGAACTCAGTTGTGGCATGTGAGATCTAGTTCCCTGACCAGGGATCTAACCTGGGTCCCCACATTGGGAGCATGGAGTCTTAGCCACTGGACCACCAGGGAAGTCCCACAATAAATTTTATTAAAAGATTGAATGGTTTAGTAATGATTTTGAGATCCCTTCCTGCTTAGGCACTCTAAGATCTTATACAATATCCCTGTGTAGTTTCTACTTTCTCTTCCCATCTTTTTTTTTTTTTTTTTTTTTTTGCGGTACACGGGCTTCTCAGTGTTGTGGCCTCTCCTGTTGCGGAGCACAGGCTCCAGACACGCAGGCTCAGCGGCCATGGCTCACGGGCCCAGCTGCTCCACGGCATGTGGGATCTTCCCGGACCGGGGCACGAACCCGTGTCCCCTGCATTGGCAGGCAGACTCTCAACCACTGCACCACCAGGGAAGCCCATATCAATCTATTTTTATCCTTTAACAAATGCTAGTTCCTTTTGGACTAGCCTTAAAGACAAAGTGAAATAAAACACTTTAAAAAGCATTTAAAATACATTTCTGTTTTGAAAAATTGGGATTGGCTTAAGTAGATGACCTGTCTTTATGATTCTGTATGTCTGCAGGGCCATCTGATTCCACTAGAACCATACAAGGAACATGAATTTGGTACCCCACATAACCCACCCAACAGACACTAAGCCCACTACTCCTAGAAACCTACTAGCCATACTTAATTCTCTGTCTTTTTTTGGCACTTGTATAAGCTCCCATGTCCACCCCAAGAACTTTGACAAAGCAAGAGAAAACCCAAGTGCTAGTAAAAGTAATTACATAGTAAAAGTTGCTTTTACATTTTAAAGTTCCTTAAATGCTGGCATACTGTGGATATAAAAGTGCAGAGGATTCTTTTGGTTGATCTCCCCACCTCCCTACCCCTAGCATCCATTTCCTCCTTCCTCCTAACAGACTTTTTTCCATGTATTCGCTTTCCTCCCTTGCAGCCACGTGCTTCAGGGAAAGCCAGCCACCTCTTCACGCCAAAGGATGGGGCTGGTTGGCTAAGAATAATTCTATCTGTCTTTACCAGTCTCTAATTTAGGAAAGAAAATGTAATTCAATCTTGGTCAATGACGTGAGAGATTAAGTTGCTGTAGGCTTCTGGAAAAGTCCTTCCTATGCTTTCATTGTATTTTCTATTCATTATTCTTTTTGATCAGAGATCAGGTAAAGATATTCTAAGAATATACAAAATACATTTTCTGTTGTGTCCCTTTGTTTTTATCCATAGATCCAGCCCAGGTTATTTTAAACCCCTGTCTTGTCCACTTAGGGAAGTTTAACTCCAAGGATACCCCTTGGTGTATGTGGTGAAACTATTAGGAAAACAGTTAAAACCTCCCAAGTGTGATCTAGTTTTTCATATCTTGGTGAAGACGGAAACCCAACTGGGCTGCATAAATGGTTTATATCCATAGAAAAGGATCGGAAAGGTTTTGAAAAAACGTTTTAACCAAGCATTACCTAAACTGGGGCAGTGACTTGGGAGGCATGATCAGAATCCTAAGGGGGAGTGAGAATGTAAAGTGGGGAACCATATGTACTTTTTTTTTTTTTCATATGTACTTTTTTAAAACCAGATTTTACGTTGGAAAAAATTTAAGTTCATAGAAAAGATGCAAAATAGTACAGCAAGTTCCTGTATACCTTTCACTCAGATCTCTCCCTGATGTTAATGTCTTACATAATCGCGGTACATTTTGTCACATCTAAGAAATTAACATTGGTATGACATTGGACTACAGACTTTATTTAGATTTCATAAAATTTTCCACTAATATCCTTTTTCTGTTCTAGGATACCACACTGCTTTTAGATCATGTGTAATTTTGATAAATTAGGGTTTCCAGTGAGCTTTTTCTGTGCCATGTATGTGGTCCAATAATCCCCTCTGACCAGTGCTGAGGAGAGAAAGTCATTGACCATGAGAATAAACAATACCACATAGGTAGTGTTTTGTAGCCTTTGATTCCCAGAGCACTGTTAATTCAGTGGGAGAGTTGGCTTTGCTCCCAGGAGAGTGGTGTGAAGTTTCCTGAGAAGCTTAAGAGCTGATCCTGATTGAGGGTCCCTTCCCAGCCTCCACTAACACTGTGTGTTCACCTCATAGATTTTTTTTTAATAGTGTTTATTTATTTTTACTTGTTGACAGTTTGATTTATTTATTTATTTATGGCTGTGTTGGGTCTTCGTTTCTGTGCGAGGGCTTTCTCTAGTGTGGTAAGAGGGGGCCACTCTTCATCGCGGTGCACGGGCCTCTCACTATCGCGGCCTCTCTTGTTGCGGAGCACAGGCTCCAGACGCACAGGCTCAGTAATTGTGGCTCACGGGCCCAGTTGCTCCGCGGCATGTGGGATCCTCCCAGACCAGGGCTCGAACCCGTGTCCCTTGCATTGGCAGGCAGACTCTCAACCACTGCGCCACCAGGGAAGCCCCACCTCATAGATTTTACTATGTGGAACTATCACCAATTATTTACTTGTCTGTCTTCTTTACTAGTTGGTTTCTAAGGGGTCAGGGACTATCTTGTTTTGGAATCCTAAGCATCCAACATATTGCTTGGCATGTAATAGGTTCTTTTTTTTTAATTTATTTATTTTTGGCTGTGTTGGGTCTTCGTTGCTGTGTGCGGGCTTTCTCTAGTCGCGGTGAGCAGGGGCTCCTCTTCGTTGCGGTGCATGGGCTTCTCATTGCTGTGGTTTCTCTTGTTGCAGAGCATGGGCTCTAGGTTCATGGGCTTCAGTGGTTGTGGCTCATGGGCTCTAGAGTGCAGGCTCAGTCAGTAGTTGTAGCGCATGGGCTTAGTTGCTCCGTGGCATGTGGGATCTTCCCGCACCAGGGCTCGAACCCGTATCCCCTGCATTGGCAGGGGGATTCTTAACCACTGTGCCACCAGGGAGGCCCCATGTAATAGGTTCTTAATACACATTTGAAGAAATTAATAAACCCTTGTTTGGTAGCATTGATTATTAGGTCAACAGAAGTTTTGTTTTGAATACCATAACTGTTGAGTTTCTCCTTCAATTTGAGCCATCTTAAGTGGCTAGTTGAGTTTTTCTTCCCAGAATCTTAAACAAGGAACTATGAAGTATTCGTTTAAGGTTCCTCTTTCTTCTGATTATATAAATAATTTATTTTCCTTAAAAAATAAGAGTAGAACTGAAAGTAATAGATGGTAGTAGAGTTAGAAATTGTGTTAGCTTTTGAGTATATGTGTGACAATTCCAGTTTCACCCCACTGGGCTGTACATCTGGCTGTTTGCCTGCCACTTCATGCACAGTTAATGAAATAAAAACTTCCTAGACTTATTGAGGGAGACGGCTTGTCAGATTCAGAGAATTAGTTTAAAATTTTTCCCGTTACAGCCAAGATTCGGTGGCCCAGGGTCACCTAAGCATAAAAGCTGCCATGGTATGGGAACACAGGGGCCTGTTCTAAATCTGTGGATTGGGCACAGTAGAGTCAGTTTGGTAAATAGAAAAAACATCAGGGTAGGAGGGAGTTGTAAATAAAGCTGCTTTTTTCTTGATTTAGAGTAAAGACTGTGACAGGGACAGAGATGAGCCAGTCTTCTATTTTGTTTTTCTCCAGACATCCCATGAAGTTACAAAATGAGCAATGATAATTTCTTGTTTCATTTCTCCCTGTTTTACTAACATTAGCTTTATATACCTTTCTCCTACTTTCTTTGAACTATTCTCTATTCCAGGGGGCATAGAATAGTTTTATATATACTATTCATTTAATTTTGAGTCTGAAGAACTCTGGATTATTTGAAAGAGACTGATGTAATGGAATCCACATTGAATTAAGAAATGTAGAATTACTTTTAAAAACAAGCATCAGGGGTCCAGAAATTTTATGTCATTTGAGGAGAACTGAGGGACTAAGATCTTGCCTACATTTAGAAATGCCGTTTATTAGATTGAAGAAGTGGAACATCTGTTAAAAGATAAAAATCTTTCCAATTCTGAAATAGACTATAACTTAAATAGTGGTTCTTAATGTGGGAAGCTGATTTTGAAAGAAACAAAGGGATAATAAAACTGTGTGACTAATTATGAGATAAGTGGAATGCAGGTGTTTCTTAAAAAGTCTTGCTAAAAACTTTGACAGTGGATTTCCCTGGTGGCACAGTGGTTAAGAATCTGCCTGCCAATCCAGGGGACACGGGCTCGAGCCCTGGTCCGGGAAGATCCCACATGTCGCGGAGCAGCTAAGCCCGTGTGCCACAACTACTGAGCCTGCGCTCTAGAGCCCGCGTGCCACAACTACTGAAGCCCGCGCGCCTAGAGCCTGTGCTCCGCAACAAAGAGTAGCCCCCGCTTGCCCCAGCTAGAGAAAACCTGTGTGCAGCAACAAAGACCCAATGCAGCCATAAATAACAAACAAACAAAGAAAGAAAGAAAGAAAGAAAATTTTAAAGAAAACTTTGACAAGAGATTTTCTTATGCAAAACTTTTAGGTAAAACTTAACAGAAGAAAATCTTTGTGACGTTGAGTTAGGCAAAGATTTTTTTAAAGAAATAAGACACGAAAAAGCACAAACTATAAAAGGAAGAAAAAGATTAATAAGTTGGATTTCATCAAGTTAGGAAAATTAGAAACTTTTACTCTTTAAACAACACTGTTAAGAAAATGAAAAAGCAAGCCAAGAAAATATTTGCCGAATGTATATCTAATAAAGGACTTGTATTCAGAATTTATAAAGAACTCTTACAACTCAGTAGTAAGAAGACAGCTCAGTTTTTTAAAATGGCAGAAGATTTGGATACCAAAGAAGCTTTATAAATAGCCAACAGGCCCATGAAAAGATATTCAATATTGTTAGTCCTTAGGAAAATTAAAACCACAGTGAGATACCACTTCACACCTGTTAGAATGGGTAAAATTTAAAAGATTGATAATACCAAGCATAAGTGGGTATAGTAACGGGACCTCCCATGCATTGCTGGTGGAATTGCAAGGTGGTACAGCCGCTTTGGAAAACAGTTTGGCAGTTTCTTGTAGATTAAATATATACCAACCACACGACCTGGCAATCCCACTCTTAGCTGTTTACCCAAGAGAAATGAAAACGTGCGTCCACATTACACTTGTACTTGAATGTATACCCATAATAGCCCCAGCCTGGATAGAATGTCCTGTACTGGTGAGTGGATAAACAAATTGTTGTACGTCCACATAATGGACGACTACTACCAGCGGTAAAGGGGAATGAACAACTGATACAAGTAATGGCATGTATGGAGCTCAAAAGTGTTATGTCACACACAAAAGACTACATTTTCTATGTGATGTCATTTCTATGGCATTCTGTAAAAGGCAAAATTATAGCAAAAGAAAGTACATCAGTGGTTGTGCAGGAGGGTGGAGGAGGGGGCTGACTGCAAAGGATCATGAGGGAACTTTTGGGGATGATGAAATGTTCTGTATCATGATTGTATTTTATATCATAACCTTATACAGTTGTCAAAACTCTTAATTGTATGCTCTAAATTGGTGACTTACTAGATATAAATTATACTTCAGTGAAACTGATTTTGACAGGAGATTTGACAAGAGATTTTTTTTAACCAGTGATTTATATAGGATTAGAGAATGGATTTAAATTAGTTTGGATCTGAATTTGTTATAGGCATTAAAATAATTTTGAAATAATAATATCACTGAACTGAGTTGCAAAGAGCTTACTAGTTATCAGTGTTGGGTCAAGTTGAGGTTAATATTATTAATGAAAATAGATGGAAATAAATACAAATTTTATTTGAAGAAGTTGCTAGATCAGAGAATGAGAGTTCTAAATAACTAAGGAAAAAAAACTTGAGGGCTGATTTTGAATTCCCCCTCTGGCCTAAATCTTTACTCGGTCTAATACGGCTGACCATCAATTTCTAGAAATAGTCACTTCCTTTTGCCTCCAATAAATTACTTTTATTGGGTGGACCAAAAAGTACCTTCAGTTTTTTAAGTAAAAATAAAAGACACAGTTTTCATTTTCACCACGAACTTTACTGAACAACATTTTCACCCTTTTGTTCCACTACCTTCTGCCATTTTTCAGGCCATTTCATAATTCCATCTTCCCAAAACTTTTTATCTTTTTTGAGCAAAGAACTGTTCCAGGTGCCTTTTACAGTCTTTCAGGGAATTGAAATTTTTTCCATTAAGAGAATTTTGTAAAGACCGAAATAAATGGAAATCGGAAGGTGCAATGTCTGGTGAATACAGCGGATGAATCAGAACTTCCCAGCCAAGCTCTAACAGTTTTTGCCTGGTCATCAGAGACATGCGGTCTTGCGTTATCCTGATGGAAGATTATGTATTTTCTGTTGACTAATTCTGTATGCTTTTTGTCGAGTGCTACTTTCAGTTGGTCTAGTTGTGAGCAGTACTTGTTGGAATTAATCATGTGGTTTTCCAGAAGGAGCTTATAATAGAGGACTCCCTTCTAGTTCCACCATGTACACAACATCACTTTCTTTGGATGAACTGGCCTTTTGTATGGTTGGTGGTGGTTCATTTCGCTTGCCCCACCATCTCTTCCATTCCACTTTGTTGTACAGTATCCACTTTTCATCACCTATCACAATTTGTTTTAAAAATGGAACGTTTTCATTACGTTTCAGTAGAGAATTGCATGCAGAAATATGATCAAGAAGCTTTTTTTCTCTTAACTTACGTGGAACCCAAACATCAAAGTGATTCACATAACCAAACTGGTGCAAATGATTTTCAGTTCTTGATTTGGATATTTTGAGTATGTCGGTTATCTCCCACGTGATATAACGTTGATTGTTCTCAATTATTGTTTCAGTTTGATTGCTATCAACTTCAATTGGTCTACCCAACAGTGCAGCATTGTCCAGCAATAAATCTCCAGCACGAAACTTTGCAAACTACTTTTGACACATTTGATTAGTCACAGCACCTTCTCCATACACTGCACAAATCTTTTTGTGCATTTCAGTTGCATTTTTATCTTTCTTGAAATAATAAAGCGTAATATGCCGAAAATGTTGCTTTTTTTCTTCTGTCTTCAATGTTAAAATGGCTACACAAAAATCACCAATTTTGATAAGTCTTTTTTTAAATGCACACTGATATGACAGCTGTCACATACAATCTAACAAAATTGTTTCAAATGAAGTTAAAGACAGCTAAGTGCTACTAGAGCCATCTTACGGAAAAAACAAAATGAACCTTTTGGACAACCCAATACAATTTTTCTCCTCTGAGTTTCTTCTCATTTTGATTTGCTAGCTCTTTTTGTGGGGCAAGGGCAGGGTATATTTAAAGTTGATCCCCTCAGGCTTCTATGATTAGTCTTTTTCTTGGTCTGCCTGCTTTCTCTGGCAGTCTTTTCCCATTCTCCATGTCTTTTAACTGCCCTCAGGATCCTGGTATCTATAGCTTCAGATGCTGATTTCCACTCATCTTGTGGATATACTCGACTGGATATCCTATAGACACTTTAAACTTAACATGTTCAGTTCTGCACTCATTACTTTCCTTACATATTTGCTCTGCCTCCTTAATTCTCTACCATTATTCATCCAGGCTCCCAAGCATAGAAAATCCTGATTTGTCCTTGGCTTCTTGCTCTCCTTGATCTTTTCAGCCTTGCAGATCACCAATCTGTTGCTTCTAACAGAAATAAAGCATATGCTAGTCTCTCCCTCTCTACATCACAGCCAGTACCTAGTAGCTCCCTTGGACCAGTATCCTCTTGTCTCTCAGCCATTGATCTGTCTTTCTCTTCAGAGTCTCTTTCACATTGCCCCCAGAGTTACTTCTTTTTAAATGTGTGATCCTCTTACTCCCTTAGTTAAAAAACATCTCTTGGGGCTTCCCTGGTGCCGCAGTGGTTGAGAGTCTGCCTGCCGATGCAGGGGACACGGGTTCGTGCCCTGGTCCGGGAAGATCCCACATGCCGCGGAGAGGCTGGGCCCGTGAGCCATGGCCGCTGAGCCTGCGCGTCCAGAGTCTGTGCCCCGCAAGGGGAGAGGCCACAACAGTGAGAGGCCCGCGTACCGCAAAAACAAAAAAAACAAAAAAAAATCTCTTGTGGTTTTGTTGTCATTGTTGCTTAGAGTCTAATAAAATGAAGTCATATTCCTTTAAAATTACAAATTAAATATTTCTGAGCTCTCATTCTTCCTATCCCAAGAATGTCTTTCCCTCCCGCCCCCTTTTTGGAGGTTCTTCTTTTTTTTTTTTGGAGGTTCTTCTTGATGCATCAGTATTCCTGGGTAAGAGGGTAGGCTCTGGAATCACACTGCCTGGTTCCTTCAGTTGTCAGCTTAGTGACTACAGACAAGTTATTTGAGCTCTCTGTACCTCTGTTTCCTAATCTCTAAAATATGCATAATAATATGGTTACCTTATATGGTTGCTGTGAGAGTTAAATGAGATAATATATGAAACACTTCAAACAGTGCTGGCGTATAGTAAGTTCTCAATGCAGGTGGATTCTTCTTTTTATCATTATACTTAAAGAAATCCAGAAAACTTATTATTTTGGATTGTTGCTGTGGTTGTTTCCAAATGAGATTTCTCTGGATCTCTCATCTTTCCTGATGAGGAATGAATATAAATGAAAACTGTATAACTTGGCCGAACCAAGTTCCCTCAGGTACACTCTGTGCCATCTTCCTCATTTATTTGGGTTGGGCTGCTTGGGCATAAATCACCATCATAACCTGGCAACCCCACAGCTTGGTTTGCACATAAAGCCGTATCCCCCAGGGCTCTCGTGTGGTCCCAAGTCACCTGGGTCTAGTTGCCAGTCTCAGCTAGTCCTCCCTTCCCTTATATTCCAAGTCTTGCTTCCCAAGCGCAGCTGAATTCCTTTCTTTTCTCAGTGCATCTCCATTTTATATCTGAGGCAGCTGAAGATAAGCTAATTAGCTTGTCCAGGATTGCTTCGTTGTGAGATTCATGCTCTTGACCCCTGCACTGTACTGTACTTAGAATCAGTCACCCTGTGTGGCCCAGGTGGTTTTCTAAACACTTTGCTTTTGTAATGCTTAACATTTTATCACTCTCTCTCGACTCAGTACTTTTACTTACAAAGTTTTAGCAAATAATTTTTTTTTATAATTGTATGCAGTGTTTCACAGAACTAACCCCCGAGGGTTTTTTTTTTTTATAATTCTACAGCATTTCTATTGACTGATTGATTGGCTGTGTTGGGTCTTCGTTTTTGTGCGAGGGCTTTCTCCAGTTGCGGCAAGTGCGGGCCACTCTTCATCGCGGTGCGCGGGCCTCTCACTGTCGCGGCCTCTCTTGTTGCGGAGCGCAGGCTCCAGACGCGCAGGCTCAGTAGTTGTGGCTCACGGGCCTGGTTGCTCCACGGCATGTGGGATCTTCCCAGACCAGGGCTCGAACCCGTGCCCCCTGCACCGGCAGGCAGACTCTCAACCACTGCGCCACCAGGGAAGCCCAGCAAATAATTTTAAGCTAAGAGAAAATACAGATATCTAGGGATGGAGGAACATAGCAGAAAAAATAAAATGTGAGTATATGAAATGGGTGGTAACGGGGTAGTATATCAGCAGTTGAGGGGAGGCTGCAGTGCTTTTCAAAATTTTCGGCTCAAGTACCTCTAATGGTAGAGGATAGGGGGCATGTCACCCTTTGGGGGCTGGGAACAGAGCCCCAAGGAGCCTTTCTGCCTCAACTACAAAATATATATGAACGTTTTGAACCTACCCATGTTTTATCTTTAGGAATTCTTGCATATTTTGCATTCTATTTTATTATCTATGAGTTTGTTTTAACATGAGAATATTTTTTCTCCCCACTACCTCATCCTCTAATAACTAGATGCAGTGGGAATGTGTCTATTTATCCTCTGTCTTCTAGCACATTCTGGCATGCCCCAATGCCCACACCTGGGGAGCATGGAATGGGGTTATAGTCTAATACAGCAGCATTCTAGCTTTCTGTTTTGGGGGATAGTCTAGTCAGGAGTATTATGTCACGGAACCGAGGAGGGTGAGCTCATCTTGTTCTGACTAACGAGGCTGTTCCTGGAAGGCTGCAGTCCGTTGGAGGCACCTCATTACCAGATCGCTGGGGACCAGCTGGAGAGAGTTCACAGAAGACCCACAGGAATGATTAAGAGACTGGAGGGGCTGACGGATGAGGAACGGATAGAAATGAAAATTGCATAACTTGGCTGAACCAAGGTAGCAGGAATACACAACTGTATAAATATCTCAAGAGTATTAACTTGATGGGGGAAGGCAATCTTTTATGGTGGGATTTCGGGGTGGGGAGAATAAACCAAGGGTGAAATTAAGCAAAGGAAAATGTAAACTAATAATCTAAAGTGTCTGTTGGCACACTTTGGTTCTTGGAACCTCCTTAGTTGGACCACTCTACCTTGTGGGCCTTTTGCTAATTGAATGATTTGTTTTTTTTAGTTTGACTTCCGTGGACTTGCGGCTGCTGCTTCTCTGTGTAGAGAACGCTGGAGACTACTTCTTAACAAAGCGAATGTCTGTCTTTTGTCCTGTCTTGTTTTGTGGGACTCAGTGGTTGATACTTGGAACTCCTATGTGCTGCCACTATCTCTTTATGCACCAGAATTCTGAAGTGGACTTTCACATAGTTTTCTTTTTTTAATTAATTTTTTATTGGAGTATAGTTGATTTACAATGTTGTGTTAGTTTCTACTGTACAGCAAAGTGAATCAGTTATACATATACATATATCCACTCTTTTTTAGATTCTTTTCCCATATAGGTCATTACAGAGTACTGAGTAGAGTTCCCTGTGCTATACAGTGGGTCACAGCTTTTTAGAATAGCACTGTAAAAGTAGAAACTCAGTATGTATTGTAGTAATTTTAGAAACCCATATACAGTATTTGGTCCCTGCGGTACCGGTTGGTTTCAGGAAATTATAGCCTTGATGAAATCCAAGCATGATTATATGAAACACGTACTTGGGAAATGATTGTATGAAATTCCTATTTGGAGTATGGAAGGCATAAAACTTTTAAATAACAGTTGAAATTAGCCAGGAGAAACATTTGCATAATGTTGCCAGTTTTATAGCCCTTTTCCTAAGAAGGGGTAGTAGAACTGGAAGAAAGTGATTGTTATGCTTTTTTGATATATAAAAATGAGTTCATTTATACGACACATTTCTGTACTTTTAAGACTAAGTCATCTATACCAGAGATTGGTAAACGTTTTTCTGTAGACGGTCGGATAGGAAAGCTTTGTAGGCCATACATCTCTGCTGCAACCACTCAACCCTGTGTTGTAGCTCAAAGGCAGTCAAAGGCAAAATGTAAACGAATAAACTTGGCTGTGTTTATTCTTCTTTTACAAAACTTTTTTTTTTTTAAACAAAAACCAGTAGCTGTCTGGATTTGGCCTGCAGGCTGTAGTTTGCCACCTCCTCCTGCAGTAGACCCTTGCTCCTGAAAGCATGGTCTGCAGACCAGCAGCATCAACATTACCTATGAACCTGTTAGAGATGCAGAATATTGGGTCCCTTCTCAGCTGACTGCTCTAGAGTCTAGACCATGTTTCCTGAACTTTAACATGCATAGGAATCACCTGGGTAGCTTGTAAAAGTATGGACTCTGAGGACTTCCCTGGTGGCGCAGTGGTTAAGAATCCGCCTGCCAATGCAGGGACACGGGTTCAACCCCTGGTCTGGGAGATCCCACATGCCACAGAGCAACTAAGCCCGTGCGCCACAACTACTGAGCCTGCACTCTGGAGCCGAGAGCCACAACTACTGAGCCCATGTGACACAGCTACTGAAGCCCTCGCGCCTGGGCCTGTGCTCCGCAGCAAGAGAAGCCACCGCAATGAGAAGCCTGTGCACCGCAACGAAGAGTAGCCCCCGCTCGCCTCAACTAGAGAAAGCCCGCGCGCAGCAATGAAGACCCAGCGGAGCCTAAGTAAATAAATAAACAAACAAACAAAAATATTGTTTCCTTATTTGAAAAAAAGGGTAACTTGCCTTTTTAGGGAGAAAAAAAAGAGTATTTAGAAACTTTTTATGTGTTCCCGCATCATTAAGAATTTGGGGGACTTCCCTGGCCGTCCAGTGGTTAAGACTCTGTGCTTTGGGCTTCCCTGGTGGCACAGTGGTTAAGAATCCGCCTGCCAATGCAGGAGACACAGGTTCGAGCCCTGGTCCAGGAAGATCCCACGTGCTGTGGAGCAACTAAACCCATGCGCCACAGCTACTGAGCCTGCGCGCCTAGAGCTCGTGTTCCGCGAAGCCACCGCAATGAGAAGCCTGTGCACCGCAACGAAGAGTAGCCCCCGCTCTCTGCAACTAGAGAAAGCCCATGTGCACAGCAACAAAGACCCAACACAGCCAAAAATAAATAAATAAATTGATTAATTAAAAAAAAAAAGACGCTGTGCTTCCACTGCAGGGGGCACAGGTTTGATCCATCCGGTATGCCGTGTGGCACAGCCAGAAAAAAGAATTTGGAAAATACTAAAAGGTACAGGTAGAAAATAAAAACGTCTATAATTCAAAACACCTAGAGATGACCACATTTTTATGTTGCTCCTTCCAGTCTTCTGTATGTAATATAATATTTTAAAAATTGGGCTCATGATATGTAAATAAGTTTGTGCTTGCTTTTTCATTTAACATTTTATTTGTGAGTGATTCACTGTGATATTCCTTTAAAGTGTAATTTTTTTAATGCTTATATAGCATTCTAATGGATCTCTTATAGTTTATGCAGTTCTTCTCTTCTTTGTGGCTCCTTTAAACTGGTTCCGATTGCTAGTTGACCCAGGTTTTGGCTGATGTACTTGGCGAGTCTATGACCATATTTTAAAATAATTACACATACTTATTTATTTTTAATTATAAAAGTTTGACAACTTGTTGGATCTGGTGGCTTTCACCCATTCTGTTCTTCTGGTCTGGTTAGCATTTTGTGTTTTCTTTTTTGGTCTCCCATGATAGAGAAGCAGTAGAGTGGTCATCAGAAGCATGGAGTCTGAGTCCAGGTTGTCTGGGTTTGACTCTACTATGTACTGTGTGTAATCTTGAGAAAGTACCTTGAGAAAATGCCTCAGTTTCCTCATCTGTAGAATAGGGATAATTGTATCTGTGTCTTAGGGTTGTGAGTTAATACACATGAAGCACTGAGAACAGTTCCTGCCATGTGGAAAGGGACTGTCTCTTTTCATTTAATGATCAGTAGTTTCTTCTCATGTGTTCTCTGGTGGCTGTTCTTGCCAGAAACCCCTTTCTGCTACATTTAGTTCATGAATATCTTTGAGTTACAGACTGACTTTACTGAACTTTGTTACTCAGTGACTTTATCTTGAATGTTCACAAAAATTTTCCCCTTACTCACAGTAGCAAATTTTACTGTTTTAAAGATAAAGTCAGTATTGTTTAACCGTGTCTTGGAAATGCATACATGGGCACAAAGGAAGCAGACTGCATAGGCTGATGGATTGGGTTTTAAAGCTCTTGGTGGTTTCCTCTTTCCAGCTGAGTATTACCTTGATTCCTTATCAGGGCATACAAGGCCCTCTGCAGCCAAGCCCTGCCTGTGCTCTCCTTTCATTTCTCTTCACCTTGTTCCCAGCCCCATTAAAGTGAAACTGGGTGTGTGGTTGTGACGAGGCTCACTCTAAATCTGTGCTCTACTCTGCATCTACTGAAGGGTTGGAGTCCACTGAAGTGCTGGAGCTCTCTTCTGGGGAGTGACACAGCTAAGCCCGTGAGATCGCCACTTGGCTTTTCTTGCGGACTTTTAATTGGGAAAACTTGGTCAGAGATTACCTGCCTTTGGTTATTTTTAGTGCCACAGGGTTTCCATTGTCTATTCTATACCTCCTCTTTGTTATTTTCTGGGGGTTCTCTTTGAGAGATAAAAATCTATTCCACTGACTCTATTTTTTTCTTTGTAGCATAGGATCCCGAGACAGCAGAACAGATGCACCCTTTGGCAGCCGATTGCACCCTGCACTAGAGAGAAGTCCAGGGATGTTATATTTTGGGATTATATTTCTCCACCGTGGAATTCATGCAGTTCATTCCAGAAACATTGACCCTCTGCTTCTGTGACACACCCTCGCTGAAGGTCTGATGGACAGACACTTTCTCTTGACCTTGCAGCTGTTTTCTTTCATGTGGAAGTTGGAAGACAAGGTGAAAGTGGCCAAAAGTTACCTGCTTTGGTGGATAGGTGTGCTCCCCTTGGTTCTCAGAACATGGGCCCTCGTTTAAAGGTAAGGTGACAGACTAGTTAAGATTTACTTATTATTGGGATGTAGAACATGGACTCAGTGACCAGTTTCTAAGCCCTCTCAGCAGGGGATAGCATTGACGTGCACAGCTGCAGTTGGATTTGACTTTGCTCCCAGCAGAGCAAATTTGAGTATGAAGAAATCAATTCTCCATTTCTGGGAATAGACTTTTTCACAACCAGTCTTCAATGTTAGGGCTAAAATTTATTTGATATTGTAATTATAAATCTTTTACTAAAAAAAAAACGCAGAGAGTTTTAGAATATGTATGTCAATCAACTTTCTAACATTCCCTTGAGACATTTCCCCTTGCCCTTTTCTGTAGGTAGTGTGAGCCAAAGGTCTGTAGTATTGAGCGACTTGCCCAGGATCTTTTAGTAAGCAAGTGATATTTTTGCATTAGATAATTGGTACTGCATTCCATTTTCCTTTGTAACGTTTTATTTTTATTTCAAAAGATTTAAAAAGGGGCCGTAAGCATTTGTCTTTCTAATTTTATCCTCGGTAAGATTGGGTAATGCTTTTCACACTTTCTTTTACTGGTTTCTTAAATCTTTTCTCTTCCCAAATACTTCACTATCCCTATGACTCCACTCTTTTTCATGATTCACTGTTATATGAGGTTAAGAACACTGGGCTTCAGAGTTAGACAGGCTTGAGTCACTTAACCTGCTGGAAGATGTTCAGCAAGTCAACTTTTCTAAGCCTAGGGTTTGTTTTTTTTCAAGTCTCTAAAATAAGAATAATAATGCTTATTTACCAAGTTGTATTGGTGACAATTACTTGGGCTAACCTGTAAAACACCTAGTACATTGTTTGGCCTGTGGTAAGTGGCTCAATAAGGGGGTTGTAAGTTATGGTGGGGTGGGAGCAGAGACAGGGCAGAGAGGGCACGACAGGTACAGTAAGAGGACAGAAAATGCCTACAGAAGAGGTGAATCTGGAATAAAAGTGATTTGAGGGGTCACCCTAAAAGGAAACCCTGTACTCAAAGACAAAGGCATGGAAGCTTTGTGATAGCATCCAGAAAGGAGGAAAATGCAGAAGGAAGGCAAGTTTAGAATGTGACCATGGGTAAAATTGAGAGATGGGTAAGTATTGTTGGGGAGTTTTTTTGAGAGGTATTGTAGAGAAGTGGGACAGTTTATAAAGATCACATCAATGAGTGATGAATTGACAGAGCTAACTCCCTGATCACAAGGAGGCTTCACAGAGAAGAGAGGAGAGTTTGGAAAAAAGTAATAATTGGTATGCTGAGTTTTAAATAATAAAGGGAATTGGAGTAGAAATGTAGAATTGACCTTTTGGAAAAGGTCTAGGTGATCTAGATCAGTGGTGATGATTTGGTTGAGTGACAAGTGAATGGGGAAAAAATGGACAAGGACTTAACAAGGTCAAGTTCATTATTACCAGCCACGAGGACCAAGAAAGACTATGGCTGTTCCACACCGTTCCCCCAGTATCTGACATATTAAGTAGGTACTCAGTATTTGTTGGATGAGTTATTTTAGTATTAATTTTTTAAATCTTCATTATAAAAATTTTCAGACATAAAATTAGAAAAGTTTAAAGAACTCCCACATAGGCAGAGATTTTAAGTATGGTAAGAGAATCCTTGCCTTTTGTAGTTCTGATGCATTTCTCATTGAATGAAGTGTGGACCAATAGAGAGGTTCCCTCAGTTTCTTACTGGCTCTGAAACGAAAGAGTAGTGATGCTGCTACTACTATTGATAATAATTATAATAATAATTAAAACTGAGAACTCACTGTGTGCCAGGCACCATTCTAGGCTGTTTACATGTGTTAACTCTTTTCATCCTCACAACACCCCAGTGAGGTACACACAGATATTAGCCCCATTTGATGGATAGGGAAACTGGCAGATTATAGAGAGATTAAATAAGTTGTCCGTGGTTACCCTGTGAGTGGCAGAGAACGGATTTGAACCCAGGTAGTCTAGCTCTAGTCTAGTCATGCCCTCATCCTCTATATTATTCTCTTTGCTCTGCTGTTTGATTTGAGAGTCTTGATGGCTATGGAGAGTTATATTGAAGTCCTATCACACTAAAGGAGATGGTGTCGTAGAAATTATTAAACTTCATCTCTTTTTACGGCAATGAGAATTCTGAAGCTTAGACAGGTCACACAGTTGCAGCCCTGGAACTGGTCTCCAGGTTCTGACTTACTGCTTGTCAGCTGCCTCTCACAGAAAAGGTTGTTGTGGTTGTCAGAGACAGTACATAGGAATTTTCCCAGCCCTCATGATGTGTGCCATAAATTTAGCATTGCTCTATTCCTCTAAGGAGTAAGAGACTTAAGACCACAAGTCTGTAACATCACCTACATATACTTCATTTTCTACTGAGTGCTGTAACTTTACTGAGGGCTAAATGTTCACGTCCAGGATCAGATTGAATGACGTCCAACTGAGGGAGTATTTAAGACAATTAAACTGCTGGTTTCGGTTCCACCAAGTCACCTAGTATATCCTATAAGGCACAGAGAGTTGCTTTTTGAGAGATGATAGCAGCTTTTCAGCATAAGGTCCCAGGAGATGAGATTCTTGTTTGGGAAGGAGGCTCACTAGTTGTGATCTCAAATATTGAGTTAGTATATTGTCCTCTGGAGAGCAACTTAATTCATGTGTATTGACAGTGTTAATGTTCCCTGTGTGGATTTCTTTTCTGGTAGGACTTTGGACACCAGTCTAAATAGGGATTTCTATGAAACTTGACATGGTCATTCCTCAAATTACCTACTCCCTATGGATTCCATTGGATATATTGTTATCAAAGGATCTAATGGCCATTTTTGGTCACTCTTTCTCTTAAATTTTCCCAGCATAATCAGACATAAAAGCACACTTGGTTGGAAAAAAAAAAAAAAAAGTTGTTTTGGTCCCTCCCAAATCTGAGCATAGAAATTTTCAGCTGTCTTGTCTCTAAGTTATATATTAGTGCTGATAAAAGGTGCTGGGTTGAGATATACCATTGATAACCTTAATATATATTGACTTGAAAAGAAAGAATGAATTTAGTGCATTGTGGCTTGGAGAGCATGTACAGTCTATGCTAAGGTCAAAACTCAGTGATAAGATAGGAATGTCAGTGAGCATTGCATTTTTCCGTGGCAGTACCGTGGGTGGTTCAAATGAGTAATAAGATTGAAGTCTTATTCTGGAGATAAGTCTAATAACAGTGTAAGTTTCCCCTCAGACTCTGGCCCCTATTTGAATTGTTCTGACTTTGGCAGGCATCACTTAGGATGAGAAGTACAGTCTCCTCCTTTGCTTCCTTCCTCTCCCTGGCCTCTCTGCTGAGCTCATCTTCCACAGGGCCTGTTAGTTTGTCTGATTGGTAACAGCAAAAGAAAATGGTTTCTCTTACATACCCATTGCTTATTATTGGGATGACCCAGAGTTCATTTTAATTACATAATGCCAACATGATGATAATAATCCTTTTAAACATTTTATATAACTATTTCTACTTAGATGAATTACTTCCAGAAGGCAAACATAAGGGGAAAGTGACTCCATTATCTTCCTTGCCTGTGTTAATTAGTACCACTTCGCATGGGGGAGGTAAACTGTCTTGGGGCCCTGGATCCAAGAAGATGAAAGCCATGCTATTACATTTTGTGATTAGAAGTGGCTGTTTGTGGTATTCCTAGGGTGGTCGGTAGATTGGAAGTCTTTAGGAGGGGGAATGATGGTCTCTCTTTCTCTGAAATGTTGTAGGGCACCTGTCAAGCTAGAGAGAGAGCAGGGATAGTAAGGCTGGAGATGGTAGGCTCAAGCCACATGCTCTGCTTTGTCTCTCTCTGAGACAGCTGTAAGGAAGAGTTAGAGGAAAAACTAAACAAGTTTTCTTTTGCAGCTGCAGCTGTGATCCTCGGCTGTCTGTTGGCATTGAAGGGACCTGATGTTTTACGTCATTGGTACGTTATAGAAAGAGCTCTCTATTATTTCTTTGTTAGGGTTGCTTATATCATTTTTTGCCTCCTTACCTCCCCCTTTCTCCTTGAAAATAGACTTAGAAATATTTCCAGGCATGCCAGAATGTACCTTCACAGAGTTGGCAGTGTTATTCATTCATTTGGGAAATATTTATTGAGTAATTATGACCAGTGCCAGATGCTGTTTCCTGTTGAGTCAAAGTCGAATAAGGCAAAAATCTGCCTCCATGGAGTTCATAACATGAAGGGGGAGAAAAGTTATAATAGATGAATGCATGCACGGGAGTTTGAGGGAGCCCAGAAGAAGGAACCCCTAACTGTGGCAGGGATTGGGGAGGGCTTTTGCCAAGTGGCCAAGGAAGGGGAAGGCTTCCAAATGGAGAGAGTAGAGTGCACATTCTTTTTACTATGTTAGGACCCAGTACATGACGGGAGGTTGGGGGTAGGCATCGTATGTGGACCATGGTGTAGAACAAGGGTTGGTAATCTTTTTCTGTAAAGGGCCAAAGAGTAAATATTTTCAGCTTCCCAGGCCATACAGTCTCTGTCACAACTACTGAACTCTGCGGCTTTAGGGCAAAGGCAGCCCTAGACAACAGTAAATAAGTGGGTGGGGCTGTGTTTCAGTAGAATTTTATTTACAAAAACAGGCAATGGGTGGGATTTGGTCCGAGGACCCTGGGATGGAAGTTCCTCTCTTCACGCACAGAGGTAGTGACCCAGGAGAGGGTGTCTTTGGAATTCTTGCTGGACAGATGACTGGCCTGTTCCACAGTGAGAAGCTGTAATGTGTAACTGGCGGGTGGTGTGTGTGTTCTCTCTTTTACATAGGTGGCATCACAGTGTCTGTGGTTGCATTCTTCTTCACAATTAAGTTCCTCTTCGAGCTTGCCGCACGTATAGTCAGCTTCCTCCAGAATGAGGACCGAGAACGCCGAGGGGACCGGACTATATATGACTACGTGCGGGGAAATTACCTGGATCCCCGGTCATGCAAAGTCTCCTGGGATTGGAAGGACCCCTATGAGGTGGGCCACAGCATGGCCTTCCGAGTGCATGTAAGGGAATGTTTCTGTCTCCGTACCCACTGGGGTTTCTGAGTCAGTTGCCTTCCAGAATCCAGTTCAGTCTGTTGGTGGTGCTGGCCTGAAACGTTCATGTTCTCCAACACCTCCCCACCCCCACCCCCCAGGAACTTGGGAATTGTTGACATCTGAAGAGTCATACATTTCTCTATCATTTTGGTTTAATAGGTGCTTAGCTTGGAAGAAGTATAAAGCTTAATGTTACATTTTCAAAGTGAGAAAAATATTACTGAAAAGAGTAGGTGCTACAGATTAGGGGTTGGCAAACCATGGCCCAAGGGCCAAATCAGGCCCACTTCCTGCTTCTATAAATACAGACTTACTGGAACACAGCCACACCCATTCATCTTCCTGTACTGCCTATGTATGCTTTCACGTTTGAGGAGTTAACCACAGTTGAGTAACTGTGTATGACCCGCAAACCAACAGCTTTACTCTCTGGCCCTCTGCAGAAAGTTTGCTGCCCCTTGCAATGACTTCTCCACTGTAGCCTTGTGCTTAGCTCCATAGTCTGAACCCCACTAGCCCTGCCTAGTGCTTTTGTTCACTCAGTGCCAGTGGTACCCACTGACTTACCTTTACGTTTGGGTTAGCAGTGATAATATAAGAAAAAAGGGCAAGTAAGACAGGGTAGGCAGCATCTGTGGTTCAGAAGTGTCAAGTTGAAATGGACTCAATGGTGTATTTTACCCCTCTCCTCAGAATACATTAAGAATTTGTTCGTGACTTAATGGTTTTCTTTGAAGCATTGAGAGAATTTGTTCCCTCATGTGTGAGCAGGACTGTAGGAGTGGGTGGATACAGAGATTTACCAGTCACCTCCTCCCTCCCCACACTCTCTCAAGTAACACAGGAAATGATTTTCTCCCTCTGCTCAATAATGGGTGTCCCTCTTCTCCCCACCGCAGTTATTCTATAAGAACGGGCAGCCCTTTCCTGCACATCGGCCTGTAGGACTAAGAGTTCACATCTCTCATGTTGAGCTAGCAGTGGAAATTCCAGTGACCCAGGAAGTCCTCCAGGAGCCCAGTTCCAACGTGGTCAAGGTGGCCTTCACTGTGCGCAGGGCTGGGCGGTACGAAATCTCAGTGAAGCTTGGTGGATTAAACGTGGCCTATAGTCCCTACTACAAGATTTTTCAGCCTGGTAGGTTGTTTTTTCTTTCTTTCTCTCCCTCCGTTCCTTCCTTCCTTTTTCTTTTCCTTTCTTCTTTTCTTAAACAGTGCCTTTGTTGAGATTTAATTCACACGCTATATAATTCATACATTTAAAATACACAATTTAGTGGTTTTAAAACTTTGTAGACTTGTATAACCATCACCACAGTCAATTTTGGAGCATTTTCATCACCCCATCACCCTGTACCCAGGTCACTCCATATTTTCCCCAAATCCCTTAGCCCTAGGTAACCGCTGATCTGCCTCTGTGGATTTGCATACTCTGGGTACTACTCTACCATTTACATTGCATAAAAGCGTGATCATAACATATGTGGCCGTTTGTGACTGGCTTGTTGCACTTAGCATAATGCTTTTGAGGTTTGTCCACACTATAGCATGAATCAGTACCTCATTTCTTTTATTGCTAAATAATATTACATTATATGGATATACCACATTTTATTTATCCATTCATCAGTTGATGGACTTTTGGGTTGTTTTCGCTTTTGACTACCATGAATAATGCTGATGTGAACATTTGTGTACAGTTTTTGTGTGCACATATCTTTTCATTTCTCTAGGAGTGGAATTGCTGTGTCATCAGCCGGGTAAGTTCTTAAGGGGTGAGGGTGCCAGAATAGACCAAAGTCTTCTGGTTTTTGAAACCTTTTCAAGTAAAATCACCCTAATCCTACCCTTGCTGCCAGTATGTGTTTTACTTCTTACTGAAGAGTGTCTGCCCAAGCTTCTAGCATCTTAAGAATTGAGGCCTCTATCTCAACTTTTTTTACCCCCTTGTGTCCTTTGTGCCAGATAATAGATGTTCATGTGCTTTAAAGCCTAAAAGTATAATCTCTGACTCCTGGTTCTGCAACATACCGTTTAGTGTGCTGAGACCCTGGCTGCCCTGTTTGCCCTGCCTTGGCTTCCTTTTGACGGTGTCATTAGATACTAGCCAGGTTGGTGTCCACTTTGGGAGTCAAACCATAACAAGAGGGGTCTTGAGAAGATTTGCATATGTTTGCATGAAAGGTCCTCAGTTTTCTTTCTCTTATAACAGAGGAAGCCTCTGGACAAGGTGGCTCCCAAGCCTTCTCTCTCTCCAGGTATTTCCTCCTTTGCTTCAGTGACTCACTCACAGACTCCTTTCCACACGAAAAGGAGTTGCCTCACCTTGCCTCCTTGCCACCAGTGGAGAACAGTTCATATCCTTATAATGTGTACCAGCCCTTTTCTTTTTAAACTAAAACTGAACTGTTTATTTTGACATGATTTTAGATTTTCCTACAGTTGTAAGAGATAATACAGAGAGATGCTCTGTACCTTGACCCACTTTTCCCAGTGGTGACATCTTACAGAACAAAAGTACAGTATCACAGCCAGGTTATTGACATGGATACAGTCAAGACACAGAACATTTCCATCACCACAGAGATCCTTCATGTTGCCTTTTGACAGCCACACCCATTTTCCCTCCCTCACCCACCTGTTTTTTAACTCCTGGCAGCCCACTAATCTGTTCTCCATTTCTGTAATTTTGCCATTTCAAGAATATTATATAAATGGGATCATAACAGTATGTAACCTTTTGGTTAACGTACCTTTTTTGCACTCAGCATATTTCTCTGGAGATTCATCCAGGTTGAGTATATCAGTAGTTGGTTCCTTTTTATAGCTGGGTAGTATTGCTTGGTGTGAATATACCATACTTTGTTTAACCATTCACCAGTTGAAGAACATCTGGGTTGTTTTCAGTTTGGGGCCATTATAAATGGTGGTTTTAATTTGCATATCCCTAGTGGTTAACAATGTTGAACATCTTTTTATATGCTTATTTGCCTTGTGTGTGCCCTTTTTTGATGAAATGTCTTTTCATGTATTTCATCCATTTTCTAAATGTATTTTTTGTTTTTTACTATTGAGTTTTGAGAGTTCTGTAAGTCCTTTGTTAGAAATGTGGTTTGCAAATATTTTCTCTCAAGCTTTAGCTTTCCTTTTCATCCCCTTAACAGGGTCTTTCACAGAGCAAGACTTTTTAATTTTGCTGAAGTCAATTTATTGTTTTCCTTTTATGGATCATGCTTTTGGTACCTGAGAACTCTTTGACGAGTCCTAGATTCCAAGGATATTCTCCTATGTTTTTTTTCCTAAAAGTTTCCTAGTTTTACTTTTAATATTTAAGGTCATGATCCATTTTTAGTTAACTTTTGTATATTAGGTCAGGATTTTTCTTTCTTGTCCAGTTGCTCCAGCATCTTTTGTTGAAAAGGCTAGCTTTCCCCTATTACATTGCTTCTGCACCTTTGTCAGGGATCAGTTGGGCATATTTGTGGGGATCTACTTCTGGGTTCTTTGTTCTATACCATTGATCTGTGTGTCTGTCCCTCCACCAATACCGGAATCTTAATTACACAGCTATGTAATAAGTCTTGAAATTGAATAAACTGACTTTTTCCACTTTACTCTTCTTTTTTATAATTGTTTTAGCTATTCTAGATCCTTTGCCTTTCCATATAAATTTTAGAATAATACTGTGTAAATCTACCAAAAAATCTTGCTGAGATTTTGATAAGAATTGTGTTAAAATTATATATCATTAGGGAAGGATTGACATCTTTGCTATGTTGAGTCTTCGAATTCATAAACATAGTATGCCTCTGAAATTCTTTTTCTTTTTAAATTAATTAATTTTATTTATTTATTTTTGGCTGCATAGGGTCTTCGTTGCCGCGTGTGGGCTTTCTCAAGCTGTGGCGAGCGAGGGCTACTCTTCATTGCAGTGCGTGGGCTTCTCAGTGAGGTGGCTTCTCTTGTTGTGGAGCACGGGCTCTAGGCATGCGAGCTTCAGTAGTTGTGGCACGTGGGCTTAGTAGTTGGGGCGAACAGACTTAGTTGCTCCACGGCATGTGGAATCTTCCCAGACCAGGGCTTGAACCCATATTCCCTGCATTGGCAGGCGAGTTCTTAACCACTGCGCCACCAGGGAAGTCCTGAATTTATTTCTTTAATCAGCGTTTTGTAGTTTTCAACATACAAATCTTATACGTGTTTTGTTAGATTTGCACCTAAATGTTTCGAGTTTGTTTGTTTATTTTGCAATTATTCACTTATTTTTAAGGCCTGCTTCACTTGTAGGTTCCCAGGGGGGTTCTTGGTACTATATCTATAACTCTCAGTTCTGTTTTCTCCAAGTTTTTCTGTCATTTTGTTTAGTGCTTGCAGTGGTTAGGAATTTGTAAAAATGAGTTCCCAGAAGTTCATTTGAATTAATCTCTTTGTTTTCTTTCTTTTTCTCTGCCTCATAATGGTATTGTTTATCCCTAGGAACTGGGCTGGCACCCAGCTTTCTAGGACTCACTGACTGAGTAGATCTTTGTGCCCTAAAAATCACCTCTCTGACGTTATGTTCCATTGTCTTTGTTCCAGGAATGGTGGTTCCTTCCAAGACCAAAATTGTGTGCCATTTTTCTACTCTCGTGTTGACCTGTGGGCAGCCACACACTCTTCAAATAGTGCCCCGAGATGAGTATGACAACCCTACCAACAATTCCACGTCCTTGAGAGATGAGCACAATTACAGTCTGTCCATTCATGAGGTAAGCAGGCTCCCATCTTGCCCTGCGTGCTCCCACCTGTCACTCTCACCCTCTCTAGTTCACTTCCATCCATCTCCTTCTCCCTGACTGTTGTGCCTGCCTTCCTTCATCTGACAATACCTATCTCATTAGTAACTGTGAGACTTTGATTAGCTCGTAGATAGGAAAATTCTTTGTAGGAGTAAATTACTGTGCAAACAGGGAAAATTATGTATGGTTCATGTTGCTTTGTTTTCCTCCTGTAGCTCGGTCCTCCGGAAGAAGAGAGCACTGGTGTCTCATTTGAGAAGTCAGTGACATCCAACCGGCAGACCTGCCAGGTGTTCTTGCGGCTCACCCTGCATTCTCGAGGCTGCTTCCATGCCTGCATTTCATACCAAAACCAGCCAATCAATAATGGCGAATTTGACATTATTGTCCTAAGTGGTGAGTTGAGAGAAGAGCTGTGATTTAGTCCTCTTCTCAGGCCACTTGTTCTTTGCACGTCTGCATTCTTCTGACCAACCCCACAAATATTAGATATTTGAGCCAAACTTGGTTTAGAGCTCTGTGGACTAAAGGTCTAATGATAGGTAACTTTCTCCCCTGTCTTGCACTTTAAACCTTATTCCTTGTTATACTTCAGAGAATGAGAGGAATATTGTCGAACGCAATGTGTCCACCTCAGGAGTGAGCATTTACTTTGAAGCTTATCTGTATAATGCTGCCAACTGCACCAGCACGCCGTGGCACCTCCCGCCCATGCACACAAGCTCTGCCCAGCGCCGGCCCTCCACGGCTCTGGAGGAGGAAGATGAAGACTCACCCTCTGAGTGTCACACGCCTGAGAAGGTGAAGAAACCGAAGAAGGTGTACTGCTACGTGTCACCAAAGGTTGGAACTCTCATTCTTGCCCTCCCCCCCCAACCGAGCCTGCTTGTAATTGGTATTTGGTTACAAAATCCACAAAGCAACCGTCGGAGAATCAGAGCGAGATCATTGCCGTGTTGGGGTTCAGGGATACTGAGGAGGCTGCTTCAAGTTGAGCAGAAGGCCGGGCCTCCTCTTCTGTTGCCCATGTCTGGTTTGGCTGGATTACATCTCTGTCTAGAGAGTCTGTGCCTTGGGACTTTAGAGCACCTGTGGCGTTCTGCTGTTTGATTGCTTCTGGGAAGATTTTTCAAGGCATGGCTCTCAGAGTTTTAAAGAAAGCTACTTTTAACCATTAACAATTTCTCACTAGTGTAAAAATTACTGTTGGACCCTTGTACTATTTCAGAATAATTTGATCTTTCATTCAGTGATTTGTGAAACCACAACAGATGTCATGATCCATGTACAGGATTGGAATAGAGAAATTTTGGCAGAGACAAGGAGGTGAACTTCCCAAGGCCCCTGAGCTAAGAGGCGCTTTGTCTTAGGGGTTTTCTTTTTTAGTGTTTGTATTTTGCTTATTCATACAGACCTCAGAAAAATGAGAATCTTGAAACATCCCATTACATTCCTTTAATTGCATAACCAAACCTGAGTTCTAATTCTGTTCTACTTTAGAACACTTTGCTATGCACTATTCATCATTTAAAAATCCAGCCTTAATTTGGCCTGGGGGAATGGCAAAGAGGGAAATGGTCAGGTAGAGATAAAACAAGATTGGCTGTGACCTGATAATTGTTGAAGCTGGTGATGACTTCATTGTACTGTTTTCTCTTCTTTAGTATGTGTTTGAAATTTTCTTTAATGAAGAGTTCTTTAAAAATCAAGAAAAAGAATCTGACCTACTACATGTTCAGATAACAGGGTTTTAAATTTTTTATTTATTTTTCAATATTTATTTTATTTATTTATTTTTGGCTGTTTTGGGTCCTCATTGCCGCACAGGGGCTTTCTCTAGTTGTGGCGAGAGGGGGCTACTCTCTTTGTTGCGGAGCACAGGCTCTAGGCGTACAGGCTTCAGTAGTGTGGCACGCGGGCTTAGTAGTTGTGGCTTGCAGGCTCTATAGCACAGGCTCAGTAGTTGTGGCACACGGGCTTAGTTGCTCCGCAGCATGTGGGATCTTCCCGGACCAGGGCTTGAACCCGCGTCCCCTGCGTTGGCAGGCAGATTGTTAACCACTGCCCCACCAGGGAAGCCCCATAGGGTTTATTTTTTATTTTTTTGCGGTACACGGGCCTCTCACTGTTGTGGCCTCTCCCGCTGCGGAGCACAGGCTCCGGACGCGCAGGCCCAGCGGCCATGGCTCATGGGCCCAGCCGCTCCGCTCCGCGGCATGTGGGATCCTCCTGGACCGGGGCACGAACCCATGTCCCCTGCATCGGCAGGCGGACTCTCAACCACTGCGCCACCAGGGAAGCCCAGGGGTTTTTTTTAGATTAAAAAGTTATTGCATTGTCTTTTCTTTTATTGTAAATGGCAACAGACCTCTTTTTATTCTGACATAAAGGATTTTTATGAACTTTTTTGTATGAGACTCCTCCCATCCCCACCCCCCTCTTCCCCAGCAAATCCTTGGTGCCATTCAAATAGAGATAAAGCAGTGGGTGTGGGCCACTGGTGTTCCCTGTCCGCTGACTTGGAAGAAGTCTCTCTGAGCAGCATCTGGCTAAGCAGAAGATTTTGATTGTTTCTAGGTGAAATGTTATCTACTTATAAAGTGAAAACCTGATCTCAGATATTTGGAAATGGTAGTAAGACTTGAGTATTAAGATTATGAAATATCTGTGTGAAATTGCATGGTGAGAGTAATACTTTAAATTTGCCTATTTTAAGATAGAGTTGATGTTTTCTATTTGATTTCAGTCCTAAGTTATCTTCTTTGTTCAGAGAGGCAAAGGGTTATCATGAGAAATGTAGATGGGGACTGATATTTGAATTACTGTACTCAAATAGAACCTGTTTATTTATCATTCACTTCATTTTCTATATGTTGGTCCTCCAGCAATTCTCAGTGAAGGAGTTCTACCTGAAAATCATTCCCTGGCGCCTTTATACCTTCCGAGTGTGCCCAGGAACAAAAGTAAGTTGAACCTTACATCCGGTTCACGTAGAGCAGGCTTCAGCCTCCAACATCTCAACCTTTTCTTTTTTCCTTGAAGGACTTTTGGTGTTTCTGGAAGTTCTCATTGTGCACACAGGATTTATTGCCAAATAAAGAAGGAGTTGTTACCTCCTCGTGAAGGATGTAGTTCTAGGAGGACACGTGCCTACAGAAACAGCAATTGGTAGCAAGTCAGAATACTTCAACAGTTATCTTTTTGTCCCTAAGACTAAGTTAATGGAGAGGGTGCTGGTAACTCTGACCTGAGCTTGGCTTCCCAGCGTGCCAAAGATAGCTCTTTTAGCACCAGTAGTCTCATCTATTAAAAAAATTTTTTAAAAATTTAAAAAGTGTTTTTTTTTTTTTAAACTCTTCTGAGCTTTTGGAATCTAAAGGCAAATCATTTTCCTCCAGCCAGTTTGCCCAACCTATTCAGGTGCTCATTTGCTATTTTACATATCCTTCCTGCTTTCACCCTTCTTACATTTTATGTTGGAAAGTCTGTAGTGTTGCCTGTGATCCTTACTAAAGGTGGTCTCTGTGACTCGAGTAATTTAAAATAAAATCTGAATCATAGAGCACTGAGGTGAAAGACAAGGAGATGTACTCCTGGTAGGTACTTACTTGGGGAAAACAGGCTTAACTTGTTTTTGTTTGTTGGTCAGAAGGGTAGGGATGTGAAGGCTTTTTGCTGGATTTGAGGGCTTTATAGATTAACTCCTTTTCTTTTTTTTGTTTTCCTTTTGTTAGTTTTCATACCTTGGCCCTGACCCTGTCCATAAGCTGCTCACACTGGTGGTGGATGATGGCATTCAGCCTCCTGTGGAGCTCAGCTGTAAGGAGAGGAACATCCTAGCGGCCACGTTCATCCGCTCACTCCATAAAAACCTAGGTGAGTTTGGACAGAGATTCTGATGGGGTAGGCATTGACCCCAGATATCTGGGTGCCTCAGGGTGTAGGGGTGGCTGCACAGGTGTCTTATAATGAGGCTGTAATCGTGATGGATCTTGCTGCTCCTTAGGAGGCTCTGAGACCTTTCAGGACAAGGTGAACTTTTTCCAGAGAGAGCTTCGGCAGGTACATATGAAAAGACCACATTCCAAAGTCACCCTGAAGGTCAGCAGACATGCCTTGTTGGAATCGGTGCGTAAAGTTTCATCCCTGTCAAAAGTTTCCAACTAGAAACCTCTGTGATATTTGGTTATATTCTGCAGGTTATCTTTTTTATGAAACCCACATCTCTCTCTTCTTTAAACGTATTGAAGATGGTGTTCTATGCATTTGATTGTACTGCATTTGGGGCAGATTTGTTGGAGGTATGTTATCGAAAGGAGAGACTAGTTGACACACTGGCTTTAAAACCAGACTGAACTAGCTCCTGAACAATTTCATGGAACTCTTACTAGTCTGAACTAATCAGATTGCTTCCCTCCTCTTTGCCTTCATTATGTCATCTGTAAAATAAGAGAAGATGCAGACAGATGACTATTTAACTTAAAAGCATTAAGGGCAGGTGTTAAGTTGTTGTTATAGAAGAAAGTTCCTGTTATTGAATCCCAGGAATAGAAGAGCTCTTGTGGGATTAAAGGAAATGATTTTTGTTGTCACTCTGGCCTGACGGAAAAGGAACGCCTGATGTGTGTCTGACTCCACTACATAGACACTGGCATAGTTCTTACGTTCCTTGAGAATGAGAAGGCCTTGGTCCCTGTCCAGAAAGTGTTTGTGATATTTAGCTCTGGTAGATGCTGCTGGGAACCCCTTTTCTCAGCCACATTCTCCTTGTGGCATGGCTTCCTGTTCTGAACCTAGCCTTGTGGCTAAAAATGTCTAGTGGATAGACTGTACTTTACTGAAAACCAAGACTCCTTGGTTCTGTTGCTGACAGCTTACTGATCTGAGCCATTGTTACTTCTTTATTTAAGAGTTTTCTCATTAATAAAATGAGGATTATTAAAAAAAAGAAGTTTCAACTTTCCAGTTAGGCAATGGTATAAATATGAATTAGATTATTTTTTTAATTTTAGATTTCTTCTGGAGATATTTACATTTTAAATATAAGGTGGTGGGCTTCCCTGGTGGCGCAGTGGTCGAGAGTCTGCCTGCCAATGCAGGGGACATGGGTTCGTGCCCTGGTCTGGGAAGATCCCACATGCCGCGGAGCGGCTGGGCCCATGAGCCATGGCCGCTGAGCCTGCGCATCCGGAGCCTGTGCTCCGCAACGGGAGAGGCCACAACTGTGAGAGGCCCACGTACTGCAAAAAATAAAAAAATATAAGATGGTAGTATTAAAGCTTATTTATGAGTAATATATTGCCTCCAGGTACTTGTGGTTATTACATGGACAATGGCAATGTTCTTGTGTTTTTGTCTTTAACACCCAAGAGAGACTGGCCAGTGTTCTGACAGTTTCCTTTCTTTTTCTTTCACTGCTTTTCAGTCTCTGAAAGCCACTCGGAATTTCTCCATCTCAGATTGGAGCAAGAACTTTGAAGTGGTTTTTCAGGACGAAGAAGGTCAGTTTTGAAATTTCATACTCATCTTTTTAAACTCTCCTTCCCACTCCTCCTTGTCTCCTTACCCCGCATCCACAAAAACAAAAGCAACCCCCCTACACATACTCGCCACCCCTGCCCCAGCTTCTTTTTCCCTGGGAAAAAGAAGTCATGAGTCAAGACAAAAAGGGTGGCGTTTAATGGCTAATAGCGTGGTAGACCTTGTAAAGCACATACATACAGGGACTTGGAGGGAGAGTTTGAAGCAGAAGGGTAAAGTAACCTTTGTAGAGAAATGTCAGTTTCCTAGGCTCTCTGATCTGTATCCCCACACTAGGAGGCATTAGCTTAGTGATCAGAATACCTTTAATCCTACAGAAAGAGGGGATTTCAATAAAAGTCCATAGCTGAGGTGGGATGGAATGGGGGACACCAGGGTGGTGGAATGCAGGAAGTAAGGATCGGAGAGTATAAAATGATGAATAAATGAACAAAAGTGATAAGAGGTGGTAGGCCAGAGTCACTTTTTATTTTTATTATACTTTCAGCTCTGGACTGGGGAGGGCCTCGCCGGGAATGGTTTGAGCTAATCTGCAAAGCACTATTTGACACCACCAATCAGCTCTTCACCCGATTCAGTGACACCAACCAAGCATTAGTGAGTCTGTGACTTCCGCGTGGGTGGGAGGAAAGTGTGGATTGTGTTATAATGAAGAGACTAATAAGAAGAGTTTGAACTAATCAGATTGCCTCCCTCCTCTTTGCCTTCATTATTTCATCTGAAAAATGAGAGAAAATGCAGACAGATGAATATTTAACTTAAAAGCATTATAATACAGTGGCTATTCTACTCCTTAGTGTTTTAATAATTAAGCCACTTTTCTCAAAACATACCTGAGGTCTTCCCTGGTGGCGCAGTGGTTGAGAGTCTGCCTGCCGATGCAGGGGACACGGGTTCGTGCCCCGGTCTGGGAAGATCCCACATGCCGTGGAGTGGCTGGGCCCGTGAGCCATGGCGGCTGAGCCTGCGCGTCCGGAGCCTGTGCTCCGCAACGGGAGAGGCCACAACAGTGGGAGGCCCACGTACCACAAAAAAAAACATACCTGAAGCAATTGAACTCTGTACAAGATCTCTCTCTTTTTTTTTAATTTATTTATTTTATTTATTTATTTTTGGCTGTGTTGGGTCTTTGTTGCTGTGCACGGGCTTTTCTGTAGTTGTGGAGAGCGGGGGCTACTCTTCGTTGTGGTGCACGGGCTTCTCATTGCAGTGGCTTCTCTTGTTGCGGAGCATGGGCTCTAGGAGCGCAGGCTTCAGTAGTTGTGGCTCACAGGCTCTACAATCGTTGTGGTGCATGGGCTTAGTTGGTTCACAGCATGTGGGATCTTCCTGGACCAGGTCTTGAGTCATATCTCCTGCATTGGCAGGTGGATTCTTAACCACTGTGCCACCAGGGAAGCCCCTGTACGAGATCTTTGACTAGGTGGAGTAGAGAAGTAGACTTTGGCTGAAAGAAGTTCTGGCTTAGGGAAAAGGCATTATATCATCCAGTGATTAACTTCTGTTTGCAGCCAGGGACCATGAAATAAATATAAGATTCTTCAATTTAATGTAAGTCCATCTTTGCCCTTTATCCTCCAATCACTTGTTTTAAAAAAAATTAATTAATTAATTAATTTATTTTTGGCTGTGCTGGGTCTTCATTGCTGCATGCGGGCTTTCTCTAGTTGTGGTGAGTGGGGGCTACTCTTTGTTGCGGTGCGCGAGCTTCTCATTGCAGTGGCTTCTCTTGTTGTGGAGCATGGGCTCTAGGCATGCGGGCTTCAGTAGTTGTGGCACACATGCTCAGTAGTTGTGGCTCGCAGGCTCTAGAGTGCAGACTCAGTAGTTGTGACGCACGGGCTCAGGTGCTCCGCGGCATGTGGGATCTTCCCAGACCAGGGCTCGAACCCATGTCCCCTGCATTGGCAGGCGGATTCCCAACCACTGTGCCACCAGGGAAGCCCCATCCAATCACTTTGAATTACTCAATGGTGGCTACCAAACAACTAATGCCATTTGGATGGGCTCTTTGATCTTAACACTGAAATTTTTGTTCCTTTGGGATAGAGTTGGGGAGGGAGGATCTTCACAGAACTAGGCTTGAAGAAAAATGGCCCAGGGCCTTTTAATCTTTCTCTTTGACAGGTGCATCCCAACCCTAATCGCCCCGCTCATCTGCGCCTAAAGATGTATGAGTTTGCAGGGCGCCTGGTGGGCAAGTGTCTCTATGAGTCCTCTCTAGGAGGAGCCTACAAGCAGTTGGTCCGAGCTCGCTTCACCCGTTCTTTCTTGGCCCAAATCATAGGACTGCGTATGCATTACAAGGTAACTCTTAGGTGTGCATTTTCTACTAAGGCCCCTGGCCATTAACTCTGGAATCTCTCCACCCTCAGCTTATTATTCTTAAGGTTGAATGGGTAAGTGGTTCCAAGCAGTTACAAATTTCGTTTCTGGGTAAGAGTAGTCATGTTCTGTTCTGTGTCTTTCTGTCTCCTCAGTACTTTGAAACAGATGACCCAGAATTCTACAAATCTAAAGTTTGTTTCATCCTCAACAATGACATGAGTGAGATGGAGCTGGTCTTTGCAGAAGAGAAATATAACAAATCAGGTCAATTGGATAAGGTGAGAAAGAGAACTGAAGCCTGTGGGTCCCATTTCCCACCCTTCTCTAGAGCAGGGCTCTCTAGTATAACTTTCTGCAATGATGGAAGTGTTCTCTGTTTGTGCTTTTGAGCACCCAGAATGTGGCTGGTGTGACCAAATAACTGAATTTCTAAATAACCACATGTGACTAGTGACAACCATATTGGAGAGCATAGCTTTGGGGCACTGCATCCCACACTGTATGGTCTTGGCCTGTTTAAGTGGAGCCAAAGGCACATATACCCATCCATCCCACCCATTCCTACTTTCCAGTAGAGAAAGAACTAAGTGATAGTGAAATGTCACTGCACAAGCAGCTTTGGAAGGGATGACAGTGTCTTTCTTAACATTAGGGGCAGGGAGGTAGATGACTCCTATTTTAACACTTTGCGTATATATTTTTAAACTTTTTACTAGAAAATTAATGGCCAAAAGTATTTCTGATGCAAGTGTGGTTTTGTTTACATCCTTGGGTTAAATAATATCAAATGGTAACGATGAAGCTAAGGTTGCAGTTATAAATAATTGAAAGCAAAATAGCGATGACTGAAAACTTGTGATCACTGATAGCACTGAACTGATAATCAGATACCTTTGGGAGCATTGTGGGGATCCCGGCTGATGGCCTTTGCACGTGTGTGGGTGGAGCCTGTCTTCCTGACCCAGCACTGCAAGGTGTCTAGAGTCAGTGGAGTACTGAATTAGGGTCCACAGGCCTAGGGGAGTACTGATTTTAAATGGATTTAATATGAATACTAAATCTTAGTAATTTACTACTTAGGCTACTAGTTAGAAATGCTTACACACATAAAATAAAAATATCCAGAATTGTGCACAGTAACAGAAAAAAGTCTTACACGTTTAGATCCATTGAGAATCCTTGCTTTGGAGCAAAGTTCCGTCCCTACCATGCTGTTGTCAGGATCTTAAAATCTGATCTTGTAACTAAATGGAGGCCTTCACTACTCACCTATGAAGACAACCATGGTCACTGTACACAGGTTTTTCTGGGGTTGTGGCATTGAGCTGTGCTTCAGGGCTTCCTCAAAGCTCCCTTAGGAGTTATTTATTGGAAGGAGTGTGCCAATTCTGTTTGAGAATCGTGCAGTTCAGCTTTTTCTTTGCAGATAGAAAAATCGGGAGCCCAAATATCTAAGTGACTGAAATCCTGTAGCAAGTTAGTCTCCAAGTATCAAGCCGTGGCTTCTTCTATTGACTCACGTTGGAAATAGAAGAATGTAGGGAACATCTATGCCCATCTTAGAATTTTTGAGACCTGAGAAGACTTCTTCACTACTTATATGGTTTTATTTATTCTCAATTGGCTCAGGGGTTTAAGAGAAGAGGTCAGTAATGGTTCAATTTTGGATCATAGAAATGTTAAAATATTGCTAACAAGGAACCATAATATCTTCCTGTTGCATCACCACTGTTTGACCAGGTCAGAGGAGACTTACTGAGAGACCCACTTCAGAAACAGTAGCGAGGAGAATATATAGCAATAGCGGTAGGAAACCTTAAGCTTAGTAACTAAATAAAACCAAGTGTGTTGAAAACCTGAACGCACAGTAGGAATTTGTGACCATGGTGGAGTTCAATAATGCTGTTTGTGGGACATACTGGGCGGATGTCATCTTATAAACTCCAATCCACATCCTCTCCCTGTCTTTTGCCTCTTCTTTCAGGTCATAGAACTTATGACAGGTGGAGCTCAAACCCCAGTCACCAACGCGAATAAAATCTTCTATTTAAATTTGCTGGCCCAGTATCGGCTGGCCAGTCAAGTGAAAGAGGAAGTGGAACATTTCCTAAAAGGTGGGATCCTGTCTACTCTTGGCTTTGAGGTGAAAATACTTGTATCCATGGTGTGGTTATGGCTTTAACTTGGCTACTTTGTTTCAGGCCTGAATGAGTTGGTCCCTGAGAACCTTTTGGCTATTTTTGATGAGAATGAGCTTGAGGTAAGTGCTTACAATTGACACCCCCTATTCTTGGCTTGCTTTTTATTATGCCCACAGGAACTGGATTACTGCACCTTCTTTTATGAGATGGAGTAGGAAAGCCCTTTAAGTGTTGGTTTTACTTTTGTCACTCTTCCATGCGTGGACCCTTTCTCCAGCTTTTAAAAAATTTGAATGTGAAAATTAGGAATCAGCAAATTACTAATTATGAATATTAATAGTTAATATTTATTCATCAAATATTATTGATACTGGTCAAGTAGTAAAGAATGTTGGTATCCTGTACAGTCTTTGTAAATCCTGTGACCTTTAAAGTTGATTTAAGGGAACAATAGAATTTATTTGTTCAGACTGTTTATTGAATGTCTTCTCTATGCCATGTGCTTTTGAAGAACTGGGGAGCTAGGAATGAATAAGACCAAGTCCCTGTCCTCATAGAGCTACATTCTAGTGAAGGAAACAAACCAAAAGATGTGATGCATTTCACAGCTTTGTGTTACAACACTATATAGTTAATATGTTCTTATTTTAGATCCTGTAACACCCAAAATGTGGCTATAAGATGGTAAATACCTTGCTATAATTAGCAAAATTGAAGTTCCATGAACTTCAGGTATAGACAAGAAATAAAACCAGTTTGCTTTTACCTGCTGCTCACAGATGATACACACAATGCAGGTTACTAGCTTTAGCTTTAACTTCCCGTAGCCTTTATGAGGGGCATGTTTCTGTAAACTATTTCCTGTAGGGAGGAAGTTCTTCTTTAAAAATGGGGAAACAAAAAGTAGTTTCAAGTAGTCTTGCACAGTTTTTATCCTTATTAATTGAATTGGCTTCGAAACAAGAATCAAAGCCTCATGCAATTTTCAACATGTTTTGTACCTTTAGATATGAAATCTGAATAATGAACTCTCCATCTCTCAGCCTGAAGTTTCTGACAGACCTGTCACCTCTTGCTGTCATTTTCTGGGCTGAGGAACAGCTTCTGGTGTAATTTGTTTTATCCTGGAGCAAAGCATTTGTAACAATTCATGAAGTGCATAGGAGGGAGGACAAAGTCTCTTAACGGTTGTTCCCCATCCTGCTCTTAGTTACTCATTAGTTTAGCAAGTTCTTTTTGAAGGAGCCAAGCTTCTCAGGCTTAATTTGGGCTTTTCTTTTCTTTGATTAGGTTGTTTCATTCTTTATAGCTATTGGATGAATACTTAGAGTCTGCTAAGTAACTTGCTGGATCTTGAACCAAATTAGAACATCAACAAGATGTTTAGGGTTCTGATGTCATTAATGTTCTCATTTTTTGGCATTCTTTTTCATTTATCTGACCAAGTAGAGGCAGGGCTGAAGGGACGGTAGTAGAAGTTCAATCCAGAAAAGAAGGATGGATCCTGGGAAAAAGGAATCATAAATGCGGCTGGGGGGTCTTCATGAAAGGGGAAGGGCCTGCTTTTTCCCTTGGTATTCCCAAGCCACATGCAGAGCGGACAGTCAGTAAATACTTGGTTCCCTTTCTGTCCTCTGTTTCAATTCAAAATAATATATAGCAGCAGTTCTTAATTAAGGGTGCGCATCAGAAGCCCTTGGGAAACTTTTTCAAAATACACAAGTTTGTAACCTGTCCCCAGAGATTCTGATTCAGTAGGTCTGGGGTAAGGCTATAGGCATCTGTCTATCTATCTTTTTTTCTTTTTTTTTAAGCTGTGTGATTTTTACCACACTGGTTAGGAACCATTGGCCTATTATAATGGATTTCCCGAAGCATTCTGGCGTTCTGGCCTCACCTCATGTCTCCTTCTTGGTGTTTTCCGTGTGCCACATTTTGCATGTTAACATACTTGGCCCTTACGGTGGGGCTTTGCCCTCTGACTGCCCCGTGACACCTGACTGTTCTGCAGCTGCTGATGTGTGGGACTGGGGACATCAGTGTGTCCGACTTCAAAGCCCATGCGGTGGTCGTTGGTGGCTCATGGCATTTCAGAGAAAAGGTAAGTGGGCCAAATTTCTTCTGGTCGAATTTGTGCTGTCTTGTAAGGAAAAAGTTTCAGAAGGAAAAAGTCGAGTAGTCGGAGAAGCAGACATATCAACTGGGATATATGTGGGAAAGTGATATATGTGGGAAAGGCAGGTGGTCATCCAGGCAGATGGGAACCCTGGTCCCTAAGGGCTGTCACGCTGCTGCCACAGAGGCAGTACGTTGGAAAGGCAGAGAAATAGAACCAAGTAATTAGCGACTACCCTCCTGACCGTGTAACAATATCAATTCCTTTTAAAGAGGTTGTCGACTCTAGCCGTTCCTACCTGCATGCAGTAACCGGGGCCCGCCCCCACTTCAGGATATCCTGTTCCTTCCCCAGGGGTCAACTCCTAAGCTGCACATAGGTGTGACCCCAGCCTTGTGCTCTCCCTGCCAGGTCATGAGGTGGTTTTGGACCGTGGTTTCCAGTTTGACGCAGGAGGAGTTGGCTCGGCTGCTTCAGTTCACAACAGGCTCGTCTCAGCTACCACCTGGAGGCTTTGCCGCCCTCTGTCCCTCGTTCCAGATTATTGCCACTCCGACCCATAGCACGCTACCAACTGCACACACGTGGTGGGTATCTGACGGCCTGGTGCGTGCTGTCACGGGGGGTTATATTTCCAGCCCTTGCCAGTGTTTCTGGTGGTGTGAGTTAATCACTTCTCTCCCCTTGGCCTTCCAGTTTCAACCAGCTGTGCCTCCCTACGTATGACTCGTATGAAGAGGTGCACAGGATGCTGCAGCTGGCCATCAGTGAGGGCTGCGAGGGCTTTGGCATGCTCTGACCACTCTCTTGGCATCCACTTGGCTCCCGTGCTTTCTGGAGCATCCGGGTGCACATAACAGACACAACCACTGACCCTAACGTGCACAAAACCATCAGCCAGAAGCTGCTGCGTGCTCTCCGTGTCTGGAGTATTCAGTCACCTGCAAGCCTTGTCCTTCCCTCGCCCCTCCTTTCCCATCCCCCCCCCCCACAAGCCACTTTGGCAGGTACATAATCTGAGCAACTCACTCAGTCACGCGAGGAGGGCCATGCTGCTATGCTTGCACTTGGTTCTTAGAAAGCTCTCAGTAGCCGGAGTGGCGCTGGACTACCTCTCATGGTGACTGATAGCACAAAAGGATCTTTTCTCTGGTGTCAGAACTGGAAAAGGAGCTTTCCTTGCAAGCGTTTCTGGAAATGATCATTAATCCACAAAGAAGAACTCCCTAATAAGCTTTTTCTTGAGTATAAGCCTGTGAGATAGACAGACCTAAGAATGTGAAAGATAGCTGGGCTGTTGCCCCCAGTGCTGAATGTGACTCTCCTTTAGGGTATGGGGCATGTCTAGGCACGTGGCTGGCTTGAAGACTACTGATGCTTGTCCCTGAGTTTGTTCTTTACACTGAGGTGTGGCTGGGCTCGGCCACTCACCTCCAGCTTGTGCGGTCTGCTAAGAGCTGGGGGTTCTTTAGATTTCTATTGAAGAAACTTTTGGAGCAAGAGATTGGGACAGTATGATAGCATGCCACCGATCCCTGGTTCTCTCTTTGCTTGGTGTTCCCTGGCAGCACTAAGGCAAGGGAAAAGGAATCAGTAATTTAATTGCTCCTCACAGGTCCTTAGGGTCAGGACACAGGGAACACACATAGAGGAGATACATCAGATGATAAATAAACACCTAGCTGTCCCAGTTACTTCCTGTCACTCCATCAGTTACCAACAAGGGCAGCTAAGGAGGGAGGAAGATAAATTAGGTTCACTGTTATGTGATGATTGAAGAGAACCTGCAGCTGTTTCTTGGAAGATGACAACCACCTTTTTCATTACGATTTGAATGAAGACGTTTTCAAGACTCAAAATCTCATAGAATTCCCAAATTTCTGTTTCTAAGAAGGCTTTGCTGCAAGCTACCATTCCCAATGGGGCATTCGACTCTGAAAATATTTACAAGCCATCTTTATTGCCAAAACCAGCAAGTACAAAGAGTCCAGAGATGAGGCGGGACTTGCAGCAGTGCCTTGGCCTCCTGGAAGCACGCCTGAGCCCTCCTGTTCCCAGAGATCACGAGGAACAAGCCTTCCTGAGCTGCTACAATTCCTGCCTGACCTCACTCCTTCGCAGTTGTCATTTGTCCTTCTTGGCATGGGTGCTGACCTCACTCATCCTTGGGGTCTAGGATCAAGCATCAGGGCCTCTGTACCCCAGGGTCCTCCATGCCACACGGTCACTGCTGTCCTCAGGGACCAGGACAAGGTGCTGCTGCCTGCCCCGGTGTTTTCCTATGGGATATGTACAGGCAAGTTTCATCATCCCCCGGGAAACCTGATGCTGCCCCTCGGGCCCAGAGAGGGTTTCCAGCTGGGGGGCACGTGGGTTGGTTCTGCTGTCTTTGGCTGTTGTTTCTCTCCTGGATTCTGCATTCTCCTCTCCAGAGACTCATGCTGGAGCTCAAGCTGATTTTCTTGGTTAGATCTGTCCTTTTAAGCTCTAGTCATAGCACTTTTCAGAGCATCCTGGGTACCATTGCAGCCCAGCTGCATCCTGCGGTGGTCCTTAGCCCCAAGGTCTTTGTTTAACAAAACCCTTTGGTACTGTTGTGGTTTTCTGTTCTTCCCGTTTACCCTCTCTCTCCTAACTATTCAAAAGTATCTTTGCTCTTTAGGCCTTTCCTTTGACCTTTTTTTCTAATCCTGCTTTGGAACTAGCCAGTGTGGGGAGAGGTACACCATGTCGGAGAGAAGGAAGAGTGTCTGTTACTTCTTGAGCAGTTTTCTATTCACGTTTCTTATTTTGGCCAGCTTGTTTTATTTATGCCCTTGTGACCCAGATGCTTGGGGAGCCAGCTAACCTCCTGGCCTTTAGTCTCTTCAAAGGAGACCAGGCACCAAGTGAACACCAAGGAAGATGTCGGCATGTTTCTAGAACTTCAGCAGAGACCAAGCCCTGCTGCTGCAAATTTGTCAGGCCAGACAAAAGGGCCAGACAGTTGCAGCAATAGTGTAAATATTTTGTACAGTAAATAAATGAATGTTTGAAAGGACTAAGGAGCAAGCGACTGCTTTACGTGATGATTCAGGGCTTAAATTGGAGGTGGGGAAGGAACAGAAAATTAGAAACGTTTTTGCATTTCCCCAGTAATGCCTCAGAAGCAGTCAGCTTGGGGTTGAATGTACTCCCGGAGCCCTGGCCTGGCCCAGACTTTCTTGCCCTTTCACCCTTCCCTGATTACTGTCCATGGTGCCAGGCAGGGCCACAGTGCTTGCTTGCACAGAGAGCCAATGGCTGGGACAAGCAAGTGCTTGTGCTCAGCTCCAGAAGGAGAAACCAGTTTGGCAAAAGTAGAGGATGTCTGTTCTCATCAGTCTTTTAAACATTAATTAGTTGTTGTTTTACAACATAAGAAACTCAGTGTAGAAAACTTGGAAATTAAAAAAAAGTACAAGAAAAAAAGTCACTTGCCATCCAGAGGGAATAACACTTTGGGGATGGCCTTCTTATTTGCATATAATCACACATGTATTTCTCAATGTGCCCTTGACCCTCCCACAAAAGTTTGCATATGGCAAACAAAAACCCTGTTCCACAAAAGTTTTTGGGTGGCAGGCGGGACCAGTTCTTTTCTAACCACAGATAAGCTTGGCAGAAAGACAAGATCAGACCTCTGATTTGAGCCTTGTAGGAAAAGTGTTAGGGACCCTGACTTTCTTGGGGAAGTAATCATGGTGTCTTTGTGCATTGGTTCCCATTCTGGAAAATCAAAACAAAATCCCCTTTATAATTGTTTTTCTTTTTGTTTTGCTTTTTGTCATTTTTTGTTAGTTTTTCTTTGTCTTGTTTGGCCATGGTGTATGCCTCGCGGGATCTTAGTTCCCTGAGCAGGGATTGAACCCTGGCCTGGCAGTGAAAGCGCCGAGTCTTAACCACTGGACCGTCAGGGAATTTCTCTGTAATAGTTTTTAAAATACAGATTATTTTTTCTCCCCACCCCCACCTCCCAGACCCAGTGGATTGGAATCTTAACTTGAAAATTACTCCTTTAGAGTGCATTCAAGGTACTCCCACCTCATCAAGCCCCCTTGAATGGTATGAGATGTCTTAAACACACAAAACAAAATTCTGTCCCTCCAACTTTACACTTATAGGTTATTTAACAGTCCTACATCATTTACACATGCTGCTCTTGTGGCTTTGAACGGGTCACTATGAACATTTGTCACTGAGTGATTTCATCCCATCATGCAATTATTCATAAGACTCAAGAGGCTGGTAGAATTGTTCTTAAATTAGCACAGTAAAATACTGCCTTCAGCTTCTCATGCACTGTTACCTTTGAGCCACTGCAGCTCAAGCTCTGAGACCTCTGCCCAGCTACACTTCTCTTAGGACACAGTAGAGGTTCTCCAGCAGGTGGCTTGACCAGAGGGCTCCTTACCTCTGCTTTGGCTTCGCTTAGGCCCTCCAGGGGCCTAAGGTGCTCCAGGTATCCTGTTATTCTTTCTTTTAAAAATGAATAATTCCTTTTTTCTTTTATTTTGAGATGAACATATTAAAAAAAAAAGCATACAAGCATGTACATTTTAACAAATAATTATAAGGGAAGAGCACATGTAACCACTATCCAGGAAAGAAAGAAAACATTACAGCACTGCAGAGCAAGTCTCTTCCCACCCTTCTAGAGGTAACTTTTCCTGACTTTTAGAGTAATTGTTTTACCAGTTCCCTGCTCAAACAGCATGCCCTAAAAAATCACAGTGGGGAGGGGGAAAAAAGAGCCCATGTGATCTTTTATTTAATTATTTATTTATTTATTTATTTATTTATGGCCGTGTTGGGTCTTCGTTGCTGTGCACAGGCTTTCTCTAGTTGCGATGAGCAGGGGCTACTGTTGCAGTGTGGGGGCTTCTCATTGCAGTGGCTTCTCTTGTTGCGGAGCACAGGCTCTAGGTGTGTGGGCTTCAGTAGTTGTGGTATGCAGGCTCAGTAGTTGTGGCGCACGGGCTTAGTTGCTCTGCGGCATGTGGGATCTTCCCGGACCAGGGCTCGAACCCGTGTCACCTGCATTGGCAGGCGGATTCTTATCCACTGCACCACCAGGGAAGTCCCCCCATGTGATCTCTTGATAAGATGCTAACCAAAGTCAATTTCTCCATAGTAATTCCTATACCTCACAATTAGTTTTAAAAGTCTTCTGAAACCATTGTTGGCCTGTGAGAATCTAGTTCCCGTTCCTGATGCTGAATCTGAGGAATCATATTCAAAGACCACCAAGTCTCTCTGCAGAGGTTTTTCCCCAGATATCCTAAATTGGATACTCCTTTGCTTTTATACCCTGAAGAGGTGTTATGGATTGATCTAATGTGATCATGATTCTCTTTGGTGGTCAGCAGCAGGTTCTTGAGTGTAGTAGTATTGAAAATGACTTGGTACTAAATTGTCCCCCAAACTGTGGGATGGGCTAGTATTTCTGATTCAGAGTACTGAATCTGTGCACCTTCTAACAGAAAGCCATCCCAAAGTTCTTGGAGAGCTTAGGCTTTTGCTTGGAGTACAAAGGGAGGGGATTTAGAAATCTGCAGAGGCTATGGTGATGATCTTGGTCTGTATGTGATAGAGGGGTGCTGCTAGTTGGGATATGCCTTGCTACAAATACCTTCCTTCCCAGATCAATTCACTTTAATGTTGCTTGTATATGAATACTTTGTGGTAGCCACAGCAGGGACCTGGTTCGCTGTGGTGAACTCAGGTATGGTCTCTACAAGATGCTCAGTGAATTCCTGGTGAGGAGATGTAGAGGACACAGCCTCTTTCGAGAAGTTAGAGGAGTGTTAGCTATAGTTCTTTTTTTTTTTTTTTTTGGTACGTGGGCCTCTCACTGTCGTGGCCTCTCCCGTTGCGGAGCACAGGCTCCGGACGCGCAGGCTCAGCGGCCATGGCTCACGGGCCCAACCGCTCTGCGGCATGTGGGAACTTCCCGGACCGGGGCACGAACCCGTGTCCCCTGCATTGGCAGGCGGACTCTCAACCACTGCGCCGCCAGGGGAGCCCGCTATAGTTCTTTTGATATGGCATGAGAGGTGGCTTTAGCAAAGTTGTCCAGGTTGTCAGTAGGGTCCTGGCTTGTTAATACCAGCCAGCAGCCACAGCTTCTTAAACACAAGGTGGAAATAATGTTGATACGTCTAGGGGCAGGGATCAAACACACTAGCACAGAACCAGAGCATCTAGTCACCTTGTAAGAACAGTAAGAGACTCCCCTTGTAGTCTTTCTTCAGGGAGATGATGGATAATTTATCCAGGATGAAGCCTGTGGATATGGTTGCTACTTCCTTGCAGTCCCCAGTTAGCAGGCCAGCAGGGCCTTTGTAGTCTTTGATGGCCATGAATGCCTTAAACCATGCTTGGCCGGCCAGCCAGGCAACTTTCCGAGTGAGCAAGGTCTTAGGACTTCATCTCTTAGGGGTGACTCTAGGAAGAAGTCAGTCGAGCTAGGTGAGGATATAAATTTCTTTTACAAACTTCATTGTGTCCTAGACCAGGTGGCTCCTCCTGATGACAGGAACCTACCTGTATCCTGTGTTTCTGACTCCAGAGCCCCTGGGCCTCCAGCCTCCCCTGCGGGACGGTCATCTCCTGTCATTTGGCCTTTTCTAAAAGAAGATGCCCCTGAATGCTTTTGCATCCAGTGTGCAGAATGGAACCCTCAAAGGGTAGAGAGCCATGAGTTGATGAACTCCCACGGTTCAACCTTGGGCAAGACAATCTTTTAGTATTAGTTTTCTGACCTGCAAAATGATGTTGTTAACTAAAGAAAATTGACTAATAACTTGGAGCCCTTGGAAAAGTTTTCCTATATATAATATGTGTGACACCATATTGATTATGGCTTAGGGCCCTGGTAACTTCCGCAGCAGGAGACTGTATGGGTCTGGGGGCAGTAGGGGATGCTAGAGTGGATGACTGGTATGCGGTGGGGCTCTGGCTCCACCTTGCCATGTCCAGGCAGGCCAGAGAGAATGGGTATTCAGGACACCTAGTCCAAACACCTGTGAAGAAGAGCCCAGGTCAGAAGAGACCACCTCTCTCTTCTTCATGTGACCCTCCAAAGGCCAGAGGAAGTATTTGAAGGGACTGCATCTCAAGCCATGTCATGTGGTAGGCAACCTAATACCCTTGACTTGCCTTAACTCACCCGATTACTGAATCATAATAATAGCTACCGATTTTTGAGCTCTTCCCTTATGCTAGGAGCTTTAATATATATTGTCTCATGTTGACAATGACCCTGCAAGGTAAGTCTTGTTTTCTCCATTCTACACGAGACACAGTTGAGACTCAGAAAGGATAAGTAGCTGCCAAGGTTCCTTAGCTAGTAAGTGGCAGAGCAGTATTTGAACTTGGGTCTGTTTTATGTCAAAGCCCAAACTCTTCCCACATTGCTGGTTTGTCTCTAGCAGGTTAGCTTAGACTAAGAAACAACCCAGGCACTGGGCCACCTGTGTTCACTGACTCTGTCTCACATTCACTTGGTGACACTGTGTGACAGATGAATACTTTACCTTTGTTTACCTGTCAGTCATTTCAGGCTTTGGGGTTTATGAGGAGAGGACCCTATTGATTCAGCATAGAGAGCTTCTAAGACATAGAGCTATTGGCAGTAGCTCTAAAATTTTTTTGTGTAGAAAGTTCCAAAGAAAACCAGCTAATGACTTGAGTGAAGTGACTTCCAAGTTTAAATGAATCCTGCATAAAGTGTACAAGACACCGTTGAGGATATAACTGAGGGAGAATATCCTGAAATTTTAATATCCCCACTTTGGTTGAAAATCCATAGGTTGCAAGCAAATGAAATACTAGAATGAGGTCCGACATGCTACCCAATACCCTGATGTTTATCTCTGGTAACTAAGTCTGCAGAAAAAGCCTCATTTAAATAAATCTTTTGTCTCTAAACTCTCCTGACATGAAACGCAGCACCGTTTGGCATAGGCCAAATCTCTGGTGGTTATCTTGCTGAGGAAGTAAACATTTTCAAGAATGCCAGAGTTAAAGGGAGACACACACCTCAAACAAGACTGACTCTATTGGAACTATAAACATAGTATCTTCTGCAGGGTGAGGGGTCCTGTGCCTCTCTAGGGTGAGGTCACTGTTTCTATGGATTTGCACACGGAGGAGTCTTTCTGAATCTTCCCATCTTTTGATGGACCAACAGTGTTCCCTCTCTATGCAGAACTCCCACTCGAAGGAGTTGCCAAGACAGTCTTCTGTTTGCCCATTAGCAGAGTCAGGGATATCAGTATTTGCAAGCCAGCTGGAGAGCCTTTGATGGTGTTTATGTTATGTTGAAAACAAAATGTTGTGTTACTATGTAAGAGGAAGATTATGTGTGTGTCATCATTTTGTGCTAGTTCTCATAAATCCTGGGTCTAATCCTACTCTCAAGTTGTCATTTCATTTCCTATAAGTGTACCCCTTGCCCCCACTACCAAAAAAAGAATCTGATGTTTCTGTTCCATCACTGGGTTTATGGCCTCCCTTTTCCCTTTAGTTCTTTGCATCTCTGCATTTCAGCAAACATCTGTGGATCAGGCACTATGCAGGGAGCTGGGGACACAAGATAGAATGTGATCCCTGCTTCTGAACAGCTCACAGTCTCATGGGGGGAGACAGACACATAAACAATGCATTTTCCTTAGAGTTTCCTTCCCCCAAGGCTTGGGCACCCAAAGCCATCACCACCTACCCCCATAGTTTCTCTCATTCCTGTTTAATCTGGTGGGGGAGGGGCATTTCTGTTTATGCATTTAGAGATTTTCCAAAGGATAGAGTAACAGCTGCAAGTGAAATTTGTTGAGCTCCTTACACATATACAAAGGGAGAGAAGTTAGTCTCCCTGTTGATCTTCAGAGAAGCAAGAACCCTTGCAAGGATGGATTCCAAACCAAGACCCCAAGCAGCAAGCCCCTAACTGTGCCATAAGTAGGCCATCACGCCTGAGCCGTTCCCAGAAAAGGGAAGTCGGTCATCTTAGGACCCCACTCCCCCTTTAACCTTCTCTCCCAGACAAAGCAGACCTGAGGTGTTGACTTCGGCAGCAGGGGACTGGCTAGTAGCCTGCAGATCAGTGAATGAAAGTAAAATCTTGAGTGAATGGGGAGAGGGACGTATCTCCAACACTAACAGCAATCAAAGGGTTCCTCCTATGGTCAGAATAACTAGGGGGTGGCAGAGGAAAGACAATGTTATTTCCCAGGAACCAAGAGGCATGAAGAGGCAAATCAATTTCATGAGTAGCCATGCAGTTGGTTGTGGCCACTATAGGTGGAAACACAGCTTCACTCCAGTTTCCCCTGAAGTTTCTCAAACCCAGGAAATTGGAGTCCTTGGTCATGTCTTTGTAGTGTGCTGCAGCTGACGCTTAGTCCTCTGTGGTTTGGGCAGATCTTAAAGGTGATCCCCCTAGCTTCTGGGCTGGATCGCAGCTGGATGGGCCATTGCCTTGAGGATAACTTTCAGGCTTCTTTTCCCAGAGTGATTTCTCTGATACCTTGTCATGGTCATGCCAGGCTGCATCTCCTCAACAAGTCAGAGCAGCGGAATTACACTTGGGTGTTCTCCTATAATCTGACATTTGCTATCCCGGTAGGGGTAGACAGACGTGTTGTCGGATCCTGGCAGGCGCACGTGTGGCGCTCTGGAGAGGTCTGGAGGTGCGTGTGGGTACCACAGCGATGCATCTGCCTGCTCCATAAGGGTCTGGTTTCAACAATTCTGACTGAGATCCCACTACACCTTGAAAGTTCTGTTGTTTTGGCATCCAAGCTGTGTATTCCAGACAGCCTCTCATACTCGGAAGCAGCACGAAACTCTTTTGTCAGATCATATCTTGAGTTTTGGCTCCAAAAATATCATTGGGGATTAACTATGGGAGGATGAAGAAAAAAAAAAGCAAAACTCCAGTCCTGACTTTTGGGGGTCAGGCTGGGCTTAGGGGCTTGGCATGGTGGGGAAAGGGGGCCAAGACAGTGGTTGGCACAAGGATATGGAGAACTTCGGAAGCAGAGCCAGAGACTGAGGACTGAGGCCCGGGAAAGCCTGGCACGAGTAAACGCTGGGTATTTAACCAGGAACAGTCGCTCTGTTTTTCTCAGCCTTGGCAGTAAGTCAGGGCAACAAGCAGTTCTAGCAGGGTCCACATCCTTCCTGTTGTCTCCACCCCAGCCTCACTCCTCATCCCAAACATCTGCTTCAGATTTGGGCCCTTTCCTTCTCCCCGATTCCTGTACCAAACCACGGGTGGCAAGGGTGAGGGGTCTGCAGGTGCGGGACAAGGAAGAAGAGGAGGAAAACTCTGGGAAAAGCTTCTGAAACAGAAAAGTTCTGTTTCAGGTGCTGCAGAAGGGTCTGACCTTTTTTTGTTTTAATGTGCCTATATATCACCAGAATCTTACCAGTAAGTTGTTTCCCTCTCGGGGCAGAGGGAGCAACCAAGGGAGGGAATTGGGACCAGCTGGGGAAATCTCCGGGCATCACATGGCCTGCTTTTCCAAGGCAGCTCAGGGTCACTGCAGAGGGAGCAATAGATTAGTTCCCACGATGAGCAGTGGGGTGGTGGGGAGGTGCTAACGAGCTATTAAACACCTCTTCTCTGGCGAGCAGCTGCGATGACAGCCTGTGAGCCAAAGCAGCAGAGCTAGCCTAGGACTGGAGGCGGCAGGAGAGAAGAAACAAGCCAGTGCTAGCCGTCAGTCACAGAAGCCTCAGAAGTCTCACTAGAAGGGATCTAAGTTTCTCTGGTACTTGCCCTGAAATCCCAATCCATTTTAAGTGACAGGGACACCCCAAGAGAGAACGCTGGGACATCTAAGGGAGTAATCTCAAAATTCTTGTAAAAATAACAATAGCCAGGGCTTCCCTGGTGGCGCAGTGGTTGAGAGTCCGCCTGCCGATGCAGGGGACACGGGTTCGTGCCCCGGTCCGGGAAGATCCCACATGGCGTGGAGCGGCTGGGCCCGTGAGCCATGGCCGCTGAGCCTGCGCGTCCGGAGCCTGTGCTCCGCAACGGGAGAGGCCACAACAGTGAGAGGCCTGCGTACCGCAAAAAAAAAAAAATTAATTAATAAAAATAACAATAGCCAGCATCTAACACTGTGCCTTGCCCTGTTCTAAGCACCACCTATATTAACTCATTTAATCTTCACATTGGTCTACAAGGTAAAGACAATTACTATTCCCATTTTACAGAAGAGGAAAATGAGGCACAGAGAAGCAGCTCGCCAAGGTTACATGTCCAGTGATGTGTCTAGGTGTCAAGCGGGCCCTAACACCTTGTATCACACAAGGTCAAAGGAAGTGGAGTTTGGGGGCAGGACAGTCAAATCCAGAGTGTTCTGGTCATCCTCCAAACCAGAGACAGATTGTGTGGGCTCTGATTTCTGGGACCACAGGGATCCCGTCTGGCAGGCACTTCTCCATCCAGTCCCACTGCTCTGTGCCTCCTCAGCCTTCTGCTGCCCTTGGAGCCTTTGCTTTCTACCTCCGCCTGCAGGGCAAGTGGCACCCCTCCATCTCCAGACCGAAATCAGCTGGAGGAGGTTCCTCAGGAAGTTGCCTGGGCTCCTGGCCCCTAGCGGGAAGTGGAAGAGGAGCTAAAGTGCAGGAGCTGGCCAAGGTCCGCAGACCAGGAGTCCCATTAAACTTCAAAGCTGTGGGGTAGGAGCCAAGCCCATCATTTGGCCTCACTGACATCCAGCTCACCCTGGCAGGCCTCTGTCTTGTATAGTGACAGGCTGCAGGCCTCTTCCAGCTGCTGCCGCCAGGACTATGCCAGAGCCCACTTTCCACTTTATGTGGTTGCAGCCCCTTTCCACCAAGAGGGAAGAGTGCGCTGGTCCTAGGAGGCCCACCTGACTGGCCGGGGGCCCGAGGACAGCGGTTCTGCAGTCATGGTGAATATGGTCTGACCAGGCCCAGCTCATCCTGCCTTCCAGCCTTTGCTTATATTGTGGCTCCATGAGGACTGCTGCCCTTCTCCTTCCATCCAGTGTCCCCGTCCTTCAAACCTAGCTCGTGTCAGAGAATGTGAGGATTCATGAAAATGCGTGAAAGCGCTAGCAGAGCCTGACACATATCAAGCCTTAAAAAAAAACAGAGAGGTATCATCGTCATCATTAACAATGGTAAACCGATATCCATAGCTATCTTTGGCTTTATTGTGGATTTGAAGTTGGAAGATCTGGGTTCAAATCCTGACCTTGCCACTTCTTGGTTGAATACTCTGGATAAATTGCTCAATCTCTCTTAACTAGAAAAGATGGATTCTAACACCCACACAGTGTACCCCACCGAGGGAGTAGGAAGCTCAGATAAGATAAAAGATGTGAACAATATTTTGTAAATCACAGAACCTGCTGCAAATGCTGGCATTGCCTTTCTTACCTCCACTGGCTCACAGGGACCTCTGGCGCTTGTGAACCTCCTGCCCGCACCATGCCTGTCCCTTGGGATGATCTCATCCCTGCTACTGGCCTAGCCTGGGGGTGGCTAAATCCATTTGTCCTTCTAGCCAACAAAAACAAAAGTGGAATTTTTTCAGAAGAAACTTTGGTTTCAAAATTAAGGAGGTAGGGACTTCCCTGGTGGTACAGTGGTTAAGAATCTGCCTGCCAATGCAGGGGACACAGGTTCGAGCCCTAGCCCGGGAAGATCCCACATGCCGCGGAGCAACTAAGCCCGTGCGCCACAACTACTGAGCCTGCGCTCTAGAGCCCATGAGCCACAGTTACTGAGCCCACGCGCCTAGAGCCCGTGCTCCGCAACAAGAGAAACCACTGCAATGAGAAGCCCGCGCACCGCAATGAAGAGTAGCCCCCGCTCGCCGCAACTAGAGAAAGCCCGCACGCAGCAACGAAGACCCAACACAACCAAAAATAAATAAATAATTAATTAATTTTTTGTTTTAATTAAGAAGGTAAATGAAACCAAGAAAATGCAAAAGAAGAGGAGCAAGTGGACTTACAAATACTGATGTCTCCTGCTATGAAGTCCAACCTCAGGGGCCAAATTCATTGTGAGCCCTGACCACAGGCCTCAGCCTTGCCTGGTGGATTTGGGGTTGAAAAGCACCAAAGGAAAAGAGAGCCCAGAACAACAGCGAACCACGCTACACACACACACACACACACACACACACACACACACACACACACGGTGGGGATAAAACACACAGACCTTACAATGTTATGTGTCTGAGCCTCAAGTGAGTCTGGCCACCAAAGGCAGATGTCCTGAGAAGCTAACGAGGTACACAAGCCCTTTCCAAGTTTATGTATTTTTTCAAGGTCATAGATTTTATAATACTTGCTAAAGTTAAGATTTTTTAACTGTAGTAGGTTTAGAACACTGTCTCCACCCCAGTTTCTCCTCTGTCACGCCTCCCTTTGTGTCAGTGAGGGGAGGTGGCTGTAGCATTTGGAAGTGTGACTAAGGGAATTTGAGTTGGCGATATATTCAGTTGGGTTTACTGTCATATATTCATTGGTTATTTTGGGAAAACATCCATTTGGGTCATGTGTAATACATTTATGTCTTGTAATATATTTACTGCTAGCCAACCTGGTTAGAAATGGCTTTCTGGAATATTCCCACCGCACATTCTGGGGGTATTCTTACCTGATGCTGTGACAGGTGCAGAGCCAGAGCCTTATCACATCTGGCACCAGAAGTCTGCAGGCGAGGGAAGAGAAACAAGGGTTGAGATGGATGGAGCAGAAGCCAGTCTGTGAGAAATTCTTCCACGCCTCAGATGGTCAAAGCATATTGAGGTTTTCTGTTGCCTGAAGCTTATAAAATTTGGGGAGCCTGCTTTAAGAAAAAATACAAAATTAGGTGTGAATGAGAATATTTACTTAGAATAAGAAAAAGAATCACAAATTACAAAATTTTTAAAAGCTAGTAAATACCACAAACATCACAAAGTCCAGAAAAATAATCCAGACCAGCGTCTGGATCTGCCCCTGCCAGTGCTGTGTGTAGATCTGCCATTTCTCCTCTGATGGGATGTGGGCAGAGGGACAATAAAGACAACTTCAGCTTACCCATTTAGGGTTCCCAGGAACGGAGAAAGGTGGCAATAATTAAATATGAATTTTATGCCATCTTTTGGCACCCTGTGCAGGCCCCTGGAGGGAGGACACAAACACTCCTGAAGCCAGTGGCTCAGACAGTTTCCCGAATTGAGGGCTGAGAGCTACAGGCCAGCGTCCCACGTCACTGGCCTTTGCCATGTTCAGATGCAGGGAGCAGAGATTTCCTCCGAGTTAGAAGGCTACAGTGACTGATTCCTTAGGAACTTGGGAGGACCTGCCTAGGCCAGAGGGTGGCTCTGCAGGAAGACTGGGTCACACAGCTTAGCGGACAACTCCTAATGTTTACTTGGCACTTCCCTGTGTCTTAAATCGTGTCCCTCAAAAGCAGACCCTGCAACAAGGATTTGTGTGAAAGTGAAATTCTTAGGAGTCTTCCCAGGAGTGGGGGAGGGAGACTGAGAAGAGAGAGAGGCCAAGCGAGGATGTGATGTCAAGCAAGAGGTCACGGGGGGTGGGGGGGGGGGAGTGGTTCAGTGTGCAGGGAGCTTGGGAGATGGAGGTGTTTATACCCCTCACTCAGAGCCGTTGTCGGTTAAGGGCTGCCTGGGGCCCGAGGGAGGCTTCCCTGACCTCCATGCAGGCAGCCAAAGCAGGTTCCAGCAGCTGCGGACAGGTGCTGGCAGCGGGGGATGGGGGTGGGGCGGGTCCTGAAGTGATACGGGGACCTGAGGACCCGTGGGCAGAGCACCGACAGCATATGCTATGCCCATGCCCTGTCTGCTGCTACTAGCCACTTTAGCTGCCTGGTCCTTATCTGTGCTTTGTTATCACTACCAGTTACCATGCATTGATCTCAGTGACTCCTCAAAACAGCCCCATTATCGCCCCCACTTCACGGGTGAAGCAACTGAAGTCAGAGACAGCAGCTGTGACCTGCTCCAGGCCCTTCCTGGCTGCCACCCCAGGTCTTACCACCCCGTTTGCTTCCTTCAGGAGCTAAGACACCCTGTCTGGTTTGTGCACCACTCCTACACACTGCCTAGTGTAGCATCGGCACGAAATAGGTGCTCAATGCATAAAGGATTCCAGAACAAAGGGCTCAGCCGGGGACCATGTCTCATGATACAGCACTGTGGTGATGCCCCCTTGGTGCCAGCCCTGTGCCAGGGACTACAGGGTGCCCCTGGGGCCTGGAGCAAATGCCTCAGGGCAAAGGCAGCCCTGAGCACAGGCTTGGAGAGTGCCAGGCTGACGGGCCCCAGCTGTATTCTGATAGCACCCTCTTTCGCCTCGGCAGCGGCATTTGTGAAATCACCCTCTAAACGATTCCCGTCTCCTGGGAACGGCAGCAGCCTACTTGGGGATGGTTTTCAGTGTGTCCCTCGAGTTTCCCCAAAAAGTTGTGTCACATTCTCAGCCTGTACATGAGTTTAACGTTAACGTGTGGGACCATTAGTGGTCTCTGGAATGTGCCACAAGTGGTCCCAAGATCCTGCCTGAGAGCTCAGAGGGCTGTGGACAGCCTCATAGGGGAAAATAAGGCAACTGGAGGTGGAGCACATATCAACTGGATAAAGTATTTAGACTGTACACAAGCCAACGAAAAAGCACGTTTGCCTTTGGAGGCTGTCTGAGGCCCTGCAGGGGTTGAAAGGGAAGAGCAGTGAGGAATATAAAATACCCCATTCCGTCCTGCTTGCAGTGACCATGGTGCCCGGCTGTGCTGCCTCTCCCTGCTGCTGGAGTGAGTAGGGTCTGGGCCAGGAGGGAGAGGGAAATGTTACACTGAAGGGAACCTCAAGCTGGGGAGGGGCTGCAGCCGAGCTGCTCTTGCAGGCTCGGGAGCTCCAGGCTGGTTGCCACCTGCCCTCCCCAGCTCAGACTAAATATCCAGCCCTGCGGGTAAGTGAGAAATTCTTGGCCTCTGCCTGCCCGGGCCTCCCTGGCTTAAAATCGCTTTCCTTCATGGAAGAGGGGCTGCCGTCTGCCTTTGGCCTGTTCTTCCTATTCCTCACTCTGCGGGCTCAAGCTGATTGGCAGACTTATCCAAGCATGGAGGGTAGGGGCACTGCCCTTGGGAAGCAGTCAGGAAGAGTGAGGGAGTGAGATCCAGAGACCAAGCACAGACATGGGGTCAGAGACTGAGACAAGAGACAGGGTAAGACAGGCAGTGACATGAAGACAAAGAGATGGAGTGAGAGAAACGGAGAGAGACTGCAAGACAGAAAGAGAGACAGAAGCAGAGAGAGGCAGAGGAGAGCTGGGGAAATAGATATATCGCATAGGACTGCCAGAGAAAGAGAAATGCAAATGAAGAAGAAAAGAGGGGGCAACAGCTGAGCAGACTAACTGGGCCCTGAGCTGGGGTTCCCACATCTGAGCGCAGCCTTGCCCATCAGCCTTCCGCAGGGACAGGAATGAGTTCTCCAAGGTGGGCCTTAGTGGATGGAGCGGGGACTTCGCACATCCCCACATCTGCTTCCCATCTGCATCCCACTCATGGTGGATTTGCATCCCCAGGCTTTTTCTCCAGAGCCACAATCCATTCAAAACAAACCTCGGCTTTTCATTTGTAGCTGCAAATCCATGCAGAAGTCTGTGGCTCTCTTGAGTTGTAGGGGGCCCCGCAGGCTCTGGCAGTGCCAGTGCAGAACCAGGGAAGGGGAGGAGAGGCTGGAGGAGTGGAAGAGAGAGAGATACTGGCCCCCTGGCTCTGACCTGGAGAGGACTTGGAGTCCACGCTGAAAGGCTTTTGGGAGGCGCCCAAGACCACCAGACCTCCCAGGCCCCTCCCCAGAGGCTGTACCTGCTGTGCTGGTGACATGGCCAGCTGTCCTTTCCACATCTAGGGGAGAGATACACCAGAGCAGAGCCCTCAGCCATCAAGACTGGCCACGTCAAAGCAAGATGCACAAAGCTCTTGATGAATGACACTTATATTTAAAAAAAAAAGTTTTAAAAGCTAATAAATGGGCTCTGTAAAGGAGTCCGGGCCCAAGCCCCAGCATCTGTCTCCTTCATGTCATTCTGCCATGGTAGCTACCTATCCTCTCCTGTCTCCTTTCTCTGCTCCTCCCTTCTCTGGGCCCACCCCCTCTAGGGCTTTTTGATCCTTCTATCATGTCACTCCAGTCCCACTACTGCCTCTGCTCATTAGTCTATTCATTTAGTCATTCTGTCACTCATGTCAACCATTCATTCAATAATTCACATATTCAACCACTGATTTCTTCATTCAGTGTTCCCTGAGCACTGCCCTAGGCTTACAGTCCCGTTGCTGTGGATTGAATGTTTGTGTCCCTCAAGAATTCATATGTTGGAGCCCTAATCCCCAGTGTGATGGTACTTGGAGGTGGGTTTGAGAGGTAGTTAGGTTTAGAAAAGGTCACAAAAGTAGAGGCCCCATGATGGAATTAGTGTCCTTTTAAGAAGAAGAAGAGACCAGAGCTCACTCACCCTCTCTCTCTGCCGTGTGAGGACACAGCAAGAAGACGGCCATCTGCAAACCAGGAAGAGGGCTCTCACCAGACCCTGAACCTGCTGGCTCTTTGATCTTGGACTTCCCAACCTCCAGACTGTGAGAAATCAATTTCCATCGTTTGAGCCAGCCAGTCTGTGGTATTTTGTTATGGCAGCCCGAGCTGACCAAGACACCAGTCAGTCAAAGAGGCAAATCATATACTGAGTGAAAGTTAACAGGAGAGGGGTTAGAGGACAGCACAAGAAATGTCATAAGTCAAGGTATGATGATGAAGTAGTTTAGACAGCAAGTTCTCTAGAATATTGGAGAAGGGAGATGAAAATTTTGTGAAAGGAAGTGGAAGTTTGGATTCCCCTGGTCTCCCTTAGGATACGGCTTCTACCAGGACATGGAGGGGGAGAGCTCCAACATCCTCAAGTCAGCCCTGAAGCTGCCCAGGCCTAGAGTTACAGGAAGACCCCAGGGACAGATTAGGTGATGAAGGGGGGCCTCCTAAGGTGTGAGTCTTAGTGTGACTCCTGAGGTTGCCCACGGCACTCTCCCGCTGACCATCGGGGACTGCGCAGGGCTCCCTCAGTCCTGCCGGAGAGGCGGGGCAGGGCCACAAGAGGCAAGACTGAAGGCTGGGAATTCAGCCAGACTTGCCTCCAAGGAGAGGCTTGGGCAGAAGAGTTTGGGGGGTGAGAGGGTCTAGGTGAGCAGCGGGAGAGACTCCAGCTCTGGAGGATGGGGGAGGGGAGGCCGATTACTGTCCTGGGGCAGGGCTTTCCTGGGGAGGAAGCAGGGGTGGGTGGGCCAGGGGTGGGAAGCGGGATGGAGTGGAGATGTGTGGGGTGGGGGGGGGCGGTAGGGGGTGGTGGTTTACACTTGGGGACAAGGCAGGAGATGAAGAAGTGCTCGGATTGGGAGAAGGAGCTCAGAACAGCGCCCAGCTTCCTGCTTAGGCATCAGCTTTCTCGGGGATTGAAGCTCAGGACTTCCTCAGTAATGAGTAGTAAAAGAGAATGTACTGGGCTTCCCTGGTGGCGCAGTGGTTGAGAGTCCGCCTGCCGATGCAGGGGACACGGGTTCGTGCCCCGGTCCGGGAAGATCCCACATGCCGCGGAGCGGCTGGGCCCGTGAGCCATGGCCGCTGAGCCTGCGCGTCCGGAGCCTGTTGCTCCGCAACGGGAAAGGCCACAACAGTGAGAGGCCCGCGTACCGCAAAAAAAAAAAAGAGAATGTATTTGCTGTGTACCTGAAAAGTGCAGATTAGGACAGACTTCAAACCCATTCTCGACATCATCAGGACTTGGTTTCCCTCCACTCTTGGCTCCACCCTATAGCAGTGGCTTATTCTCAGGCCAAGTCCCCTGCCCGCCGGCTCTTTGCTCACAGGTTCTAACCGTTAGCAGCCCCAGTGCAAAAGTCTCTCTGGTGCTGACTGGGTGTGTCCTTGCCTCAACCAATCCCTGTGGCTAAGACAATACAATGCTTTGATTGGTTAAGACCTCCATCCCATGATACCTTGGGGAAAATTACTTTCACCAGAAAAGTGTGAATGGTTTTGAAACACAATTGTCCCCATCCCCTCACTACTATCTTAAAAAAGTATTGCAATCTCTTGTAGGGTTGGATTATTTTTATTCCAGGAGAAGGTAAGCTCCATAAGAACAGACTTTGTCACTTTTGTTCAGTGTTGGAAACCCAGCGCCAACAGTGCATGCTACAATGCTCAATAAATAACTGCTGAATGAATTCACAAGGCTGAGTTAATTGCTGTAAACACCAGACTCCTGGCTAGTGATTATTCGATGTTTAGTGTACCATAGACTGTTCTAGGCAGTTTAAACATTTAAACTTATTTAGCTATTACACAATTCCATGACAAGTACTGTTATTCTCACCTGCATGTTACTGATGGGGAAATAGAGGCATAGGGAAGTTATGCAGCAAGTGGCAGACCTAGACTTCAGACCCAGGCATATGGTTCCAGCACATGTGTTCGTAAGCACTACCTCATCTGCTCAGTAGATGCGGAAAGTCCACGAGTTGGATTTTCAAGGCAGACAAATTTCCCAGACTATAATTTCTACAGATACTGTTTCTTTTCTCTTCAGGTTAAAAGTTCCTTCAGCTTTCCTTGACCCTCATAGGGCAGTGGAAGTGAGTGAGTCTGTGGGACTTGGGAACAGTACCTGTTCCTCCTCCCAGCTGAAAATTGAGTTGGATACAGCTTCCTAATTGGGGAATCACAGAGGGGCTGAGTTTCTATACATGCACCTTCTTTTTCATTCTATCATTCAGTCATTCAAAAAGATTTACTGAATCAAATGAGACTGGAACATCTCGTGGTGCTAGAAAATAAGGAAGTGTTTGGAAAAGGATGGGGCATGGCAGAAGGACAAGAAACCAACTTGTGGGAGTTTCCAGTGGGCGGAACAACACAATAAAATAATAGTAAGACTGGATTATAACCCATAGAATAAAATAAATAGCCATGAATCCCTACTGAAGTCAAAAAAAATATTGAAAAAAAATGAGGCAGAAGGAACAGCTCTTCTTTATAGAAGAATTCCAATTAATAAATATAGAAGTAATGAGGGAAATACAAAAATCACCATTAGGCAAACACAATAGTAATAATCGTAGGCAAGATTCACCAGTGATGGGTGCTAAAATCAGTGGGGAAATGTTTGAGGAGAATCAGGATATTTGCATAGTTTCAAAAAATCTCCCCCTACCGAGATACTTACTAATTACAAAGGGAATGAGAGTAGTGATTTTTACAGTAGAGAAACAGTTGAGAAACCCGGCAGACACAAGCTTAACCAAGTGATCAAGTTTAACATCATCAGTAATAGACATGTCCTCATGTCCTGATGAGGAGGATCCAGCATCACTTCCGTGGTATTCTTACCCAAAATGAATAACCTCAGTATAATCACAAAAAAACATCAGATATACTCAAGCTGAGAGATAGACTTAAAAAATAACCGAGGAGCACTCATTAGAAGAGTTAAGGTTGGGACTTCCCTGGTGGCACAGTGATTAAGAATCCACCTGACAATGCAGGGAACACGGGTTCAAGCCCGGGTCCGGGAAGATCCCACACACCACGGAGCAACTAAGCCCATGCGCCACAACTACTGAGCCTGCGCTCTAGAGCCTGCAAGCCACAACTACTGAGCCTGTGTGCCACAACTACTGAAGCGCACACACCTAGAACCCATGGTCCGCAACAAGAGAAGCCTGTGTGTCACAACTACTGAGCCTGCGCTCTAGAGCCCGCAAGCCACAACTACTGAGCCCACGTGCCACAACTACTAAAGCCCATGCGCCTAGAGCCCATGATCCACAAGAGAAGCCAACACAATGAGAAGCCCGCACACTGCAACAGAGTGGCCCCCGCTCGCCGCAACTAGAGAAAGCCCATGTGCAGCAACGAAGACCCAATGCAGCCAAAAATACATAAATTAAATAAAATAAAAGAGTTAATTTCATGAAAAACAAGAACAGACTAAAAAACCGTCACAGATTAGAGGAGACTGAAGAGACTCAACAACTAAATGCCACAAAGGGTTCTGGAACAGAAGAAGGACATTAGGGGACAAACAGATGAATTCGAAAAGGGTCTGTGGTTCTGTTAATAGTCTCATAACTCTGTTAGTTTACCCATGTTAATTTGGTCGTTGTGCTGTGGCTACATAAACTGTGACCATTAGGGGAAGCTGGTGAGGGTATGTGTGAACACTGTACTATTTTTGCAACTTTTCTCTAAGTCTAAAATCGTTTCAAAGTAAAAAGTTAAAACATATATTTATCAAGCACCTACTTACTGCCAAGCACCTGGGATACAAAAGCTTACTTGTACAAAGATAACTCTGCGGGGGACAACTCCTGCTTCCACGTAGCTGTGTTTCTCAAACTTCAGTGTGCATTCAAATCCCTGGGGATCTTGTTAATAAACAGATTCTGATCCGATGTGTCTGTGATGAGATTCTACATTTCTAACGAGCTCTCAGGTGATGCTGTTGCCGCTGGTCCATGGACCACACTCTGAGTGACAATGACTGGAAGTATAATAGGAGAGCAAAACGTGCACACACATGGCCACGATGAAAGCTGGAGAGTACGCTGTGTGATGATGGCTGGAGGGCACGTGGGACAAGAGCCACAGGCTTCTCACATGGGTTCCTGCACAGAGAAGGATCCTCCAGGCTACTCGCTCCTTCTGGCCTCAGCCTGCTTCTCAGAAGCATTGGCCACTTCTTTCCAGGCTGCCTCTGGCTGCAGCCTTTCTGGGCCAGGCCGGGCTGGAGCTAAGTGAGAAGGGACAGGTGCAGAGCTACTGACGCACTCAGAAATTCCGTCAACGCCATGAGAGCCGGGCCTGGGCCTGCGGTTGCACACACGTTCCCAGTTCATCTGCTGGCCAGCACCAGCGTCCCTTTCCCAGGAGCTGTCCCTCTGGTCAGCCCCTAGGCAAGGAAGTGCTGTGTGACACATTGGATTAAACTCCACCCCCGGCCCAGCCCCATCATTTTTATAGCTTAAGTGAAGTTCGAGCTTCTCCCTAAAATTTCTGTGAACTCCTACAGACTTGCAGACGTACAGGTCCTTCTGCATTCATACTTGCTGGGGCAACCCTACCACAGTTATAGCAAAACAAAAGAGCTTCCTCAAAGCAAACCAGTGGTCAGTGTGGAGATGACGGAGCAGGGGTTGGTCAATCTGACTCTGGCCAACCCTCTGCCAGGGCCTCCCAAGGGATCTGTTGCCATCATTTCTCTGCATTCTGATGCTGGACTCTCTAAGCAGACCTCACAGGTTCTGGTTCATGCTCTGAATCCTTTCTTGGACAGCCAAGTTGGCCAAATGACACTACATCAGAGGGGAAGCAACCCCTTGTGTTCTAAGGACGGGGGACCTCCTGAGGTTGCATTTTTGAGTCCTGTGAGACTTCAGGGATCATCATCCAGCTTAAAACATCTCTCTCTTTTTTTAAAATTGAAGTATAGTTAATTAACAATGTTGTGTTAGTTTCTGGTGTACAGCAAAGTGATTCAGTTATATATATAATATATATATATTCTTTTTCATATTATTTTCTATTATAGTTTATCACAGGATATTGAATATAGTTCCCTGTGCTCTACAGTAGGACCTGTTATTTATCTATTTTATATGTAGTAGTGTGTATCTGCTAATCCCAAACTCCTAATTTATCCCCCACCCCTTTCCCCTTTGGTAACCATAAGTTTGTTTTCTAAAACATGTCTCTCTTTTGCTTTGCCCATTTGGTCCTTCCTTCAGGATCCTGTAGGGCCCACGGCCTCCAGAAAGCTTCTTTTGACTACCCCAGCACACAACATCTTCCTTCTATCCCCTGTAACGTAATTGTATTGTCAGATGCATCATCAGAGGTGTAGAGTGTAGAGCTTTCTAGGGCAGGTTCTGGATTGAGCTGTCTGGGTTCAGATCTCAGCCCTGCCATTTGGGAGTTGTGTGACCTTGTTACTTAATATTTCCAGGCCTCGGTGTCGTCATCTGTAAAAGGGAAACAAAAACAATTCCTATCTCATCGAATTGTTATGAAGGTTAAAAGAGGTAATGTATGTAAGCTACTCAAACTAAAACCTGGCATGCAGTAACTGCTCAGTAAATATTACTCATTAATAGCTATTGGTATCAACTATTCAATCAGTACCTAATTTTATATTGTTTTGTATCAAGGAAATCAGGGGTAACTTGGTGATGTGATCACAAGAAGAGTTCTCTTAATAATAATAATCACTGGACTTCCCTGGAGGCACAGTGGTTAAGAATCCGCCTGCCAATGCAGGGGACACGGGTTCGAGCCCTGGTCCAGGAAGATCCCACATGCCACAGCACAGCTAAGCCCGTGCGCCACAACTACTGAGCCTGCGCTGTAGAGCCCACAAGCCACAACTACTGAGCCCACATACCACAACTACTGAAGCCTGCACGCCTAGAGCCCATGCTCTGCAACAAGAGGAGCCACCGCAATGAGAAGCCCGCGCACCGCAATGAAGAGTAGCCCCACTCCTGCAACTAGAGAAAGCCTGCGTGCAGCAACAAAGACCCAACACAGCCATAAATGAATAAATTAATTAATTAATTAAAAAAAATAAAAATAAAGCTTCACTCACATTATCTCCCAACCTCAGGAACCATTTGTCCAATGATTAACCAATGAAATCCTCTGGAAACCATAACGTGTCATGAGGGTAATTTGAAATAAAGGACAAGTGCAAATACAAAGGTTTTTATGTTTTGGCTTGTTTTTGGTTCTGCTTTGTTTTGTTTTGGTCAGCATAAGTTGGAACAGAGAACTGAAAGGTACGGATTTGCCAAAGTTTTTCCATCCTTCTCCAGGAGGAAAAGTGTTATGATTCTTTCCTGAGGAAGAGCTGCAAATCTATCAGATGGTGCAGAGGGGCCAACCTGAAACCCTTCGGTGTAGATTCTGGGTAGCTTCATCAAATCCCTCCATCAGGCCTAAATGAGGCCCGGAAGACAGAGGCCCGTCAGCTGGGAGAGTTGTGCTTACCATGCACATTCTCTACGATTAGGTGGTTAAAAGAAAAGGCTAGTTTGGCTCCCAGCTCCACTGCTTATAAGCTGTGTGACATGGACAAGTTGCTTAACCTCTCTGAGCATCTGTTTCCTTATTTGTGAAATGAGGCTAATAATATTTGTCTCATCGGTTACCCTTGAGGATAAAACGAAATACCATATATCAAGAGTATAGTGTCTGATACTTGGCATAACCAAAAGCTATCCTTACTTTCCTTATCTTAGAACATGAAAACTGCTTTATAAACTCCTCTCTTCCCAGATTCTTGGCTTTTTATATTTTAATTTTGTTCTGTTTTCTTCTAAGTTTTCTAGATAAGCTCCTTTTGAAAAATTCTGACCATGCCTTGGCTGGCCTTTGGGAAAATGAACACGTCTACCCCTAGAACCGTGAGGGCTGCCCTTTGAGCGGTCACCATGGTGGCAGCTGGAAACCTGTGGAAACTGAGGCAGGTGGTGGTGGGAAACTAAGAAGTGGGCTACTTGGGATGGTGGGGAACATTTCAGAGTCTGTTCTCTTCTCTCATGGGGATATGAACCTGTAGTCTTGCCTCCCCAACAGATGATAAGCCCCTTGGTTAAAATTCTTACTTACCCCGTGCCTAAGTTTCTCCATCTGTAAAATAGGAATAATAATGATGTCAACTACGTAGGGTTGTTATGGGGATTAAATGAGATAATACACATAAGTGCTTAGAGCCTGGCAAATAGAGTGTGCTCAAAAATATTCACTTTTCCTCTTTTACAGCGTGGTGATGCTGAGCAGTGCTGGGCATACAGCGAGGTCCCTGAGTCCCGGCTTCCACTCCCAGGGGTCGGTGCTGTCTGCCCTAAGTTCAGTCCCACCTTGTTGATCCAATTGGGAAACGATGTTGAAAGCAGGTGATGCTCTCTGTTTGAGGGCTCTGAATTGTTTCTGGACCTTGTGTCAGCAGTGTTAAAGGGAGCCAGGTTACAGCCATACTTAACGAGGAAAACAGAAGCTGAGTGCCTGCCAGAGGGCAATGGAGCGTAGAGCACCAGCCCTTCCTCCAGAGGAGACGCTGTCTGCCTGGGCTCTTGGCTGAGGTGGGTTGTGAGGTCTGACTTCCCTCTTTCTGTTTTCTTTTTAAAAGAGAATAACTTTCCCTAACCTCAGGCCCTCACCACCCACTCTCCAGCCCAGCCTCTAGCTTGGAAATGGGGTTTAAAACCATGGCTGGGGCTTCCCTGGTGGCGCAGTGGTTGAGAGTCCACCTGCCGATGCAGGGGACACGGGTTCGTGCCCCGGTCCGGGAAGATCCACATGCCGCGGAGCGGCTGGGCCCGTGAGCCATGGCCGCTGAGCCTGCGCGTCCGGAGCCTGTGCTCCGCAACGGGAGAGGCCACAACAGTGAGAGGCCCGCGTACCACACACACACACACACACAAAAACATGGCTAACTAAATGATAGCTAACTAAGATCGTTCTTTCGTTTCATCATTCAATCCTTTCTATTGTTCTACGAGGTAGGTCTTATTATTATTATTTTAAACTCTGCCTACTGGACACCACCTCTTGGATGTCCCATTAGCATGTAGGGTGGGATGAAGTATTCATCCCATTTTTACAGAAGAGGAAGTGGAGTCTCAGAGAAGTAAGTTGTGATCTTCACTGAAGAGCACACAACTAAAACGGGAAGCAGCTAGGGCTTGAAGTCAGGCCTCTGACCCCTGCACCCTCGCTCCCCTGTACCTGCCTTCCTCTGGAGGAGGATGGCAGGTGCCCGATGCTCACAGAGCAGGAGGGAAAAGTGGGAGGAAGGAGGCTGATGTGGCACAGCTCTGCCTCAGGCCAGCCTTGGCTGATGTAACCGCCTTCAGGCCCCAAGGGACTTCTTGCCCTACGGCGCCTCCTTGTCTGGCCTGGGTGTGACTGCTTCTGCCTCCTCCTCCATCTACGCAGCCTTCTCACAGCCCTGACTTGCTTGGGCTTTGGGCCCTTGCAGGGCTGCAGAGGGCTCGGCCATGCTTGTGCTGCCTGGTCCTGCTGGGGGGGCTCTTGGTCCAGCTGCCGTCTCCAGACTGGCGGCTGCCTTTGGCTTCTGCCCCAGGAGCTGCGGAGGCCAGCAAGGGTCACCAGAGAGGCCAGACTCCGGGGTTAATTAGATGAGAACTGGCTGGCTTGGGGCAGGAAAATCCCCACCTCAGTTCAGATCCCTGCCATGCACCCCTTTTCCCGTCACCAGCTTCTACTTCTACTTCCTTTCAGGCCCCTCCTCCCCGAAGCCCTCTTGGTGCAGCTCTGCAGCAAGAGCCAGGTGAATGCTCTCCTATCCAGCCTGTCTTCCCCGGTAGATGCCCTTCTAGGCCGGGGCAGTAGCTGTACATGTCAGGAGGCGCCTCTGCTCTCCAGGCAGTGGGAAAATACCCCACATCTGACCCTGACCCCCGGGTGGAGAGGAATGTTGAGGCCGGAGCTTGAGTGGGATCTGCTGTCCTGGCAGGCGGCCTTTCCCTGCCTCGGGTTGAGTGATGGGGAAGGGCCCAGGGGGTCAGGGACTCTGGCAGCACAGGGGGGATAGTTTGAGAGCCCCAGGGGCAGGCAAGGGACAAAATCCCGTCCTTGGGGCCCATCCCCCATGCCAGACACTGGACTGGCTCTTGAGGCTCCTTCTTGAAACATTAAGATGTGCAGTGTTCTTGGAGCCTGTCCCTAGATCACACCCGGCCAGTCTCTCCAGGGAGGCTGGGATAGGTGCCCAGAGTTAACAGAGAGGACCCTGGGGGCGGATGACCACCAAGTCTCACTCTTAGCATCTGAAAATGGCAAGTAGGGCTGGATTAGTGGTTTCCAAGCCATGTTCTGATAAGCTGCGTGGTTCGTCTGAGATCCCTCAGAGGCCACAAGTCAAGGGCATGAGTGTGTGTTGGGGGGTGAGGAGGCAGGGCTGGGCCCCTTTTCAGCCAGAGCAGCTCCCCAGTTTCATTTTCATCCTTGAGCCGGCCCATGAGGCCCTGTGGTCCGGTCCCTGCATCCCTCTGTCTTCATCCGAGCTACCCTGCCTGCCTGGCTTCACCACAGCCATCTGCAGCTTCCTCCAATACAAGGGCTTTCTTGCCTCTGGAATTTCTCTTGTAATATGTCTTGTCTGGACCTCTTTGCTTATTTCCTATGCACCCTTCAGATCTCAACTCAAAAGTCACTTCTTTGGGGATGCCTTCCCCAATGTCTCTCAAGGCTATGTTAGGCCCCCTAGCTGCATACATATTTTTCATAGCTCTACTCCAATTGTAGCTCATTATTGAGTTACAATTATTTGTTCAACGTCTGCCTCTCCCACCAGACTGTAAACTCACGAGGCCAGGAATCAGGTCTGTGCTGCTGCTGCTGTGCCCCCTAGCGCAGCGCCTGGTACACAGTAGCCACTCAGTAAACGTTTGTTGAATGCTGAAATACTGCACAAATGTTCTTGCTAATCTTTGAAAAAGTTTGGGAAGCGCTGACCTACAGTCTCCTTAGCCTTGTCCAGTTTTGCATTTACATCTTGAAAACTTGGACGCAGTGACTTTCATCACCAAAATATTTAATGCCCCCCCCCCATTAAAACCTTATCTGGCCTTTTCTTAACTTCCAGGGCGCCCAGAAGGGAGTGATGTGGACTGTAACGGAAAGAAAAATAAAGGAATCCCAAGAAAGGCAGGGCAAGAGCCCCTCCCCGCGCCAACACTGGAGAAGCAGGTTGGGGTGGGGAGGACAGCCATGCGCAGGACCCAGGATTGAGTCCCAGGGCACACCTGTCCCATATGCATCAAGCTGCCTTGTGGGGGAGGGGTGGGCAGCCCCTCAGGCCACAGTGACTACAGCTCTCAGGCCATCTGTTTGCTTGCCTTTGAATCAGTGGCTGACCCCATGCTGTCCCCGGCCTGTTCCAAGCAGCTGGGGAGACTTCCAAGCATGTCTTTTGCAAGCCAGATGTGTGTCCACTGGCTGTGAATTCTTGCATGGAGAACAGGTGGGTGGTAATTATTCTAGCAGGAGCCTAGCGTGACTGGAAGCTAAGTAGACAATTCTGCTGAGCTCTGAAGAACAGAAAAACAGCATTCTTTCTCTGAGCTTGCTTTTATAGGGAGAGAGGAAGATGGAATCTAGGGCTGGAGCAAGAGCCTTGGTCCCCATGGCAGATTCTGGAGTGTCCTGCAATTTCCTATACCCCACCCCTTTCATCTCCCTCCTCTGTAAATAGACATGCCGTGTGTAGTGAACATCTGTTGCGTGCATATGCCCAGCACTCCTTCTCCTTCCTTAGATAACGGAAACTCAACTTTCCTTTGGGGAACTCTGCCTTGCCAATTCCAGGCATTCCTGGTGGGGCTGTCAGCCATTGGGACCCTCCCACCCATCCACCCCAAAGGGTGGGCACAGGACCCCAGGTACGTCCATCAAACTCTCTCCTAGGGAATTTGAATCTGGGATGGAGTTGCTACTGACTACAGAAGGCAGTTGGATTAGAATCATCCAAAGCCCTCCAGCCCATGGGTTCCTGCCACATGGGCTCCCATAGCTGCCCTGGTCTCTGGCTTCCCAGGCCTGGCTGTTGATCACCTCCTTCAGGACCCTGTATCTTTCCAATAAATTCGTTTTCCCCAGTTAAGTTTACTAGAGTCGGCTTCTAGAACTTGCAGTCAAAGCTGATGTGTAGCCCATATTCTTGTACCTCCCTGCTTTTCTAGCCCCTCCCCTTCCTCTCAACCCACCTGCAGACCCGTTTTCACTTTCCACACCCTGAAAAACCTGATGCTCCCAACCATTTTCTCCTATCCAGGTCTGCTCTCAGGAAATGGTCTACACCCATCAGTACACTTCAGAGTGAATGAAAACTTTGTCTTGCTCTTCTAAGAGAAGATGGATTTCCAGCCCTGTGTCTAAGTGTTCACTGAGTGCCTTTGTCTCTTGTTTCAGGAATGAGAGGTATTCATGAAGAGGTGGAAGAGATATTTTGGGGACAGAGTGGGCCTTCCCCCAAACACCCTGAAATGGGTCCTGGCCGCTTCTCGCTGGCACTCATCACTTGTATGCAGTGGGAACTGCCTTCTCCAGTAACTGCTTATATCTGCCCTCCACAAGTATCATGGTAAGTTTTGTCCCCACTGGAGTTACCTGCTTCAAGCGGTAAGATCTTGATTCAGTGCAAATGAGCAACTACAGTGTGCAAGCCCCTCCACCATTTGTATCCAGGATACAAATGTGCTTAGTTGTTGATGGTAGTCTTGTTGAGCAAACAGACTCCACCCCACCATGTCTCCTACATGAGTGGAATGTTGTTGGAGAGCTGAGCTAATGGCCCTGGCACCACAAAGGAGGGAGGACGGTAGAGAGGAGGGGCCCACCATCTAAGCCACGCGGCTTCTCTCTCTTGGTTTGTGTATAAATTAGGATTCTTCGCTTGCAAGCAACAAAAAGCACTCTGACTAATTTGTACATTAAAAAAAAAAGAAGAAGAATGGGGTTACCAGAAGGATTTTAGGAGCAAACAGAATAGATCTAAGAACTGAATAGATAAGCATCAAGAAGGTCAGGAATCTAGGCAGGGACGGGGTTCTCAGGCCCAGAAACTCCTTGGAGTATGTCTGTTTTGGGAGCTGCCATTGGGTATTCCAATTATAAACCGTGTGTCTCTGGGTCAAATCATGAGAGAAAATCTGATTGGCCAGTTTGGGTCATGTGTCCCCTGGCAGGTATTGTAATTGGCTGCCCCATCAGAATGATCTAGAAAATGGAAGCACAGTTACCATTTAAAGGAAAAGGAATGTTGATAGCAGAATAAGAGAGAGGAGGAATGCTGGGCAGATGAAATGACAAAGCTCTCCTTAGTCATAGGCTGGAGGATGATACCCCTGTCTGCTGGATCCACCTTTGACTTGGGCTGTACCCACGGCAACCACAGGCTGAGCAAAAGGCTGTAACTGATGAAAATCATGTTGTATAGAGCAGACTCAGTCTGCTCATGTTGCAGGTGGATAAACTAGAGACAGGAGGTGACTTGTCACAGCCTCGGTTCTAACGGGCAGCCAGTACTGAACGAGGAGCACACAGAAAGTCAGGCTGGACCCACAGGCTTCTGCCTCTGGTAGAAATTTTCCACGCCAGCGATGGAGTAGGGGTGAGGGTCCCTATAAACACCATTGGGAGGGGGTCCTAGGACCCTGCACGGGAAAGGTTAATGTGGGTGCTCCATAAATATTTGTGCAGCTGCCCTGGTCCCACCCTGGTGCTGGAGGGCAAAGTGGGCTCCCCCCACCCCCACTTCTAGTGCCATGCCCAGGATCCAGACAGACACGCCAGCGCCGAGTCCCCAGATCCTGGGCCCCTGCAGGAGTGACTGTGTCTGGGGCTGTGTCCAGACCCTGACTCTGGTGGGGCTTTCTGAGCTGGCCTTGGGGCTCCCAAAGCGACCCTTCGTCCGGGGCCTCGGGACGGTCCACTGCAGAGAATGCCAGGCTCAGGCCTCTGTCTTGGTCCTGCCCCTCCCTGCTCAGCCTCGCCAGGTCCCTGCAGACCCAGACAAGGCCCGTCCCTCTTGGTGTTTACAGTCTGTGAATGCTTGTGGCCATTTCTGCCGCCCCGGCAGGGCTGGGAGGACTCATCCATCCTGCCTGCCCTTATTAAGTCAGTCAACCGTCAGATTTGCCTCTTTTTGGCTACAGCTGACGACCGCCCTGGGGCCTTTTCCCTCCCCAGCGTTGGCAGGGTGCCTCAGCAGCCCCTTGGCTCTCTCTCCCCCTTTGCCACCGACGCTTGGCATCTTTCTAATCCCCTTTCCCCTAGGAGGTCTCATTTCAGCCTTAGCCGAGCTGCCCTTACCTCCCAAGTCCCCTCTCTTGGAAGTTCCAGCCTCCAGCTTGAGAATTCAGGGTGTGGAGAGGGGATGGGCCCTGTTCCCACCCGTTTGGTCCTCTCCTGTCCAGCTGGCATGGGGAGGCCCTTCCCTTTGCTGGCCTTCACATGCTGGGCCATTTCCGCCTGCTTCTAGCTCATTAGCGCAGGTACGCTGGGAGCCAGAACTGTCTCCTGCCTAACACTGAGCTCACAGCCCTGCTCCTTCCTGGACGGCCCCTCCCTGCTTCCCTGTCCCTGTACCCTGCATTTCCCACCCAGTCTGGAGTGCTTGGCACGTGGTGTGCCACCCTCCTCCCCTCCCCCACCCCCACAGGTCGTGTCTCTCTCTCTCTCTCTCTCTCTGGTTTTCCCTGGCCTGGCTCTCTTTCCAGCGTCTGGAAATGGGGAAGCCTTTCTGCTTGGGGATCCTACGGATCTAGCCCAGCCTTCATCAGCCAATATGGAACCAGTGCAAAAGTCCACGGGCAGGTTTTGTGGGGTGAACTTAAGAGGTCATGACTCCTAGCGCTGGATGGGACCGCCTCAACCCATCTAACCCTTTCCCTGTCTTCTGGAAAAAACGTTAAAACCATCCTGCTCCCTTGGCACTTTGGGGCAGTTCTCCTTGTACCTCAAAATGAACAGACTGCGGGCTCTATGAGGGGGCCTGGCACGTAGAAGATGCCCCACAAATATTTTCTGGACGAATGAATTGTAAGTGTCTGTTTTGGTGAACAGGCAGCACCACAGCTTGTCAGATCCACTCTAGGGGCTGTTAAGAAGGAGCCCTTCCCCTTCACAATGGAATCAGAGTTCATGCTGGAGCAATGCCAGCAGCTACAGTCATGACCATAGGCAACCGGGGCCATGCAGAAGCTCCACACAGCTTTCCAAGTCCTTGAAAATAAGGCTCTTCCAACTTCTAGATGCTGGTTTTTATTTCTACACCATGGTGGCCATTCCTGGTGCGTGACGAAGACAGGGCATCAAGTAAACGAAGCCCCTATTAAGAAATCTGCATTCAATTCTTCTTGAACTCACTCACATGATGGGTCCCCAGCTCCCTTTTGCCCCTCAGGAGATGTGCAGATACATTTGTGTTTCATCTCCTCCTCTCCTTCCTCCCTCAGGAACCCTCCACGTGTTTACCAGGAGCTTCATCTTGCATCCTCTCCCTCGCATATCTTACCTCTGGGGGGTGTTGGATGAGTGTGTGTCAGAGACAAAGGCAGCACTGGTCCTCTCATAGCATCTCTCGGGCAGTTCAGCCTACTTCCTCCGGTCCCCCAGGATTACTCAGTTCTCTGCACTGACTTTGGTGAAACCTGCTGTTGTCTGACCACTGACCCGAAGCTAGCTCATGGCTCAAGGGAACTCTCAGTGGCTGAAGGACTCCTGGACCACAGCAGTGGGGTCCTTGGGGGTTCAGGAGGCAGAGCCACTCTGCCTTCCCAAAGGTCAACTCTCAATGTCTGAGATGAGGAGCCCAAGGCCAAGAGTGGAGAGGAGGCCTCGGGCAAAGAGAGGTAATGAAATCTTAGGAAAACCCTGGGCCTTTCATATACTGAGATGCTCCTTAGAGGTCTTCCTCCCGTGTAGAAATCCTTTCTAAACGCCCATCCAGCCTCTCTCTGAGCGCCTCAGAGAGTGCATCGCTCAGCAATGGAATCGGTCCTGCTGTTGGCCAACTCTAAAAGTTGCATTTACTGTAAGTGGAAATCTGTGTTCACATGTTTTTTCTTGTTCCTGACTCTGGATCTGGAACCACACTGTGAACCCTACTGTGACAGAGACAAGAAAATTAACCTTCCATTTTATGTGACATGTCAGTAGCTTTGACTACAGTTGGCCATGATTTCCTTCTTTAAATCTTCTCTTTCCTTGGATTCTGTGCCACTTCCTCCTTCCACTTTGAATAATCCTTTACTATATCCCTTGTAGGATTATTCTCTTTCCCCCAACCTCAAAATACGAAACCCTTAACTCTTGAAAACTAACATTATTGACGCATATTTTGTAATCATGTAATGCACCATGTTCAAATTTACAATTCAGTTATTTTTTTAGTAAATTTACCAAGTTGTGCAACCATTACTAGAAATCAGGTTTAGAACATTTTTATCACCCCAATAAGACCTCTTGTGCTCATTTACTGTTAATACCCCTCCCCCCACTCCCACCCCTGTCCCTTGGATCTATTTTCTGTCTCCATAGCCTGGCCATTTTTGGCTATTTCATATAAACGCCATCATACAATATACGGTATTATGACTGGCTTCTTTCACTGAGCATAATGTGGTTGAAGTTCATCAATGTGGTAGCTGAAGTTCATCCATATACTGGTAATTTACTCCTTTTTATTGCTGAATAGTATTTCTTTGTATGGATATACCAGATTTCATCTGTCCATTCACCAGTCTATGGGCGTTTAGACAATAGCTAACCTTTGATTTTTATGAATAATGCTGTTAAGTCTGTATTATTCGTGTGTAAGTCTTTACATAGATATACTCTAACCCTTAACTCTTCTTACTCCTAAGGCAGTCTCTTCCAAATCCACAATCCTAAAGCCCACACCCACAGCCTTTTTCCTCCTGGGCCCACAGTTAGGATACATTTTCCAGCCTTCCTTGTTGTAAGGTATGGCCATGTGACTGAGTTCTAGTCAATGAAATGTGGGCAGAGTGATGTTTGTCTCTTCCAGACATTGCCCTTAGAAAACCTGTGTTATTCTCCACATTTTTTTCTCTCCCTTCATTTATTGGCTGAATGACAAGGAGGAAGTATCTCTATATTGGCACTCCATGATGGAAGGATCCTAGGGCCCTGCATGACCGTGTGGATCAGAGCTCCACTTGACGTGAACAAAAATAAACTTACTTTTTTGGGATTATTTGTTACTGCAGTTAACCTGTTATGACTAGTGCAAACATAGAACAACTCAATCCCTCTCTTACCTGATAATCCTGCAATGGTTGAAGATTGCCAGACTCTCCTCTAACAGGATTTCTCTCCTCCAGTATCTCAACTATTCCTCCTGGGTTATTTTTTATCTTCATTCACGTGACCTTCTCCTAGACATACTTCAGGGTTGTGATAAGCCGTTTAAGACATGGCAGCAGAATTAAGCACAAAACTGTTATTGTGTTATAACAGCTTGGAGTACACTGTTACCCTCCCTGTACTGAGCCCTGGATTCTACCCAAGATGGCACTAGACCTTTTAGAAGTTTACATTGTTGGTTTATTTCAAACCAATGGTTAACTAGGATCTTCCTTTTCAACAGTCTCTTCCCACCCCCACCCCCACCCCCAGAATACAGTCATTTCACTGAACTGCTATCGAAGCAAGTGTCTCTCATTCTTTAATTATTGCCTTTTTTGGACTAAGATGCAAGACTTTTTCACTTATCTCTATTAAATCTCAATTTATCTGTATCAGTATAAATCTTGCTTCTATCCTCCAGTTTCTCATTTATCCCTCCAGTTCTATGTTATGTGATAATTTGATTAAAATGCTTTTTCTGACTTCATCCAAATTGTGAGAAGTCCTGCACAGGCCCCAGCCCTGTCTCATGTGCTACTATAGGTCTCAGTGACCTCCATCCATCCTTCAGTGTGGGGAATAATTGTTTCCCCACGTAATTGCCTTACTGTAGGCTCTGTATTTTTCCCAGCCTATCCACGTTAAATATCACTTGAATTTCATTCAACTGTCGCTCAAAAATCTGACAAAATTTCTCTGATCAGGGACCCCATCCAAAAAAGGAAATGGGGTAGACCCTGGTGTGATTTAATTTTTGCAAACTTGGCTCTAGTAGTCATCACTGTGCCTCTTCCTCACCATCTTTTCCACCTTCTCTGAGCTGAGACTTGCCCTGCCTTCCAGACCCCACTCAGATAGAATCCTCTCTAGGATCTTCCCTGACCAACTGTCCCATATTCCCAGCCTGGAGTGCTCTGCCCTTGTATTCACATTGCTCCCTGAGATTATCTCAGTCACAGCACTTACCATGATAGGTGTTGCTGCCTTTCCTACCACACTGGACACTCCTTGAGGGCAGGGGATAAGCCTTATTCTTCTTGGCAATGCTGATGCCTGACAAAAAGATGTTCAGTGAACGATGGCTGAAATGCACAGGGCACTCCCCAGAATATCTGTTTGACATCAAGCCCATATGGCTTACCTCTCTATGGGGCAGAGCTATGAGGGAGGCTGCAGAGTGCGTGGGCTTGGATATGTATATTATGATACTCAGGCATGATGTAACTTCAGCAACATGAGCTTGTGGGGTTACAGAGGGACCTGAGGCCCAGGACGAGTGAGACTGGGGGACAGGAGCCTGACTTGGGGGCTGAGTCTCCAGGGGTCCAGAGAGAGGGGGGAATTCAGACAATAGAGGTACTTGGGGAAATGGTTGGCGAAGAAGGGACATAGTTGGGTTGGTGGGTCATGGCATCAGGAGGACAGGGGCCGGGCAAGACTTGCTCTATTGGCAGTTCCACAATTTCTATAATAGAGGAGCCATGTTGGGGGACAGACTGGTTGGAGGGGATTGTTTCTAAGCATGGCAAATTCACTGGCTTCGCGTCGATTGGTGTTCATTTGGGATGACTTTGGGTGGGTTGATGGAGATTAAGAGCATGCCACGTCCTCCTCACACAAATGACTCCTTGCAATTGACCAGAGGACATCAGTCTCAGGATTCCAGATAAATAGTCTGTCCCCTCCAGGGCCAGCTGGTGGCTTAGATGTGGGGAACGGGTCCTTCTTTCTGAGAAAAGGAGCTGACTAGAGCTAAGCACGCCATTAATTGACCCCAGCCTACCCCTCCAGACTCATCTCCTTCCATAACCCCATTCCTATCCAAACTCCAACCACGTAAGTTACTTGTCATTCCCCCTAACAGCCCAGGCTTCATCTTACATCCCTGCCTTTCCCTATGCACTGCTTCTCCTTGGCATGTCCTCCCTCCTACATAGTGAACTCTCCCTTAGCCTTCAAGATTCAAGTCAAAGTCAGGGCTCTCTGAGAAATGCTCCCTAGCCAACTCCACTTGCATGGTTAGTGGTTTTTCTTCAGTGAGCCCGCCAGATGGTTAATTCCCATCCCACAGGCAGTGAGGATGTCCTACCCACCCCCAGTGCCTAACACAGTGTTTGGCGCAAACCAGGTGCTCAAAAAATGTTTGTGGAACGGGAAGGCCTCCTGATGCCAGCCAAGCAGGCTAAGCATTAGAAGGTAGGCAGGAGCTCAGAGGCAGCTCAGGCAGCGAAAGGAACTCCAAGCCCCACCAAATAGTACACCTGAGAATGTCAGTACACATCTTGAGACTGAAACTGCAGGTGGCAGAACACAGCAGCTAAATAGAGTGTGTGTGTCTGTCTGTGGGGTGTGTGTGTGTGTGTGTGTGTGAAAGAGAGAAAGAGAGAGAGAAAGAGGAGAGGGGGCAGAGAGGGAGGCCAGTCCTCTGTGGAGCAATGGCTCAATCAGAAAAGGGGACTGTTTCCCCTCAATCATCATGGACCCTTCTATGTTTCTTCTTGCCATCTGGAAGAAGGGAGATGCTGACAGCTTATCTCCAGTACACCCTCCCTGGCTCCCAGCCCGCTCCCTCCCCACCAGCGGCTTTGCCACTTGCACCTACGCTGTCAGAGATGTTCTCAGGCTCTGAGGCCCCCCTGCTGACATGCACAGCCACTCTTGGCTTCCCTGGCCCAGGCAGCCAAATAGCTCCCAGCTTCTTGAGGGAGTTGAAAGAGAAAGAGTTGAGAGGCCTGGGAGTCAGGAGACCCTGGTTCAAGTGCTGGGGCTGCCAGTAGCCAGTCATGTGACCTTGGACAAGCATTTCTCCAGCTTCGGGCCTCAGTTTCCTCAACCGTGAATTGAAGGAATGGGCTGGCTGCTCTCTCAGGGGGTCCTCTCCAGGGTTCACATTCTGTGGATCCTGCAGTTCTTGGATCCACGCCCATCCCTTGTCTGTCTGCTCCTCAGATCAAAATCTTAGTGTTGACAGGGAATTTGAGTTCATCCAGTAAAACCCTCTCTTTTATACATGAGGAAACTGAAGTCCGGGGAGGGCCAGGGGCACGACAGGGAGACACTGGGGGCATATGCAGGACCAGAACCAGGGTCTGTGCCCGCTGCTGTGATCTGACCTTGTCCTTGAAGGACTGCCTTGTTCCCAAGCTGCCCAGAACAGGTTGATGCAGGGCACGGTGGAGCCTTGGTCTTCTTCAGGCAATCAGCTCAGGGCCACTGCCTTTTGAGCCCGTCAAAGAAGCCCACTACCCTGGACCAAACTCAGGTCGAGAGACCTGAGCTTCAGCCCTCTCTGTGTTACTGTCCAGCTGCGTGACCCCAGGCAAGTCATTATACCTCTTCGGCTTTATTGTTCTCTGGTTATATGGACCCCCTTCGACTGTGAGCTCTCAGGAATGAGGACTTACCTGTTGTTTTAATCCCAGGGCTTGGCTTTCAAAATCAAGTGGCTTAGTTCAAATTTTCAAGAGAGGATCTTATTTGGCCAGCAACCAATGACGTATGCATTCAAATCAGACCACAGAAGTCTTAGGTACAGAAGTCTTAGGTCACTGACCAGCCAATGTAAAGGCTGCCTTGGGTCATGTGTTCATCCCTGGTCCAGTCGGCTGTGGTCCGGAGTGTTGTGTTGGTAAATACAGTTGTATCTAGGCGCTGTGCTTTAAAGGACTACTATGACAGTCTCTTGCTGGTGAGGAAACTGGCTCAAAGAGGTTAAGTCACTTTAGCCAAAACACACAGCTGGTGAATGATCGTGCCGAGTGGCACTCCAAAGCCCCGTGTATTTCCCACTTCTCCGGGACCTTCAGCGGTGGACTAGTCATGCGGGGCAGAGGGCGGTACAGGAGTTCATTGGAGGGAGCGAGCTTTCTGGACTTGGCGGTGGGGTTCTAGGAAGTCTTCTTGGAAGAAGTGGGAGTTTTCAGATGGGGATTAAAGGACAGGCAGGCAGGGGCGGGAAGAACATCCCAGGTGATGAAAATGGTGTGAGCCGAGGAATTTGGGTAAGGGGACGTGGGTGGGGAAACTGGGGGGAATTCTGGGTGAGTGGGACTGTGTTGAGTATCTGCAAACAGGAGGGGAAGGGTATGAGACCCGCTTGGGTGCGGGGCCAGCAAGAAGTCTGGGCTTGATTTGTGAGGTAGTGGGGAGCCATTGAAGACTGTTGAGCAGGTTTTGGCCTCATCAAACCTGTGCAACCAGAAAATGTATGATTCGTTGTTTACAGGTCTGTTTCTCCCTCACTGCTGTCTTCGGGCAAAGGTGGGGAGGGGTGGAGTGCTGTTGAGGAGGTGCTGGTGGCACCAGCATCTTCACGCCAGGGCCTGAGCAGGAGTGAGAAGAAAGTGCGTGCTGGCCAGGGCTTCAGGACTGGAGGTGGAGGGTGAGGAGGAGGGGAGGGGCCAGAGATGCCTTTCCTCCCTCCCTTGGCCATCAGCCCCCTCCGGCCTGAGGTCTGGTCTGGTGAGGCAGAGCACAGAGCATGCCTCTGCTGTCTGTGTGAGTTCCTGAGGAGTGAGATCTTTAATTTTTGTCTGCTGAGTCCCGATGGGCGAGGGGCCAGCCTGTGTTACAACCTCCCCGAGGCCTCTGGGCCAAGGCACTCAGACCAGAGTGGACGGAAACAAGGAATGAGTCATGTAGACTGGCTGGGGCCCACTGGGATCTGCACCTCCTCCTACCCGCCCCCCACCCCACCGAAGCCTGGTGTCTGTACCCTGTCCTGGGGAGTCTGGGGGTTTGGGCCTGTCCCTAAGGGCTTGGGGTCCTAGAGAGAGGGGATGCAGGGCACCAGGGAAAACCTCACTGAGTATCCCGATTCTCAGCGTATAATTAGGGCAAAATGGACATCAGAAGGTGGTGGCAGAAGGTGTCATCCCTCTTTCTTTGTCTTGATCAAGAGTGAGCTGCTTATGGGCTTATTCTGGGAAAGACCCTACGGCAGCCCCTGTGCTCTGTCCCCCCAAACCCCTATCCCTTGGGCTGTGAGGGATGCTGCCGTGTCCCAGCAGGAAGCCAGATGGGGACAGGCTGGGAGACCTCAGCAACAGCTGAGGAAAATTGTCTCCTGCTCAACTTGTCCTCAAATCCCTGCCCAGCCGTTCCAGAATCCAGAATAGGGCTGCATCGCCCTTCAGCCCACAGGGCTTTCTCCCCGGGCATTTGGAAAGGATAATACAGTGTGTAATCTGTCCCTATCTGAATAACTCCCTCATCGCCGGGAGAGCACCTGAAACCCCTGTGGTCTTATGGGGGGAATTAAAAGAAGGAGACCTTCCGGGCTGCTCACATCGTTTTCCTGCTCAGCTCTTCAGAGACTCAGCTCGGGGAGAAGTTATGCTTCAGCCCCCAGGAGTTCTAGAGGATTCCACTCCAGCCAGAGGCTGAAGGGATTTATGCAGGTAAATAGGAAATGTGGTCTGAACTTTAGCTAAATGCACAGAGCTTTCAGGTCAGCCCACCCTTGTATCAAGGATTGAAAATGAAGGGAAACGGAGTGAAATCAGTTATTTTGAAGAGCTGCCATTCCACATCATTGCAGGACATCCTGGAGTGAGCGCGGTGTGCTGTAGTGGAAACAGCACGGACTTTGGAGCCAGTCAGACCTTTTAGTTGAATCCTGGCTCGACTCCTGGCTGTATGACCTTGAGCAAGAGACTTCACCCCTCTGAGTCTGTGAAGTGGAAATTACGATGCCTACCTCACAGGGCCACGTAGATGCTCTATCTGTGCTCTAAAGAGAAAAGCTGAGGGTTGAGATGAGCCTTACTCAGAAATGGAGAACGACGACTTGATGTAGGGTAAGCTTATTTCCTTCCTTCCCCTTGGTGAGAGGGAATCAGATTCAGTGAAACTCCCCATGATGACTTTTGCCTGCCCTTGACCTAAAATAGACCCCTAGCTGTAAATAGGCCTGAGAAGAGTGGGGTGTGCTTGATGGGGGCCAGCTCGTGACAGCCATTTCATGTGTCCATCAGCACCAAACACCCCACCCCACACCACAAAAGGCTGTGAAAGCTTCTGGTTCCCAGACATCAGCAGCCAGAGGTGCGATTCCTGAGAAATGCTCCTCTGGAAGCTGGCCTGTGTATAGTGTCTGGAACCAGAGAAACCAGGAGTGAATCCTAGTGTAACCAAGTACTAGCTTTGTGATTGTGGGTAAGTCATTTTACCTCTCTGAGCTTTCACTCCCTCTTCTGCTATATGATGAAATAACAGTACTTTCTTCAGAAGGTTATTATGAGGATTAAAGGAGAATGACTGTAAAACACTTAGCACAGTGCCTGGTACCTTTTAAAAGCTCCAGAAATATCAGCTGGCAAATGAAAGTAGCAGTCATTGAACCCCTCCCGTCACAGCGTAGATAGGGCTGGTTATCTATTTGCCCTGAAGGTGGGGTGGCAAGAAAAGCATCATTATCTCTATTTTCAGATGGGAAAATAGAAGCCAAGCATAGCTGAGAGCTGAGCTCACCGAAGACAGAAACATTCACTGCACCCGGAGGGGACAGTACTGGCAGACCAGAGCAGGGTGGCTGTGAGTACTGGGGGGTTGCCAGGCCACGGCGTCTGAGGTGGCGTGGTCTTGGCAGCCCCTGTGGGCCTTGGAGGCCTTGAGCAGGAGGGAACTGGCGCCTTTTCATACAGCCTCTACCTTCCAGACTGGAGGCTGAGGCTGCACGGTGCAGGGTCCCAGCTGCCCAGTCTCTGGACAAGGACGTCTGAGCCTGTGAGCTGCTCCCATCTGGAAGGCTGGGGGCCCAATCAACCTTCCTTCAGCTGTTCCGCCCACTGATTAACCAGGAAATGTGTCATTTGTTCTAAGCAGGGTAACAAGCTCTCCTGGGGAGAGGAATTCAGGACTGGAGGTCCAGTCACTTCCAAGGAAGAAAAATCCCTGGAATCCTGTCCAGAGTCTGGGTCTCAGCAAAGGGAGCAGAAATGCGGTCCTTGTTTTTGGTCCTTATTTACCAAGTTAGTTCAGGTTCTGGTAGCTCTCTGGCTGCCGGCGTTATTCCAAGACATGGGAAAGCAATGAGGTCGCCTCGAGTGTCTAGCAGACCGCCATCCCCTCTCATGGTGCACGTGTCCCGGCAAACCTTTCCCCACTGGAATCTTTTTAGCAGCCTCTTGGGACTCTCTCTGCAGGGTTTCCAGAGACGATTTCCCTCCCCAGACCCAAGGGGTGGGTTAGTTGGCTTAGCAACATTTTGTGCCTCTTTAGGGGGGAAGCGGGAATCAGGGGTAGGGAAGTGACACGTGGTGAGTCAGGGGCCTTGCTGGAAACGGTTAGCTCCCCTTCTTTTCCTGAGCAGGGAAGGGAGAGGGGAACAGAAAGTTCTGATACCCATTCCCTGGGAATTGAGTGGTGGGCTAGCCGTCAGGGAAGAGGCTGGGGAATGTGCGGTGGAGAGTCTTAGGTGGGGACAGCTGCAGAGATGGCTGGAAAAGGTACCACTCAATTGTCAGGAGGGCTGCCGAGGCTCAAGCCCAGAGTGAAGGCAACGTGGTGCAGTCTTAGACGCTTGGGCTCAGGTGGCAGACGACCAAGGTTGGAACACTTCCTCAGCTGTGTGATTGTGGGCAAGCCAGTAGCTATTCCCAGCCTCAGTTTCCTCCTTTGTGTACGTGGAAATCACAACACCTCCTTTCTTTGGTTAAAGGAGCCAATTCACGCAGCACGCTTAGCACCGTGCTTGGATCATAGTAGACTCCATAAATGTTCGCAGCTTCAAAAAGGGAAAACAAACGAAAAACGCCACTGTTTATGGGACTGGAGATTCTGAAGAGCTGCGTCAGCAGACCCCAGCGATTACAGGGAAAGGGAGTGATGGGCAGTAAGTGGGAGGCAGGACAGGAGGTTGGTGCTGGGATGGGGGAGTAGGAGATGCCAGTCTTCAAAGTAGATTAGCCTGGCTGTGGGCCCCCAGGAGAACAAGGTGGGAATTTCCAAGGACCGCTTGTACTCACCAGAGAGTGGGAGGGGCGCCTAGAGGTGAGGGAAGTGTGTCTGCATGAGGGTTTTGGCTGAGCTGGAGCAGTGAGAGGCTGAATGGGCAGCAGACTTCCAGAAGTGCAGACGGAGGAGACAGAGCAGTAATAATGACTTGGACACGTGGGAGGAAAAAATAGGTCAGGGATGAAGATGATGCCAAGGTTTCTGGCCTTGGGAGCCTCATGGGGATCTGAGGTGAGCGTTGAGGGATGACGAGGAGAGATCCTAAAGGAACTGGGGAGGTAGTGGGGTGAGGAAGGGAGCCTGGAACTACAGAACTGGGTAGATAATGAGGCAAGGGGAGGGAAGTGTGGAGCTGAGGCTTTCCCATAGCTGTGAAGGAGCAGTGTCTCAGGGAGAGAGCTGAGCATCCTGGGAATTGAGATGGCATTCATCCCAAAATGCAAGGTGCAGAATTCAAGGAGATCCTTAGGACCAGCCTTAAAGGCAGTAAGCACATGAACTTGGACCAGTAACTCCCACCAGGAACTCAGTTTTTCTCTTTGAAAATGGGTCTAATGATACCAGCCCTCCCTACTTGTTGGGATTACCCTGTCTTTCATTCAGTTAGCCATCCATTGAACACGTATTTCTTTTCTTTCTTTCTTTCTTTCTTTTAATATTTATTTATTTATTGGCTGTGCCAGGTCTTAGTTGTGGCACTCGGGATCTTTTTTGCTGCGCGAGGGATCTTCGTTGCAGCATGCGGGATCTTTTTTTTTTTTAGTTGCAGCATGTGGAATCTTTAGTTGTGGCATGAGAACTCTTAGTTGCAGCATGCAGACTCTTAGTTGCGGCATGTGGGATCTAGTTTCCTGACCAGGAATGGAACCCGGGCCCCCTGCATGTGGAGCGTGAAGTCTTAGCCACCGGACCACGAGGGAAGTCCCTGAACACATATTTCTTGGCTGTCTATTAGAGGCAAGCACTGTTCTAGGTTTTGGGGAAACAGGGGTTATCCAGGCAGGCAAGATACCTGCTCATTTAGAGCTATCATTGTGGCTTGGGAAGTCAGACAATACTTTTACAGGTTGTTGAACAGGATTTTTCCTGTGGGCTTTGAATTTCTGCTGAAGATGCAAAGGCTAGAACAATAAGGACTATATATTCTCACATGCCAAAGAGAAGTACTAGGCATCTTACTAAAGGCAGAACCAGTTCAACAACTATCAAGATACATCCCTGGATTCCAGCCTACGAATAAAAAGGGATTGAAGAAAGTCATTGAGTCAGAGAACATTTGCATTAGTAAGCAGGGCTGAGATTTCCCCTGAGGGTACTCCCCAAGCAAACCAAGTGAACAGGGCCCTAAGAAAACCAGTCATAGGGACTGGGGGCCTCCAAAGAAGAGGAAACTAGCATGACTCCCCATAACTCTGTCTCCACTGATGCTAGCTGAGGTGCTAGAAGCTGCAAGCACCCCAATGCACCAAAGCACATCAAGAAAGTTCCTGGGAGAACCCAACCTATGACTTTAGGAATTGGGGATGTACATAAATGAAGAGGCTTGTGTGCATTTTCTGTCTGGAGAAATCTGACCATGGAGACTCGCTGGAGTGGCCCTTATAGCAGGAAGAGATGCAGCCAGCTCACCACTGGTTTGCTGGCATGGACAGGAAAGTCCCATGGGGGGTAGGGGACACAGGGAAATTGTCCAGAGAGTGCCTTGCCATGGTAGTGCAGGGTGGAGATCATGCAGAGAGCTTCCCAAGAACCCACAAATGTGCCCATGAAAGAGCCAGAGCTTGGCACCTGTCAGCCAAGGGCACCTGTCACACAGGACTTTACCATTTTCCCCCTAACACCTCTCCCCCAACCCTGATGTGGAGGAGCCACAGCAGAAAAGGAAGGTCAGAAAATCAGACCACACCCCACTCTCCCTAGTACATGATCTTGAGCCAGGGGACAGGCCTGTGGAGGGAGAGGAGGGGTATTAAATTGGATACGAGATTGATTAAATTGGATGAGGTTTTGATTTGGACAGAACCAGGCTTTTTAGTGCCTGGAAATTGGTCTTAATTATGGAAACGAAACTGTTCTTGTGACTAACGGCGATGGGCAAGCCAAGGACTCTGCTTGAGATGCCATTAAGGGTGGAGAAGAGAAATTCACCATAATATGGTTGAAGGCAGTGAGAGGAGAAACATAGAGCTGTTTCCTGATTGTTCCTCTTCAGGTTCAGCCCATTCAATAAATCAGTTATACGGGTAAACAAACAATTTCAACTACTCTAGAGCAATGAAGGTGAAACAGGGTGATGTATTAGAAGGTGATGACTTGGGAGTGGGAAGACTGCTCTAGGTTGGGGGGTCAGGGACGGCCTCTCCAGGGGGTGATGTTTGAGCTGAGAGGTGAAGTGATGAGCGTGTCCTGTAAAACATCCTGGAGATGAGTGTTTCGGGGAGAGGGAAGTGGGCATGAACTTAGCCTGTTCAAGGAGTAGAGAGGAGGCCAGTGCAGCTGCGGTGTGGAGAGTGCCCCAGCAAGAGGTGGGATAGATCAGAGAGGGGGCCAGTCCTGCAGGGCTTTGGAGGCCAAGGTCAGGAGTTGAGGCTGTTTTCAACATTAGACTGGGTCTGTCCTTTGTGTGGTGTGGGTCCTTATAAACTGGTGTCTTCCTGCCTGCTCGGTCCCTCTGCCTCTCCAGGAAGCAGTAGGCTGCAGAAATGCAGGGGCGGGGCAGGGTGCTTGGGGGAGGCAGCCATGGTTGCCAGGCCTTTAGACTTTAGGGCAGGGGACCATGGTGTGAGTGATGAGCTGGCTGTTGGGGGTACTAAGATGGGTGGCCGTTGGCATTCTAGCACCCCTGCCCTCTCCCTGCCAACACAAGAAGATGTGAGCACACTCACTGCATCAATCAGAAGCTCATCGAATCCCAAGGGAGTGAGGGGCTGGATGGGAATCTAGGAAATGGATCTGAGCCGCAGGCTGGAGGACTGGATTTCATTCACTTCTTGGACACACGCTGTCTCCTTGAGTGACCTTATTCCAGATCCTCCATGTTTATTCCCCTGTGGAAGAGAAGACACCTCTTGTAGGATCCGCCGCCATCAACGCCTCAGGCCTAGGCTCGATCCTGACGCAGCAGGAAGGGGATGAAGATCAAGGAGCTAAGGCGGCTGGCAGCGACAGGTCTCTGCCGGCCGCAGGATAGCCAAGGACGCGGCCTAGTCCACTAGAGGGCGCGCGCCCCCAGGGGACCTTCCAGCGCTCCCGCGTCCCACGGCGGCGGAGGCAGGCGAGCTGCCCCGTGCTGTCCCAGCTCTAGCCGCAACCCCGGCCGACGCCCCCAGTGGCTCGGGCGGGAAGCGAAGGGCCCGGGGCCCGGCCTTTGGGTCCTGTCTCTGTCATGCCCTTCTTCGTACCTCTCCTGACCTCCTTCAGACCTTCGAGGCTGCAGCCTTGGTCATCGAACAGGGAGTTTGTCCCTGAGGTTAGGGGCGGGAGATAAACTCTGGACAGGTCAGCAGTTCAGTTTGCCCAGGACAAGAGAAAGGTGGCTTGGGTGCCCCTGTCCCGGCAGGCGTCATCTCGCCTACTAGCCCTCGGGCCGACCCTGCGTCGCCCCCAGCTCCTCACGGGTTAACACCCCTCGCCGCCCGCTCGCTTCCCAGTGCCAAAGTGGGTGTTGCTGGAATTCCTCTCTCCCTCTCCCGTAATGAGGGGGCTGAGCTGTCCCTCCGAGGAGGGGGCACGGTGTGGATAAAAGAGACGAAAAATCGGGGGGAGGTTTCCAAAAATAAAACCCTCCGGTTCCCATTCAGAAGGCTACAGTGACGGGGAGAAGGCGCGGCGGGGCGACAGCGGTGCCCACCCAGCTAGAGACGGAGCGCGGCCGCCGGGCTCATTGCACGCAGCCCCGGGCCGCTCCCGCAGCCTGGCCCTCGCTCCACGGAGAGCCTGGCCCGCAGTCTGATTCGGGGCCCCCTAGACGGGGAGAGGCGGGCCACCGAGAGGGGACCGGAGCGCAGCCAGAGGGCGGCCGGGCGCACAGACCGCGAGCCCCGGGACAGTTACCCGCGCGCGCCGCTTTCCGGGCGCCCCGGCGCCATGAGGCCCCCAACCACAACCCGCTGCCCCGGGCGCGTCCTTCGGAACCCCTGGAGGAGCTTCTTGCCTCTCACCCTGGCTCTCTTCGTGGGCATGGGTCATGCTCAGAGGGACTCGTTGGGCAGATACGAGCCGGCTGGAAGGGACGCGAGTCGGCTGCGGCGCCCCGGGGGCAGCCACCCCGCAGCGGCTACAGCCAAGGTGTACAGTCTGTTCCGGGAGCAGAACGTGCCCGTTCCGGGTTTGCCGCCCGCGGAGCGGACCCAACCTGGCTGGGGGAGCCCCAGCAGGCCCGCCGAGGCGGAGGCCAGGAGGCCGCCCCGCGCGCAGCAGCCGCGGCGAGTCCAGCCACCTGCGCAGACCTGGAGAAGCCGGCCCCTGAGCCAGCAGCAGTCCGCACCCCGGGCCCAGGCCCCCCCGGCTCTCCCGCGCCTCGGGACCGCGCAGCGGCCGCGGGCTGCGCGAGGGCGGCTAACGGGGTGAGCACTGGAGAGGGAAGCATGGGGGCTGGGGGAGCGAGGGCCGGTCTCCCGTACGCTCGTTCGTGGAGGGATGTGCTGGCTAGAGGACAGGGCGCCGGGCTCTGCCTTTCGTCCCTCTGTCCTCAGTACTGCGGAGGAACAGACCGAGGCCCCGGAGCTGGGGCTCCATCTGACCCACTCTCAAAGAGTTGAGAGGAAAGAGAAACATCATCCACACCCTTTCGTACCAGCTCGCCCAGACCCGACGTTAATCCTTTCCCAAGGCGCCAGGGCATTCGCCCGCTCTCCTCCCTCCCGCCTCCAACCGGTGCCTGCTGACGCCCGTAGCGGTGCGGGGATCTGAAAGGGACCGGGGAGAGGGCAGCGGGGTGGGCGTTCCACGCGCTTGAGGCCCAGGGGAAGTTGAGCGGGCTTAGAGCGCGGGTGGGTGGAGGACGTCGGGGGCTCCAGAGCGCAAGGGCAGATGCATCTCCAGGAAGGAGGCTGGCAGCAAAGCCTGCGGGGGGAACGAGTCTGTGGGTTGCGGCAGAGGTCGGCCTGGGCCCGCGGACGACTGGACGTGGAAGTGGGCATGGGATCGGGGGCACTTTGGGCAGGAAGCCTGCTCGCGATGTGGCTGTGGCACTGTGGGTCCGTGGGGGAGTGGGTCTGTGTGTGCCCCTATGCAGCTAGGTGTCAGCGCGACTCGTGCACTTTGCAGGGCTAAGTCTCCCCCCTACCCTGAGACTACCAGCTGCGTGCCGGGGGCTCCCTCGCAGCGTGGGAGAGGTTCCCCAGTAACCCCCGGCCCCGCTGAAGATCCTCATGGCTGCGGGAGGCTCAGTCTTGCCTGAGTATGACAGGTGTCTCCAGAATGGAGGGCACTGGAGGCCCGGGCAGTGTGGGGATGCGTGGGGACACCATCGGGGAGGCTGGGAAGGAAGCTGGCAGCCCTTCTCGGCTTGGGCCCTATTTGCCAGTTGGGTTCAGTCCCCTGGCTCATAGCCTGAAGGACACTGCAACCCCTGTTCTACTCCCGAGGATGTTCTTACTGCCTCTCCACTCACTGTTTTCCTAGGCTGCAGCACTCTTCTCCTGTATTTCTCTGCTTAGAGAGACCTTCCTGACTACTCCTGCCCCGCCCTCTCTCTTCCTTCACCCTGCTCTACGTTTCTTCATAGCACTTATTCCCATTGGACATATTATGTTTCTGTTTCTGCGTTTATGGTCTGGTCTCCCAGCCCACGCTAATGTAAGCTCTATGAAAAGAGAGGCTTTGTTTTGTGCATTGCTGTGTCACCGGTGCCTAGAACAGTGCTCGTATATAGTTGCTGCTTGTTAAGTATCTGTTGAGTGAGTGAATGAATTCCCCGCTGCCCTTGGAAGGACCAGCTTAAGGCAGACAGAGTAGACCCAAGCACTGCCAAGTCGCTTACACAGAGGATCAGTCAGTGGGTGGTAATGGCCTGTGCAAGTGAATACATACTTCTTAAGAGCAAGTGTGCAGGGCCTGGGATAGGGGATGGGGCCCCGAGACAAAGACATTGTTCCTGCCAGGAGGGCAACTCAATTACTTCAAATCGAATTGGAGAAATGGACAGATAGGCACTGGTGAACATGCTTTCTAGTTCCAGAAGCTTCATGTTAAGCATAAAGGAATGGACGGTTGTGGCTGACGAGCCTGGAGGAGAAGGAGGCCCTGGGGTTCGATGGGCAGCATGCGGGGAAGCAGAGGGGAAGTGGCAGGAGTGGGGTCCCGAGTTGTAGCACTGCCCAAAGACAAGGGCTTTTCACTGTTGGCACTGGCCTAGGGGCAGGACTGCACCCTGGAGTAGGGGAGCCACAGGGCTGAGGCTGGAGGCATAGGCTGAGCCAGATCATGGAGGAGCTTATACTGTCAGCATTCGGGTGGGAGTTGGGGGGAGATGGGATAGTGGAGTGGGGGTGGGAGGGTGCACTCTTCACAGCTGTGAAATGAGGTGGTGATGAGCAAAGCAGATTGTCACCGTGATAAGGCTGGTAGATGTACACAGGTGTGTAAGGACCTGGGCTGGGTGCCACCCACAATCACTTGCCATATACAGGTGCACACATCACATCACACGCTGGGGTGGCTCCTCCCCCAGATTATTTTCTGCAGCTTTGATAAAGGGTGGGTTCCTCTGGCACTGCAGCTATAGCCACTCCAAGTCATCTGGGGAGGGGCTGAGCGGCAATCTTGTCCATCGGCTTCCTCTCCCCAAGTCCATTCTCGCTCCTGGCTTCTGGCCAGGCTGGCCTCTCTGGCAGTTGCCTTGTGAATTGCTCAGGGCCAAGGACTAAGTGCCACCTGCTGGTAAAGCTTGGAATTGCATCACCACTACTGGGGATTCTTCATTCAACAAACGTTTGGAAGGTCTCCTCTATGCCCGGCACTTTGCTGGACCATGGGGATACAGCAGTGGCCAAGACAGCCTCTGTCTCCGTGGAACTTGCAATGTAGTGGGGTTTTATTGCGCATAATGAAGATTTTAAGTGTGCGCCAGGCACAGTGCTAGGTGTCTGGGACCCAGTGTAACCAGAGCAGAAAATTCTTGCACTGTTGAAATTCACAGTCCACAGGGGACTTTTTAAGCCATTGTTCCCCAGCATTCAGTGTTTCTTAAGCTTAGCCTCACAGCATACCACCTTAATAATATTTTCCTCTATCTTTTCCTCCTTGTTCTATTATTTTCTTAAATTTATAAACTGTTAAAATAACAGGATTTTGTGTTTTATTTATTTTTAAGTATTTTATATTATGAAGTTTTATACAAACCTACAAAAAGTATTGGAAATAATACAACTAACAATCCAGCTTTTTCAAACCTTAATATTCGGGCCTATTTTGCTTCTGATTTTTTTAGTCGAAATATCGTCTATAAATTTGTCTCCCTCTCTCCCCAGAGTTAACCACCACCTTGAATTTACCCGTGATTCCAATCTAGGTTTTTATAGATGCATGCATCCATAACATACGCAATATTGTTTTGCATATTTTAAACGTAGATAAGTGGTGCTACGCTGCATTATCCCTCTAAAATTTGCTTTTCCAATCCTCATTAGATGTTTCAAATTTAACTACATTAATATAATCAGTCCAAGTTTATTCATTTTAATTGTTGGTCATTATGTCATTGTCTGAATATAGCGCAGTTTATTTATCCATCCTTCTGTTTTTGGACACTTAGATGAGTTACATATTTTGGTATTACAAACAGTGCTTGGCATTTTTCTACATAAATAAATCCATTTTCAAGGACACTTTGTGTCACTTTCATAAGCTGAAAATAGCACCGCTTGTCATAAGGAGAAAACTGTAGGAAAACTGAAATGAAAACAAAATGTTCTCAAAGTCTAGTCAAATACCATTATCATAGGAAGTTCAGCCCTGTAGTCCTCCCTACTGGAAATGGCAATTGGCAAGGGCTGGAGAGAGAACCTGGCGTGAAGACCCAACCTCCGACAGAGATTTTTTCCCTCTGGTCTAATCACACTAGAACGATCACTGAAAAGGGAATCACTTTCTCGCTGTGTGATTCAGCATTGCCGCATGTTGTGGTTATGGAAACGTCACACTTCCTTTCCTACCAGAAGTGTGTTGGGAAACATTGGATTAAGTGAAACAAAGAGGTATTAAAAGTACACCACATGTCAGCCACTATGTTAGACTCTAGGGGCACCAAGAGGAATAAGAAAGAGCCCTCAAGGTACTCGAGACAGAGACATACACCAACAGCCTGAGGTAATCAGTGCTAAATGGTGTGGCGGCTGGGGAATGGGGAAGGCTGGGTAGATGGCAGGGGAGGCTTTACACAAAGGAGGTGACGTTTGATCTGGAAGTCTTGGAGCGTGCCACGGATCTCAGTCGGCAAAGAAGAGAGGGAAGGCAGTCTAGGCAGGGAGAGCAGCTCAAGCAAAGGCATCAAAATGTGCCCACATACAGTGCAGCTGGGGGACAACAAACTTCGTATATCTGGAGGATCATAGTTCTGGTTGTAGGTGGCCATGGAGATAAGGGGGCAAGGGGGTCAATTATATTCCACAGGCAGGAGGGGTCCGGTTGGCTTTGTAGAGGCCAGTGGAGAGCCTTGAGGCATCTATAACAAAGGACCAGTATGACCAGATTTGTTCCAGGTGGAGCAGCAGCTGTCCTAGGCTCTTAGCCAGATGGGTTGGGCAATGATGTTGGATACTGGGCTAATGTTTGCTGAGTGGTGTGGCCTGGAAGGCTGGGCTTACATAATCTCTGAGTCGTATCTTCCAGAGACTCAGAGCCACTGAGTCATTGGCCCCAGCTAGTCAGGCTCATTTGCTCTCTCCAGATAGCCAGAGCTCACGGAATGGTCATCTTCCATCGGGCACCTCCCTGAGCCTGTACCCAAGACTCTGGCTGGGCTCCTGTATCCCTCTTGAGTGCCCGCTTTGCCAAGCCCTGCCCCCCTGCTTGGCAGCTTTGATTCTGACCAGCTCTCACTGTGGCCCTGACGGCCTTGAGGGCTCTACCGTGGTCAGGCAGGGCATGCCGAGCTGCTGCCTTCCTACAGTCAGCTCCGTAGCCATTCTGAAGGCATCTAGGGTACCAGCAGGCTCAGGGGGGCCTCCTTGAGCTGGGCTCCACGCCATGACCTCTCAGCCAGGTGGGCCCCTCAGTCCGTGCTCTCTGGACTCCCACAGACCCTAGTTTTTAGAAAACTCCCAGGGCATGCTGTCTGCTTCCTTCTCAAAGACCTCTCAGGCCTCTAAGAGGCCTTGCCACCACCAGAGGGGGTAATGACTCACCAATGAGTGGGTAGTCCCCCCTCCCACCAGGGCACACACTCAGAAGCCCTGGCTGTGAGGACCAGCCCCTTCCCCAGAACCCAGTGACTTGGGCCCTGATGGGGAATAGGCCTTCGGGAGCCAGGAAGCCGATGAAGGCAGCGGTGCAGAGGGGCTTCGAGGTGGCTGAAATGGCACAGCCCTTGGGTGGGAGGGCATTATGGGGCCTCCCTGGGAGGCAGCTCCCCACAGCTTTGGGCCAAAGGGCCAGGAATGGGCCTCAGCTTTTTCAAGCTGAAGGAATTTATTTTGAATGTTTCGTAAGGTTTCAAAAACCACACGAGCTTTGGGGGCCACACAAATGTCAAACAAACTCCTAAGTGGGACCAGATACTCACCACGCCGGCCACGAAGGTCACAGGAAGGGCCCCCTGGTCTGTCCTTTACCCCACTCTTGGGCTCCGTACCTCTGCTGCCCCGCTTGCCCTGAGCTTCAGCAAGTGCTCAGTAGAGAATTTCTGATGGTAATGATGGGGTCTGTGAAGCAAAGCCAGGCCCAGCCTGAGCTGAGAAGTCAGGGCCCCAGAGGTCTTCTCCAGATAGAGCCCTTCTCGGGAAGTCACCTCTGTCCGGGCATTTGGGTTTTAGATTGATGGTCAGGGTGGGTGAAGGATAGTGGTGCTGCACTCCACACCTGAGGGCAGAGTTTGGGTGAGTTAGGTGAATGGCCCTGGTGGCAACTGCTGGTCAGTGTCTCCTGCAGGTGTCTCGGTGCCAGCCCCAAGGAGTAGCTGGGGGAAGGGCTATCTCCCACCGAGTAAGTTGCATCAGCATGCCCAAGTAAAAAGTGTGCTCACCGTGCAGTGCAGCTTATCCCGAGTCCCCAGCCCCATCTTCCTACCAGCTTGCCACTTCCTCAGCTCCTCTTAAAGAGAAATTCTGGAGCTCCGGCTCCTTCTGTCCCAGCCAGTGCTCCGTCTGACCGTGCACCAGCCTGCCAGAGGGCTAAGGCTCCTCCCAGTGTGCATGTGTTGGCAGGTGATGCACATGTATGTCCTTAAGACTGTTTTGGGTATGTTTTCCAGCTTCCCTTGGATTATCAGCATTTGTTGGCAAGGGCCATGGTGATAATTTTTTGGTGAGAGGCCATGCAGAGCTGGAGCGTGACTTAGAGTTGGGTCAACTGAGGTTTGAATCTGGCTCTGACATTTACTTATTGTTTAGTCTTGGAAAGCGACTGAGCCACTCTGAACTGGCTTTTTGATCATCTTCGTGATCCCTGTGCCAGTGTGTCGGGGCTATTGTCCTATCTCATTTAATCCTCACAACAACATTAAACAGGTATTATTATCTCCATTGTACAGATGAAAAGAATGAGGCTTCCCGAGCTCGTGCAGAGAATGGCAGAGTCAGGATTCAATCTTAGATGTGAAGGATCCCAAAGCGCCCACCCATGGGCCACGTGGCCTCCCTAGAGAAGGGGGACAGTGCCCGGCCTGGCAGAGTTCCCCCAGGCCCTGCCTGTAGAGGGTGGGACCATCAGTAGGGCTCTGTGAATAGTCCCGCTCTGAGCAGCTATGCTGACCCTGCTTTGGTGACCCCGCAGGAGGAATGTCTGCGGGGGACAGTGCTGCCCAGGATGGACAACAGCAAACAGTACCAACCACTGTATCAAACGTGAGTGCCTCCACTGCATCCATCCTCTCCCTCTCTCTTCCTTGAGCTGGGCGGGGCTTGGGGACTCCAGAATCTGTGCGGGGAGCACAAGTGTCTTCCCCGATCTGCCTGCTGAGCAGGTAGCCCCTTTCCAGGGGGGAGGCAGTGGAAGAGAGGAGATTGAAAAATGCCTCCAGGGCATTCCCTGGTGGTCTGGTGGTTAGGACGGGCGCTTTCATTGCCAAGGGCCTGGGTTCAATCCCTGGTTGGGGAACTAAGATCCCGCAAGCTGCATGGCATGGCGAAAAAAAAAAAAGGCTCCAACTGAAGATGACTTTTCAAATAAAATCCCCTCTCTTGTTTGTAAAGTTTCCTGTATTCCCCACCTGCTGCTCCACTGTGTTGGGGCTCCTCCCCAACTTGCCTTGTGGTGCTCACATACCCCTGTGGTCTGCGGAACACACCTGGCCCCAGAGCCTCTGCATCACACATTCCTGGGGGGACCACTCCCAGCGCCGTGCTAGGGGAGTCCACCTCTGCTCTGGCCCCTGGCCCCTGGTGGGCACCCTACCAGGACGGTCAGATGAGGCTTTGATCCTGTGTCTGGAGCAGTCTTCCTTTCAACCACTCCAAAGCCTGGCAGGCTGGCCCAGATGAGAAAAAAGAGGGTAGTCATCTTAGTTATGTGGAGACCAAGGAGTGAGGTAGGAAGAGCCGGGCTCTGTGCCCTAGCCTCCACTGACGGCACCCTCGGAGGAGGTGACAGCAACACGAGAGCCAGTAGCTATGCAGCACTCGCTCTGTGCAAGACTCACTTCACACGTCCTGTGGGGCGGGGAGAGCCACTCACCTTTTGGCAGGTGAGGAAACTGGGGCACAGACAAGTCACGTGCTCAAGGTCACATGGCCTAGAAATGGCAGGATATGAACTCAGGTAACCTGACTCTAGGGTCCCTCTTTTTTTTTTTTTTTTTTTTTTTTTTTTGCGGTACGCGGGCCTCTCACTGTCGTGGCCTCTCCCGTTGCGGAGCACAGGCTCCGGACGCGCAGGCTCAGCGGCCATCGCTCACGGGCCCAGCCGCTCCGCGGCATGTGGGATCCTCCCGGACCGGGGCGCGAACCCGCGTCCCCTGCGTCGGCAGGCGGACTCCCAACCACTGCGCCACCGGGGAAGCCCAAGGGTCCCTCTTCTTAATCCCCACACTCTGCTGCCGGGTATCTCACGTCACTTCCTGCGTCTGTGAACCGGGGATGGCCGTGTACCACTGTTTCCTTTTTTACTCCTCCTCTACCTCCTATTACTACTACCACCATCACCTCTACCATCACTACCACTACAGCTGCTGCTGCCACTGCTTCCACCGTTACTCCCATAACGATGACGACTACTACTACTCGCTAACAGCCGAGGATTTACTATACACCCAACGCTGCACTGAGCTCTTCACATACATCATCTTAGTTGTCTCCCAGTCCTATAACATGAGTATTGACTGATCATCTATCCTACTTATAGTGGAGGAAACCGAGGCTCAGTTTGGTTAGGGAATGTGCCCGAGGAGACAGTCGTACTCCGAGTCCTGGAGCTGAGGCCCGGGTGGGATCAGGGGCTGGAGATGAAGAGCAGAGCCCATAAGTTCTACTGAGGTTAGCAGAGAGTATTGCTGAGGTTTGCGTTGAAGTTGCAGAGGGTGGCTTCAGGGCAGGTGGGCTTGTCCACAGCTGCCCGAGGGGTCTGGGCATGGGCCTCGCTCTGGCCCTTCGGCCCTGAAGGTTCTCAGTTTCCTAACTTTCTCATGACTTTCCAGCATCATTCTCTGCCAATCTGGAGTTTCAACACTGGAAACTCGAGGTTGGGTGAGTCTGCAGATTGTCAGAATTGACGTGTGTGTGCACCCTCGTGCCCTGATCTGGGGGTGCTGCTCCAGCCTGCTGTCAGTATCCACTCCACCCCGGGGGGCCTCAGCCCCATTGTTTCTCTCCCCGGCCCTCCGCTGCTCCCCTGGTCATACCTGTGGCCCTGGCACACAGGCTGGCAGCGCTCCTAGAGGAATTGCCACTGGGCGTTAGCCTTTCCCACACGAAGCTGGCTTGTGCACTGAAGGCCTGTGTGCTAATTAGCTGGGCCCAGCGCTGTTTGCTTGTTGCTGTTTTGCTGCTAATGAGCTTGATGAGAACCACGTGGGCAGTGGGGTGTTGGCCCTGGATGGCTAGGTCCAGAGCTCTGTCAAATATGGGGCTCTTGGTTCCACGCCCTGTCAGCTGGCTCTCCTGCTTCCCCCGTGGTTTGCGTCTCCCTATCCCCTCCCCACAGCTGCCCTTCTGGCTGGAGCAGAGGCTGCCAACGCCGGGGAATGCTCATGACTCTGGCCTAGTGGTTTCCCACACGTGGGGTGCCTCTCCTGGCCTGGCCGCGGCGGGGGTGGTGACAGGGAGGGGTGTGTGACATCCCCCCAACTGCCAAGAATAAAGTCTAGTCCCAGAACAGTGTGGGGACTCAATCCATCCCCTGGTCTCTCCCAGATATCTGTAGGTCCAACCCACTGCCCCTGCATAGCGAGTGATGGCCTTTGTCCCCTGGGCCACCCCCGACCCCCACTTGCCCCCTCTCACAGACTCCTAGGTTGCTGTAACATACCAGCCATCTCCTTGGCAGGCCCCTTTCTTCATCCCTGTGCAGTCACTGGACCTTGGGGACCCACTGTGTCTGCAGGTGTCCACTGCTAGAAGCCCAGCTGCTCTCTGCACCCTGGAGGGCTCTGGAGCTGTGCCCCCATCTCCTCCTCTGGTTTTGGTATCTGCCTTTCCTTCTGTGGCTTTGCCAGCTCTGCCACACAATTTGTGTGTTTACGTATTTGTGGAGGCAGCTGACTGGGGCCTGCCAGCCCGCTCAGCTGAGGGGAAGCAATGTAGGGTGTGGGGTGGCAGGGTCCTGTTTACAGTTAGGGCCTTTGGTTGGAAGACTGTCCAGTCTTCCCAGACTGGCTTGCCCCAATGCACACACAGCCTTTGGGAGGCTTCTGAAGGCTCACACTGGGGAAGAGGATTTGAAGAATTCTTTGGCTTCTTGTTTTATCTCAGCTTAGATGCATGGGGGCTGGGGCTGTTCTGGGGAGAAGGCTATTGGGGAGGGGGCTAGGTGGATTACCATCTTCCCCTCCCCCACAGCAGTAAGGCTCCAAGTTAAGAGCATGTGCTTTAGATTCTGGTGCCAGATTCAAGGAGTCATGGGTTTGAATCCCAGCTCTGTGTCCTCAGGCAAGTGCCTGGCCCTCTTCCAGCCACAGTGCCTCACCTGTTAAGTGGGTATAACAATCTTTATAGAGCTGTTTTTGAGAATTAATAATAATAACACACCGTAGCTCTTACAGTGTGTTCTGTGTGTCAGAACTTTATTATTAATTTTTCATCCTCACAACAACCCTGTAAGCTAGATTTGATCTTTATCCCCATTTACAGATGAGGTTAACTATTTGTCCAAGTCACGCAGCTGGCAATCAGTAGAGCCTGGGTGTGAGTCCAGGTAGCCTGCTCCAGAGGATAGGGCTTAACACCGTGCTCCTGGGAAACGAGCACGTGTGTGTAGAGAGCCTGGAACATGGTAAGTTTAGTTGTTATTTTAACCTAGATCCAGGTGCTGCCTGCCTGGGTTTCAATGCCGACTCCATCACTTAGCTACAGGACCCTGGGCAAGATGCTCAAGCTCTCTGTGCCTCAGTTTCTTTTCCTGTGAGATATGACTAATATTAGTCCCTGCCTCAGAGAATTCTGAGGAACAAATGAGATAACTTAGGGCAAGTGTTTAGTTCAAGGCCTGGCACGTTCTGTGTGTTCTGTACATGTCTGGCCTTGGTGTTGCGAGCAGGGACTGTGTCTAACAGCCCACACCGTGCAGCACAGTGGCAAGTGTTCACCGGATACAAGGTAAAGGCTCAACAAGAATGTACTGAATGACACGGGGCCTTTCCCAGGCCTGTGCAGAGAAGTCCCCTTCTGCTGCCCCGGATTCATCAGCCCTTTTGGAAAACTCCCCACGGTGCCGGGAGACCCTGGAATGGCCTAGGCATTTGTGCTTGCCTTTTAGTCCCAAGCCTGTGTGCGCATGGGGCCATTAGAACCACATGCCTCTGGGCCACATCTCAGTGCTGTGAAGACCCTCATCCCTCCTGATCTGGGCTTCTCCTGGGCTTCCCTGAGGGAGTTCCCCTGGCCCACCCATCCCAGCCCTGTAAATGACCCCATCCCAAAGGGCAAGACTATAGCCACCCAACTCTGGAGCCAGAGTCCCCGAGTTCAAACCCTTGCTCCATCATTTACTAGCACGGTGACCTCAGGCACATTGCTGGACTGCTCTAGGCCTCAATCTCTCCGTATGTCAAATGAGGATCAGAATAGCACCTGTAGTAGTTCTAAGAATCTACAGAGGAGATGTATGCAAAGAAATCGACCTCATAATGGTAAGTGCTGAACAAATGTTGGGGAAAAGGGTCAGGGCAGGGGTGGGATTTGCAGGTTCTTTACTGACTGGTTAGGAACTGCCAGGAGCCAGAGGCTTGAGTCTACATATGGCTCATCTCTGGATGAACCATCCGATGAAACTCAGTAGTTGGTGGCAGTGGGGGAGAGGAAAGTGGAAGGTGTTAAGGGGAATAATCACATGACTTCAGTGGAGACCCAACTAACATGAAGGGTACAGACCTAGCAAGAGACACTGCCCATCTCTCCCCTGACCATGTAGAGGTACCTTAGATCTTTTTGGTAAGCAGGTGTATGCCCCCAAGGCTTTTTGCTTAAAGGAGTATTTAGGAGATGCTTTTATCCAGGGGATCCTGAAGCCAGGGACTGTATCCTGTTGATACCAGCAGAGTGCCTATTTGATACACGTTTGTTAAAGCACTGAGTGGGTGAATGATTTCACAGGTGACCTGGAGGTTTTCTTCTGCCATTCTCAGCTGCCTCCTCTCACCTCCTTGTTTGGCTTCTCCTTTTCTACCTGACATCTTTTTTTTTTTAAAGCCAAGTTCTTTTTTAAAATTTATTTATTTATTTATTTTTGGCTGTGTTGGGTCTTTGTTTCTGTGTGTGGGCTTTCTCTAGTTGCGGCGAGCGAGGCCCACTCTTCATCGCGGCACGCGGGCCTCTCACTGTCGCGGCCTCTCTTGCTGTGGAGCACAAGCTCCAGATGCGCAGGCTCAGTAGTTGTGGCTCCCGGGCCTAGTTGCTCTGCGGCATGTGGGATCTTCCCAGACCAGGGCTCAAACCCGTGTCCCCTGCATTGGCAGGCAGATTCTCAACCACTGCACCACCAGGGAAGCCCTCTACCTAACATCTTGATGTTGGGCTGCCTCAGGACTTTCCCCAGATCTTCTAAATCCCCCACACAAAGAGGGGGCCATATGAAGCAAGCAGAACATTATTGAGTACCAGTAGACACTGTGCCAGACAATTCACACGCAACAGTAAGAGTGGCCATGCTCACTCTGTACCAGGGACCACGCTAAACCCTTCAACTCCCTTCACCCTGTGAGTGGCCATCACATCATGCTCTGTCCTGGCCCCTCCTGTGTCCCTGGCTACTGCTTCTCCTCTGCCCGCTACTAAACACTGGGTTTCCCAGGACCGAGTTCTGGGTCCTCTTCTTTTCTTTCTCACTGCACTGCTCCTGGAACGATCTAATGCATTCCTATGGATGTAAACATTGTCTCTGGGCTGATGACACTCAGATTTATATACATCTTCAGCCAGTCCTCTGCTCCAACCTCCAGGCTCCTTTCGTCCCGCCGCCTCCTCAACCTCTGCTCTTGATGCCTCCCCGCCACACCCACCCCAACTTGTCTCAAGCGAGCGCATAGTTTCCCTCCCTCTGAGCCAATATCCCTGCCCAGGTCTTACCCATCCTGTCAGAGGCATCTCCATCTATGTGAATGCTTAAGCCAGACCATTCAGGACACCTCCTCTTGCTCAGGCTTCTATCCAGTTCATCCCTGAGCCCTGTTTGCTTTACTTCCTAAATCTCTTGAGAGTCTGTTTGCTTCCCGCCCCCACCCCCCCACCCCCGCTGGCTGCTTCTCTAGTCCCGGGCACCAGCACGCTCTCCTGGGTGACTGCTGCAGCTGGCTGACTGCTCCCACTGTCTCCTTTTCTCTCCAGTTCTTTCTCTGTAAATTAGATCATAACACATCCCTATTGAAACCTTCCTGTGGCAGTGTGTCCAGCCTCATCTGTCAGCCCCTCACTCACCAGATCCAGCCTGGGTTCCTGGAATGTGCTGCCCCTGGGCTGTTGCACGTGCTGCTCTCTCTGTTTGCTTTTCCTGTCTCTTTATGTAGCTGCTCCCTGTCTTCGTTTCCAGCTCCCCCTAACCGCTCTGTCTAGAGCTGCCTCCAGCAGCCTTGTTACTCTGGATCCCAGCCCCTGTATTGTTTCTTCCACCATTCATATCCCTATTTCTCTTCCTCTGCTTGTTTTTTTGCTTGTTTTATGAATATCTCTAAGTTGGAGTCTCCATGAAGAAAAAGACACTGTCTGTCTTGCTTACCATCCTAAGCAAACAGTAAATGTTGGACACATGACCACTTTCTAGACGCTGAGACTCGCACACGACCACTTTCTAGACGCTGAGACTCGCAGAGGTGAAGGAACTTGCCTGAGGTCGTGGGGTTGGAATTCAAATGCAGGTCTCTTTGACTATAAGGCTGCTGTCTCCTCCACACTTCTGCCCCTGCCTTCATTGAGTTGTAAATGGCAATGGTGTATTGCTTCCCTCTCAACCTTCATGGGTCCTGGGCTCGGAGCTGGTGTGGCTGCAGAAGTGCTTGGATGGCTCCATGTCAGCCACAGAACTGTCTTCCATGCCCTGGAGCTGCTCCCCTGGAAAAGGCTGGGTCCCTGGGCTTGTCCCTGATGGGGGCTGCTCCAGGACCCCATCTTCTCTCATCTCCCCTGCCTCTCTGGCACTGAGGCCTTTAAATCCCTGCCTCCTCCCAGACAAAGCCCTCAGGGCTGTGATGGGGATGGACAGGTGACTCATCTGCTCTAGAGCAGGAGCTAGAGGCAAACCCAGGCCTCTGCCCCGGGCCACGAGCCCTGTCCAGTGGTCCCCTCCTCATGCCTGCTGGAGCCAGTGGGAATTGGGGCTGCTCTCTGCCCCAGCCCCTGGTCCCCAACTGGCCCAGTATCTCGGTGTTTGTTAATGCAATTAGCAGGGCGGTCCATGCTGATGGGCTGGGGCCAAGGTCTGACTCACAACCCTCCTTCCTCCCCTCCGGCCGCCAAACGGTAGAGGCCCTCTCGGCCTGCCAGACAACGTCTGCAGAGCGTGCACAAGGGGCCAAGAACGGCATCTTTCTCTCATTAAAGGCTTTTATGTGAACACAACTGCAATTTTGGAGCAGGGCGCTTGACTGGCCCCTGAGCCCCAGTGCTGTTTCCAGCCATCCTGAGCTGTGACCCCAGCACAGCTGTGGTGGGAATGGGCCGAGTCCTTGAGGACCTGACTTCTCCCACAGCCTGGGGGCTCGGGGCTGAGGTCGGGGCTTGGGGGGCACAGCCCCTGGGCAGAGCTTGGGTGTGGAGAGGATGAGTCCTCAGTGGATTCTGAGGGTGTGTGAAGGCCAGTGAGGGATTTCCTGGCCTCGGGGAGCTCTGACATCAGGATCCCCTTTCTGTGGAAACCAAAGGTCAAGGCTGTGGAGAAACAGCTCAGGGTCACAGGTAGACTGCCAGTTACGTGAATTCCAAGGGCAAACTGAGGCCTCCAGGTAGGGGTCTAAGGTGAGGGGTGGGCCCAGGGATGGGCAGCACTGAGGGTGGTGGGTGACCGTCCTGCCTAGAAACGCCTCTGGGTGTGGAAGGGACAGAGCCCCATCCTGAGGGAGGGATCAGGTACTCAGTGGGGAGGTCCTTAGTGTCCCACTGACACAGAGTTTAGGAAAGATGGAGCTTTAATCTGAGGAGCAGCTGAGCCTCAGGTATGGGGGTGCTGGGCCCAGAGTCTAATCTGGAAGGTAGGTTCATCTCCCAGACAGGAGGGCCTGGTACTGGAGGCCTCGGAGGAGGACACAGGCTTAAGGGGCCCACCCTAAAGTCGGTGCCTCACCTAATGGAATTGACGGAGGGAGAAGGCATCTCTAGGTCCCAGGAGAGAGAGCTGATGACAAAAGCCCTACCTGGCTGGGGTGGAAGGAGGTAGAGAGGGGACGGGCTGTATTTAACACCTGAAGAGCAGCCCTGCCTCTGCACCACAGTGCTTGGGGCATCTCTCTAACCAGGGCCTGCCTTGTCATTGTCTTTTCCTGGGAAAAAGGTCATGGCAGAGAAGTTCAGAAGCCCTCTTGCTTCTGCCACTAGGTGTGTGGTTTTTTTGTTTTTTAACTTAGCATTGATGTCCAATACAACTTTCTGGGGAAACTTTCTGTGGAAATGTTCTATATCTTGCCATCCAACATGGTAGCTGTGAGCCACATGTGGCTAGTGAGCCCCTGAAATGTGTCTAGTGCAACTGAGGAACTGAATTTTAAATTTTATTTAATCAATTTCCATTTCAACAGCCACATATAGCTCATGGTTACAGCATTGGACAGCACAGCTTTAGAGAGTACAAAGTACTTCCATGATCTCTGTTGAGACTCACACAACTCTTTGAGGCAGGAATTGTCAGACCCATTTTATGGATGAGACAGCTGAGGCACTGGTTGAGGCGTCTCAGTGAGATGAGACGCGCCCAAGGTCACGCAGCTGGGATGTGGCTGAGCGGGGTAGGGGTCAAACCAAATCTTTCTGACTCCCGACCCCATGTTCTTTTTGCTACCAAGTCTCTGGTCGCAAGGGCTCTGAGTGGATGGTAGGAGCAGCCTACACGGTGGGAGCTGTTTCCAGACTCTCCCCCAGCCATGCCCATTCTGCATTTGGTCTCCTCCCAAAGGCAGGGGTTTTGTTTGGAAAATCTGAGCAAACCTCTGCTTGACTGTTTTGGAGCAGAGTGAAGGTAGAAGGGGCACAGCCAGGAGTGGGGGGCTGGGGAGAACGATGCCTTCTATTTCTTGTTTCAAAGTAATTTCGGGAGTTTTCTTTTTATTCCCCTGTCTTTTGGCATACGGCTACCTCCACAGAGCTGAACTCCCAAAGCTGAAACTTTCCACATGTCCAATCCTCAGTGAGAAAGAGAGTGCCAGGGGAGTGTGGAGAAGCCAGAGTTCAGGTGGAGCCCAAATTATGAATGGCTAAAGGCTGGCATTGGCGAACGGGCACAGGGAGGCTGGAAGCAGCATCACCTTCGGGCTCTGAGGATGCCAGCCCCTGACAGGGAGGGGCTGGGTGTGTCCTCGATGGCTAAACACGGACCTCATGGTATCATGCTTGATAACCTCTCACCAATCATCAATCACGGAAGACTCATTAAAGCCATATACCCCATCCTGTGTTGATTTCTCAAGTATAAGGCATGACCTCTGCCCTTGTGGGAAAATGGGAGGAATGAGGCTCCAAGAGCAAAACATGAAGACTGCCCAGCCTGCCATGGTTGGGAATTTTCTCTCTTAAAATTCCCACAGCACTGCATGAAATTGCGTCTCCGGGGTGCCTCGGCATTTCCGTCCTTGCTTTATACAATAGCCCCTGCCGTGGGGCGATTCTGTGATGGCTGATCCCCTTTCTGATACTTCAGTTTCCTTTAAATGAAAGGCACATGACCCCTATCGCCCCCTTCCTTCCCAAAGGGTTCCAAACTTTTGGATTTCACGCACCAGTAAATATCCCCAAACATCTTAGGTACCAGAGTACAATAGCCAGGTTTTCCTTTTGCTAAGTGAGGATATTAGAAAAACAAACTACCGTTTGCCATCACCTTTAATTTTAAAAGAACATTTTAACACCAAAAAAGTAATACAATAATACTCTCAAAATAAAAAACACTTTTTAAGTGGGAAAAAATAGCATCACAAAAACACAGAAAACTGTTTTTATTTTTCTTGTTTCACGGCAGACCAGTAGACACTGTCCTAAGAATGGCGCCTTTCATAGATAGGCACTTGGAGCCACCATCTGGGGCCATTTGCGGGGTGGCTTTTGGGGGAGTGGAGAAAGAGGAGAGGAGTTTATGCTCCAATCCCATAATGCAGAGGCTTGGCTCAGAACAAAACGCTTGAACACTGTGGTGAGGAAATCACTTCCTGCTGAGACTTATGGAGACAACTCAGAGGAAGATACAAATGAAGTTGGTGAGAGCTGGCTCTGAAAACCCAGCACTTGGAGGACCTTTCTTAGCAGATCTGGCCTCTGTGCAGTATCATAAACGATTGGTCCAGAAAGGTTATCTTCCCAAACGGGTTTATTTCTGCCAACAAGTCTGGCTGGTTTGAAAGCCTTTTAGAACTTTTATCAACCACAATATTACATGCATGTGTAAATGCCAATTTTATAGTTTCCCCCCAAACACCCACTTTCTGTGAGCTGTTCATCATACCAACCAAAGTCTGCCAACCCCTGTCCTCATTGAGGACCTAAGTGCCTGGGGGCAAGGGGCTTCCATGATTCTGAGAACCCTCCCGCCTGGCAGAGCTTCCTCCACCCAGGGACCAGCCTTGTTGTCTTTGTACCCCCCGACACCCAGTCTGACCGAGAGAGGATGCTCACTAAATGTTTGCGGATGTATTGGCGAATAAGGCAGAACCAGAAGTAAGCGAGTCTCAGGAAGACATGGGCTCGGCTTGCAAGATTTGGGGCCTTGGGTTTCTAGACAGAGAAAGATCTTACTGTTGAAGTCAAGGATGGGCCATCCTTGGGGCCCAGGAGGGGAAGGACAGAAGCTAAATTAGTTTTGAAGGCTGTCTTAAGGGCAGGGACCACCCACGCAGAGGTAGAAGAGACACGGAGACTGGGAGGGGCTGTGTGACCTTCCCTTCACCCACGCCAGGCTTTGCTGGCAGAGGCATGTGGATCTGAGGGGCTAGGAGTGATGTAGCATCTGTGATCCACACGGGAAACCACTCAGGCCCTCCCTTTCTACTCCCTCCCTAAAATAAACCAGGGCTGACACCTGTCCTGGGCAAACCTGCTTCCCCAGTGTTCGCTGGCCCTGGTTTGGCTACAGGGCTGGCCCCAGCAGACCGTGTCTCTGGTGGTGGTGGTGACCGTGGCCTGGCGTGTGGTCAGGTCGGGGCTGACTCTGCTTGGGCAGGTGGAGTGGCAGCCAGGTGATAGGCCAAAATCCTGCCAAGGTGGCAGTTTGTGTTTGGGGAAGTGCTCAGGTTTACAATTCTCTTACACAGTCTGCTTACCTGGAGGCCTGGGGCTGCCAGGAAGGGATGCCCAAGCACTGAGGAAAATGCTCTAGCCTCAGGATCTAGCTCATGGTTGGAATCCTGCAGCGAGACCTATGATTTCCCCACTCTCCCCTGAGTAGACAGGCTGCCCTTGTTTGACACGATGCCCAATCTACTCATCCTTGCTGTCTCTGGTCAGCATCACCACCTCCAGGAAGCCTTCCCTGATTTTCCCTTTCTTGCCTCAGCCTGGGTTAGAGGCTCTGGCCGACACTTATCACATGACCTATGTCCTGGCTTCCATGTGAAACAGGACACTCTTTGAGAGAGGGATCCTCTTTACCACAAGTCTAACACCTAGTGAGTCCTCGGTTAATGTTCACTGAATGAATGCAGGAGCTGGTAAACATCCTCTCTCAATCTAAGATTGACTGTATGGGCTTTGGAGAGAGATGGGTTTGAGGGTCTGTGGTCTCCACCACCAGAGCCAACCTGGGACGTGCAGCTTCCCAGGCCAAGGGTGCATTCGGTGGCTGACTTGAAGCCAACAGATCCCTTTTGTTTCATCATCACCTCCAGGCCAAGGTTTAGAGATGGTTCAGCCCTGCTGGGAGGCGGTGGGGTGGAAAGAGCTTGGGCTTTTCCATCAAACAGACCTGGACTGGATCCTCGATCCACCATTGCCTAGCTGGGTGACCTCAGGCACATCTTTTAACCTCTCCGAGCTTCAGAGTCATCATTTGTAAAATGAGAATCATAATCACACTTGCTGTATAGGGTTGTTTTAAGCTTAAATGAGACAGTGTGTGCAGAGCCCAGTTCCTCGCATGTTGTAGCGCTGAACAGATAGTAGCTGCCGTAATAAAAATAATATTGATTGTGTCGTTGTTAGGCATAGGCTAGGAGTTAAGGAGGCAAAGAAGTGTGAGGAGCAGCCGCTGCACTTGAGGGCGCTGACCATATTAGTTAGGGAGTTGAGACACATACATAACAAGCCCATCACACTGATGGTGGCCTATAGGGCCTGAGTGCTGTGCAAGGTGAACACTCGTCCTAGCTGTTCGGAGGAGGGAGCAGTTGCTGGAGGCAGGTCATCAGCGATGGGGAGGGGGCCTGGAGGGAACAGTAGCACTTAGGTAAGTGGAGAGGAAAGGGAAACAGCTCCAGGGAGGGGAAGCAGCACACACAAAGGCAGAGAGAAGAGGAAGCCACGCCAGCAGGCCAGGTCCCCAGATGGACAGACAACAAAAAGGGAGCACTTCAGTATATGTACAACCCAATGTTGGGTGTTCTGCCGGGGGTGCTGGTGTGACGGGTCACCCAGTCTTTGATGGGTTGTCCGACGCTGACAGGCGACCCTCACCCTCTCCCTATCTCTCCAGCTGTGTGCCAGCCGCCCTGCCAGAACAGGGGCTCCTGCAGCCGGCCCCAGCTCTGCGTGTGCCGCTCCGGCTTCCGCGGAGCCCGCTGTGAAGAGGTCATTCCTGAGGAGGAATTCGACCCCCAGAACTCCAGGCCGGCACCCCGACGCTCAGCCCAGGGGTCTCCCAACCTGCGCAGGAGCAGTGCGGCCAGAGAAAGCACCACGGCCAGAGCGCGGCCGCCAGCACCACAGCCGCCGCTGGCCAGGTGAGTCCCCTCCTCAGCGGGGCCTCCGGTCTGGGGGCGCAGCCTCTCTGGAGGGGCTTCTTCCTTCGGCCCGTTTGGTGAAGACCCTGGTGGAGAAGGCCGGAGAGTCCTCCTTTCCCTTCTGCTCCACCAGAGGGGCGGCGAGCAGGGCAGCAGGTACGGGGGTGGCACAGGCTCTGGCAGGGTGCCCAGGGGAGGTGGGAGGGGAAATCTTTACTCTCCAGGCCCCAGGGAGAGAGCTGAAGAGGGCACATCCCTGGGACCAGGCTCTCTTGTTTCGAATCCTGGTGTTGCCACTTCCTAGCTGGGTGGCCTTGGGCAAGTTACTTCTCTCTCTGATCCCTCATCAGTAAGTTGGGGAAAATGATGACAGTCATAGTCATGGTGTTGTAAGGGTTAAGTTAGTGACCATGAGGAAAAGGCTTAGAGCAGTGCCTGGCACACAGTAAACTCTATAAATGTTTGTCTCCGCCTCCCGCTTCTCTGCCTATGGTCCCTGTGATGCAGGAAGGGCTCCTCTACCAGAAAAAGCCCCTTCAGTTCAGTCACCACCAGTGCTAACCTGTCTCCTCGGAAGGGCAGCTGGAGCACGTAGGGGAAGCGAGAAGATTAAAAAGTGGGAAGGGGTGTGTTCATGGGCAGGATTCCCTGGGCTGCTTGCCAGCCAACCTGGCTAGACATTTTCTAGCTCAGCTCAGGAAATCTGAACTTTGTAAACGGGTCCATTTCTGGGGGCTGTGTTTTCCTTGTGGTTTTTCAGGTTACTTTTTCCATTCGCTTCCTACTTAGGAACTTCTTTCTGAAATGTTTGAACCTTGTCTTGCTGAACTCAGCGAAAAAAGGATTTGCCCTCCCAGAGGAAGCTGGGAGAATCAGGGAGAAGAGGCTGACCTCGAGGCCAGGTCCCCAGTGGGGAAAGCTCAGGAGAGAAAGGAAAGGAGCTCAAGGTTGTCCAGCAACTCTGAAGCGGTAGGGGCAATGGAGGCCAGGCCAGACCAGGGTCTCAGTAAGGGGGTTTCCAGGGCCCTGGCCACCCAAACAAGCAGGTGGTTTCCGAGAGCAGCCAGGAGCAGAAACAACAGAAGGATGAACTTGGGTCAAGGCCTAGGGAGCCCCAAAGTTAAAACCAGAAGAGCCAAACTCTTTCACCAAGGCCTTAGGATGCTGGGGCAGAGATGGGGGGCAGAGCTAAGGGCCAGATGGACAATGCAGGGTGAACTGCCTGGGATTGGCTGTGACCAGTTGGGCAGGGCCTGAGCCCTGTTCCCATTGGTTCCGGCTCTGGGTCCAAGGTGGGTGGGCCTGGTGTGAAGGCACTTGGAGGAGCCCCAGAGGTGGCAGCTCCAGGGCCAGCCCCGGGGCAGGGTGGGAGCAGAGTCCTTCCAGCCTGGCTTTCCCCCTGCAAGCTCTTTTTTGGCTTGTGGGATTCATTCATTTTATAATGCATTTATCCCCTGTGTGCGTGCACAAGTGAGTGTTGGGGGTGGTTGCTTGGCAGGTCATTCTGTTCCTTGTACCCTTGAGTCAGAAGGCTTTTGACATCCCCTGCCCCATCTTCCCAGCCTATCCCGCTTCTATTTTTCAAGGCCCAGTCCCACTTCCTCCAAAAAGCACCTACTCCCTCATATCCACCAGGCTCTGACCCCCTGCAGCGCACACGTGGCACACACATCGCTGTGAGTCTGCACCCTGAGTCTGCAATCAGACGGTGTGGCCTGCGCCCTGGAAGGCAGCGCCTGCGTCTCACACTGGATTTCCCCACAGTGCCTCCTGCAGTCCCAGCTTGCAGGAAGTGCTCAATCTGCATTGCTTTCTGTCGCTCGCTCCCAACCGAAGACTTACCTAACCAAGGGCCCATTTGGCCCCGAACCCTCACCCTGCCCTGGAACCAAGGGCACCACCCGCAGTGGTGTTCAGAGTGCGGGAGGATGGGAGGCTCCATGCTTCCCCAGTGTCACGCTTTTCACTCTGCCTCGGGACAGTCTGTGCATTTGCTCACTGGACCAGGAGCTCTGTGAGAGCAGGGACTACTGTGTCCTCCTCTTTCATGAACATGTCCCTGGCACCTAATACCACACCTGGTACCCTGTAGGTGCTCAGTCAACACAAGTTGAATGAAGAAATGGACGAGGCCCGATGCTGGGCGGGGAGGAGGCTGGGAGGGAAGGAGGACCAGCTCTGTGAGGCTTCGGTCCCCCCACGAAGGTGTGCGAGAGGCAGGGGAGGGTGAAGGCCTGGGCTGAGGTCTCCGGCCTACAGCAGGGCTGTCCTTTTTGAGCTTCACAGGCTCCCTGGCCAGGGGCTACTGCAATGTTTTTAATGAGCTGCAGCCTCCAGGCCAGCCCAGTCTCTCTCTCTCTCTCTCCATGTCTCTCTCTCTCTCTCTCTCTGTCTCTCTCTCTGCCTTGGCGTGTCAATGCCATGAAATCTGGGAAAGTCCGAGCGGCCCACTGTTGGCCCAGCTGTGTTTTGCTTTGGGAGGCCAAATCCCACTTGCCTGGTGGTGTCAGACATTTCCTGTGAACTTGGCCAGCTTTCCCAAGCAGCCGCTGGACTCTCTCCTGATGGCAACTTGGACGAGCCCTTGGTGTCCAGATAAGGGAGTGACATAAATGCAGAGGGCATTCTTGGTGGGGGGTGGGGGACGGTGCAAAATGTCCAGGGAGGAGAGACACTGCCGGGACTGGTGATGGCCAGAGGCCACCTTCAGGAGAGCACTAGACAGAGGCCAAGAGCCTTGTGTCTCAGGAGGAAGACGAGAGGGAGGGGTCAGGAGAGTCTGGGGCAGCAGGCAGCACGCCCTGCAGAGAGCCAGACGTGGATTGATGTTGTCCAGCTGCAGCCTGGACTGGTCGCGGGGGGCCTGCTGACTCCCTCCGAGCCCGGGGCTCAGGCTTCTTCCCCAGGCTGGGCAGAGAGCCTACCCCACCTGTGGAGCAAGACCTAGGCAGCTGGGAAGGGCCTTGAGAGATTGGGGGAGGAGGTGGTTACAGCAGTCGAGGACCAGCAGGCCTTGGAAAACAGTGCTTCACACCGTGCTTCTCAGACTGAAACAGGCACAGGTGAATCACCTGGGAACGGGTTAACACGCAGCTTCTGATGCGGCAGGTCTGGGGTGAGCATCTCTAACGTGGTCTCCGGTGATGCTGATGCTGCTGGCCCATGGACCACCCCTGGAGGAGTGAGGTTCTGAACCTGGGCTTTGGATTCAGGGAATCCTGGAGTCCAATTCTGGACTTACCAGCTGTGTGACATCAGGCAAAATAGCCTAACAGCTCTGAGTCAATAGTCTCCACCTGGTAGGATTGCAGAGAGGGTGAAATGAGACCATTTGAGCAGAACACCTAGTAGGGTGCCTGATATGGGTTAGTGCTCAGTACATGTTAGCCATCAGCAGGCTGGTTCTCTTTGCCATGAGGACTTGTGTGGCAAAAAGCAGACAGAAAACTGGGGTGTGTGTGTGTGTGTGTGTGTGTGTGTGTGTGTGTGTGTGTGTGCAGACCAGCTCTGGGGAGAAGTTAGAGCCCAGGCCCAGTCTCAGGGGTGGTGTGATCCAGCAGTAGCACCAATAGTGGCTTTTGGCTGGCTTGGGTATTCCACCAAGGCCGTCTCACCAGCCCTATGGGGGAGGGGGGGAGGGAGGTGTCACAACAATTTGCCGAATGGGAGGGACCTCCACTGAGTTTACTCCTTAGTCTGACCGGAGGACCTAGAGGTGGAGCCCTGGGGACATCCTCGGCAGGCTTGATCGGCGCTTGGACAACAAGGGGCCTGGAGGACAGTGTTGAGGTGGACAAGCGGGGCTGGCAGGGAGATGCTGGGAAGCTGTGGGCCCCGTGATCGTGGCTCTTAGTGGGCTGTTCCCTGAGAAGGCAGCTGGGGTCAGCCTTCCTTTTACTGTCCCCGTCGGTCTCTCCCTCTTCTTCTCGATCTCCTCCTCCCTGCACACCCCACAAATTTAGCTGCGTAAAGCAATGCACATGTATTATCCCACAGTTCTGTAGGTCAAACATCTGACACGGGGCTCACCAGGCTAAAGTCAAGATATCAGCAGGGCTGAGTTCCCGGAGGCTCTAGGGAGAATCTGTTTTCTTGATCATTCAGGTTGTTTGTTGGCAGAATTCACTTCCTTGCAGTTGTAGGACTGAGGGCCTCACTTCCTTGCTGGCTGTCACTTGAGGGCCATCACATCTAGAAGCCACCCACATTCCTTGGCTTGCGGCCACCTTCCTCTCTTCAAAGCCAGCAACAGAGGGTGAACTCTTCATGTTTTAACTCTGCCCTCTGTCTTCCTCTTCAGCGGAATCTCTCACTGACTCTTCTGCCTCCTTCCACTTTTAAGGGCCCCCTGATAACCCAGGACACTCTCCCCTATTTTAAGGTCAGCTAATTAGCAACTGTAATTCCACCTGCAGCCTTGATTTCCTTTTGCCATTTATATACATATTCAAAGGCATAATACCAGGGAACAAAGATCACGGGGGTCACCCACACACTGCAGCCCACGCCAGTTGGGACCCTCCATCTGCAGTGTAATAGCTCCTCTTATCAAGGGCTTGCCACAAGGACGGCCCTACATGAATGATCTGGCCCCCAAAACCTTTCTGACATCTCCAGCATCAGCTCTCACCACTCGCTCCCCTCATTCGCTCTGCTTCTGCCACACTGGCCAACTGGTTTTTCCTCAGATATGCTAGAGATGCTCCCACCTCAGGGCCTTTGTACTTGCTGTCCCCCCTCCCTGGAGTCCTGTGTTCCTTTCCTAGGGCTGCCATAGTGAATGACCACAAACAGGACGGCTTAAAACAACAGAAATGTATTCTCTCACAGTTCAGGAGGGCAGAGCCCAAAATTAAAGTGTTGGTAGGATTGCTCCTTTGGGAAACTCCGAGGGAGAATCTGTCCTATGCCTCTGCCCTAGCATTTGATGGCTCCCTGCAATCCTTGGTGTCCCTTGGCTTGTAGCTGCATCACCCTAATCTCTGCCTCTGTCGTCACATATTGTGTGTGTGTGTGTGTGTGTGTGTGTGTGTTGGGGGGGTATTCTTTTTATAAGGACACCAGTCATTGGATTTAGGGTCCACCGTAATCCAGTATAATCTCCTCTAACCCTAACTAGTTACATCTGCAAAGACCCTATGTCCAAATAAGTTCATATTCATAAGTTGGCAGTTAGGACTTCAAGAAATCTTTTGGGGGGTCGGGGACCCAATTCAACCGACATTAAACCCTCTTCCCAGATACACACATGGCTTGGTTCCTTCCCCCTTCCAGGTCTTCTCTTCTCAGTGGGAACCCCACCTATGCTCACCTGATTTTACACCGCACACCCACAAACACTCCCTACTCCTATCCAGCTATTTTGCTCCACAGCACTAATGTCTTGTGTATTTTACTTATGTATTTATTTCTTACCTCAGTAAAACGTCAGGCCCAGGAGGACAGGGCTGTTATCTGTTTTCTTTGCCAGTGTATCTCCAGCACCTCGAACATGACGGGCCCAGAGTAGAGTGGAGTCAACCCTGCTGAGGGCAGCTTGGCTGTCTCCCCACGGTCTCTCCTTTACTCTCATAAGCCCTGCAGTGGGTTCCCAATGTCCCCATTCTGCTGACAAGGCTCCGAGGTGGGGGTGGCCGGCCTCTCAGGGGGGCCTTTGTCAGTGGGGAGAGGGAAGAAGGGCAGGGGTACTAGTGCAGCTCCTGCCGCAGGCCTGGCCTCGGGGGTGGGCACCGGGCCACTGGGTATGGGTGGGTGGCATAGGACTCGCCTCCCCAGCAGGACCCGGCATTGTTCAGCCTCACGTCGTCGCCACTCGGGCCCTCGTGGGCTTCCCAATGTGTGACCTTTAACCTGCTGTGGCGGAGGGTAAGCCCGCAGGTTTCCTGCGGGAGCGCGGCCTCCCCTCACCCCCAGGCCTTGCCAGGCCTCCTGCAGGGGGTGCGAGGACTCTGCCCCAAGGGGTGGTCTCTGCCAGTCTGCACTGGGACCCTCCGCAGGGGGGACCCAGGCATCCTTCCTGACAGAAGGGCAAGGCATTTGCCCAGGAGATGGATGACCTAGAATCAAATGAGGTACCTGGGGAGAGGGCAGCAGGTGCAAGGAGGCGACCCCGGCGTGTGTGCCGGGGAAGCGCTGGGCTTTGGAGTCAGGTAGTATTTAAACCCTAGTGTCCTCACAAACTAGTCGTGCAAGTCGCTTCGCCTCACTGAAACTCAGGTTCTCTGAAGTGGGAAAACGGATGCTCATCTCAGAGGGTGGTTTCGAGAATTCACTGAAATAACGCACATAGAGAGGTCAGTAGGGTGTCCGAAAAACGTGAAACGTCTTACCATGCCTGCGTACTCCCCCATGCCCATGGCAAATCAGTGAGATGCCCCGCTTGCCAGAAGGGGTTTTCTTCTCCAACCCCCAACCTGGGCTTATAGATGGGGAAACTGAGGCAGGACGAAGGTTGGCAGCTAGATGGTGGGCCTGCCCTGGGAACCCAGGAGATCCTGACTCTGGGCCAGTCTGAAGGCTTGCCGGTGTCCTCGGAGCCTTGCTCCAGCTGCGGCCGCCTCCCTCCCACTCCCTTCCTCCGCTCTGGGCTCCAGCATGCTGCCACACGACTTTGCTCACGCCTCTGGGCCACATAATCCCCTGTAGGTCCTCCCTCCTCCTTATTCCAGTCCCTCGGACCCAAGGCTATTCTCCGATACACCTGGGACCTGATGAGAGACCAGCTCATGCTAGGAAATCTTGGAAAAGTCCCTTGTCCTCCCTGGGCCTCAGTTTCTATATTTGTAAATCAGAAGCAACAAGTGGATCTTCTCTGAGGTCGAGAGTTAATGGTCTCAGTCTCTGGCCTCCAGCCTGGCCATTTTCCATCCCCGATGGTGAAATGTGCTTACTCCCCCTTTACCCGCTTCCAAGGTCGTTACAAGGACACGTGATGCCTTTCACCAGGGCAGACCTTAGCTCTCCCTGACGGTAAGCCTCAAGTCCTCCTCGGCAAGGCTGCAGTGGGGTTAATCAGCCTACATCTTTCATCCTGCGTCACCCGCTTCCTCAGGGCCACCAAGTGGTGCCTCTGTGCTGGGTTGACTCAACCCTACAATCCTGACTGAGTCAAGCTTTCAGGACCTCCGGGGGTTGAACGCCTTCCTTCATTTTCTTTTCTTTCTTTTTTTAATCTTCTATTTTTCTGATTTGTTTTTATAACTCTGAGCCCCAAGCTTGCCCCCTGGGGTTTTTCTGGAATTCCCCAACCCTCAGGATTTTCACTATACTATTTTGAAAGGATTTAGAATCAGAATATCCAATTTGGTTTCCAAACTAGGCCACTAACTAACCTCATGACCTTGAGCAAGCCACTTAACTTCACTAAGCCTTAATGTCTCTATTTGTAGAAAGGGAAGGATCATTCTTTCCTCTCTGGGAGGTTTCACCCACTAAAACAATGTGGGTGAAAGACTGCTTTGTGAACTGTAATGGGCCTCGCAAATGCTGGTTATTCCTGTTATTTTGCAGTCCTGACAGTGGGCTGGGATACTTACTTATGCCTTCTGTACATGCCTGGCTCAGTTTCAGGAGCAGCTTCTCACTGAGGCCCTCCCTGACCACCTTTGTAAGGTTTTAACCTTAGAATTAGCCTAAGCCACTGGACACAACACTAGGGGATGTGCTTCACGTCATAGTCTCTGGGACGGGTACAGCGCAGTTGTGCAGTGCACAACCCGTGCCACTGTATGTGGTGACCCTGAAACTGGCTCTTTCCCAAGAGGGAGATGTCTCCTATTTTCCTATCGTTTAATATTATAAACCCCCAACTTGAGGATGCCCTCATCTGGTTCACCTTTTAATTTCCACAAACATAACATATAATTTAATTATTATGTTTATTGTGTACCGTCTGTTTTTCCCCAAGTACAGTGTGAGCTGTTTTGTTCACTGACATATCCCCAGCTCCTAGAATGGTACTCAATAAATAATGGTAAGCACTCAATAAATAAATAAACAACCATCTACTGAATGAGCATCCCTGTCACCATGTATCCTCTGTTGCTGCCTGGAGCAAAGAAAGTTGGTCTCAGGTCCCTTCCCTTCTGAGCTGACACTCAGCCCATCCCCTGGCATGTTGTTGATCAGGAAGGGGGCTCTCCCAATCCTCCCAACAGGTGGGTACCTGCTTGCCCTGTGCCCCTTGGTCTCCGGGGTCTGGAGCCAGGCAGGCAGAGAGCAATGCTTCTCTCCTAAGGGTGACTGGAGCACAGCCAGAGCAGGGCTTAGCAAACCCTTAGGAATTCCAGGAGTCTGTCAGGGGCTGCAACAGCTGTAAAGGGGTCTCCTCCCAGTTTCTTCTATCTCTTGGGCCTTAGAAGAGTCCCATGCCTGCTCTTCCCTAGGGCTGTGGGTTTGGAAGAGGGAGGGCTCAAAGGGGAGTAGTCAGAGGGAGATGCTCACTCATGGGCCTCCAGCCAGAACAAATGGAAAGGCTTTTGTTTTCCCAAATCTGAAATCACAGAAGCCCTGCTGCTGCTTTCTGAAGACAGTAGAAGAGAACTGTGTCTCAGCTGAGAGCTTCCTTCACCACCCTGTCCCCCTCCCTGCTGTTTGCAGAGGGTTCTGGAAACACTGCCACTTTAAGGTTTGTGTAATGTTCCTTGGCACTTAACCCCTGCCAGCCCCACCCATCCCTGCCCAGCAGAGACTGCTTGGAGTAGCGGGGTGGGTCTGAAGCATTCCATTTCCACCGAGGAGGAGAAGGAGGCAGGCTGTGTGTGCTGGACCTTTCAGTCCCTGGACACACACCAGGAGATGTCTGTCCCATTCATAGTCTCTATGACAGGTACTCCAAGAATTGTGCAGTGCACAGCCTGTGCAGCTGTATGTGGTGACCCTGGACCTGGCTTCTTCCCAAGAGGGAAACGTCTCCCATTTCCCCCACAAAGCATGTTGCTTCAAGGCAGTCCTCTCCAGCTGGGTTTGGCTGCTGAGGCCCCTCCTAGGTTTCTCCGAAAGGGAGGTGGACCTCTGGACTTTGTAGAGTATTAACATGCACCTCTCTAACCCACACAAATACCCGAGGCCCACGGAGCTCAGGGCCACAGCTGGCCTTAGGGTACTTGAGTGTAAAAACAAAAAGACACAGGCTCTGGATGGACGCAGTCTTGCAATGCTTTCGCTTTCACTCTAGGCCGAGAGAGCCCGACAGAGGCCGTGAGGAGGGAGGGGCCGGTGTGCCTTCTCTCCAAGCAGCGGAGCCTGCAAATCCTCTTCCTTCCACCATGCTTGGCCCAGGGCAGACACTTCTGGGTCGATGAAGAGGCCAAGCTCAGGCCTCTTTATGCTCAAGGGAGAAAGGGGCCCAGGGCCTTCTAACACCTCTCCGCTCCCCATGCAGTGAAGTGGGCAGATTCCAGGGAAATGGTGTCTGCTTCCTGCATACTTCTCTTCTCTTCCTGCCTCTCGTATTGAAGCTTGAAAGTGGACATCTGGCCTGAGGTGGCCCCGAAATCTCTGATGGAGACTGCCTGACTCCCTTTTCTAGGACAATCCCAGAGCTGAGGGTTATCAGGACTCTCCCTAGGTTGGCTTCCAGAGAGGGCCTCCCTCCCAGCCCAGGCCTGGCCCCAGCCCTCTACAGATCTCTGAGATGAGAGCTGTTCACCTCCTGTTTGCCCAGAGCCGGCAGCCAAGTGATGCAGAAGCCAGGAGCAGCTTCGTCTTCTAATTCTCCTTTCTCATCATCACCACTAACAGGATTTATTGGCGTCTCTGCTCTGTCCCAGGCCTCGTGTAGGTGCTCTGCCCTCCTGGTTCTCCCCACACCAAAGTCACCAGTCAGTTACATGAGGCAAGTGGATGTTGCACAGATGCCTCTGGCCAGTTGTGTTGAGTTCAACGAGGGGAGGACAGATGGAGTGGGATGTGGGACGTTCCTGCCGCTGGGAGGGGGCAAGCTCCCAGGTGCGGAGGGCAGAGAGACTCCCCATTCTCCCCACAGCCCTGATCTTAGCCTCCCCCGGTGGTTATGGTGAGGAATGTTTGGGTTACGAAGGGTGGGATGAAGGCTGTGGTCCAGGTGACTTTCTAGTTCACAATAGGGTGGTGGTTCGGTTAGACTGGAGCGTAACTTTAGTGTGGTATTAGAACGAAGGTTCAACCTTAGGACTGTGGTTAGGGCGGGGCTAGCGTTACGCTGGAGTAGAATTTAGGACTGTGGGTTTTCTGAGTGTGGTATAGTTGTTATTTTAACCTACCATTGATGGAGCTTTATTGAGTCAGCCGGCCCTACTGTGCAAAGCACTTTGCAGGCGCCACCTCACTTGATACTGGGGACCATACGGCATAGTGGTCATGAGTCAGACCTCGGCTTCATCTGATTCTGTTGCTCCCCAGCCGCTTGATGTTGTGTGAATCTCTTCACTTCCATGAGTCAAAGTGGATAAAGTGCTGAGTCACGTAGCTAAGGGTTCAATACTTGATAGCTGAGACGCTTTCTTTTCTGTATCAGTCAGGGTTCCAGCAGGAAACAGATGGCACACTCAGTGAGGACAATTTGATAAAGGGTCTATTTGCAAAGGTGTGGACAGTGTCAAAGGAAACAACAAGGGAAGCAGAGTATAGGGAAGCCCTTAGCCCTGCAGGTCTAAGAGACAAGGGGTCAGCGGTTACTGGAACCCAGAGTAGCTCCAGCCACAGGAGAGGACCACAACAGGGCTGTGACCTCCGGCAGAGGAATAGAGCCACCACTACCCACAGTGGCCCGTCAGGAGGGAACTGGAGGATCAATACCTCCACTCCATCTGCTGCCCTCTGCCCTCTTGCTGGGGTCCCATGTGGGTTGAACAGGACTGGAAGACAGAGGGTGAAGGAGCCTCCTAGGGCCCAGAATGGGACAGAGAAAGGTCCACAGAGGCAAGTGGAACATCTCCAGCACCTTAACCATTCCTCACAAGGATCCTATGAGGAGGATACTCCACCAGGAGGAAACTGACAGGAAGGGCCATTCTAGCCCAGCTCCACTCAGGACTCTGGAACCCGTGCTTGTAGCCATTTGGCTAAGTAGCCCCGAGAGCAGGTGAGCTCAGGCCAGTGCAGAGCAGCAAGCTTGGCGTGGGAGCTGCCGAGGACTGGGTCAGGCAACGCATCTTGTGTCTTTTCAGGAAACTCCAGAAAGCTGGCGAGAGCCTGGAGGAGCTGTTGGGGCATTAAAACGTTAATGTGTACAGTTTCCAGCATCCGACAAAAAAAAGTAGGAACGATGAACATTTTGAGCTTGTGGCTGTACTGACCTAAGTCCTCTAGGATTTTTGTTTGAAAGGAAAGGTTAGGGAGAGATGAAGCCACAAGGTAACAGAAAGACAGTCAATGCTCTTTTTCAGATGCCCCAGGGGGATGCCCAGGGGTTGCTTTGTACGGAAGTGTGGCTGCTCAGTGAATGTAGCCCTCTGGGGTGGGGTGTGTGTGTGTGTGGAGAGAGAGAGAGAGAGAGAGAGGGAGAGAGACAGAGTGGAAAGCTGTGCAGAGAGAACATGCCTCAAAAATCATAATCATAATGGAGATTTTTCAGGCCCTGTGAATTCTCCTTTTGAGCTCAAGGTTTTCAAATATATATCAGGTTTCACCCCTTGTCTGGGATGCAGAGGAAGTTTCTGATTTATGGGTCCAGTAGTTTTTCCAGTTATGCAATCTGTAAATCTGCCCTCAGTTAATTAATTTGCCACTGTAAGCTTCCCAGGTGAAAATCACTTTACCAAAGTAAAGTGCTATTATGATAATATTAATAAAAAAGGGACTGTGAAATGTATACTTGTTTCCACTTGTGGAATTAACTGAATCAATGTCTCGGCATTCCTCCTCCAATCACTGGCAGGCACACATGTGCACACACACACCCCACCTCTGGAGAGGGGCTAAGGAGGAAGATTTAAGCCATGCTGTGTAATTTCCCAGAAAAGGATTAGAAAGGGAAAATGGGTGAAATGCAAAGTTGTCTGATGACCGAGGTTGTAAGATTGGCGGCTTAGGACCCAGAGGGGTGTGTCTGCGCGTCTATTTGTCTGTCTGTCTGCAGATGACATAGTGAAGATTGCTAAATGATTTCCAATAACAAGATATGAAAACACATAGTTCCTTTGTTAGCCACATAGCTGTGGTTTTGTGTCCGTGATTCAATGTGGAAGTGAGCAGCTGCGACAGGCATTTTGTGGGGGATTTTTTCCTTCTTTTTTCTCCTAAAAAAATATTTGTGAAAGGTCTAAAATTCAAGGAAATCCACTGCTTTTTGAAAAGAAAAAAAAATCCCCATTCCTTGCAAAATGAAGATCGCAAATCAAAACCTCTGGAGATACCATATTTCTGCTTCCAGCCAGTCGCCCACGCTCGGTTTCCTCCCGGAGCCTGGGCTCCTCACTGCTACCTAACGTGTCCACCCAAGGGTGCACCCAGCCAGCGGGGGTGGGGGGTGGGGGGTGGGGAGGGGTTGCATCAGAGGCCTCTGGAGGGAATCTGGTACTCCAAGGGGCGGGGGTATCCTCTTGAGACCCCAGCCAAGCCACACCCTTGAGGAACAAACTGATTCCACATTTCTTTCTTTTTTTTGGAGGTTCTTGGGTCAAGGTCAGAGCCCCTACAGCAGGCAATAGTGTGTGAGGGAGCAACTGTGGCATAATTGATGTCTTATTGTTAGATACGTCTGGGTTTGAATCTCAGCTCTGCCACTTAATAGTTATGCTGCCCAGAGCAAGTGATTTAACCTCACGAGCCTCAGTTTTCTCATCTGTAAGATGGGGACGCCTGCCACTAATAGAATTGTCGGGAGGATTTACTAACATATGTAAATGCATATACACACCTTTTAGGTGTCCTATGAATGGCACCAACTCTTATTTGTCCCTAGACTCTGGGATTACCTGAGCCCTTTGTTTATAGCGACAGCGGTAACTGGAAACTCTGGGAGTTTCCCCAGACCACTTGAAGGTGTTTCTGGCTCTGGTGAGGTTTCCTATCTTAGCCAAGGGTGAGCAGCATGTTGGGGAATGTCATCCACCAGAGGTACAGAGCTCAGACCTTGAGACCCCATCCCAGCACCTCCCTGCCCGGTGGTGATAGCGGGCAAGTAAACAGCTTCTCTGTGCCTCAGTTTTCTCTTCTGTAAAATGGGGAATGATAGTTTTTATAGCATAGGTTTGCACTAATCAAGTAAAGCGTAAAAAATCACACTCTCAAGCGTAAAGAGCCTAGTAAAAATTTTAAAATGAAGTGCGTGTAGCAGGTATATGGCACATAATTGGTTGGTAGGTTTGGGATGAGCGAAGGCTTCTCAGATTGGGCCCCCAGGTCTTTTAGAAATCTCCTTTTGTTTATGGTCCTGGGGAAGAGTTCCAGGCCCTGGAAGAGCAGGCTGGCTGAAGGCTGCCAAGACTTTGACCAGCCCCTGAGAAGCATATCCTTGACCCAGGCTCCAGCTGCCTTTGTCTACAGTGGGCCTGTCCGGGTGGGGTAAATTCATCTGAAGTCACAGGCCTGTGTTTGCTGTCCTATAAGGCAGGCCAGCTAAGCTGTGTGTGTGTGTGTGTCTGTGTCTGTGTGTGTGTGTGTGTGCGTGTGTGCATGGACGCGTGCGCTCGCCAGGGGTTGGGGGAACATACATGGAAGGAAGATGGGTCCCAAAGACCACAGGCTGGGAACTCGGGGTTCAAGAGGTGGGCGTCTCATGGCCCATTTGGTGGTGGTGAGACGTACCAAGTTCTTCATGGCTTTGGGAAGTGGTCCAAACTCAATCCCCTCAGCCTAAAGTTCTCTCCTCTGATCTGTAGCACTTTCCAGGTGCCCATACGCCCTGACTCGTGTTTTCTTTCCCTTCACCTCTTCACCTCTCCAACCACTTCCTTTTTTCACTTGCTTCTCTGTAACTCATGCAGCAGCAGCTTGCGGTGAGAGCGAGGGTGCAGTGCTGGGAGGAGTGTGATAGACCTGGTTTGAATCCTGGGTTTTGCCATTCATGGGACACGTGAGCTAGGGCCAGAGACTTACTGTCTCTTCACCGCAAGTGCTTCACAGGTGCTGTGGGGATAGTGAGAGCCGCCTTGCAGGGCACTGGGGACCTTTCTAAAGTGATGTTTGTTCCGTGCCTGAGTTTCCGTAAACAGAACAGTTACTTGAACCAGTGGGTGTGTGTGGAGTCCTGTGGCTCCACAGACTTCACTGCCTCACCTCTGCCTCACCCTGGGGACCACAGATGCCCTGAGAAAACGTCTGGGGGGCAGGGATGGGGGAGGAGAGCACTCTTGGCCAGGCAGCTGGGCGGTCAGGGTGGGTGGGAGCTCCAGGGAGGAGTCGTCCATGATCGCCTTCCTAAGAGACCATTTTTAACCTTGTTTTCCTTCCTGGTAAAAACACCTTCCTTCAAGGCTTCCCTTTTATACGTGAGACCCAAAGGATAAGGCTCTAAAGCTCAGACCCAAAGCGTAGCTCTCAAGCCACGACATAGTGTAGAGGTTTAGAGCACAGGCTCGGGAGTGAGGTGCAGATGCAGGCCTCCTGTGTCGGATTCCCAGCTCTGTTAGTCATTGGCTCTGTGACCTTAGGCAAGTTACCTAGCAACTGTGTGCGTCACCTGTAAAATGGGGATGACCACAGTACCTACTTCCTCATATGATGACGACGGAAGCCGCTTATATACCTAAGTGCTTAGAACAGTACCTGGCAAATAAATGTAGCTATTTGCTGTTATTTATTGTCATCCTTGGCCCTTCCTTTTTTCCCTTTAACCAGACACACCTCCGTACCCCCTGAACACCATCACCAGCACATTCTTGGATTTGTCCCTTTGCACTCGTGGTTCTCTCGGCCTTGGGTGGACTCTGTCCTCCCCATGCCTTCCTCCAGCTAACGTCACACAACTTCTAGAAAGTCTTCCCCAGGCATCCAGACCCAGGGCTACACCTGTGTAGGGAGGCCTGGAGCATCTTGGCCAGGCAGCTCACCTGACTACCTGCTGCTTTTTCACTCTTGGATTGTAGGAGACACTCATGTGCAGGGTCTTCTCCCAGGACCACTGTGCATTGGGGGGTGGGGGTGGGGGGGTGGGGCGGGGTGGGTTGCACCCTACACAAAGGTCAGGAGATGAATGGGGCTACACTCTAGCCTACGTTCCGCTTGCCCAGCCCTGGCACCATGCTGCATCAGCCTGAAGGAAGCAGGGCAGCCTCTGTAAACTGGCTGCCCAGGGCCCCTTTTCTGATCCACACAAAGGAACCAGGTGTGCCAGCCCTCCCCTGCCTCCTGCTTCCCTGCCTGGATTGTAAGCCCTCGGTGGGCCAGATGCTTTTCCCTCAGTGCCCATGTGGGACCACGCACCATCTGAGGTGCTCACAAGTGGACCTTGGAAGTGGTTAGATGATGAATTCATGACATCCAGGTTCCCCACAAGCTGACACGTCTTCCTGGGGGAACTTGGAGCCAAAGGCTTCAGACTGCTCATTGGCCCTGGATGGCTGTGGAGTGGGACCTGGCCTGGGCTGGGGAGAAGGCTCCAGTGAGGCCAGAGTGCTGGGAGCCACAGAGTTCAATGTTCAATGTGATGACTATCTGGGGGGTGGCAGCTGTCTGCCCAGCGCTGTGATGACTCCATGAAGGATATAAAGAGGGTAAGGGGCTTCCCCGGTGGCGCAGTGGTTGAGAGTCCACCTGCCGATGCACAGGACACGGGTTCGTGCCCCGGTCCGGGAAGATCCCACATGCCGCGGAGTGTCTGGGCCTGCGAGCCATGGCCGCTGAGCCTGCGCGTCCGGAGCCTGTGCTCCGCAACGCGAGAGGCCACAGCAGTGAGAGGCCCGCGTACCGTAAAAAAAAAAAAAAAAAAGAGGGTAAGATCCAGTCCCCTCCTTTCCCCTCTCGGGGTCTGTATCCCTGGCCATGCTGCAGCCCTTTGGGTGGTCTTGCTGGGCCCAGAAGGAGGCAGAGGAGCTCCTGGAGGGGCCCTTCCTTTATCTCCTTCCTGGCTGGAGGGAGAGGGCGATTGCTCGGCAGTTTGACACTTGGACAAAATGAAACTTATGTAGAAAATGAAGGGCATTTCCTGGGGCCCTGGGCAGCCCTTCAGGGCACCTCCTCCTCCCCTCTCTGCCCCCTGAGGTGCCCTAGGTGTGATCCCAGGGCCTGGGCAGCCCACTCCAGCTTCCTGCCCAGCACCCTGGGCCATCCAGGAGAGAAAAAAGGCAATGCAGAGTCTCAAGGAGCAAGGGCTGGGCGGCCCGTGAGGCAGGCCGCTCAGTGGCAAAGCGTTCGCAGCTGACCAAGGCATGAGGGGTCTGGAGGGTGGAGGGGCTTGATGAGGTTCAGAGGGGTCTCTGGACACCTGGGACACTGAGGCAGCACCTACGTAATGCTGCTCTAGAGGTGGGAGCCAGGCCTCAGGCCCGGGCTCAGTGTCCCACAGACAATGCCCCAGACGTGCACAGCTCCACCAGCCTCCGCCTCTTATCTGCCTGCAAGGAAGCAGGGTGCTGTGTTCTCTCCCCAGCTACTGGGCGGAGCAGGGTGCAGTTCTGAGCAGGCGAGGCTCCCTGGGTTCTGCCCCCTCCCCACCCTCAGCCTGGCAGGGGCATCCCCTGGGGTCTGTGAGCCCGAGCTCCGGACCTCTCAGACCTGGCTGTGGCCACGGAAAAAAGCTAAAGGTGCAGACCTCAGAGCAGGGGGATATGACTCACAGGTGGCCGGGGGGGGTGGACCTCAGGCAGACCGGTGAGGCCGAAGGGATCGGGCAAGTGGGCACAGCAGGACCGGCAGCAGGAGAGGTCTTGAGACATGTAGGGGAGGCCAGCTCTCGGCCCTGCCGGGAGGGCAGCAGGGTATAAGGGTCCCAGTGTTGGGGATGCCGCAACTGTGTGCCAGGCAGTGGGAAGGGGCTGGGTCCCCCAGGACTGCCCCACTGAGCATGCCACCCTACTTGTCTCTCAGATGTCACGGGCCCAGAGCCCCGCCCTGAGAGGAATGGCTGCTGCTTCCTTTCTGGCACGGGGTGGGGGGGTGGGGGGTTAGAGGCGAGGACCCAGGTCCTCGATCCCAAGGACAAGGTGCTCAGGCCTCTCCAGGGACCACCATGTCGCCAGGCAACCCTGGCTTTTTAGACATCCTTCCTCAGGCCATGCTGAACCCTGCTCCCCTGTGACCTGGTCCTGGGTCCATGTCTTCTGGAAATCCAGTCTCTTTCCTGCCACATCCTCAGGACAGCAAGGTTTAAAAGGGTGCTGATTCCCCTAGGCCAGGACAGTCAGGGAACCCAAGTGCCTGGGGACAAAGAATGCAGTGAGGGTAGCCAGGGAAACTTTTAACCACATAGCCAAGATAGACTTTCTGGGTTCAAATCCAGAATCCTCCATTTTCTATGCTGTGCTGTCCAATGCAGTAGCCATCAGCCACAAAGGGACTATTTAAATTTAATTTAATGTAAAACTCAGTCACACCAGCTGCATTTTCAAGTGCTTCAAAGCCACAATGGCTAATAGCTAGCATATTGGATGGCACAGACTATAGAGCATTTCCATCACCACAGGAAGTTCTACTGGACAGTGCAATTCTAGATGAATGACCTTGGACAAGTCCTTAATCTCTCTGTGCCTCAGTTTCATTTTCTGAAAAACTGGGGTTAATAACAGTACCTAGCCCCTTAAGGTGGTTGTGAAGATTAGATAATATATGCAAACAGAACAATTAATACACAGCACATAGTGCTCAATAAATGTTCATTATTACTGTCTAGGACAAGAGGGGCAGAGTTCAAGTCTTCCCCTCCTTACAGTGACACCTGGGAACCCACCAACCTGGCACCTCTGATACCCAGAAGCTGGGGAGTGATGGCTGCTGTCTTAGCACAGCCTGGGCCACACCTGCTCAGGCCCCCAAACTATGCATCACCTAGAATCAGCAGGCTCCTCGCTTTGTGCCAAGGCCATGGTGTCCCCTCCTCTTCGCCCACCAAGGCTGGGTGCCCCCTTGTTCCCTGCCGGGGCAGGGCAGGTTTGCAGCGGGGGCTGGAGCGTGATGTCTGGAAACACTACCTTGGGACCCTGGGGATTAGGCACAAGGGCCACCTGACTGTGGCCTGGGCTTGAGGCCTGGACAGCGAGGAGGAGAGAAGGAGCAGAGCTCTGCGAGGGCTTCCCCCTGCCTCTCCAGGACCCAGATTCTCAGGGGAGACTGAGCCACTTGGGAGGCGCCAAGGTGTGTTCAATTGTAATGAGCTGGGCCTGCAGTTACAGGAAGGCCAGGAGCAGGGATAGAGTTCAAGGAGCGCCTCCTGTCTTGGTGCTCTCTCCCTGTCCCCTCCTACCTCTCTGACATCTCCACAGCCTCTTTCTTGGTCTGCCCCTCAAGCCTTGCTTCTCCCCAGCCCCCCTCCTCTGCCCTTATTTATTCTCTCTTTGCTCCTGTATTTCTCAAAGTGTTTCGGTGTCAGAGCATCTGGCAGTCATAAGGGATACCATGAGCTATCAATGTAATTAATTCCATAATTAGAACTGGGAACAGTTTTACTAGCAGAAACTATGATGATCGTCTGTGTGTGCAAAATAAAAACCCGCTATAGGCACACGCACGTAGCCATGTAGACAGCAAGCTGTCGAGTGAAGTGTGATGGGCTGTTGCCACGTTTTCCCGTCAGTATTCCTTTTTGGCTTGTCATTTGCTTTATCGCATGCTAGCGGGCAAGTGGTAGCAGGCACCAAAGGTTGGAGACAAATTTATGGGAGCAAAGCCCAACACGGGGACCAGTCTGTTCATTAACACATTTCCCTTTTTGAAACAGGCAAGTGTAAGCAGAGTCCAGCAGTGGAACTCTGAGTCGTGGTTTGTTATGAATACTCTCCCTGAGTAATATGGTCCCTGCAGCCGCACCTCTCCACCAGGACTCCCTTGACTGTGTCTGCAGACTGTGTCTGCAGCCTCTCTCCTGAGTGCTGCCTCCTGGGTATTTCCATCTGCTTCTGAGATCCATCCTGAGGCACCAGCACTCACCATGTCCCAAACTGAGTCACTTCTTGGATCACTCCTTGAGATCTTGGAATGTCCTCCACCCATTTGTCTAAGCCACAGCTGGGAACTCTCTATGTATTAAATATCCCCTGAATCCCTATCCTCTTCTTGGTCCCATCCTTGGTCCCTGCTAGCCTTAGAGCACAGCCAAAGCCTTCCAGCTGGCCTCCAGCCCTCCCCTCTCTGGTCGATCCACCACCAGGTAATCTTTCATCAAAGTAATAAACATTTGAAAAGGCCCATCCCATCATGTCCTAGACCTGCTTGAAGACCACCTGCATCTCAAGGCTAATGTATGGCTCCCGCTGTACCTCCACACATGTGCTGGGATGCTGGTTCCTTTGCTCAGTCTCCATTGGAGCAGAGAGGGCAAGAGAGTCTTTGCCACCCTTGGACCTGGATACCTGGCACGTGGCAGGCATTCAGTAAGTGTTTCTTGAATGCGTGAAAGAGGGTGGGCTTCTCCAAAATCTCTAGGGACTCCCCCTTACCCATTCAGTACAGCCCAGACACCTCCCTGATATTTCAAGCCCTCCACGATATGGACCCGAACCTATTCTTCTTTAATCCCTCACAGCCTCAGTGAAATGGCGTTAGAGAAATGACAAATGGTGGGGTGGCTTGAGGATGAACTTACCTTGTTTGGTAACCTGGCTTCTGCACTTAGGAGTTCTGCGACCTTCAGCAAGGTATAGAACCTCCCTACCCTCTGTTTTCTTGACTTTAAAATGGGGGATAATGAGTATCTAACTCTTAGGGTTATGGAGAGGATTCCATGAGATAATGCATGTGACACGCATTGTTGGCATGCAGCCCGGCACAGTACAAGCATTCATTAAATTGTAGCACCAGTTTCTTCCCCATCCATCCACTTCCCACTCCCCACCCCGCCCAACACACACACACACACACACACACACACACACACACACACACACACAGGAAACCACTTATTAATTCTCAGGGTATCCTTCCAAGGTTGCTTTATGAATATGCAAATAAATTCATGCTTATTTTCTCTATTTTCACACAAAAGTTTACATGCCCCACACCAGGAGTCAGCAAACTTCTTCCACAAAAAGCCAGATAGTAAATATTTTAGGCTTTGTACAACATATGGTGTCTGCAACCACTCAGCTCTGCCACTGTAGAGCAAAAGCAGTTTTAGACAATGAGTGTGACTGTGTTCCAGTTAAACTGTATTTATGGAAACAAATTTGAATTTCATATCACTTTCTCATGTCATGAAATATTATTCTTCGTTTGATTTTTTCCAACCATTAAAAAGTATAAAAAACCATTGTTAGGTCACAGTCTGTACAAAAACAGTCGGTGGGCCAGATTTGGGCTGTTTTTTCACTTTTCTTTATATCTTGGAGAGCTTTTCTGTGGATGTAAAAGGGCTGCATCTTTCTGTTTTGAGGGCATAGGACTCCATCCCGTGGATGTCTCTTAGTTTGTTTAACCAATCCCCTACTAAGGGACACTTAAATTGTTTCTATTCTTTACAAAATATTTTGCTATTACAAAACAGTGCTACTATGAATAATCTTGTTCATCCATCATTGTGGACGTTTACAAGTGTCTTAGGTCAGTTCCCCCTAAAGGCGGAGCTGGGACGTGAATTCAGGTGTGTGTGTGATTTACTCGGGGAGGGCTAAAGGCGGGAGGGAAGCAGAATGGAAAGGCGGAAAGAGCCAAGCAAGGATTGGTCCCGGGAAAATCAAGCCAAAGCCTAACAGAGGGCGGAGCTTGGACAGCTGTCCCACCTTGAAGCAAGGAGGCGGGGCTTTTAAACTTCCGGTTCAGTCAGTCATTGGCTTCGTGGTCATGATGGTGGGAGGAGCTTGTCAGGTGGTTGTCTTCCGTCCGGAGCACAGCTCAGGGGAAGCCAGTGTGGGGTGCACCGGCCGCAAAGGGGACTGGGCAGGGCGGCAGCAGTGCCTACCACAGCAGGTGTATCTGCAGCACCGCCTCGGAGGTGGACCTGCAGGGGCAAAGCATTGATACATTGCGGTGTGGATAGACATTGCCAAATTGCTCTCCAAATGGGCTGTGTCGACTTACATTCCTACCAGCAACGTCTGAGTGTCTGTTTCTGCACAATCTCACCAAATTAGTCTATTATTAAACTTTTGGATTTTTTGCTAATCTGATGGACTGAAAAATGCTATCTCAAAGTAGTTTTCATTTGCACATCCCTTAGAATGAGAAAAGTTGAGCCTACTTTCATGTGTTTAAGAACCATTTGGGGCGGTGGGAGCATCTCCGCTCGCCACCTGGGGACCCGCGCCGCGCTCCCCGACCCCGCCCGCCCGACGCCCATCCCCCCGCCCTCCGCTCGCCCGGGTTATAATTGCCTCTCACCACCCGTAGGGGTTATTTTGGGGGTGGTTGGAGGTGGCGGCGGAGGCGAGGAGGGGAATTGTGTCTCCTTTCCCGGGACGGGGGAGCGGCGTCGGAGGCCACGGTTTCCAGGGTCCCTACCTATGGGAGGAGTACTTCCTTCTTTCCATTGACATCAAGCTTGGCCATGGGACTTGACCAAAGTCAATGGAAGATGAGAAGTGATATAGGTCATGTCTAAGAAGAAGCTTTGGAAGCCAATGCATGAATTTATTTTGCTCATTTTCCTCTGCCACAGGAAAAACAGGTGCCAGATAAAGACTTTTTCTTTTGCCAGGATTCCAGAATGAAGATACCTGTAAACAACCCAAAGTCAACATAACAAAAATGAGAAATATATTTTTGTTCTAGTAAAACAGTAGTTCTCAAAGTGCTATCTGTTGAGCCCAAGACCCTTTAAGGGTTAAAACTATTTTGATAATAATACTAAGTTCCTTTTTCATTGTGTTGACAATTGCACTATGGTTCATAAGCCATGGTGGGGAAAACTGCTGGTGCCTTAGGAAAAGTCAGTGCAGTTCCTTCAGACTGTGCTGTTTGTCACCATATATTTATAGTAAACAAAAAAAAATTATACTTGAGAATGTACTTGATGAAGCAATGAAACATTAATTTTTTAAAATCTTGATCTTGAAAAAAAAAGAAACGTTTGGGTTTTTTTTTCTGTGAACAGTTCATACTCCTTTGCTGACTCTTCTTCTAGGGCTATTGGTTTGGTCTGTCTTTTCTGTTTCTAGGAGCTCTTTAAATATTATGGCGATTGGTTCTTAATCGTGATATGAATTGCACATATTTTTCCCATTTTGTCTTTTGTCTTTTTACTTTGTTTAAAGTCATTTTGGCCAAGCAGAGGTTTTTGATCATAGGGTTGGTTGTTTGGACAAGTAAATGATATGTTATGTAAAACACCTAGAATGACGTCCACTACTTGGTAGGCACTGAATGGACGTTATTCTCCTTCCCTCCCTTCCCTTCCATTCTATGCTTCCTCCAGCTGTGCTCATTATCCTTCCTTAAATATGGCCCATGCTTCCCACCTTCACGCGTCTTCTTGTTACTTTTCTTATCTGGAATGTCTTCCCCCTCATTTTGGACTGTGAAATTCCTACCCTTCTCTTAAGCCCCAGCTCAAATGTCATGGTCCTGCTTACATCTGAACTCCTGTACCTCTGTTAGCCATCAGAGTCCACCTTGGATCCTAGTAATATACACACATTTATCATGCTTTTCCTGAGCCTCAATTTCCTTACCTATAAATTGGAGTTGCTGGGGAAAATAGAGATTTATTTTTATTACAACATAATGCATGTTTACTGTAAAACTGTAAAAAAAAATTTTTTTTTACTGAAAAAAATCTAAAAATATGGAAACATAAAGTTTAAAACAGTAGTTACACATACCTAGGCATTCTCATCCCCAAGGGGCAGCCACTGTTTACAGATCCTTCCAGACCTTTCCTATGCCTATATAAATATCTGTAGGGAAGAGAGAGAGGTTTTTCTTCAAACAAAAACCTGGAAGTATTACTGTCCATATTATTCTGCAACTTACTTTTTTCATTCAATAAAATAACATGAATAAGATGATGTATTTAAAGTACATCCTTCAGTGCTCTGTCCATGGGAGCTGTAATTATTCTATGTACTTTGCAGTGATGTTTTTAAACTTTCTTTTGGCAGCAGAACACTTAGCAAACAAAATAGTATGTGGAAACCCAGTTATCAATTAGATAGAGTGGAGCCACCAGACTAAGGTGAAAGTGGGTGGGAAGGAGGGCACGGAGCCCCTCACCCACTCGTCTCCCCATCACTGTTTGAGAACCTTAGTGAGTTGGGCAGAATATGGGGGCACCATGTTCAGCTGAGTGGCATTATCATGGGTATGCACTGTCCAGGGAGTTTCCACTCAGGTCTGAAGATCCCAGCCAGCTGGGATGGAAGGTTTTTTCCCAAGTTAGTTGAAAGAGCCGGAGAGTCCTCAGGCCAGAGCACATCTTGGTGGATCATACCCAGTGGCTCCTCCTTGGCTCCATGATGGTCTGTGATGAGAGTTTTCGTTGGTCCATGAAGAAATGAAAAAAATAAAGTCAATGAGGTGAGATTTCCAAGAAGTTAAGCTTATTCAAATATTTCTTATTGGCATTGAAATGTCTTTTCTTTCATAAAATTATGGTGGTAATAATTGGGAGTTGTGCGTGTGTGTGTGTGTTTTAATGTCTTACCTAAGTAAAAAGTTGGCAACTTTATGTTGGTCCCCTACATTTGTTTCAAAATTTTACTGATCCATGAAATCCTGAAGTCTAGAGAGATGGATGTTCCCATCAATTGCGGCAGCTCTGCCAGGACCTCCTTGGAACAATCCCAGAGAGATAATCTTGGGCCAGGCGAGTCTGAGAGCCTTTATGCCATCCTTTAACGAAATCGAAGCAGTTCTTCCAAAGCTGAGAGTGGACAGAGCCCCGCTCCGGGGACTTTAGTCAAAGAAAGTCACCTTCCCAGTGCAGCTCTCACTTGCCTCTGTTGCTACCACTCTCTAGGAGCCAGAGCTGAGCTGAGGAGCTGAAGCCCTTCACACATGAGGTGGGGGGCCCTCCCTCCCTATCCACCTCCAAGGACTGGTCTGGGGTTTATGAAGGGAGATAGCTGACTCTTTAGAGGGGTTAGGGCCTATCAAAGAACCAAGGCTTCCTTCTTGACTTGGCTGTGAGCCTCTCAGAAGGTAGGACTTTCTGATTTCTATCGTTTAATCCGAAATCCTCATCACAGCAGTAGATGACAATGGATTGAGCTCAGAAGGCTGTGGTTGTTAAAAATGTATTGACACCAGATTAGTCACTTGGCCTTTTATATGTAAGGATGCTTGGGCAGTATAACAAGATATTTGAGGTGTCTTTGATTCCTCTTAGATGAAGAAGAATTTTTAGTGGCTTGGGGAGAGGTATTTTGTCTGAACTATAGCTAGCACTTTCTTTTCTTTGTTCATGTGATTTTAAAGTTCTGGCATAGTTTTCAACTTGTGACAACTTATTTATATTTTCAAAATAATCACACGGTGTCACCGTTGCCCTTGGTCCTCACCATAGCCCGGTGGGGTGGGTGTCACTATTCCTGTTTTATTGATTAGGAATCTGAGTTCCAGGGGATCTCAGTGACTGGTCAAGTAGGAGGCAGAACTGACATCTGCCTGGCCAACTCCTGTCCTCTCTTCTCTGTACAGACAGGTCCTTTCTACAACTAGGGAAGACATTTTTTTTCTTCTCTGCAAAGTTAAACCTCTGGCCCTTAAGGGATTTGAACTCAGTAATCTTGGGGCCATTAGCATTGAGTTCCAACTAGAGAAACAAGTGATGGCAGCAGTAACAACAGTGACAGCAAACGACCAAGAAAGAACCCTTTGAGTTTCTACCTTGACCAGACTGGAGAGCTCTTTGTCAGCATCAAGTTCAGAAATGTCCCAGGTGGTCCGGGCAGAACCTGAACTACTCCCTTTAGCTCCCTGGGTGCTCTGTGATGCCGACACTAAGCTGAGCCATGGCACCGGCTTGGTGCCACCAGGAGGAGACTTCCACCGACCCACCAGCTCACTTACCTCTCACTCTTTGGTGAACTCTTGGAAGCCATTGGAAGGATTGTGCTTTCTGCTGTAGCTGGCTGTGCTGACCTTCTCCTCGGAGTTAGGAGCAGGTGCCTGAGGGTGGGGCCCCCAAATCTGGTCCATTACAGCTCCCAGAGCTTCTGGGGTGGCTAACGGACCCTCTCTCTCACTCCAGCCCTCAAACTCGGGGAGCAGGCTGGGGCATGTTTGGGGCTGTCAGGGTGAGTATTTGCTGCTGGTCGCACTGGAAGAAGCGCAGTGGTGAAGCTCATGGGAGCCAAGTCCCAGGCCAACAGGGCTGGGGAAGGGCTGGAAGGTGCCCAACTCTGACACCCGTGCTGCTCTGGCTTCTGCCAGGAAGGGATGAGAAGGAGATTGCTCATGGCCTGGACACCCGGGGCCAACAGAACAGGAGTAGGGACGATGGAGGGACAGGGTCCCAGGACCCACTTGGGCAAAGAATCCAGTGGAGAGGCTACGGGTGGGACCTACGGGAGGAAAGAGCACCACCCCAGGCCTGAGCAGAGGCTTCTAGGCTGAGTTTCTGTCATGGTCTGGGCTGCTCTGTTGGGTGGCACAGGAGTCAAGCTCTGCTGGATTGGAGTCCTGGGGCCTGATTTACCTGTTGTATAACCTTGGGCAAGTAATTACTCTCTCAGCTTCAATGTCTACAATGTGCTCACACTCACCACAGTCCAGACACTGTCACGTATACAGTGGTTCATATACATTTTGACAGTGACAGAGTATTTACAACAAGGCTGCCTTGTAGAATGACCTGCCTTATAATAAACACATAAAGGACCGTTCAAGTTTATGAGCAAACAACTCAAATAGTTAAGACATCAAAGGACATGAGCAGAAAATTTTCACAAGTGGTAAAGAGATGTATGAAAAAAATTCAACCTCAGAAATGATAAAAAAAAAGGGTAGCTAAAGCAACATTGAAGTATCATTTACGATAAGGATGATGAAAAATTAATAATACACTGGCGAGGCTGTGTATAATATAATAATGCTGGCGAGGCTGCACTCTGAATGGGACATTTATACAACCTTTCGGAGAGCAGTCCTCCAGTGTATACCTAGAGCCATAAATGTACCTCTGATATGGTCATTCTAGTCCGCAGAATTAATCCTAAAATAATAAGCCTTTTCAAAATGTTTCTTATAAATATTTTTCAAATATACAGAATAAAAACAGTTTAATGGATCCCCCTATACTAAAGGAATATTTTAACCGAAGAAAAAAATCCATTATGCGTCAGGATGTCCACAGTTAAAAATTAAAAAAACAATCTAAGTATATAACAGGAGAATGTCTGAATAAATTGTGATTCATCTTCACATAGACTACCTTGTAGCAATTAAGATGAGCAATATGAAAATTGTGGAATTGTATAAAGTACGATCTAATGTTAAGTGAAAAATCAGAATTTAAGTGGTATCTGCAAGTGAGGACAACAGCGTAAGAACATATACTTGGCAAAGGTTGAAAGGAAATATGCCAAAGTATTTGCCGTGTTGGGGTAGGAGGATGATGAATTCATTGTTTTTCTCCTTGAACATTGTTGTTATATTATTTTTACAATAACATTAATCAGAGGGATATTCAGGGCTCTGCCCCCGCATCAATCTGTTAACGTGTATTTGCTGGACACCTGTTCCACAAGCAATTTGTATGAAAGGTTGTATTAAGAAGTGGCAAGGGGCTTCCCTGGTGGCGCAGTGGTTGAGAGTCCGCCTGCCGATGCAGGGGATGCGGGTTTGTGCCCCGGTCCGGGAAGATCCCACATGCCGCGGAGCGGCTGGGACCGTGAGCCATGGCCGCTGAGCCTGCACGTCCGGAGCCTGTGCTCCGCAACGGGAGAGGCCACAACAGTGAGAGGCCCGCGTACCGCAAAAATAAAAAATATAAAAGAAGTGGCAAGAAGCAGGCACAGGACTCAGTTTTAGGGCAAGGGCTGGTCCATCAGAGTCTCAAACTCTTCAAATGTCAGAGCTACATGGGACCAATCTAACACCTTTATTTTGCAATTGAGGGCCCTGAGGCCCAGGGAGGCTCAGTGACTTGCCCAGAATACCCAGCCACAGCCTGGCAGTTCTACATAGGGGTAGGCACTCCCACCGAACTAGCCAGCTGGCCTTAGCCCTGTTCCCCTGTCTCAGGGCACCTCTGTTTTCCTGGAGTTGGCAAGAAGGCAGCCAGAGAACACTCTTCTAGTGCAGAGGCGGGGGTGGACGTCCTGAACAGGAAGGGCACAGAGCCACTGTTCCTGGGATGCAAACCCCATGCCCCGGTTGTCTCCACAGGACCCTGAGTGGGCTCAGCCAGACACACGCCACCCAGCAGCACGTGGGGCTGTCCCAGACTGCCCGACTTTATCTGGCCACTGCGGCCAATGGCCCGCTGACCTCCAATGCCCTGCCCATGGGGCCAGGCCCTGAACGGAAGGATGGTGCCCAGCAGGCAGCATATCTGGGCCACCCGTCATCCTCCTGGGGTAAGGACACCCTGGCTCCAGGTTCTCAAAGAGCAGGGCATCTAAATCTTGGACCTCCTTCTCCCCGCCTTTGCTTCCCCCTTCACCCTCTCAGAAGGGCTGAGTTGTCACCCTGTCTCCTATCTTTTCAGCCAATGAACAAAACAGTTGTCAAGCATCTGCTTTGTGTCGGGCTCCAGGGGTCCTAAACCGGCTGTCGGAGGCTTTGCCCCTTTGAGACACCTAGACCTTGATGGCTCCATTTCTGCCCCATCTGTCACCTGTCCTGCCTTTGCTTCCCTCATATCCAGTTGTGAACCTCACCTCCCTGGCACCGGTCCTTCCACCTCATCCTTCCTGTAAACCCCTTGTTACCTACAGTGGGGCCTCTGCTTCCCAGAGGAGAGAGCTGAGCATCGCTGAGGATTCAAGCCTCCACACATTCTTGCTCATTGCCCAGCCATCCTTCCCGGTGTGCCTGGACACTTTCTCTCATTCCTCAGAGCAGCTACTCCAAGCTGCCCCCACCTTCCCCAGCCCCATCCCATGGCCATGCTTTCCACTCCCCAGAGTCCTCACCTTCCTGCCCATTTTAAAGTGTACACACATCAGTGATGTTTAGCATATCCACAATTTTGTGCAATCACCATCTAATTACAGAACATCGCCATCACTGCCAGAAGCCCCGTGCCCATTAAGCAGTCACTCCCTTCCCCACTCCCACCCTCGCCTCGGCCCCTGGTCCCACTAAGCTACTCCCTGTCCTTATAGATTTGCGTATCCTGGACATTTCATATAAACGGAATCATGCAACATGTGGCCTTTTGTGTCCGGCTCTTTCACTTAGTGTAATGTTTTTGAGGTTTATCCATGTTGTGGACTGCATGCATCGGTGTCCTTTTTATAGCTGATGACCTTTCTTGCCATCTTGAAAAGGAAGTGCCCCTCTTCTTGTCTAAGGCACATCCCACTGTTTCTTGACTCTTCTGGAACCCTAGGCTGTCACTTGCCCTCCCCCCACCCCAGTTCTCCTCCCCCTTCAACCTGTCCCCCACTCAGCCCTTTCCCTAGAGCATATACAGTTACTTACAGCTCTCCCACTCACACACACACACACACACACACACACACACACACACACGCATGGCTATTTCTCCACTTCCCTCTGCCTTCCTTTCTATCTCTCCTCCCTTCACAGTCAAGTCTCCATAGACCTTTTATACTTCCCTTCTCAACCCCTCCGCCTCCTGGCTTCCCCGCTGGGCCCCCTATACAGAATGAATACCCCTCCTTTGTATTTCCACTTGTGTTAAATGAAGCGACCTCAGCTCACACTGCTACAAAGACCTCCCAACAAGTCACCCTGTCTCTCCATCCACCTGCACACCCCAGCTCAGATGGCATTACCCTCCCCCCACTTCGTCTTTGATCTCTCACTGAAAATTTTCAATGATTTCCCACCACCAGCTGAATAAAGTTCCCTATCCTTGTTCTGGCCATTAGGGCCTCCAGCACCCGACTCTAAATCATTCTTTCAGGTGTTCTCTTGGAAAACTCTCTTCCCTGGCAAGTCTGAGCTACATTCTGTTCTCTGCCCTTTGGTGCAAAGCCCAGCTGCAGCCCTTGCTAGCTGTGTGACTTGGGATGCAACCCATCCTTCTCTGAGCCTCAGTTTCCTTAACTGTCAGATGGAAATATTAGGTTAGATATAAGAACATTGCCAATATTCAACCATTTTAACCTACAAAAATGGCAATTTCTAGTGGTTCAACCTAAAATAATACTCAAGAGCGTTGAGAGTTATTGTGCATAAGGCATGAACTCAGTTGCTGGCCTGTTGGCATCCCTCAGTAGATGTTGGCCTGTGAGCTGTTACTCGGCCCCCGCTATGGAACCTCGCATCCAAGAGGTACTTAGCAAGTGCCCTTGGGATGGATTCAACCCAGTCCCGTGGGCCTTTCTAACCAGCCTCTGGAGGTCACAGCTGTGCCTCTCAGCCTTGCCCCCTGGACCCAAGCCCTCTCTCTGCAGGGCTGAATCTCACGGAGAAAATCAAGAAGATCAAGATCGTCTTCACTCCCACCGTCTGCAAGCAGACCTGTGCCCATGGGCGCTGTGCCAGCAGCTGCGAGCGTGGCGACACCACCACCCTGTACAGCCAGAGCGGCCACGGGCATGACCCCAAGTCTGGTTTCCGAATCTGTGAGTCCATTCCCCGCTCACATGGTTCCTGGCTGGCCCTGGGGCTGGGTGCAGGGGTAGCCAGAAGGACAGGCCTGCCTTGGGCTGGATCCCAGCTCTTCTGCAGGAAGGAGGCCGGGTGCCCTCATACCGTGGCTTCTGTGAATGGTCTCCAACCACACAGTGCTGAGTCCTCACCCAGCTCTGTCACATGTGACTCTGAGCAAGTCTCACAACCTCGCTGAATCCAAGTTTCCTCCACAGAAAAGTGAAGGCGTTAACAGTGCCACTCCCCCCAAGCCCCCCACTCCCGTCCCATCCCCCAGGTTACTGCAGGGCGGAGGAAAGGCAAGGCCTGTTATTATCCATCCCCCTTCATCCTCCCAGGCTTCCTGGAAAGTCCCTGCATTTCAGGGGGTGCCCGGTTCCCAAAGCCATCCAGATTTGGGGGTCTCGCTCCCCCCGCTTCCCTGTTGTCACCCAGCGGCCACATAATAGGTGCTGCTGTGTTCTTCCACCACGTCACCTTGAGGTCGATGTTGTAGATTTCTGCCAGATCCCCTGCCTGAATGGAGGCCGCTGCATTGGTAGGGACGAATGCTGGTGCCCCACCAACTCCACTGGGAAGTTCTGTCACCTGCCCGCTCCCAATCTGGACAGGGAGCCTCCAGAGAGGGGGGTCCACCACAGGGCCTCGCCACAGGGCCCCTTGAAGCAGTCCACCTTCACGCTGCCTCTCTCCAACCAGCTGGGTGAGTGTGGGGCTGGGAGGCGACCTGGGTAACCGCGTAGGGTGGGTGCTGGCATCTTCATGGAGGGGACGAGAAGCTGTCTCCAGCCCTTCCTTCTCCTCTACCCTTAGCGCTCAGTTTCATTCCCTAAGTTTTTCTCTGCCCTTCCATCTGAGTTCATCAATTTTTTTTTTTTTTCTCTTATCCCCTACTGGGTGCGATGGGGGAAACAAAAGAGTATAAGGGTAGGGTCCTGATTTCAAGGAACCCATGGTTCTGAACAATAGAGGGAGGATGCATGAGAAAGAATAGCATCATAAACATTTCCTTTCCTCTGCCTTCCGTTATTAGGTGCCAAATAAAGGGTACAAAAAATACAGAATTTTGTAGGAGATCAGGGGATGGAGAGCCCCAAGCCTGGGGAGTTCAGGGAAGGCTGCATGGGGGAGGTGGACTTCACTTAGGCCTTAAACAATGGATAGGCTTTGGTTAAGCAGAGGGGAGTGGAGGGCTTCCTGGGCAGGGGGACTGGTGTGAACAAAGGCATATAGTGGGGACCATGCAGGGTCTGTTGGGCTGGAGCTCGAAGGTTGTGCAGGATCATGGGGGGAGGTGGAATCAGGAAGGTAGTTTGGAAGTTGGTAATGAAGGTTTTTCAAGAAAAGGTGTGGGGCTTCCCTGGTGGCGCAGTGGTTGAGTCTGCCTGCCGATGCAGGGGACACGGGTTCGTGCCCCGGTCCGGGAAGATCCCACATGCCGCGGAGCGGCTAGGCCCGTGAGCCATGGCCACTGAGCCTGCGCGTCCGGAGCCTGTGCTAAGGTGTGGAGGGAAGGAGCCTGTGCTTGGTCCTATCCTCCCTGGGGTATTGTTCTGGGTTTTGAGTAGAGAGTGAAGAAATGGAGGCGAGTTTTGGGGAGACACAGCCAGTGGCTCGCCTGGCCCAGGGCTGCTGCACTCCTCAGAGGGTGGGGCCCTGTTTCCCCACCTCTGACCCCAGCCCCTGCCCCCAGCCTCTGTGAACCCCTCCTTGGTGAAGGTGCACATCCACCACCCGCCTGAGGCCTCCGTGCAGGTCCACCAGGTGGCTCGGGTACGGGGCGAGGTCGAGGAGGCCCCAGAGGAGAACAGCGTGGAGACCAGACCCTCGCCCTGGCTCCCCGCCAGCCCTGGCCATGGTCACTGGGACAGCAACAGCATCCCGGCTCGGTCTGGAGTGGTTCCTCGGCCGCCACCCCCGGTGGTGCCCAGGCCTCCGGCACTGCTGGGCCGGTGCTACCTGAGTGCTGTGAATGGACAGGTGAGAAGGCAGTTCCTGCCCCAGCCCCGGGGTCTTCTGGGACCACAATTGCTTCCTGCAGTGCCCCTCCTCCTTCTCTCTCTCCTCCGTGTTCTTAAGGAATGTGAATCTACAGGGTCTCCCATTCCCCACATGGGAAAACTCAGGGCATAAAATTGCCTGAGTGTAGAGAGGTTGAGCCTCCTACTTGGTCGTCACTGGGTACCTGTCAGTGCCGGGCACACAGAAGAGGACCCAAGAGAGGCCCCCTCTGGAGGGGAACAAGCATCCTTGTGTCCTAGCAAATCCTGGGCTCTCCTGGGGCTGAGTGTAGGACTCCCGGTGCGTGGGTAGTGGGGCTATTAGATCTGGCGAGAAGGAGTTTGGTCTTCAGTTAAGGGTGGAGTCACAGAGATGTGAAATTAGCAAATGCAGGTTAAACCCCAAAGCCTTGGTGGTGCAAAGATAAGACACTCCATCCCCCCTACCTACCCCCGGTGGCATCCTCCTCAGTCGGTGATGGGAAATCATGTAAGCTTTTCTGAGTCCAGGCACCTAAGGATAGGGGCTAAGCCAGACCCAGGATGGTTTTCCCTTGGATTGCAGTTTGGCGTTCCCGGAAACCCCTCCTCGGAACTGGGGGAGGTAGTGAGTAGCCAAGGGATAGGGGCTCTGAGTCCCCAGCTCCTCCCCACCTCTCAGCTGTGGTGTCGCTGAGCATGGACCCTGCTCACGGAGGTGGCCCTGGCATACCCTGGAGTTTGATGGAGGAAAGCCCAACCTCTGTGGGCTGGGAACATGGATGGGGGCAGTTTGCAGACTTCACAGACAAGATCTTATCTGGATGTGTTCCTGCCACTCCCCTCCCAAGTTTAGGGTCTGGCAGAGTGGACTTTGGGTTTCACTGCTTCCTTCCGGGACAACTCCTCCCCTCTCCTCCCCTCCCTTTGGGTGGGGGCATTCTCTGCAGGATGCGAGTGGTGAGCTCATGTCTCAGGCTTTCCTGTGACATCTCTGTGCGCAGCAGGGGAGGGAAGCAGGTGATGAGTGTCCATGGGCTTTTTTCCAGTGTGCCAACCCCCTGCTGGAGCTGACTGCCCAAGAGGACTGCTGTGGCAGTGTGGGAGCCTTCTGGGGAGTGACTTCCTGTGCCCCGTGTCCACCCAGACCAGGTGAGTGCTGGGTGCCAGGGTCCAGGGTTGTCAGCAAAGCTCTCCCAGGGCCTGGCCTCTGCTGCAGGCACCACCCCCCGCATTTCCCACCAGGGCCTCAGGGGCCAGGCAGGTAGAACAGGCTGGTAAACTAGGAAAGCTTTCCAAATCGACCTTGAGTGTGCTTTTGGCTGGTGGCGGAGGCTTCTGACGGCACAGACCCATTGCCAGGTGCAGCGTGGCCTGCCTGCTCGGTCTGATGGCCTGGAATGGGTTACTCTCTTTTGCCAGTTGTTCTTGCTCAGATTTTAGGAATTACATCCCATGCTGGGCCCTCTTCTACCCCTCAACCGCCTTCCACATACCCCCTGCCCAGGTACCAGGGGCCCAGAGGTCTTGATTTAGTGACTCAGTGTTTCTCTCAGTCTCTCCCTGGAGGGACCCCTAGGCCTCCTCCTCAGCTCCTGTTTCCTGCCTCTCAGCCTTTGAATCAGTGTTGGGCATCTGTCCCCGAATGTCCTCGGCCTTGGGGTATGGGAAACTCAGCGGCCAGCCCTCTTTTTTGTGGTGGGAAAACCTAACATATTCATTTATTCATTCGGCAAATACTCACCAGGTGCCTTGCCTATACTGAGCACTGAGAATTCAGGAGTGAGCAAAATGCCACTCTCATAGGCATTGATCTTAAAGTTGGGAGACAGGTGATGAGGTACCTATGCCTGAGTGTGGCTCCTGCCCGCTCAGCCTGTCTTCCTCTTGCAGGCCTCACTCCTGGGCTCGGGTCCAGGCCTGGCATGTATTTCTTTTGCCTGTCAAAAGTCAACTCGGGGGCTTTCCTGGTGGCGCAGTGGTTGAGAGTCTGCCTGCCGATGCAGGGGACGTGGGTTCGTGCCCTGGTCCGGGAAGATCCCACATGCCGCGGAGCAACTAAGCCCGTGCGCCACAACTACTGAGCCTGCGCTCTAGAGCCCACGAGGCACAACTACTGAGCCTGCGTGCCTGAGCCCGTGCTCCGCAACAACGGAAGCCACTGCAATGAGAAGGCCCTGCTCTCTACAACTAAAGAAAGCCTGCGCGGCTACAAAGACCCAATGCAGCCAAAAATTAAATAAATAAATTATTTATTTAAAAAAAATAGAATTATTAGAGGGGGCCAAAGAGATGGGAAAGAGCTTAACAACCCAAGGAAATTGCACAGGCAGGTGAGATCGACAGAGTGAGAACATTTCCCGGAGCATAGCACACCCAAGGCTGAGCACCCACCCCCTCCCTGTCCCCTGCTCGCACCACCCCTCACTGTGTTCAGCACACCTCAGCAAGCTGGGCACAAGGGTGCAGACCCTGGAATGTTAGGCATTCCCCACACTGAGCAAGAAATTGCAAAGGGCAATGTAAACATTTTAAATGCATTAAAGTGCAGCTGGGCATTGTAGAGAGAAGGGGCAAGATGCTGGGGAACCTTGTTTGTGTTGACAGGGTGCCAGACACCTAGCTCCAGTCCCAGGCCTGGGGCCGGGGTGGGGAATGTTTCTTTAAGTAGGCAAGACAGGCAAGCTACTGTGCAAGACTCTAGAAAAAAAGGCGAGCTGCTGGGGTAGGTTTGGGAATGGTCGGCAAGACAGGCATACTCCTGAGTTCCGGAACATTCTCAGCCCTGGTGGCTATGCCCCTCTGAACCTCTATTTCTCTTCTGATAAAATAAGGCTGTGCCCCTCAGGGAAGGGCTTTGTCATCCCCAACAAGGTGGTCTAGTAGAATCAGGGGGTGAGGGGAGTGATGGAGCCAGCAGCGGGGGGAACCACGTGACTTCATGGCTTCCGCTAAATCAGCTTTGGCTTCTGAGGCTGTACAGGACGGTTGAAGAAGGTCCCTGCAGTGCTGCTATTTCTGACATGGGAAAGGACTGCCTTGAAGTCTCAGTTACATGGCACAGACAAATCCCTTTTCTTCCAGAAAAATTCCTCAGTGCCTTCTTAGGGAAACGGCTCAGAGAGTCAATCTAGGTCAGCCTCTGGTCCCCCCACCTTTCTCCCTTCACTCTGAGTGACAGATGCAGCTGACCTGCCAGAACCTGGCCTGAGCCACATCCTCCTGACCCCTGGGGAGTTATCAAGAGTTGCAGCTCAGAGCTTCTGCAGGGTCTGGAGAGCACACAGCTCTCAAAAGCCACTTTGACTGAGACCACATTTTTGAGTTTTCATCCGAGAAAGACAGACATCTGGGTTGACTGGAAAGTTGGCCGCTGCCCCATCTGGCTTGGCACCGGCTGTGTCAACCCCAAGGCCCCTTTGCTGGGGCAGGCTGGGCTGGCACACGGCGCGCGGCCCGCAGTGGTGGGCCCCGGCTGTTTGCCACGAGACCATCTCTCCGTCTGCCTGGAGTAGGGTGAGTTCACCGCAGAATCCAGGCCCCTCCCTGTGTCTCCGGGGAGAGCTGATTCTCTTGTTCGTCCCCTTCAAGAAATTCTGCATCTTTCCCTCTTAAAAACAACAAGAGCCGCCAGGTACTGAAGTTTTCCACTGTGCCGTGCTTTGCACCTACGTGATCTCATTTCACTGTCACAACCAGCGGCAAGCTAAGGATCTTTATCCCCATTTGACGGAGGAGAAAAATGTAGCTCAGAGAGGGCTGAGGAACTCGTCCAAGGTCACACAGCTAGGACAGGGGAGCTAGGATTCAAATCACAGTGTGTCTGATTCTTAGGGGACCAGGATCTCCCTAATCATTCTGGGGAGGGGGGCGTTGGGGCAACCTGAAGACAATACAAATCAGGATGCTAGACCAGGATTTTACAGTCAAGAGGGTGCATCCCAGGACTGTATTCCACGTATACATGAAGGACAACATCCTGCCAGAAGATTGGATTGAACAGACAGGCAGGGCAGCAACCTGCAGTGCAGGCCTGAATCAACAGAGATGCGTTGAAAGAAACATCCGGGGGTTGCGGGGGAGTGGGCAGGCTTGTTCCGTGTGGTTTCAGGGCGTGGGCAAAAGCCGATGTGTGGGTGTTTCTAGTAGGCAGAACTCAACTGGAAACTGAGCAGTAGGGACAACTTATTAAAAACTGTAGCTGCCCAGCAATATAATGGGATGTTTCCAGAAGTCCTGAACTCCCTGCCACGAGGAGTATGCCTACCAAGAACAGGTGTGTGGAAAGGAAATTGATTTTTGAGGGAATATAGGTTTATATATACATCTGAACATTTATTTGAAACTCTCAATAGAAGGAAAGCCTTGGTTTGGCTGGGTTTTGCCATGGCCCTTGCCCACAAGGAGTGTTCCAGGTGTAGGTCTGTGATGCCAGCCCCCGAGGAGAGTGGGCATGTGAAGGTGATGTCTGAGGAGGCTGGAGCAGAGAACCCTAGGGCGAGTCATGGCAGCATCACTCTCATCACGTCCTCATTAGCAGCCCTTTACTCAGAGGGTGTAATACGCGCCAAGCACCACGCTAAGTTCGTTCTCATTTCCTTGCCTCTTAACGACATCTCTAGGTGGGTGTTACTATCTTCATTTTACAGATGAAGAAATTGGGCCTGAAACTCCAGGTCTATGTGACCCCAGAGCCCTGCTTCTAATCGCTCTGTGATCCCCTTCCTCTGCTTCTTGGCTTAGGCATTCAATGAGCTAGAGGACCCCGGCCGGGGGAACAGCTGTGCCGGGGTGGGGCTCCTGTTCTCTGTAACTCTGGGTCAGACACCCAGTCTCCTGCCCTAAAGAAATGAGATTTTAAGAATTCCAGTTGTTGGGCTGATAAAAGCCGTGATTCTTTGGCTCGAAGCCTCCTGGGAATTGTGACTCAGCTCCAGTTAGCACCCTCCCTACCCTAGCAGGGGTGTCACTGACACATGGCATCTCTGGCCTGGAGAGCCCTGGGAGGGATAGGGTTAGGGTGGCGGAAGCGGCGCCTGTCTGAGCCAGGGCTCTGACCAGACCCCTCTCCACCTCACTGGTCATGGTGACCAAGATACCCACTCTGGCTCCGGAGCCTCCCAAGGAAGCAGTCAGAGCCTGTCTTTGGGTGGCATTTCCACAATCATTGCAGGATCCATTAGGACTTCACCAAGGAGGAAAATCTGGAATAATGGACATTATTATAATTACCAATATGTGACAAGCATCATGCTCCGGGTTTTGCATGCCTATTTAGTGTTCACAATAACCCTCTGAGAAAGGAAAAGTCATCCCCATTTTGCTGATAAGAAAGCCAAGGCTCAGAGAGTAACTTGCCCAAGTGTCTCCAGCCAGTGAGGGGCAGCAGGCCACCTTGCTTTCCTCGAAACTGTGTTTCTGGAAGGAAGGAAGGAAGGGGGGGAGGGAGGGAGGGAGGGAGAGAAGGAGGTAGGGAGGGAGAAAGGAAGGAAGGGAGGGAGGGAGGGAGATAGGAAGGAAGGAAGGGAGGGAGGGAGGCTTGAGGAATACCTACAGGTACTGTGCCAGGCATTATCATTATGCTAGTTTCAGTCTGACATTGGTTGTTTCAGTAAACAACCAGTTAATCCTCACAACAACCCACGAACTGAGTTTCTGTCCCCACTTCTACAGGTGAAAAATTTAAGACCGAAGGAGGATAAGAAATGTGCCCAGTTCACACGGCTAGTCAGAGTGGAGCCAGGAATTAGACACTAGTCTGGCTGCCCCAGCACCCACACTCTTTCCACTGCTCCCGGGGAGTCAAAGTTTCTATCCAGCTTACCCACCTGAAGTTTACAGATCAAGGGTTCAGCTCCAGCCTGCTCAGGTGCCCCTGTGCATCAAACTTAGCCTTGTCCAGTGTGTGTGTGTGTGTGTGTGTGTGTGTGTGTGTGTGTGTGTATCTGTTCTCTGGGCAGAAGGGTGTGTGGCAAGGGACCCTCCACATCTCCCTGCTGCAGCCATCTGTCATCACAGATTGAGATCAGCATGGCTTGTAAACAGCCCTGTGGCCAGACATATGTCTCCACCGTCTCCTCCCCGAGCTCTGTCTCGGAGTCAGGGCCAAAACTGTCTCCAGCAATCAGTTTGCTCTCGTTGAGGCCTCCTTGGGAATTCCAGCAGCCAAGGGTGAGAATCCGCAGGGTGGGGGCAGGCTGCAGCCAGGGGACCCTCTGCTTCCTTCCCCATCTGTGAGCAACCAAGGTGCAGCAGTGAGTGGACAGGGCTGGGGTCCGGGGCCAGAAGACCTGAGTTCCAGGCCCGCATGGCCCAGGTTTCCTGACCAGGAAAGTCATGCATGTCTGCCCTACGTGCTTCACAGGCACTTGGTGATGTTCAGACTCCTTGGAGTTGAGGTTGAGTCCAGCTGACCCCTCAGCAGCTGTTTTGGCTTCTCAGGTCAAAGTCCAAAAGCTGCAAGACCACTTCCCAAAAGAGCCTCTCTGAAGCACCCACAGGAATCCCAGATCAGCCACTCTCTTTTTCCAGATCCACAAGTCCTCTGCTCTCTGACCCTTGACTTATCCTTGATCTGGCTGAGGGGCCATGGGAGGAGTACATGTTCTTCACTATTTCCTTTACCGATTCTACATGCCGCTTTGGTCGTACACATTACGGAGCATCTGCCCAACATCTGATTACTTCTTCTGACCTCCTTCTGGGTGTCCCTGCCTTTCTTTCCCCACTCACTCTCCTGATCCCTTGTTTTAAAAAAGGGAGAGGAGGGCTTCCCAGGAAGGGTCATATGCTTCCTGCTGGGCAGGCATCTCCCTGTGGCCTCTGGACCCTAAGATTCTTGGCCTAGACAACTCCTAAGGCTCGTCATGAATTCGTTCGTTCATTTATTTATTTGTAGGCAGTAGAGGGGAATAGTTCAGAATTTATCCTCTGGAAGCAGATGCATAATCCCAGCTCAATCCATCAGCTGGGTGACCTTGGGCATGTTTCCTAACCTCTCTGTACCTCAGTTTGCTCATCTGTAAAATGGGGATAATATTAGTATCTCCAAGGCCTGTTATGAGGATTAGATAAGTTATTACCTGTAAAGCCTTTATAATAGAACCTAGCCCATAGTATGAGCTATTTTAGTGTCTGCTATTATTACTCATTCCATTTTGATTGCCTATACTGTTCCGTGTGCTGTGCTTGACTCCAGAGACATAGCAATGACAAAGAAGGCAAGGTCCCTGTCCTCACAGAACTTATGCATTAGCAGGGGAGATGGATAAGCAAACAGGCAGCCACAGCACAGTCCATTAAGCATTACAGCAAGGGAAGGCCTACGTGTGCTGGGAGCACTTGGGAGGTGCGCCTGGTGATACCCGCCCTCCCCCATCACTGCCGAAATCTCACTCAGAGCCGTGGGTGAGTGCTGAATTCTCACCCCAAGCCAAGGTTTCTCCCTTCCATGTGCTCATCTCAACTTCGACTTTCTTTCCCCCAAAGATATATAAGCAGATTTTTCTGGATTGGCTGCTGCACTTGGTCTTACAGAAGCTGGGATCCAGCACCCTATAGGAGGCCTCTGTGAGGTTTGAGGAAGGGGGCTGAGGGCCCTGGTTCGGGGTGGGTGGGGTGCAGGGTGCTGGCAAAAATGGGTGTCTAACGAGGAACGCTGGTTTTGACACTTCTTTCTCTCTAGAAGTCTGCCCTCACCAAGGGCTGTCCAGCCGACAGTTTCTCTTCAGGCCAGTGAGAAGGCAGAGTCCTCTCAGGAGGAAATCACTTTCTACAAAAAGCGCATGTTTCCAGACTAACGGATGAGCCCCACTCCTCTTAGTTCACGCATTGCTCAGCTTCTCGGGGTACCCTGCAGGTGCCACAGCTGGTGCCCAGCCTTACTGTGATCCCAGCTCTCTGCCACCCCTCTCCTGCTCCGTAAAGAAGCAAGGTCCTTCTGCCTACCTCCTCCCTCCTGGTACCACCTTGCTGCCCTGGCCTCCTGGCTCCCCCCTCCCTTCCTCTCTGGCTGTAGGAGGGATGTGCCCTTGGCAGCCAGAAGCTTGGTTGCAACCCCGACTAGGCCCCCTCTGAGCTTCACCTTCCTTCCTAACCTGTGAAACAAACAGGAAACAGACAGGAGAAACAGACAGGACAATACGCACCAAAGGCCTCAGGCCTCCGAAGCCCTGTCCAGATGTCCCCTTGTCTCAGTTCTCCAGGCCCCTGGCATCAGCCTCAAGATATTCCTTCCCACCTTCTGCGCCTGCATCTAATCTGCTTGCTTTCTGAGTTTCTCCAAACAACTTCCCCTCTTTCTTTCTTCCTCCCCGTCTTCAGTTCATGCCACCAGGCCCCGGGCCAGGCGCTCACATTTCCCGGCCTCACCCCATCCTTTTTCTCAATGTCAGCATTTTCAGAATACTCACTTATCGCCACACAGCGGCCTTTTAGGCTGAAGCCTAGTTCCCATGTGGAAGAACATGCAAACCCTGGGGAATACCATCTGTGGCAAAAAAGATAAAATTACAACTTCAATTTACAGTTCTTTAATCTTAAAAAAAAAATTAAGCTTTACTAATTTATGTCCTCACTTGATCTCTATGTCAGACTGTTGCAAGTGTCCTCAGGGAAGTGTGGGGCTTCCAGGGAAACACGGCACCTCCTCATGTTTGTCTTTGGTATCACAACATGTAATGCACGACAATGTTCTGTTTGTGGGGTTTTTCAGTTAGGTTGTCTAGTTTTAAATAAAGCAGCCCTCACCAAGTGGAGAAATGACTCTAAAAAATTCTTGCAGAGAAACAGGATTTAAAATAATATGAGGGGCTTCCCTGGTGGCTCAGTGGTTAAGAATCCGCCTGCCAACGCAGGGGACATAAGTTCGAGCCCTGGTTCAGGAAGATCCCACGTGCCACGGAGCAACTAAGCCCGTGTGCCACAACTCCTGAGCCTGCGCTCTAGAGCCGGCAAGCCACAACTACTGAGGCTGCGCGCCTGGAACCTGTGCTCCACAACAAGAGAAGCTGCCGCAGTGAGAAGCCCGCACACCGCAACAAAGAGTCACCCCCGCTCGCCATAACTAAAGAAGGCCCGCACGCAGCAACGAAGAACCAATGCAGCCAAAAATTAATTAATTATTTTAAAATCCTCTTTTAAAAAATAAATAAATAAAATAAAATAATATGAATAATCCTAAGTGATCCTTTAAAAATGCAATGCTGACACTTCTCCTCTGACACTTAATCGGCCATATTCCAAAGTAAAAATAATGATGACCTCTCAGATGGGACCCAAAATGGACCCCAGGAGTCAAATGATCAGGAAGTCTATATAAAATACAGCTTAAAAAAAAAAATACAGCTTATATCTACTATCGTTAATACCAGACTTTGCCTTCAGTGTATAATGTGCCCAGAGATAACAGCTAATGACAGAGTAAAAGCTATCTTGATTAGAAAAACATTTAAGAAACTTCCCTGGCAGTCCGGTGGCTAAGACTCCGCTTCCAATGCAAGGGGCCCAGGTTCGATCCCTGGTCAGGGAACTGGGTCCCGCATGAATGCCACAACTAAAGATCCTGCATGCCACAATGAATATCTCGCACGTGGCAACAAAGATCCCACGTGCCCCAACTAAGACCCGATGCAGCCAAATAAATAAACAAATAAATGTTCAAAAAAAAAAAAAAGAAAACATTTTAAAACACTGAGACACTCACATTTTGCTGTATAACTGGATGAAGGTATAGGTATTATTAACATGTCTCTTGGTATTTGCAAGAATCTATTTCAGCAATAAAATATATGAAGAACTGTCTATTGCATAAGCCACTAAAGGTTGAGCCTGTTTAGAAGATAGAAGACCTACATTCTCCACAGTAAATGACTTCTTGAATAAAAATAAGGTTTATTACCCAATAACTCTATAAGTACAGCGGCTGACATTAGGACCGGCAAGGCAATGGAGCTGTGGAATGCTAACTGGAAAGTCCCCTCCCCGTACCCTTCATAGGCAAGGTATTGCCACAAAGAAGTCAAAGCTGGGAGAAGACAAGCTGTCACAGGAAGTCATCATGCAGTTAACTTCATAAAACAAGATCTTTAAGGTCTAAAGGTATCTTTACGGAGCTTCATCCTGGAAGAGTGTCTGTGGAAATGCCTGTGCCCCTTGAGAATTACTGGCTATGTCTTGGCAAAGGAATCATCAAACTGAAAAAGCAGTCCTTCTTCATTTTTTTTAAACAAAAAGATGGGTGTTCCACATCTCCTGCCTTTTTCTGTGATCACGGGCAGCTGTCAATAGTATACTACCTGCTAGCCCTTTTCAAGAAAAAACATCTTCAAAAAAAAAAACACCTTCAAAGCACTTCTTCGGAGGTTGACGTACGAGTCTGACCCTCCAAGGTAGTGGAGATGTTTTCCCTGTTTTTACTGAATGTCAGTTGTTTTTGTTTCTTTGTTTTTAAGCACACTTTCTCTCTCTCTCTCTCTCTCTCTCTTTAAAGTAAGAGGAATGGTGTGAAATCAAGATAGGACATGTATCAGCACCAAAATACTGACAGTTATTGCCTTATTGGCCCGTCTGGACTCAGACCACTGCCCAGTTTTGTTATAAACTTTAAGCGGAGCTGCTTTTCAAGGAAGTTGTGGTGGGACAGAGCCTTTTGAAAATGAATGTTTGGAAAAAATGCCATCATCCTGTAATTTGCTGCTATAAATCCTCTCCACTTGCATACTTGAAAAACTCAAGAACTGGGATATTCTAACTCTTTTTGACTTTGTAAAAACAACTAACTGACCTCAGGGAACATGAAAATTACTAACCAAATTTCAACAACAACATCCCATGGTTGGTGAATGTGAGTGAATGGATATCATGCATTTATAAGTGCAATCGATGGTGAGCTTCTTCCAGGATCGGGGGGCTTTGTCAGCTAGGGTGGCATTCAAACCAAGTATCAGAATAAACTGAACTTAGAACCAGACTGTGAATTGTCATATTCAGATGTTTAAAAACTAACAAAACAACTAGAGTTGTGTAAGATGCAGCTATTTGGAAAAAGTGGGTGATGGATGCACAGGACCTCACCGTACTATTTTTTGCAACTTCCTGCAAATCCATAATTACTTCAAAAACAAAAAGTAAAAAAAAAAAACCACACAAGTTTGTTCAATCACATGTTATATTGTATAACATTGATATCATATAATATATACTGTATCTAATAACTATATGACTATATTATTATAACTATATATACAAGATATATAGTCACTAGGTATCATTTTTAGTAATAGCAAGGTGGGCTGAGAGTAGCCTGGTGAGAGCCAGGGAAGGGATTTCAGCTAAGGAGGTGCAGCTACCCAGGGCAATGGCTTGGGGGGATGGGGCCTCACAGCTGCAGAGTGGGCTGGACATCCAGACGGCACCCCACTTCCCAGCATGGGTGACAGAGAAGCCCAAGGGCCCTCCAGTGAAACCTGTCTGTATCTTCAATCCTTAGCCTCCCCAGTGATTGAAAATGGCCAGTTGGAGTGTCCCCAGGGGTACAAGAGACTGAACCTCACTCACTGCCAAGGTAAGAATAACCAGGGACAGGGCTGGGCTTGGGGAGCAGAAATAACAGAGGCTTGATGATGCGGGAAGACACCCACATCCCCAGATAGAAGGAGCAGCTGCCACTGTCTGAGTGGTCCCCACTGGGCAGCTCTAAGCCCCGGCTTGGGGGAGCTATGGGGGCTGCTGCTTCCAGGGGCCCAAGGAAGTCAGAGGATAGCGATGGTGCAGCTGAGAAAGCGCCTGGGAGCCAAGCCCTCCCCTCCTCCCCATCTCTACCCACCCCCACCCAGATCTGGGTGTGTGACTCTGTAGGGCTGTGTTGTGCTGTATCTCAAGGTGCTCCACGGTCCCCGCACATCCATTCACCTCCTGGGCTGCTCGCCCTGGAATGGGAAGACTTTTAACTCCAGGGTGGGAGATCAAGTCAGCCTGAGTTGGTGGGGACCACTATGGACTCTTCCCAGCAAAGCACCTCAGCTGCTCAGGCCTCCTTCCCGCAGCCGGGAGCAGGGAGGGCACAGGTGAAGGGGATGGAGGGGGAGTGGGGGAGGGGGACCATAAAGCACAGTCCTTGGCCTTGCTGGCCTGGCTGGTAGGCTCTGTAAGGCCAGCTGAGGCCCAGGTGCTCTGCATTAGAGGCCCCCAGAGGGGCAAGGCCCAGGGACACCTCAGGACAGAAGAGCGGGCAGGGGGGAGCTCAGCCATGGCTCTGAGCAGGGAGCCCTTGTTGGCTGTGGACCTGGCAATAGGTGAGATATGAGCTGGGCCTTCCAGCCAGTGGGAGGCTCCTGGGGTTGAGGCAGCTGCCCCTTTGGAGAGCTTTGGGAGCTGGACAAATCACTGTCTGTGCAGTTCACTTTGCTTGAAGCTGGGTTAGAGACGGGATTGACCCAGATGGTCTCCCAGGTCCCCTCCCCGTGGAGGCTTCAGGAGAGAGGAGTCTGGGGCGGCTGAGCTATCTGCCTGTGGGGATTTCTGGCCCATGGATAAGAACAGGTGCTTGGACCCGGCAAAAGGGAAGACCTCTGACCCAGCCGAGCCCAGGCTTAGCCTCCCTCCAGGGCAAAGAGGCAAGGACCTCGCGGACAGTGGGTGTGGGGAGAAGTTGGTATTTTTGCCCTTAGAGAGTGCAATGGGGCTGCTCATATCTAAACTGTCCACAGCGTCCTCTCCGCCTGGCAGGTTTCCTAGTCTGCAGTGTTAAAGTTATTCCCAGGATCTCGAATGTGCTCTCTGTCCTTCCTCCACCAAGCCCACAGGATTCAGTATGCCAAGGTGCCCTCCCCAGGAGGCCCTGCCCCTGAAACCTCCCCCTTCCCATGTCTGTGGCTGTGGTCTCCCTGTCTGGGATGGGACCCGCTCATCTCTGCACCTGCAGGCACCATCCCTCCTCTCTCCATCCTTTTCTCCTACTTCCACAGGCTAATTTTGGGGTATTGCTATGATCTGCATACACTGTGCTAGGTGTTAGTTCACAGTGATGGATGAGATGCAGCCGCTGCCCCAGGTGAAGACAGATGCCTTAACAATTACACACTATGAGAGAAGTGCTCTCGAGAGAAAGAGGCACTGGGTGCTATGGGATCCTATGGTGGGGCCCCTTCCCAGACTGGAGGATCAGGGAAGGTTTCAGGTGATACCTGACCTAGACTTAAAAAATGAATGGAGTTGGCCAGCTAGAAGGGGATGCGGGCATTCCAGGCCGAGGGATGAGTATGAGCAAAGGAGCAGTTTGGGCTGGCTGGAGTACAGCCAGTGCACCCACAGGAGATAAGAAGCGCATCCCAGGGTCTCATCAGAGCCACCGGCCCACCCACAGGCTTTTGGAAAATGGTGGAGGGCACTGGATACCAGGTGAGGGTTTAGAAGCTCCCTGTAGGAGGTGAGGGGGAGCCCAGAAGCTTCTCAAGCAGACAGGAGGCAAGTCAGATTTGTGTTTAGACATCACTCTGGCCATAGACTGGAGGCAAACGGATCAGTTCCCCTTCCCAGCTCTCCCTCCCAATAGAACGTCCTGCTAAGCAGTAGGTCCCCTTGGTGCCCACCCTTCAGCCCCTTTATTCCTGTACTCAGTGCCAATTTCCCCAAAGCCTGTGAATGAGCAGGCGGCCCTGATGACACTGGGCTGCCATGTGTTATCTCCTGGCACTGGAGGTGGGCGGCCATCACAGACCTTCCATGCTCACCATCATCAGCAAAGGTGCCATCGCTAAGGGGGCCCCTGACTTCTTGGAGCTCAGAGTGTGAGCCCTGTGATTTCCCCTGTCCTCCTAAACCTCTGCTCCACCTCCCAGCACCCGCCTCCATCCTCCCGCCTCCTCGTCCTTGCCGGGGCCCCTCCGTCCTGCAGCTTCTCACTGTGGACATGGTCCCTGGATCTTGGGTCCCGCAGAGATGCTTCAGGATCTCTCAAGGAAGACTGAATAGGAGGGACTGGGCAGCCTGTTCTCCACCCTCCAACTCAAACTCTGCCCTCATCTACTCCCCCTGTTACGTCCCAGGATGCCGCTTACTAGTTGAGTGACTTTGGGCAAGTTACTCCTGGAGCCTCAGTTTCCTCACTTATGAAATGAGGCCGTGTGGACCTACTTGATCAAACTGTGAGAATTAAATAAGGTATCTTATGCAATCCACCTGGCATACTACCTGGCACGAGGCACTCAATAAACATTAGCTCTTAATATTATGACCATTATTACCAGTTCCTGGACCCAGCGATTCACAATTTTTATCTCATTTTATCCCCCTAACAGGACTACATCGTCATTACTATTATTATCCCCACTTTACAAATGAGAAACTGAGGCCCAGAGAGAGGGATCACACTTAGTAAACGGCAGCTCTCTTATTGCTGTCCTTCTATGTGGAGAATCGTAGGAGAACTCTGCCCCGACCCCTCCCCTCCATCAGGCCTGGGTCGGGGGGCGCTTGGTCATCTCCGCCAACCCTGCAGACATCAACGAGTGCCTGACCCTGGGCCTGTGCGAGGACTCGGATTGCGTGAACACCAGGGGCAGCTACCTGTGCACCTGCAGACCCGGCCTCCTGCTGGATCCATCCAGGAGTCGTTGTGTGTGTGAGTGCAGGTGGGACCCAGGGTGGGGACGCTGAGAGGCGAGATGGGACCCTCAAGGTCCACGGGCCAGACTGAGAGCAGAAGTGCCCCTAGACCGTATCGCAGGGTCCAGGGGCTGCTCCTCCACCTGGAACTGGGCCCCGAGTGCCAAACCTGATCCCTCATCCTGCTGGGACGGAGACAGTCACTGCTTCTCTGTTTTCTCTATGTATTTCTTTGAGGGCTTTGCAGTTTGGGATTTTCTACCTCCTCTGTTTTTTCTCTCATCGTTACTGTCCCATCTGTTGCCTCATCTGCTTGGGGAGGATGTGTGTCGCCCCTGCTGTGATGTCTGGCTGAGCTGTGGCTGCCTCTTCCAGTGCCTGAGCTTAGAAGCCTGGTCCTTTCACTGCAGACGTTTCTTAAGGAGCCTGCCCATAGCAGGAGCAGCACTGCTGCCGGCCCCGGGGCCTTTCCATAATCCTGCGGTCCCCGTGTGTCCGTGAGCGCGTACGTGTCACTAGTCGTATCAGCATCGTGTCCGTGTGTGTGCATGTGTGAACGCCCAGGCCGCTGTTTCCAGTGGCCTCTGTGGTTTCCAGCTGGGAGAGGCCCAGGCTGGCAGTGCCCCCCTCCACCCGCCACTCCCCATGGCAAAGCTGACGGCACAGCCAGACCAGGGAGGCCTGACCACTACTGAATAAAACCAGTCCCGACTGGCCTCTGCAAAGTAGCCACCCAGGTCAGGTGGGCCACCCAAGGCTCAGCAGAGTTCCCTGTGGCCGGCCAAGCCCTCAGTTTGTGAATCGCCAGGTACTGGGTCTGGGGAGGCCACAAGATGAACAGACTCCAGCACCACCCAGAGGGAGCACCCATGTGAGGGAAAGACTGGACCCAGCATCCCCAGGGCAAGGAGGTAGTAAGAGCCTTAGGTAGTAAGAGCCTTAAAGGGACAGCAGAGAACGAGGGAACCCAGAATGGGGAGAACCCAGCTGGCCACTCTCAGGAAGAGTTCATGGTGACTTATTTATTAGTTCTGGAAAGAGACCCTTCATGCAGGGAGGCAGAGTTGGCCCTTGGTGTTGTTATTTTCTAAACCCAGCGTGGCTCACACTCACTGCAGTCCGTGGGGTTTTGATTCATGGATCCAGCCAGCCAGCCATCTAGCGAGCATTTACTGAGTATCTACATGCACCAGACATTGCCCAGGGTGTCTGGGCTGCAAAGACGACCAAGACAGGGCCTGGTCCCCAAAGCTCCCCATCAGGCCTGTGGTTCTCACCTCGTCTCATCTCCCCAGGGAGACTGTGGCCCTCAGGGCACACTGCTCCTCCCTCGTGCTCCCCAGGATGGGCTTTTGTAAACACGTGTAGACTCAGAATCTGGGGACAAGCAGAGACATCCACATTTCCTGCTCTTAGCTTCCCCACATGAGGGTGAGAGTCAAGGGTCGCCTCAAACAGATAACATGAGGAGGTGCTAAAAGCATTCCTGCAGCTACTCTTCCAAATGTTCTGTGAGCATTTTCAGGGCCCCAACTTCTACATTGAGATGCAGGCCAAGCCAATCTGAACACACGTGGCCGGTCACTCCTCCACCCACTGCCTTTCCCCTCCCGCTGGCCACCTGCCCATCCCCACCTGCCGTGTCTGTTGCAGCGGACAAGGCCATCTCCATGCAGCAGGGGCTGTGCTACCGGTCGCTGGGGCCCGGCACCTGCACCCTGCCTTTGGCCCAGCAGATCACCAAGCAGATATGCTGCTGCAGCCGAGTGGGCAAAGCCTGGGGCAGCAAGTGTGAGAAGTGCCCCCTGCCTGGCACAGGTAACCCCCTCTGTCCCCATCTCAGCCCCAGCCACCGAAGGGCTTCCTCCAAGCCAGTGGCCAGTTTCCCCTACCTGACCTAACGTCAGGCCAGAAGACTCTTAATTTTCCTTCCTGTTCAACTCCTTAACCCAACCTGGGGCCCCTCCCTCCTTGCTGCTACAATTGCCCTGTCCCTCAAAAGGCAGGAAAAGGAGGGCGCTGGGTTCCTGCGGGAGCAGCATCCCTCAGCTTGTCCTCTGACTGTTGAACTTGCAGAGGCCTTCAAGGAGATCTGCCCTGCCGGCCACGGCTACACCTACTCAAGCTCAGACATCCGTCTGTCCATGAGGAAAGCCGAGGAGGAGGAACTGACCAGGCCCTCGAGGCAACAGGGGCAGAAGAGCAATGGGACCCTGCCCAGACCAGCAGAGAGGCAGCCACTCCGGGAGGCCACTGGCACCTGGCTGGAGGCCGGGACCATCCCCGACAAAGGTATCTGGGTTGGGGAAGATGCCTGAGAGATTCCCCCTCCCCTCGGGTTACAGCACCTCAAAGAGCCACTGGACCCATGGCATTCCATCTCTGGGGCATTAGAAAAAGGAGTTCAGAGCAGCAGCACAGCCCTGGGAACGTGCTCTCATGGCCTGGCCTGATGACATGGCCTCACCTCCTCTTTCTCCTATATAGGGTCAAGAGGTACCCATGTCCCAGGGAGCTGCTGGTGGGGGTGGGAGAGGTCCGCCGCATCCTCCACTCCAGCTGACCAGGCCTTTCCATCCCTTGCCCCCGGCCACGCAGCTTCTGGGGCTGGTGCTTGCTGCCAAGCCTGAAGAGTCGGCAGGTGGATCCTGGGGAATCTGGGGGCTTTAGATCCCCTGCCATGGCCTTAGAGTCAGAGCACTGGCTCCGGCTCAATCGCCTTGGGCCCAGGAGGCGTGGGGCTGGAAAGAGACTGGGCTCGAGGCACCCCTGGCAGGTGCCCTGGGAAACCACGCAGAAGGCAAGCCCGGGTTACTGGTGGCACAGGGGGCAGGGGGCCGAGGACATATGAGGACCAGGAGAACTAAGTGATGGCCAAAGTGCTCCAGGAATTGGGAACAGACAGACACAGAAGTCAGGCAGAGCTCCAGTCATCATGGTAACCAGACACTGGCCAGGCCAGGAGCAACTCCTCCCCTTCCTAGAACTGTTGCCCTGGCCTGTAGCCTGGGGCAGGGGCGGAGTGACCCGATGTGGTCGGGAGGGAGGAGGTGGCAGTGCAAGGAGGGTTACAGCGAGGATGGGGTGGCAGTCCACCCATGGGGTGGACTGGCCCGGAGCGGGTGGGACTCCTGTCACCGGGGGCATCAAAGGAGCCCCGGAGGTTTCCTCTCACCAACTGACCACTTTGTAGGCCTTCCAGACCTGGGATCTGGGCTGGCCAGTGCCAGAAGGGTGGCAGGGGCAGAGGCAGGTAAGAAGAGTCTGGGCTCTCTCTACCACTGAGCCTGCGGGAGACAAGGTCAGGAGGTCACGGACTGAACCAGCCCTGGCCATGGGTGGGAGGGAGAAGGCAGCCAGACTCTCCTCCCTGAGCTCACGCTCTCACCTTTCCTTCCCAGGTGACTCTCAGGCTGGCCAGGTAAGTGAGTCCTCCCACCAGCAAGTCGCGCAAGGGTGGCAGAGAGCAGGACCTGGTAGCACTGAGGCCGCAGGGCAGCGTCCCGTGAGGGAGGGAGGGGAGAAAGATGGCGTGTATGTAGGACTTTACTTGCAGAGAAGCCGTGGTGGGAGAGTTGATCCAAAGACCCAGTTTTACCCTAAAGGGAGTAATAACAGCGGCTCCTGTTTTTCCAGCAGCTGCTGTCAAGCACTCTCATTCGGGAAGCTCTGGGGCCCCTTCAGAAAGGAAGCAGGACCGGGTCCTGTTAGTCCTGGCTGTCACTCAGGCTTTCATCGCAGCAGATGAGGTCTAGAACTGGTTCCAGATTAATTCCGGATTCAGCACTTTCTGAGCCTGACTTGCTTAAGGTCTCAGGTCTCCTCTGTGTGTGGCTCGTGGGGAAGTAGAAGCAGAGCTGTGAATAGCCTCAAACCACTTCATTGAGAAAGGGGGAGCCCACCCCCTCTCCTGAGCCCAGGATTTCCCTGTAAAGAACTGAGTGTCCTCCTAGAAAAACATTCCAGAAGGGTGAAGCTGCTTCTTCCCTCATCAGTCTGCCAATCCCTACCCTATCCCTTGGCCCCTCCAAGCTGCATCCCTGACCCTCTGCACATATTGTTTCCCCAGGGAGCTTCTTCTCTCCCTGGAGAAGCATGCATTGTCTCCCAGACCAAAGTTCTTCCGTGTCCTCCCAGCCCCAGCCATGCTCCTGGCCCTCTGCCATCCCCTGCCCATTTTTCTTTCCCCTGCTCCCCACAGCTCATCTACCTCTGTCCACGGGCTATGGTGAGGGACACCAGGTGTGGCCTGGGGTCCCAGCTTCACCACACTGGCCCTGTGACCCTCGGTAGACTGGTTAACCTCTAAAGCTTCTGTTGCTGTCTGAGATGTGGAGATCATAGCACTGATACGATACTTGTTGCTGTAACACTGAGCTGGCCCATTACATACATCGGCTCGTTTGATCATCACAGCCTTCTACCAGATGATAGTTGAGAAGATTCACTAAGACAGTAGACATAAAGTGCCTGGCAGAATGCCAGGGTGTAGTAAGAACTCATCAACACCCGGAATGAATGAAAGACTGAATGAGGGAGTTAGTTGGACGGGGAGCCTGGAGGCAGGGGTGAGTGTGGAGGAAGGAAGCACATCATGGGGGTGACAGGGAAGCCAACAGTGACCTCCTCCCGTTTCTGTGCAGGTCACAACCAGTGTTACCCAGCTATCTGCCTGGGTCCCAGGTGAGTGCCTCCTCCTAGTGGTGCCCAGCAAACAAAGGGAGGGAAGGAGAGACCTTAATCTAGGAGGGGAGATAGTACCCGGGAGCTGGTGCACGGGCTCAAATCAGCTGAGGTTGTGGGCGATGAGACGTGTGATCAGTTCCCCTGGGAGCTCTGTATGCCGAAGGTGTTATAGGTCAGTGAAAGGCACCGCGATGCCTTACAAATACCTCCGCAGCCACAGCGCTCTTTCTGCCCTTCATGGTGCTGTTCAGCAAATAAACAAGACCAAAGAGGAAGGGCTGGCTGAAGCAGGGGCAGGTCAGGTTCCCAGAGCCCTGCCCCCAGCCTGTCTTCCCTCAGGAAATGGTTAGAGCTCCACAGAGCCCAGCTTGCCGGTCCCTGGGGCTGGGGACAGGGCACTGTTCAGAAGTCGGCTTCAGCTTCCTCTACTATGATGTGGACACTAATGCCTGCCTCTTAAGGCAGATGAGACACTGGTGGTTGAGGCAGAGCTCTGTAAACTGTAAAGAACTCTGCAGACAGAAGGAGAGTGCTGAAGTAGGAGTCAGGAGACCCGGGCTTCGGCTCCATCCCCAACAAGGTAGCGGCCTTGGACAAGTGGCCATTCCCACGAGCTTCTTCCACCTCCTTCCCTGCGGAGCGGGGAGACCAGATGTGCTCTGAGCCCCGTCAGGGCTCTCAGATTCTCTGACTCTGTTTGGGGCCAGGTTAAGTTTCAGGAGACGAAGAGGCAGGGGGGATGACCCGCCCTAGGCTCCACCCCTGGTTCTCGGAGGCCGATGGACTGGAGGGCAGGGAGGAGGACAGGGCACTGCACCTCTGCAGGGGATGTTGTCCAGGGGGTGGGAAAGCGGGCACTCAAGGGGCTGAGGCCCACTCGCTCCCCCCACCCCTCTCCCCTCCGCAGGAGACGCCATAGGAAGACCAACGCTGCCACTGCCTGGACAGGGGATCCCGGAGGCCCGGACAGAAGAGCAAGTGACCGCCCCCACCGATGTGCTGGTGACCCCGGCCCCGTCAGGTACCTGCAGCAGCCCCATGAGGTGTGGGCGGCCAGAGCCAACTCCAGGGCTCTCCCACCGGATGCACAGTGTCCAGTGAACTCCCGCCGCATTCCACAGAGAGCACAGGGTGCCCCCAGTGATTGGGGGAGTCCCGTCTGGAGCACCGGTCAAGCCAGGCAGGAGAAAGAGAAGGGGTGCCTTCCAGGAGAATCCACGGGGCCTTCTCAAGGAAGGCGAGCACATGGGGCCTCCGGGAGCCTGGCTCTTCCAGGCTGTTGACCCTGGGTCAGCTGAGTACCCTGGCGGTGGGCAGCCTCCTGCCCACAGGGAGGCCCGACTTTAGGGAAGGAAAATGGTTCTATTTCTCAAAGTTGTTTAGCTGCCCTGGAGCCTGCGTTCCCCAGGCTCTGGCCGCTGCAGTGGTTGCGGGGTGGTATGGGGGAGATCCCCGGCACATCCACCTTGCTCTGGAATGCACCCTCCTCAAAGGCTCGTTGTCTGGGGACTTGGTTCAAGAGAAGCAGGGCTGGTGTTGCTGCAGCTGTTCCCTGCACACGTGTGTGCTCACGTGTGTGTGCTCGTGCGTGTGTTTCCACGAGCGTCCTCATCAGGGCCTTGTTGCTTGTAACCTCATAGACTGAGGTCACCTTGGGGTGAGGGGTATTTCCAGATCTCCTCCAGCAGAGGGAGAGACCCTGCAGGTTGGTGGAACAGTCCAGAGAGTGTGGGTGGGGCTGGGAGCTTGGCCTTCCTAGGCCTGAACCAGGGCGTCCCTGCTGCCCTCTCCCAGGACCCCTCTTCTCTGGGCTCAGTGCACTGCTCCAAGGAGTGTCCTCGGCCCCCCTCCACTCGGCAGGCAAGATGAGCTGGGTTAAGGGGCTCAGCTGGGGATTCAGCTATGTGGGGACAGAATCCCTCCCACGATCTATAGACTTTCGCCTGATCCCCCTTCCCCCTTGCCATCCCCCAACCCCACCCCTCTGGGAGGACATTTAGAACCTGGCTGGAGGTCCTCCTGAGCCCCCAGGCTGACACAAACTTGGAGCCAGGCCAGGGGCAGGGTAGCCCGACAAACAGGCCGGTGTGCACGTTCAGTTCGTCCAATTTAGCAAACGCTGTGAAGCCCCGCTGTGCACCGCCACAGGCCACATCCTGACCCATTTCCTTGGGTCTCTGGGGTTCCCTCAGTGCTGTGGGGCAGGGCTGGGAGTGTGGGTGTGTGGGCTTCCGGCTGAGACCTGGAATGAGAGCATCACTCATTCATTCAGTCATTTGTTCATTCGGCATGTTTTAAGTGCCAGGTACTTTTCTGGTATTACGGACACAGTTCAAAAGACTTATAATCTCTTGCTCTCTATGCAGCCTCAGCCCTGAGGCCTGGCGAGTCTCCAAACTGTTTCTGAATTCAGCTTCCATCTCCCATTTTTACCCATTACCACCACCCAAGGCAGTCCTTGTTTAATTCATTTCAACAGGTTTCTAGGGGCCCTCTGTGCCTCCCCTCCCACCCCAGTCCATCTGCCATCTTGCTGCCTCTCTGAACAAGATGACATGCAAGATGCGTGGTCTTTCTAAGACAGTTCTGATCACACCCCACCTCCCATGACCCCCTTGCTTACAGGCCTGTCTCAACATGGCACTCAAGGCCCTGCTCAGTTAGCCTGCGCCCACCTCTCCCCTCTTCCCCTGGCAGTTGTCCCAAGACCCCCCTCACCAGATCTGTCTGTCTGCCTAAGAAAAACTGGTCAGGAGTTGCCAGGGAAGGGAAGCACTCGCTGTGGATGAGAGCTGTCCCCGTATTCAGGGTGATGTCAGGCTGGAGGCCTCAGCAGGGGAGCCCCTTTGCTGGGACGTGGGACACAGGTTACTGGAACCCCCTGGGTCTCGGTCAGAGGGATGCAGTGCTGCAAGCTCCATCCTGGTAGGGCTCGGGGCCCTGAGAGGAGGTGCTGTGGGTTCTTACACAGGCCATGCTATACGTGGATGTGGGAGGGCCCAGCTAAGGCCTGAGTGAGGCTTCTGTGGTCCTCTGAGGCCCGTGTGCCCTGCCCCCACCCCACTCCACTGCCTTCACCCATCCGCACCCCACCATAACCTCTGCTTTGCTCCATCACCCACAGGCATTGACAGATGTGCTGCTGGAGCCACCAACATCTGTGGCCCGGGAACCTGTGTGAAGCTCCCTGATGGATACAGATGCACCTGCAGCCCCGGCTACCGGCTGCACCCCAGCCAGGCCTACTGCACAGGTATCCACGGGGGCAGCCTGGGCTCACTCAGTGGCTGGGGCGGGTGGAGGCAGGGCTGGAGGACAGTCCAGAGTCCAGGCAGCCGAAAGTCCGAGCAGTGCTGTGTGGTGGATGGACTGAGGAGAGCAATCCCTACGGACAAAGCTAACCTTAACCTCGGGGACAGCGATCTCTGGGAGCACCATCTGATGAGTCCCCAGGACTTCAGGAGGATGCGAAGTCACCCCAGGGTCCCCTGACTGGTACTTGGAACCTTCAGCTCTGAGATCAGCCCACCCCTCAGTCTGCATAGCAGACTGAAGCCACGGCCATCCCTGGGGGAGAGGTTCGGAGGCATAACACATAAATCATCCAGTGTGGGCCTCATCCACTCTCCCAATATTTTTATACAAGGGAGACACATCCACTGTACCTTGAAGGAGAAAGGAAGTTATCACCGGGCCACTGGGGGAGGGGGACACGGGGCAGGGGGGAGGTGCGGAGCCACGGCCCCAGGCCCTTGGTTCTTGAAAGGGCCCAATGAACCAACTTCATGGCCCTCAGCCTTTGAGATTTTTCAACTCCCAGCCTCCTCTGCTCCCTCATCCCCTCCTTGCCCCACAGCACCATTCCCTGTCCAGTCCTTAGCATGGCAGGTGGCTGGCAGGTGCCCAAAGGAAGGCCTCCCTGACTGTCCTTCTCACCTCCCTCCGCTCAGATGACGATGAGTGTCTGAGGGACCCCTGCAAGGGAAGGGGGCGCTGTGTCAACCACGTGGGCTCCTACTCCTGCTTCTGCTACCCTGGCTACACGTTGGCCACCTCGGGGGCCACACAGGAATGCCAAGGTAAGGTGAGCCACCTTTGCCCCTGGGAGGGGCACAGGACCGCACAGGTAGTGTTGGGGTGGAAGAGGATCCAGGCATTCACAGCACCCAGTGACAGAGCTGCAGACTGTGGGGAGTACGGGGGGCCGCAGGAACCAAGACCAGGGCTCTAACCTGGACCTGGGAGGAAGCAGACCCTGCGCTGAGGCTGAGGTCGCTGAGACAGATGGAGGAATAGGAATCTGAAAGGCAGCAACATTCACCAACGCTCCAAGGAACTGTGACTGGAGCCAAGAGTGTGAGGGGTCTGGGGACATGGCTGGAGATGAAGCCGAAAAACCAGGTCCCCAGATCCTGAGTGACAAGGAGCTTCTTTCCTATTGGATAAAGAGGGTGACCCGTGAGGACACCAACTGGGACTCCAGGCAGCCTTGGGAGCAGGCTTGCCTTTGCTGGGAAATGCCTGCAAGGCTTTAAGCTTCCCTGGGAAGCTTTGCATGGGGCCGCTGGACAAAGATGCTTCCAAGAAAGGCCCTTTAATATGCGGCATTTATACCACATACGAAACACTCCACATACTTTTTTATGAACTACAGAGAATAGGGTGCAGCACTTTCCAAGCAGTGCCGTAAGATCCATAACCGAGTTGGAATCCTTCACCTAGAGAATGACACTGCTGTTCTTGGGGCTCACATTGCTGGTTCTGGCCTGGGCGCTGTGTGAGCTCTAGGGTTACTGCAATGAGTGAGGTGTGAATGTTGGCACTGTGGGACGAGGAAGCACTGGTTCTGTATGGAGGAATGTGGGAAGGTTTCCCAAAGGGGTGTTTGAGCGGGGACAGAATAATAACAACTACCATTTAATGAGCACTTCTCATATGGCAGCACCGTCCTAAGCCCTTTATTTATGAAGCTCATCATCCCAACCCCGTGCTGCACAAATCCTTATCCCCATTTTACAGTTTAGCAAACTGAGGCTCAGAGAGGTGAATTGAACCACGCAGAGACCTCACACCTAGAGCCGTGGCAGAGCTGGAAACAGAATCAAAGTCACCCTGGCCCCCAAACATGGTTTGCTTCCAACATCTTCCCTTACACACACAGTGAAGGAAAGGAGGGAGCAGAGGCTATTTCGGGGAAAGGAAACCATTTCTGCAGAGGGCAGAGCAATGAACAAGCCTGGCGTGCTCTGGGAATAATGATAAATCCAGTGTGATGGGAGCGTGGGGTATGCAGAGGAAGTGTCAGGAGCCGACGCCAGTTTGCGAAGTGTCTTGAGTGCCAGGCTGAAGTGCTTGGTCGCTGTCCCACAGACAGTGGCAGCCAATAGAGGTTTGTAAGCAGAGGGCGGCGATGCGGTCAGCCAGGTTTCAGGGAGATGACTCAGGCAGCAATGCTCAGAACAGTCGAGTTATCAACGGCAGAGGCCGGGAGAAAGGGGCTTCTCTGGGCTTCGCGGCTTTGGCAAGCGTTGTGGGCCAGAGGCACTGCTCCCTGCAGGCCCAGCCCGAGATGCTGGCCTGGGACAAGCAGTGGCTGCTGCAGGGAAGGGTGTTGCCAGGACTGGCCCAGACAAAGGGTCCTGCCTCGTGCCAGCCTGGGTGTCCGGATGTCTCTGCCAATCCGACAGCTGGGGGAGGAGGCAGGAAGGTCAAGGTCAGCTGTCAGAGCTTCTCCCAGTGGGGTCTGGCTGCGGTGTGATGAGGCCTCATCCAGGATAACATCCACTTTCTAAATTTTGCTGCTCTGGTAAACCAATATCTCCTTATTTTAAATATTTACTTTATTCTTATTTATAAATTATTTCATTAATTTATATAATTAATAGAAGGCATTACAATTTCTAGAATTGAAATAAATATAAATAATTGATTAAGATAAATTATTTGATTATTAAATATTTAAAATAACGTTTACTTTACTAGTATCTATGAGCATCTTTTCGTGTATGAGCCTTTGGGTTTCCTTATCTAGAAACTGCTTGTTCTTATCTTTTGCTCTCTTTTCCAGTGGCCTTTGCTGCTTTTCCTTGTGGCTCTTTAGGAGTTCCTTATCGATTCCAGATACTTGCCTGGGTTTAGATATGACAACTCTTCCACCTTGTCCTCTGTCCATTGACCTTATCCACATGTCCTTTCTTTAACAGAAATCATTAATTCTGATGTATTGAAATTCACCTTTTTGCCTTATTTTTTATGCTTTGGGAGCTTTAGTTAACAAGTTCTTCCCCACTGTTAATTCACAAAGATATTCTCCTACACCTTCTTTCATTAAAGTTACAGTTTTGCCTTTCACGACATGTTTTAATCCATCTGGAGTCCATCCTTGCATGGGTGTTAATATCGGGTCTTTTCCATTTCCATTTTTCTCCATAGAACAAGTCAGTTTTCCCAGGCTTATCTATCAGGCAGTCATCCTGGCCCTACCAGTTTGTGGGTCCTTTATCAGGTTCTCTTTAGCTTCCCAAAGGGAGGACCAGTTATTTCAGAATTGCCAGGAGAGTTATTAAAATGCAGGTTCCTGGGCCTGCCCAGTACTGCTGCATCAGAATCTCTGGATGTGGGCCTGGGAGTGTACATTTTATACCATCTGCCAGTGACTCCACTGTGCACTAAAGTGTCATGAAGTATTGCTCATGTCTGTAAACAAATGCTTACTATTCCATTCATGCAATAAGTACTTTGGGGGGGTCTGGGCTAGGTACTAAGGACACTAGGATAATAAGGCACATTCTCAGCAGTCAGGGAGAAAAAAAAGCAGTTACTATTCAATATAAGGGTTGATTCCTAAGGGAACCCTGGGAAGGGCCATATGGGTTGGAGGGGCGAGGGCAGCCTCACTGAGAGATGAGAAGGATACAGCCAAGCTGGTGGGTGGGAAGCCACTCCAGGCGAGGGAACAGCACGTGCAGAAGCTCCTTAGGCTAAACTCCTTAGGCTTATCCTGTTGGCCTCAAAAATATCGAGCAGTTGTATTGCCTGTGTACCTCCTCACTACTATAGTAATCATGTTATTACTATATGTGCTCTTATTTGGGATAAACATGATGAGTACCTCTCCACTCAACTCCATTCATGCAATCACAGACAACTATGCCAGAAATCAACAGCAGAAGAAATACCAAGAAGAGGCCACCTCAGCATTAAGAGATATTCCTATTAGTGAAGTAAACCAAGCGTTTTTTCGTGAGGCCAAAGAACTCTACACCAAAAACTGAATTGTATGTGGACTAATACCAAACATTTATAAGTTTTTGACATTAAAATTTTGACCATAAAAGAAAAAGAAGGAGGCATGTGGGAAGCAGCAACCCAGGTGAGAGAACCAGGCGGGGCTAGGTCACAAAAGGTCTCACATGCCAGGCTGAGGAGCTTGGATTTTATAGAGTAGGTTTAATGCTAGAATAAAAATAATAATAGCTAACATTTCTTCAGTGCTCACCTTGTGTCAGGCAGGCACTGTGCTAAGCCCTTTACCTGGATTATCTCATTTCGTCTGCACAAAGCCTCTGTGAAGTGTTTGAACCATTGCTACGGGTTGGGGCAAGGGTGAGTCCTCCATTAATTTGACTGTGGGGGGCAGGGAATGGGGAGTGGCCAGAGTGACCTAGAGTTGACAAATTGAACCCACCCTTTTTTTTAAAAATTTATCTTTATTCTATTTATTTTTGGCTGCGTTGGGTCTTTGTTGCGGTGCACGGGCTTCTCATGGCAGTGGCTTTTCTTGTTGCTGAGCACGGGCTCTAGGCACGCGGGCTTTAGTAGTTGTGGCATGCCGGCTCAGTAGTTGTGGCACACGGGCTTAGTTGCTCCACGGCATGTGGGATCTTCCCGGAACAGGGATTGAACATGTGTCCACTGCATTGGCAGACGGATTCTTAACCACTGCACCACCAGGGAAGCCCTGAACCCATCCTTGGAATGGGAGTAGGGCTCTGCTGGCCATCAAACCAAGCAGAGGCATTTGTGTGAACAAAGGCTTGGAGGCTGGACCAGTGGGGATCAGCACACACAGCAAGGCTGGGGTGAGGCCTTGTGAGGCAGGCTGAGCAGCAGGGAACCCAGCAGGGGAGGGGCATGACCAGGCTTGGGCTTTCAAGCCATCACAGGGCACATTATGCTTTGGAACAATGGCAGAAACCAAATGGACAGATCCACAGCTGCCTAAGATGCTGTCTCTCACTGGCTGCTTAATCCCTAAACTTATGTTTTTGGGGGGTGGGGGGGCATGCCACGTGGCTTGTGGGATCTTAGTTCCCCTGACCAGGGATCGAACCAGGGCCCCTGGCAGTGAAAGCACCATCCTGGTCTTAACCACTGGACCACCACGGAATTCCAATCCCTAACCTTTAGGAAGGCCCCTAGGAACTCTAGGAGCAGACTTCTGGGGGATTTACTGGGGTCAAGAGGGGGACTTCATTGGCTTCCTCAGATAGTGCCATAGGCACAGCCACCTGACCTCAAGACCAGCCCTTGCACAGGGGTAAGGAGACAGCTGTGAGAGTCCCCATGGGCCCCCAAAGTAGCCATCCCCTCCAGGAGAAAGGAACTCAGGAGTTTGCAGGGGCCTGAGTTGGTCAGTCTCAGACCCTGCCATTCATGGCTGCAGCAAGGATGCCTTCCTTGCCTGGGCCTCAGCATGGGTGTCCTTGGCCTTGGCCTCTGAACAGATGTCCCAGGATCCCCTGCAGGGCTGGCCCCAACTCAGGACTTTGCTGCGTGTTTACAGACATAGACGAGTGTGGGCAGCCCGAGGTGTGCAGCGGGGGGCGGTGCACCAACACGGAGGGTTCCTACCACTGCGAGTGTGACCAGGGCTACATGATGGTCAGGAAGGGCCATTGCCAAGGTAAGGAATGGGGTGCCGCTCTACCCTCTCCTGGCCCCTCCCCGGGCACTGCCCACCACCAGCTCCCCTTCCAGCTTATCCCCGACTGGGCCCCTTGATGCCGAGCCCCCTCCTGCACACAGAGAGACCTATCTGTGGATTCTGGAGCCCTTCTGTCCCCTCAGTGGGATTTTGACATCCTGTCTGTCCTGGCAGCACGGAGCACAGTAACTTTATGTACATGAGATCCCGGGAGCACCCCTCCATGCACCTCTGCCCCTCACCTTGAGTCATGCGGCAGAGGGAAGGTTGATCTATCTGGGAGGTGCCTGGGGCCTTGGGCTCGGCCTACTTGCTAAAGCTTTAAGGCTGTGAGCTCCTCAGAGCTGGACCATATCCTTAGATGACCATGCATGGACACCTGACAAATGTCCATGTGTTGGACACCCCAACAAATGCTAGTGGGATAAATGAACAAATGAGCCCTCATCCTGGCCCCCTTTCCCAGGCCCTGCCATAAGTTGGCTGTGTCATTGCCAACTGATGTCCTCACAGACTGGCTTGAACCTGCCACCATCATGTCAGCTCCTGGTAGCCCTGCCACTTCCACCCCCTTGCCAGGCTGGGGGTCTCAGATGCTTGCAAGAGGCCTGGGTCATGTGCTCCCAAGACTGGCTGAGACAGGAAGGGGTGAGGGGGAATCCAGGCTCTCTCTGGAAGGAAGTCCTGCCCTGGATCCAAGGTTAGGCCCAGACGCCTCCCTGCCTCCAGGTTTCCCTGGGCCAAGATTCAGAGGGTCCTAGAGGTGAGAGATGAGCTTCTGTGTCTGGTGAAGGGAGCCCACCCCCTTCCCAATGCCACTACCACAGAAGCAGAGTCCAGAGCCCTGGCAGGTCTTGGCAAAGGGGAGAGGTCACTAGGGGTGTAGGACAGACAATGCTCTGTCTGCATCCCTGGCGTGTTACTTTCCCCTCTCAATGCCTCCCCGTTTAAACTCAGGCCCACTTATGATCAAAACCTGAACCCACTTCCCTTATCCTCACTAACTTACTGGGGACAGACATCCTGGCATGTTCCGGGAGAAGGGAGAGTGAAGGGAGTTAGCATTTGATGTGTGCCTGCTATGTGCCAGGTGCTGTGTTAGGGATCTGATAGACTGCCTCATTTAAGCATCGAACATTATTAATTTGGCATTAGACTTTGTTAAAAAGTAAAGCAAAACTAAAGGAAATGAACTAAGAAAAATACCAGGACATTAAAAATATCAAATTTATACTAACCAGTCCGTGCAAGAGCACAGGCTCTGGCGGAGACAGGCCTGGGTTTGGCTCTTGCCTCAATGTCTGAAAATGGAAACCATAATGCCCATCTTAGGGGCTCCTGTGAGGACTGAATAACCTGCCACATACAAAGTGCACGTGCAGCCCCTCAGCGAGTAGGGGGCGGCACTACTGTCTGAGGACCCGTTCTCTCGCACGTCTAATCTCCCCTCAACGCCAGGTTCCAGACACACACCTCGGCTGGGAGGTCAGGCTGAGTTCCTGGCCCAGGGCAGACACTCTGAGTCTGCTGAGAGAAAAACGGATGTAGCCTGCACACTTCCCCAGGTTTCCATCCATAACCACAGACCCGGCCCATCACCCCGAGAGCCCAGTGAATTTCCTCTCCTTCTTTCTTCTTCTTCCAACTAAGAAACCACTCTCTCCACTTAAACTTCAAGTATCTGCTGAAAGGCCTGAGTGGTCTGGACAGCAGCCCATCCAAAGTCTCGATGGCATTTCCATCGTACCATGACTCTGGGTTCCCATGGAAAGGGGTTAGGTTCCCCTGCAGACTGCCAGGGCTCTGCTGTCCCCACCCACGTCCAAGGTCACCTGAGCGTCTGGCGCCTGAGTGAGCACCCTCCCCACCCTGTGCCCTCACAAGGAACAGAGGCAGCACCCTCACATTTCCTCACGCAGAGGCTGCAGTGCTGGTTAGAGAAGCTCCAGGATCCTCCCAGTGTACAGACAGCAGGTTGGCAAGCTGGTCCCTGGGGTGACTGTTTCCTTGGGTCTTCTGGGATCTCTTCAGCAGCCTCATACCAAGAGGATGTGAAGGTTTAGTTAGTCACATGGTCTCATTCTTTGGTCAGCAAACACTTGTTGAGCACCAGCTGGGTCCCAGCCATGGGCTAGGAATATAGCAATAAAAAGACAGACAGCTCCTGCCCCCCAAGGACCAGGGTAAAAGCTACCAAAGCATACCATAAGCTTAGATTAAAATTCAAACCCTAGACTAGGCAGAAAAATCTGGCTCCAGGCACAAAGAGGTTGGTGGAACAGCCTCAAGATATCTGGTGACCTCAGAGCTTGTGCCTTTAACATGTAACCCACTTCATCCAGAATCTTTATCTGGTTCCTTTAATCGGCTAGGCTAGTGGCTCTGTTATATCCACCCCCACTTAGAAGAGGCCTGCCCTGGCTCAGGTGGAGACTGTGGGCTGCTTTGACCCTCTGCCCTCCCTCTCTCACCTGCTGGCAGACCTCTCGCACATGATCATCGCTGGCTGGGGCTCTGGTCTGAGGAAGGTGTGCCAGGTGTGCCAGTGGTGGGTGTGCCAGGACAGGCCAGGTTATACTACATTAACAACCAACCTCAACCTTAGTGATTTAGGACACCGCAAACTTGATATCTGACCAAGGCCACATGTCCATCATGAGGAAACATCCCGCCCCACGTTTCCTCACCCTAGAGCCTGGCTAAAGGAATGGCCGGCATCTTGAATGTGGCCAGTGTTCATGGAAGAAAGAAAGAGCACCCTGCAGGGTTGCACACAAATAAATGTTTGGGCCCATGAATTATACACGTCCTAGCTACTGGCCAGCACTAGTCCCCTGGCCCCATCCAACCACAAGGGACCAGGAGGCACAAGCCCACCGTGGCCCAGAAGTGGAGAGCTGGAATTCTCAGTGAACAGCATTCGTCCTGCAAGTCTCCTAATGCCTAGTGTGAAACAGTTCGGGCACCACCTCCACAGATGTGCCCAGAACGTTTGGGGCAGGGCAGACCTCAGGGCCCTTTGCTCCTGGTAAATCTAATCTCCTTCCTGTCCTGCCTGATCCCTGCAGGAGAGGTCCAAAGACTCCATTTTTCCTCAGTGTGGTCTTAGAGGAGGATCCTTGCCTCATTCTTTCTCTTCATCCCGGAGTCTCGCATCCCTGAAGCAGGAATTGTGGATAATTCCCAATGGCTTTGCCCATTTTCCTTCGGTACCTCAGCCAAGGCCAGCGGGCCATGGTGCTGGCCAAAATTGGTGGCCCTAGGACCTTCATTTCCTCCACCTCTGTCTCATTCTCTCCATCTCTGTCTTTACAGAAGCCCTTAGAATAGTTTAGCCTGGTGTCACCACAGCCCAGCTAGGGGCTCTTGGCTGCCCTCTTTCCAGAGGTGAGCCTTATCTCAGTGTCCCCAAGATTGCCCGGGAGTTCTGGGTATCTCCTTACACACACCACCTGAAAAACCACCCGCCCTGTGTATGTCTTCCTCATGTGGACCCTCAGGGTGAAGTTTTGACCTTGAGAGGTACCTGGCTCCCTGGGACAGAGGGCTTTGATGTACCCGGTCTTCTGTAGACCAAACAACCTCAGAGGAGATTCATATTCACCCTCTACTTCCGGGCCCATGTCCTGTTCTATTATGACAGCTGCTGGCTTGAGTCCCTTTGCAGAAAGCCTGTGTTCTGACCCTTGGCCCTGCCTCCTGCCTTTCTTTCCTCCATGGGTGCTGAGTAGGTCTTCCTCCTGGGCAGTAGGGTCTCTGAATCTACATGAACGGGTGGCCTCCCTGCAGGAGAATGACAGTTATCCACATAGGGAGGGTAAATCTGGCGCTCGGTCAATCTGTCTGTCATGAATAGTTCTGTCTGTCATGAATAGTGACTGGGAGCCTCGACACTGGGCCAGAGGAGCAGAATGTCCTCCTGCAGTCCTGACCCAGAGTTCAATCCCTGTGTCACAACCTCCCTAACTCAGCCCAGGTCACCTGGGGGCCTTGGATGGTGGACTCCCCAGTATACAAGCTTCACGCTGGGAAGAGCCCTGCATGCAGTTCCTGGGAGAAAGCTCACCCTCCCACTCCCTGTCACTCTCCCAGGACTGGCTGCTCTCTCTCTCCATGGATCACCCCTTCCCCTACTTGTCCTGTTGGTGCTCAGACTCATCCTTTCTGGCTGACTTTCCTGGATCTCACCAGAGTGGGTGCTGGAGCTCTATGTGGTTCTCAGCTAGAAGAAAAGTCTCCTCTCCAGCTGAGAAGCCTTGCCAGCCTCCACCCTTCACCCTGCATCAGCCTCAGGGCTGGTCTTGGCCACATCTAAGATTGGGGGATCATCCTCAGTCCTCATTTCCTGGTGCAGGGAAGCCCATTTGGCCCTCATTGCCCAGCTGGGATCTATTCTGGGGCCTCCGGGATCTGCCAAGCACGTCCAAACACGTCATTGTCACCCCTTGTAAAGGAACAAGGGAGATACGAAGGCCCTTCCCAAGAGTCCAGCTCATGAATTCAAGCTCTCTCACCCTCCCCTAGCTAGTGGAAGGGCAGCCTCCTTCACCAAGGAGTCTCCCTTCCTAAAGGTCTTCCATCTCTCTTTTGTCCAGGACAGTGGATGGGAGGTGGGGTTGGGAACACAGGACAGCGCTCACTTTTTCCTAGTTTCCATCAGTACAGAAACTGACATCCCTCCTTCTCCCCAGCCAAGGGCAGGGTCAAGGATTTGCTTCTTCACAGCCCACCCATGTGCCGTGGTTCGCAGAGATGACCAAGGCGGGCGGGGTTGTTATTTTGCAGATATCGACGAATGCCATCACCCCGGCACCTGCCCTGACGGGAGATGCGTCAACTCCCCTGGCTCCTACACTTGCCTGCCCTGCGAGGAGGGCTACAGGGGCCAGAGTGGGAGCTGTGTAGGTGAGGGCTGCTTGCCAAGGCACTGAGGGGGCTGTTTGGCCTTGGGACCCCTGGATGAGCCCACAACAGGAAGGGGAAGGGGTGGGCAGAGGGAAGTGGCTTGGAGGCTATTGTCCTCCATGACCTGGCTGGGTTCCCAGATGACGCTGGGGCTGAGATGGGTGTGCTTCAGTTACTGGTGCTCTGCCCTCTGAATCAGCCGGGGGTGGGGGGTGCCTGTCAGCTCCTTGGCCATATCCATCCTTGGGCTACAGCCCAAGGTCCCAGCGGCTTCTGTGGCTGGATCCTGCTAGGTAGAGTGAGGTACCAAGCGTCTTTGGAAGGGGCTGACACCAGTGGTGTGTTTCCCAGGGAGGAGTGGTCTTCTGCTCTTCTGCATCTCAATGTCTCAGTGTCTAACAGCAACGCCTAACTGAACAGCGGGTGCTCTTCTCCCTCCGGGGGGAGGGGCGCTGCATGTCATCTGTAGGAGGAATGCTCTTTCCCTCAGCCCCTACAGGAAGAAGGACCCAGGGTTCAGAATGCCACGAGGGACTGAGTTGTGAATAGACGCTTTGAGGCTCTGGAGAGGGCAGACGTTTCCCAGGCCCTTGAGACTGCCACTCAGCCACCCAGGCATAACTTGGCCTCTCTCTGCGTTGCCCACTCACCTATTGAACCTGGTGGGTGGGCTGGGAACATGAGATAATGCCAGTCTGGTTGGTGGGTAGGAGACAAGAGAGGTTCAGACTCACTATAGGGTGAGTCAAGTGTCTTAGACACTTGACTGCAGGTGTCCTCAGATGGGCCAAACCAGTCCCAGGACTGGGGGACCTGGCCCCGTTTTCTAGGAATTTGCAGGATGCTCTGTGTCACTAGATAGAGCTGAAGTGAGCTCGGTGGGGGGAAGTGAGCTCAGGGGAGAAGGGTACCCTGTCTAAGTAGGTAGGCCCAGGAACAGGAAGGACTTCATGCCCTTCCCAGGGTGCCTATGGCCCCCTCTGAATGCTGATTCCCTGGCCTCGTAATTGACATGCTCTCAGCCTGATGACGGAGGCTGCGTGAGGAAGATGAGGCCAGCCCGCCATCCTGGACTTCTCTCCCGCAGATGTGAATGAGTGTCTGACCCCTGGGGTCTGCGCCCATGGAACGTGCATCAACCTGGAGGGTTCCTTTAGATGCTCTTGTGAGCCGGGCTACGAGGTCACCTCGGACGAGAAGGGCTGCCAAGGTACAAAGAAGATCTGAAGCACGCTTTGTCCGCAGCGAGTCAGCCTGCAGCTCCCTCCTTCTGGCCCCGCAACCCTGAGCACGCTGACCCAACATGTGGCTGCGAGACCCGTCCTTCCCCCGCCCTGCCCCGCTCCCGCCCCACTGGCCTCTGCCTAGCCCGGCGTGTCTGTCCGGCAGAGCCCGAGCCCCACACGGAGCTCAACGGCCTGTTTCAGACGCTGATGAATGTGCCAGCCGCACCTCGTGCCCCGCGGGCCTCTGCCTCAACACGGAGGGCTCCTTCACCTGCTCGGCCTGCCACAGTGGGTACTGGGTGAACGAGGACGGCACTGCCTGCGAAGGTAACCCGGGAGAGGGGGGATGGCCGAGAGGGACCGAGAACACAGGCCCTCTTACCTCTCAAAGAACACTCCATTTGTCCCCCAGCTTGGGGCTGATGCTGAGGGTCTCCAGGCTAGGCTAGAGGACCCTGTGAATGGCCTTGGCCCCAGGGACAGCTTCTATTTCCTCCTCCATGAGGACAGGAGGAAAAGGGAGTCACGGAGGCAAGAGGGAAGCTGACGGTATAGCCGCCCCAGGAGCATCCTGGGGAGAGGGTACTGGGGTTGCCCTACAGAAGGCTCACAGCCAGGGACCCCCAGAAAGTCCTATGAGGTCAGAGAGGGAGCCAGAGGCGTGGGGTGCTTCCTGCCTCACCAGGTGGAGGGAGGCCTCCTAGGCCCCCGGGGACTGGCTGGCTGTCTGCCCCAGAACTAGACGAGTGTGCCCTTCTGGGAGTCTGCCCCTCGGGAGTCTGCACCAACACTGCCGGCTCCTTCTCCTGCAGCGACTGCGAGCGGGGCTACCAGCCCAGCGCCCTGGGCCACACCTGTGACGTGAGAGGCCCCCCCCCTGCCGTGGGGGAGAAGAGCGCAGACTAACCCATCACCCTTAGAGAAGGGCGCTCACCTCAGATGGTGGGGCAGCTGGGGACACCTATTCTTGCCCCTCCCCCAACAGTAGTTGGAAAGGCGACTGCAGAACTGGGTCTAGGGGACCACTGAGCCACTGGATCACAAGCTTCAGCACGTGTCAGAATCGCTGGGAGAGTTTGTTCAACAGGCAGCTTCCCGGGGCTTTGTCCCAGGCCTACTAAATCCACCTCTGTCGGGGGCCCTTGGGATCTGTCATCTAAGAAGGTCCTCAAGGTTTCCTTGTAAGGGTGGGTGCTGGGACCATATTCCGAAAAACCTTGGCCTGTACCAGGCAATCTGTAGGCCAATTTAAATAATCTAGTTTTGGGCTTCCCTGGTGGCGCAGTGGTTGAGAGTCTGCCTGCCGATGCAGGGGACACGGGTTCGTGCCCCAGTCCGGGAAGATCCCACGTGCCGCGGAGCGGCTGGGCCCGTGAGCCGTGGCCACTGAGCCTGTGCGTCCGGAGCCTGTGCTCCACAACGGGAGAGGCCACGGCAGTGAGAAGCCTGCGTTTCCCGCCCCCCCCCAAAAAAAATAGTAATAATAATCTAGTTTCTGTTACCTTCTCAGGTTCTCTGTATCTGCTTCCTCGGCTTATTTCTCATTTGCCTTCCCAATTGTTTCTCAGTGAAATCTCAGCCATCTCAGCCATGATGAGGGCAGTGGGGTTCGGCCACCCTAGGCCAGGGCTGCTGGGATAGGCCAACTGTCCCCAAGGTGGGCACTGTGTGAGCTGCCAGAGGCGGGGGAGCTGGGACAGAAGGAGGGAGCTGCAGTTATCCCGCTCCCCAAAGGCTCCCTCGCCAGCTTCTCCCAGCTCTACTGCTTTACAAGGGAGCGATGCCCCTATGGGTCCAGTCTCCTCAGGCAGGTGCCAGGTCCTCTGGAGACCTCCCCGTTGGCTCCTGCCCTTGGGAGGTGCTGCCATCGGCTGCCCTCCTCCCTGTGTGACCCGGCAGATGTGGACGAGTGTGAAGACCCCCAGAGCAGCTGCCTGGGAGGCGAGTGCAAGAACACGGCTGGCTCCTACCAGTGCCTCTGCCCCCCGGGCTTCCAGCTGGCCAATGGCACCGTGTGTGAGGGTGAGTGGCTCAGGTCTCCCCACCGGGGACGGGGGCAGAGTGCGCGGGGAGGCGGGAGCGTCCCCGGGAGACAGCACAGCCCATCTTCTCCCTACAGACGTGGACGAGTGCGTGCGAGAGGAGTACTGCGCACCGCGCGGCGAGTGCCTCAACAGCCACGGGTCCTTTTTCTGTCTCTGCGCCCCAGGCTTTGCCAGCGCAGAGGGGGGCGCCAGCTGCCAGGGTGAGTAGCCAGCAGCAGGGGGCGCTAGAGGCTATCTAGAGTACTGAAAATGCTCACGGTCCCACCCAGGATGGGAAGATAGGAGGCTGAGTGATGAGGTGGGAGGCAGGTGTCAGGAGGGTCTCAGTCTTCCTCCAGAGCCTCTCCATGGTGTCTATGGCAGGTGCCCTCACCCTCTCTCCCCTTGACACAGCCCCAGTTCCAGGGCTCCGCCCCCCAGTCGGGCCTCTGGCTTCCAGCTCTGGACTCTCCCTGGGACCTTCCAGCACTTTCCTACTTCGAGCCACTCCCTGGCCCTCCTATGGGCTCCTCAGGGCCCAGAGGAAGCTGCACAGGGCCCTGGGGACCCATGGCTGGTCCTGCTGCCAGATGTCTCTATTCTAGATGTGGACGAGTGTGCAGTCACTGACCGGTGTCTCGGGGGGCAATGTGTCAACACTGAGGGCTCCTTCAACTGTCTGTGCAAGACTGGCTTCCAGACCTCCACAGAGAGTGGGGAGTGTGTGGGTAAGGGCTCTGGGGGGGCGAACGGGGCCCCTCCCCACGTCTGTCTCCTCCACTCTGCCTCCTCCTCAGCTCCCTGGGACCCGGACCCCCAGCTTCCAGGAAGCAGAGAACTTTCCACAGATTAATCGTCCAATGCACTTATTGAGCCTCTGCTGACTCAGGGGCTGTCTCAGGGTGTCCTTGTGCTAGCAGAGCACATAATCTAGTTCTTAAAGCCAAACTGATGCAACAGACATTTATTAAACACCACCTGGGTTTAATGTCTTTTGCTGGAACAAATAGACAGTTATGGACAATCTTGAAATTGACCAAGGGAGACAGATATGAAGACGACTCTCCATAATACACTTTGGGGAAGGTCTTCTATAAAGAGGAGTAGGAAGTGCTCTGCTGTAGATGCTTGGGGGTTGACACGAGCACAGTAGTTTGGAACAGATCAAAGACCCCAGAGGTTGTGCGGCATGACCTTTTAATGCCAGAGAGGTGGGGCCAGAGTAGTGACCCAGCCACTTCTGTCCCCTCTCATGACTCTGGGGACAGACACTGATGAGTGTGAGGACTTCGGAGACTCGGCGTGTGGGGCCTGGAGGTGTGAGAACAGCCCCGGCTCCTACCGCTGTGTCCCGGGCTGCCAGCCCGGCTTCCATGTGGCCCCGACTGGAGACTGTGCTGGTGAGTCGGGAGCGGGTGTCCAGGGTGAGAAGCCTGAGGACACCTATTTTTCATGTATCCAGCTAGAAACTATTTTTTGCTGCTGTCTGAAGTTTGTGTATTTTCCATACAGCAGTGCTTACACAAAAATTGAAGAGGAATGTCAGTGTTAGAGTTTTCCTTTCCTGTATTCAGAAGTTAGCTTTCAGAAATCTTGGTGTTAGTAGACCAAATAAATAAGAATTCCCAGCGAATAGAGAGCACACCCTACACTGTAGCCTCCCCTGTCCCACAGACATAGACGAGTGTGCCAACGACACCATGTGTGGGAGCCACGGTTTCTGTGACAACACCGACGGCTCCTTCCGCTGCCTCTGTGACCAGGGCTTCGAGACCTCGCCCTCCGGCTGGGACTGCATTGGTGAGAAGCCTGAGCCAGGGAAGGGAAGGCCCTTGGGCCCTTGATCCCATCTCTGCAGATCTTGGCTGCCCTGCATAGAGGGGCCCTAGGGCCCTCCTCCTGAAATGTTCAGGGTCTAACAAGGCTCCATAAGGGGTCCTCATAGAGTGGCAAGGGAGGGAGATTTCAGCCCCACCCTACAGGGGCACCTTGGCCAGGTTGGTCAAGGAAACGAGGCCACCTTCACCAGCAGGGGAAGCAAGCACGCCAGTGAAGTCACCACCCTTCCCCAGAGACCCTAAGGTCTCAAGGGGCACATGTGGGGACCGTGCGGAGGGAGGAACCCTTCCTCTTTGTCCACTTACAGACTCTTTTCTGCCATCCTTCTCCTTCTTCCTCTTCCTTCCCATGCCCTCTGCTCATCTGTTCCTCCTTCCTGCTAACTCATACCCACTTCCACTCTTGCCCCAAGGCCTAGCCTGTTTCTTTGGGGGGGGATGAGACAAGGATCTGCCTGCTGGCCTTGAGGCAGGGGCAGGGGTGCCTGGGCTGCCTCTCCTCTGCCCACGAGTCTGTCCTCCTGCCTGGCAGACGTGAATGAGTGCGAGCTCATGCTGGCGGTATGCGGGGCGGCACTCTGCGAGAACGTGGAGGGCTCCTTCCTGTGCCTCTGCGCCAGCGACCTGGAGGAGTATGACGCTCAGGAGGGGCGCTGCCGACCGCGGGTGGCTGGAGGTGAGCCCCGGACCCCACCCCGTCGTTGTGCACCACCACTCCATGGCTTACAAAGCACTTCCACTGCTCCAGCTCTTAGGGATGTGGGCCGGGCCGGGCTGCAGCTCAGGGATGGAGCGCCGAGCGGTGAGGAGTCTGAGAGTGCGGTGCCGAGTCTGCTCCAGGCCAGGGAACTTCCAGGAGGCTGCAGGGTTGTGACGACACTACAGGAGGCTCAAGAAGCTATAATGCCAATTTAGGGGGTCCTCAGGGATCTCAGATTGAGCCTTGGAGGGAGCCTCAATCCAACCCCGGGGAGCTCTTGGCTGAGGGAGACTCTGAAGCTGAGCTAAGTTCGACTCTCCCCGTCCCACTCCACCGAGGGATGCTGCTGGGCTCAGCCTGTCAGCCCTGGCGGGACTGGGACTCAGCTGGACTTCTCTGACTTGGGGAAAAGCAAGCAGGACTTAGAACAAGGAAGGGTGGGAGGGGCAGGGGTACAGTGTGAAGCAGAGGAATGGGCAGAGAGGGCTGCCCATACGGTATGCCGGGGACTGGGGGCGCCCCACTACAGTGGAGGGAGGCAGGATGGTACGCTGGAAGGAGCGGGGGTTTGGCACCAGAGGAACGGGGGTCAACTCTCTGCTAAGCCACTAGGTGGCTTTGGCAAGTCACCTAGCTTCTCGAAGCCTCGGCTGCCTCTTCTATGACAGATGGCCTAGGGTGAGCTCTCCGTACGGGTGTGAAGAGCATCAGGCGAGACAATGGAAGCATTTCGCACACTGTAAAGCGCTATATAAATGGTTAAATTTTAAAATAAATTCAAAGGCTAGGGTGCCCCAGGGGGCCATGAACGGACAATAATAAGGGGCTTCTATCGCAAATAGGTCACAGGATCCCTGAGGCCCCGCCAGGGGAACACCCCCCAGGCCCCATCCGCATGGGATGCTACTCTGGGCAAAAGGGCCAGCCGCCCTGCTCCAGTCTTCTGGGCCGGAACACCACGCAGGCCGAGTGCTGCTGCACCCAGGGCACCGGCTGGGGAGATGCCTGTGAGCTGTGCCCAGCCGAGGACTCAGGTAAGGCCCCCAAGGGTCCCAAATCCTCTCAGGGTCAGCTCTGCAGGGTGACACTGAAAGAAGGGGGGAGAGGAAGGGGGGGTGGCAGAACCCTTCTCCCTCTGAGCTTGGATGCCTCCCTGCACAGTCGAATTCAGCGAGATCTGCCCTAGCGGGAAAGGCTACATCCCTGTGGAAGGAGCCTGGATGTTTGGACAGACCACATACACAGGTAACCTCCCTACAGACCCTCCTTCCCAAATGCCACTCACCTGACTAGGCCCGGCCTGGTCCTCCATGAGGCCCCCAGGGACGCTCTGCATGCAGTCCCTGCCTCTCAGGGTGCTTCCAACCAACGTTCCTGTCCCAGGGCTGCAGATTTTTAGCTGGAAGTTCTGACCTGAGCTCCTCCTGGAGTGTCTATACAACCCCACTTTGGTTTCTCTGCTCACTCGAGGCTGAACCCTCCAAGGAACAAACTATGATGCCTTGACTAACCCAGTCACAGGGCACAGGGACACAGGCCAGAGGCAGCTGCTGGTCTCCCTGGCCCCACTTACGAAGCCCGAAACTTTGGGGAACTCACACTCAGAAAGGGTGGTTCAGGAATGGGCTCACACCTGAAACTGGAAAAGGAAATAACAGAAATGGAAGTAGTTCCCCTTGAATGCTTGCTATGTGCCAAGCACCGTTTTAAGCACCTTACATGTATTAACCTTTTAATCCTCATTAACTCTAAGAGGTTAAGTAGTGGTATCCATATTTTCTAGGTAGGAAACTGAGGCAAGGAGAACTTAAGCAATTTGCCCGAAGTCGCCCACCTAGCAAGTGGCAAGGCCGGGATTCGACCCCAGCCAGTCTGGCTTTGGAACCCCTAGTCCTAAGAACTGCCCCATCCTGCTTCTCGCCTTCCCCTCGCCTCAGCTCTGCCCTCCCACAGATGCCGACGAGTGTGTGATGTTTGGGCCCGGTCTCTGCCAGAACGGCCGGTGCCTCAACACGGTGCCTGGCTACATCTGCCTGTGCGATCCTGGCTACCACTACGACGCTGCCCGCAGGAAGTGTGAGGGTGAGACACCTGGCACCCCTCCCCACCCTGGGGCCCAGAGCTGAGTGCTCACCCACCCCTGCCAGCCAGCCCAATTCTTGCTGGGAGTTCCCCTTCCCAGGGAAGACACCCACTACAGCGGGCAGGTCTGAGGTGAGGGAACCTACTGGAAAGGCATCCCTGGGAAGGGGGTGAGGAGGGGACACAGTTACAAGAAAACCCCCTTCCCTGAAGGTGGCCTGTGGGCAGGCCGCGTTGGCACTGCCCCCGACCTTCCTCCCATCTCCCTGCCTCCCAGATCACGATGAGTGCCAGGACATGGCCTGTGAGAATGGCGGGTGTATGAACACGGAAGGCTCTTTCCACTGCTTCTGCAGCCCGCCCCTCACCCTGGACCTCAGCCAGCAGCGCTGCGTGAACAGCACCAGCGGTGCGGGTCAGTGGGGGGGCCGTGGGGCGGTGGGGCAGCCGGGGGAGCGGACCTGGGCTGGGGGGGCTCACATGCCTCCACGCCCTGTGCCGCCAGAGGACCTGCCTGACCATGACATCCACACGGACATCTGCTGGAAAAAAGTCACCAATTACGTGTGCAGCCATCCCCTGCACGGGCGCCACACCACCTACACTGAGTGCTGCTGCCAGGACGGCGAGGCCTGGAGCCAGCAGTGTGCTCTGTGCCCCCCCAGGAGCTCTGGTGAGAAGGGCGGCCTGTGCCTGAAGGAGGGAAGGGGAGACACCTGCGGAGCTGGGCTGGGCCCCAGGGTAGGGGATGTCCTCACCTTGGAATCCACAGCCATCCAGGTCTGTGGATTTAGAACGGAGTAGGGCAAGTCAAGGCCCTGTCTTCCGTCCCTGTTGTTTGGGGACAGAGCTGGGGACAGAGGACGGCAGTCCCAGCACACTCCCTCTCTCCGTGGGGCGGTGAGCATGAGCTGGGGAAAGAGCACTCCAGGCTTCAGCTACCAGGAGCCAGGCCCAGCTTCCTCTCTCCCTCCTCTCTGACAGAGGTCTACGCTCAGCTGTGCAACGTGGCCCGCATTGAAGCGGAGCGGGAGGCCGGGGTCCACTTCCGGCCTGGCTATGAGTATGGCCCTGGGCCCGAGGACCTGCACTACAGCCTCTATGGCCCAGACGGGGTCCCCTTCTACAACTACCTGGGACCCGAGGACACCATCCCTGAGCCGCTCTTCCCCAACACGGCCAGCCGCCCAGGGGACCGCACACCGGTCCTTGAGCCTCCCTTGCAGCCCTCAGAACTCCAGCCCCACTACGTGGCCAGCCATCCAGGTCTGTGTTGCTGCAAAAATGGGGAAGAGGTGGGCTCTGAAGCTGTTTCACTTCCATCTCCTCCATCTGCTCATCACTGTCAGCAGGGTGAGGACAGGAAAGGGAAAAGACCCCCAAGCCCCCTCACGGGTCACTCAAGGGAGAACTCCAAACGCCCGGGTCACACATGAACACCTCCCTCTGATGGACTAGCACAGGGGACACAGAGAGGTACAGGGCATCATCCCAACCCCAAAAGCTGCCTGTGGGAGTTGAAGAGGGGGACAGCAGCACACTCCCACCACGCCACTTACAGTATGCAGGATACCCTGCTCTACAGGTTCACACTTGTGACCTGAAATGGGAATCAAGGATTTCTAATCACTTTAAAGGTCCACTGTGGTGACCCAGTTTGTAAGTGGCAATGACCCCAGCACTCGGGACTTGGATTCTAATGAGGAAGTCGGGTGTGGCATCTGTGCAGTGGACGCGGTACCTGCCACGGGGACAGCCACTGCATCAGACTGATCAAAACTGCACTGAGATTAGGGACAGGGTCTTTTCCAGGGGAGGGGGGTTGCTTAGAGAAAGAAGAGGGTTAGGCAGATCTTGGAGGAGTTTTGCTTTGTGGTGAGTGAGGGTAATTCCCTTTTGCTACCAATCATGTCCGCCCCAAAAAAACTATGTAAAGATTTTAACAAAATACGCTGCCACCAACCACAACAAAATCAAAACTGTACAGGGACACCCAAGCGCTCCGGAGCCCTGGCGTTGTGAAAGCAGTGAGTACCAACCTCCCCAGAGCCCTCATTTAAAGTAAGCGTGGGCTTCCCTGGTGGCGCAGTGGTTGAGAGTCCGCCTGCCGATGCAGGGGACACGGGTTCGTGACCTGGCCCGCGAAGATCCCACGTGCCGCGGAGCGGCTGGTCCCGTGAGCCATGGCCGCTGAGCCTGCGCGTCCGGAGCCTGTGCTCCGCAATGGCAGAGGCCACAATAGTGAGAGGCCTGCGTACCGAAAAAAAAAAAAAAAAAACAAAATAAAGTAAGCGTGCCTCTCCATCTAAAATGACGCGTACTTATTTTTAAGAGTATTGCTTTTGGGCTTCCCTGGTGGCGCAGTGGTTGAGAGTCCGCCTGCCGATGCAGGGGACACGGGTTCGTGCCCTGGTCCGGGAGGATCCCACATGCCGCGGAGCGGCTGCGCCCGTGAGCCATGGCCGCTGGGCCTGTGCTCCGCAACGGGAGAGGCCACAACAGTGAGAGGCCCGCGTACCGCAAAAAAAAAAAAGAGTATTGCTTTTTGTCTCAGCATCTTTCTGTGAGAGTGTTATGATCCTTCCCACCCCGACCCCAGGAGTTCATTAGGGGAAACCCTCTGAGCGGAACCCTCTGAACGCTCTGAACCCCCTTCTCTCTCTGACTCCCTCCTACCAGAGCACCAGGCCGGCTTTGAAGGGCTTCAGGCCGAGGAGTGCGGCATCCTGAACGGCTGTGAGAATGGCCGCTGCGTGCGCGTGCAGGAGGGCTACACCTGTGACTGCTTCGAGGGCTTCCAGCTGGACACGGCCAACATGGCCTGTGTGGGTAGGTTTGGAATCAGAGTGGCAATGCCCAGGGAGCAGGACGGCCCTGCTGGCTCCATGTGGAAAAGTCAGACTGGCCCACTGCTCACTGAGGGTACAGGACTGAGCCTAGCTGGGAGATCCACTGCTGCCCCCTAGCAGGCCTGCCGGGCTCCAGGCCGAGGGGTCTACGCTGTGTTTAGATAGCCCTTTCCATGGAGGTTCCCAGATAGAAGAAAGGCAGGGACAAGACAGCATGTTCACAGTATGGGCCCACTATCACCGGCTTTGTATCCGTAAGTTGCTTCCTTTTGGGCAGTGGCTTTATCCTCCGGCCGCCACATCTAGGATTCCACTGCAGGGCAGGGGTCAGGGCTTAGTGGCCAGAGGGGCAGAGGCAGCAGGCCGGAGGCACGTGGGCTCCCTACAGCTCTCTCTTCCCTCTCCTCCTCTTAGATGTGAATGAATGTGATGACTTGAACGGACCTGCAGCACTCTGTGTCCAAGGTCACTGTGAGAACACGGAGGGCTCCTACCGCTGCCACTGCCCCCCAGGTTATGTTGCCGAGGCAGGCCCCCCACGCTGCACCGCCAAGGAGTAGCGGCGAGGGGTCAGTGCAGGCGGTTACCTGGAAGTGGGCCCTGGCCACAGGCGGGGCCTTGAGGAAGCTCTCCTAGTTGGGGAGACGACACAAAGACACCGGGCAGGAGGCCCTGCAGCCAGCTCCCAGCCAGCCTCACCTGCTTTTCATCTCCCCCAGCTTCGGCTCTGCCTGTGAGCTTCTGTCACCACCTCCACACCGCCATGCCCTTGCTTGGCTCAACCACCACCAAATGCTTTAATGCTTCAACCACTGGCCGTGAGGCCCAGTCTGCCATCTGTCCTGGCCTTGCTATGGGATGCTTACCAAAGGATGGCCCTGAACCAGCCCCTCAAGCTGTGCAAACATGCAAGGTCCTTCGGCCTCACACTGCACACACCCTTTTCCAGCCATGATCCACGTATCATCCTGATGATTCCACACCTGGATCAGAGGCTGTATCTGCCCTGGGATGGTCCTTCAGAATCTATCAAGCAAAAAAGGATTGGGGGGAGTTTGGGGAGTGACTCCAATGCCTCCTCCCAAGAACCATCACCACCACTCGGCAAATCTGGTCTGGGCCAGTTGTGCCACATCTCCACCTTGTTGCCAGTTCTGTGGCCCCGGGGAGGGGAAGAAGATCCCCTCATCTCAGAGAAACAAGACTGATACTATATTGCTAGTAAGAGACACAGATGAAGGGGAGCAAGGAGCCTGAGAAAGCAGCAAAAAGGCAATGTAAAAAAATATGGGGAGTTGATAAAAAAAAAGGGGGGGAGCCAGGGCTTTATACAAGTCTAAAGAAAATATTCAGTAGCTTCAGGTAAATAAACATTCAGAATATACCCAGCAATAGCTCCTGTACACCACAGCAAGGGCTGCCACAAAGCAGGGTGCCCACCTCAGAAGACCTCTGTTAAATACATACTGCTTCTTACAGGAAACAAATCTCTCCTGGGCTCTCCTTTTGTGGACACCAGTTTGATGTGCTAAAAATAAAGAGGTCTATTTTCTAGCTTATGAAATACAGTGTAATCTTGTTTAGGGGAAGCGAGATTTCCTACGTTGTTTCTTCTCTCTACTCAGAGGCCTCTGTCCTCTTCCCCTTCATAAAACGGCTGGCTGGCATCCCACTGAGTTTACAACTAGAGACTCACTCCAACCTTGGCTAGCTGGGAGTTTAAAACCACGGTGGAATAAAGAAATGTACATCTGGGCTCTTCTGTTTTTGTTTTTATTTCATATTAAACCAAATTTATAAACCAAATTTCTTGGCTGAGTCTAAATGTTAGAGATGAGGCTGTGCTACCCCCTCGCCAGCTCTGCCGATAGCCTATGATTGAGTTCCAATATCCAATAGGAAAAGGTTCTTTCCTCTTCTAAGACAAAGAAAGCTCTGACTTTGCATTTCTCTGATGAATGGCAATGTAAATGAACAAGGCTCTGTGTGCCTGAAGACATGGAGATGAATGCTCTTTTCTTAATTTAATCTGTCCTGTCCTACCTGCTGCTCTGTCAGCCATCACAAAATAACTTATTGAATGCTTGCTATGTGCCAGGCCTGTGTTGAATGCTGTACACAAATTTCATTTAATCATCCAACAATCCTACTTACTACTTTTATTCCCAATTTACAGATGAGGAACTTGGACGCACAAAGCTTAAATAATTTCTTCTATCTAGGTCACTATACTAGTTGAGATGTTCTCAGCAGACAAAAATATATAGTTCTTAAACATATGAAAATATTCTGACCTTCATTCATAATAAAAAGAAATACAAGTTAAAACTACACTGAGACACTTTTTTAAACTGTCAGATTGGCAAAGATTCAAGTTTGTTAAAACTCCTAGTTGGCAAGCACCTGGGGAAAGAGGTACTCACGTACATAGCTGACAGGAGTATATATTGACACAACTTCTGAAGAGGATAATATGGCAGTGTCTTTCAAAATTATAAAAGCACTTACTCTTTAAATCAGTAATTCCACTTCTCGGAATTTAACCTTCAGATATATTCTTACCAAATGAAAAATGACGTATGTAAGAGGTTATTTACTATAGCATTATTTGTAATAGCAAAAGGTTAGAAGCAATTAATTGCTATGGAGCCCTAATAAGAAAAAAAAAAGTGGCTCTAAATGCCTGGGTAAGATTTCCAAAATAGGTTAAGGGAAAAAGGAAGGTTATCCAACAAAGTGAAGCCTACGCTGCTATTGCTATTTCTCTAAAACAGAGGGGGTAAAGGATCAGATATCTGCTAACCTCATCCTTGCCGCTCCACCTCACACGCTGTATTTCAGAGAACTCACCATTCCTCAATATACCCTTCGGGAAGTGCACTTCCTTAAATGCCGTTCCCACTGCTCCTCCTCCCAGCCCTCGCCTTCCTGCTCGCCCTTCCCGCGATAGTTCATGCATATACACATACTTCCTTGTATTAGAAACACAAATGGCATACCGTGCATGCTGTTCTGCACTTTTTTACTTAATACATACTTGCACATAAAGGGCTGTCTCATTCGATTTGATAACTGCATACGTCTCCACTGAACGGATAAATCATAATTTATTTAATCAGTCCCCTATTAATGGATATTTCCATTGTTTCCTATCTTTTGCTATTAAAAATAATGCTGTAATGAACATTCTTGTGCATATGTTATTTCACATTATATCTACGGAATTGTACCTGTGGGCTAAATTCTTAGAAACAAGGGTAGTTGATGGGGAGGGCAACAGAGTGGATGGGCACAGGACTGGGAGACTTTTCACTGTATTCCCTTTTGTGTCTTTTTGAATTTTGTACCATATGTCTTACCTATTCAAAAATAAAATATTTTTAAATACAGCTGCTGGACATAGACTGCTTAAATGCTCCCTCTCTTTATATACTTATCTGACTATATTTTACAATTAAAGCCAGATGATAATTATTTCAAAACTTCTTAAAGCAAACGTCCTTTAAACAGCCCTGCGGCATTTCTGTGGAGAAATGGCAAACAAGGATTTTAAAAGAGCAACCATAAACATCAATGCAAGATATCTAGAAAAGTAGAGGAGTTTCCTGCTTTTGAGACAAACACGCAAGGCCATGATAATGTTGCAAGGGACAGTGTTAGGCTCTGCCCACTGCAGGGTGTCAGTTCAGGGCCAGAGTTCACGAGAGGGCAACCCCATGACAGTCAGTGCTGCCCACTTCTCTGTATAGGATGCTCCTGCCAAATATCGACCCTCCACTCACGCTTTATGACAAAAGACCAAAAGAATGGGGCGCACTGCTCAGAAGAAAAGTTAGAGAAAGAAGAGTATCTTCTTGGACACCTACCTTAGTAGTCCTTCCTAATCTCTTACTTCTGAATCCCTTGTAACTGGTCAACATTCCCAAAGAAACTAAGGGTGGGTGGGACACCTATAGCTTATATACCACGGGTCACTATCCATCATGTAACTGAAGAGTATGACTCCGCAACAAGGAAAGATCTGGATGTTGACCAAGAAGCCCCCCCTTTTGAGCCAACAACATAAAGATTCACACATAAAGCAGAGGGAGGGCTCCTGTGCCTTCAGTTCTTACACAATTATGTTTGGCTACGGCAATGGTGGGGCATGTTGCCCCAGGCAGTCACTAGCTTATGAAGTCAAACAAAACCAATTCTGCAATAAATAGCGTCTTGATAACCTCCCCTCAAAGTAATAGGGAGGCAAAAAAATCTTCCAGCTGATACTGGAAGAGTATAACATTTTCCTAAATGAACTGCACAGTGAGCAAAATTTGTGAAAACGTGTGCTGGCTTTTACGGCCTGCCAGGAAGAGGGCATCTGGTCAGAAGAGCCTACAGAAGATCCTAAACCTATTTTACCACCACTTACTATTATTCCAAGCCAACTGCCCTGTCCCCTTGATGCTATCAACTCCCCCTGCCCTGTGTTCTTAAAATGTCTACATTGCCCTCCTCCAATGGGGACCTCTTGTCACCACCTCAGGTTTCCCTGTGAAGCTTTTCCAGTGCGATAAGGTGATTCCTCCCTAACCCACCCTTTGTAAACACAAAATTCCAATTCTTCCATTAATATGAGGTATTTACACATGGTCAATCAAAGAGACACTGTTCCTGCCTAACTGACCACTGGAATTTAATTGTTTTTTGAACTACAGCTATTATGCCAGTGCTAAGATCACCATATAAATAAATAACCCACAAAAATATCATGGAAGAAGAGGTTTAACACCTAAAATGTAACAAAATCTCTTTCTAACGAGGATGAAAGGCCTTAGTCTGAGCTGAAAATCTTATTAGGCCCAGGTATTGGCAGCAACTTTCAATGGCTTAGTAAAGTTACACACAGACACTTCCACAGTCGCTGCTTTCTGCCCCCTTCCATGGATATCTGCTAAAAAAAAAACTGCTCAGGTTTCTGAGTGTCCCTTTCTTTCATCTTTGTACAGACTGCACACACGATAGGTTTGTTTTCTCTAAGTCCTAGGTTTTCCCATATTGAAAATTAAGTATGAAGTTTCTGTCTCAGCTATTTTGTCTCTAAATTCTGTATTTCTATTTTTCTAATGGTAAATTCTTTATCGAATGACCTTAATTCCAATCCAGTCTAGAAAAATTTCAATCCAGTCCAGAAATGCAAGATTTGCCAACATGAACTTTTAGGCTCTCGAGGAAAAGATGGGTTTAACCAATAATCCTTACAGAATCAACTTGGTTGTGGTTTCCCCAGCATTAGCATTCATTAATCATTTGTCATGGTGGTGGTGTTTTTATCTTTTTTTAGTTGTCTGTCCATGCAGTTCTGGCTGCCCCAGCTCCGTCACACACATACCACGATTATTTCTAGCTCTTTAGCTTATTTAAGTGCTTTACCAAACAAGTACTTTAAAATTCATTGGAATTTGTAGCTAAAAAGCTCTTCTTTCAGTGACTCTAAAGTAAGGTTACCAAGTTTAACAAGTAAATATACAGGATACCCGGTGAAATTTGAATCTCAGATAAACAACAAATAATTTCTAGTATTCACTGAGACACACTTATACTAAAAATTATTTGCTATTTATCTGAAATTCATATTTAAATGGGCATCCTGCATTTTATCTGGTAGTCCAAACTAAAAAAAAAAATCCCCAAGTATCTATTATCTATGCCAACAAAGGGACCACTTCCTGCTATGCAATGAAACCAGAAACATTTTACACCATAAGGTAAGTGAAGCAACATATTCTAAAAAGATTCAGTCACTAAAGGATCAAAGAAGCTTAAAATGTCTGTGTGAATATGGAGTATGAGGCTATTTTTCAAACAATTCAAGTATCAGTGAGGTTTAGGTCCAAGTTTTCTGGGTGATGGGCAATTGGTTTTGTGAATCTAGCAGATTCATGAGTATGAGAGGAAAATGTATCTGCTGTAACAAATGGGAAGCAGAGAATGGGCTGCATAGAAAATAAGGGTAAGTCAACTAGCACATTCAGGAAGGATGAGATGAAAAAGATAACATTTCATTTGCCTTTTTCATCCTCTCTGGCCTAGTAACCAGTGTTCAACCTACCCAATCTATGACCCTGATCCACAACACAAGTAATTAAGGACTTTCTTTAAAATGAAGCTTTTACACACAGCTATACACATATGTACAAGTAGCTCTGAAGGCCAGAGAATTCCAAATTCTGGAACCTTGGAGGCTCTACAGATGATACTGGTTTCAACAAGCTACTAAATCTTACGTAATAGCATCTACAGGCTTGGCCTTACAACTGTGTGGGAGAAATTAACTCAAGAGTAAAAGCTTCACATTCTGAAAATAAATAGTGGTGAAACACAGCATTCCTGGATTGAGGGAAATGAAACTGTGAGAGGGACATGATTGGAAGGAAACCTCTAGAATTATTCTAATCCCAGGTTCCTCAAATCCGTACAGATGATGGTAATCTCTGGGTCACCTGTCATCACATCAAAGTTTGACAGAGAAGGATGACCCACAGGAGCAGCCTTGCTGTGCTTGAGGATTGTTCAACACTTGAAATGAGCTTCGGATCAGTTCTTGGCTGAAGTCCACATGGGCCCCTTTCACGAAGGCCAAGCTATCAGAGTCAACCACCACTCTTGCCCCACCCTGTTCAAATACCCTGAAAAGATGGGAGGAAGGCATTAATGTATATCATACACACCAAAAACATAACACCCTCTGAGCCCAGAGATGCACATCCTCTGTTTTCTGAAATACAGAGGAAGCTTCCCTTATTACCTCTAACAGGTGCTGATCTTCTCTAAGGCAAAAAGATTCAACGGAATGAATACTAGGAAATGTTTAGAGGTTTAAGCCTGGAATCTTTCTAGTCCAGCCTGACCCTCTACCAACTACCCTATGCACCTAGACGGGCCAGTTTTCCTCCTATGACTTAGTTATTTTGAATCAAGACAACAAATCTTCACTGTATCCCCACTGTGTGAGAAGGGTGATGTTAAATTATCCTTAGCAAACGTTTTAAATGTGGAATAAAAGTGCACCTTAAACTGGAGACACTTTTATCCCTCCTGCACATTCTCTGGGAACCCACCCCTTTCTCCTTGCCTGTCGTCGGGGTTGATAACTGTATCCAGTGAAAATTTGTACTGGAATCCGGAGCATCCACCTCCCTCCACCTCCAGCCTGAGGAATTCTGACCCTTCGGTGATTTCCAGAAGCCTCTGAAATGCAGGAAGGGGGGTCAAGAATGCCAGGCAAGGGGAGAGAGAAAGGTGGGCCAAGGGGAGATCCCCCCACTCCCGGCCCTCGCCCGCCACCGCTGCCCCGCGTCCGGCCTCTTACCTGGACGCAACTGTCGGTGAGGTGGATCTGCCCTTCGCCAGCTTCGGGGCTGGAGGACGACAGTTCCCGAAGCGCCCGAGGTCCGCGAGAGGCCGCGAGGAGCCTGCTGTGCAAGGGGGGAGGGTGAGCCTGGGAGCAGAGAGGCACCTGGCGCCCTCCACCTGGACAGCCTCAAGCCAAACCTGAAGTCCCTCCACCTGGACAGCCTCACGCCAAACCTTCACCTCCCCCGCGAGCCTTAGTTTCCCTTTAGTCCTGGAGGCGCAGAACCAAACACCCTTCCCAGGTGCTTTTCTGGGCTTGGTACCTGCCCCCTGGCCAGAGAGTGACTGCTCTCAGGGCCATAGCGATTAACCTCAACCCTCTGACGGCCGCCATTTTCTTTCACAAGCACCGCCCCTCGCATTGTCCCAATCCCCTTCTGCGTCTGGGCCTCGGGAAGCGGGATCCACAGAGACCCCGCCTCTGAGCACACCTATTGGGTGGTGCAGGAGGAGGGGGGATTTGATTGGCTAGAAATGCTCCCGTTGCGGAAGCATTTGTGGGACTCACCCACAAAGCCGGACGGAGCATTGGAGAGAGGAGCTGGGCGGGAGGGAGGTGGAAGCCAGCTGGCCCGGCAGCAAAGCGGACTGGATGGGCGGGGTTTGCGAATGTCTGGGACCCTGTGTCTGGCTCCCTGGAGCCGGGGGCGGGGCGCGGGCAGGCCTCGGACCCGGTTGCTGGTGACCGGTCGCCTGACTGGGCTCCTCCCCCGGCCCGCCCCTGAAGGTTTATCTTGTGACCGCGGAATCTGGTTCTTCGTTCCTTGAGCTTGCAGTCTTAGCTGCGATGCGTTTCTTGGGCGCCGCGTTCCTGTTCCTGGCACTCAGCGCCTCCGCCCTGGCCGAGCCGGTGCATTTCAAGGACTGCGGTGAGCCCCGGGGCCAGCCTGAGGTTCCCGCACCCTCTGCGGGAGACCCCGACAGAACCCGGTGCTAAGATCTCCGAGCTAGGTTGGGTGGGTCCCCCGGGCCGCCAGGCTCAGCCTCGGACCCCTCGTGGAGTGGGCTGGAGTGGGTTGGGGTAGGGGACAGGGTGCTGGCCTGGATGAAACCCGACCACTCACTACTTTTCTCCTTCCTTGGAACGCGTGTTTGGGATCCCAGCACATTCCTGGAGGTGGGCCTTTTGCTGAAGTTTCCTAAAGATTGTAGGGCAAACAACCGAAGGTCCATGTGCAGCGTTGGGCGTAAGGGGTGCGGCGCAAAACTGCTTTTTATTTATGCCTTGTGCCTTGGATGTCCTCTGCCTCTCCACTCCTTTTGCTTTTTTAAACTTCCGTTTTGCTGATAAGTCGAAAGTCAGTTCTCCTTTTCATGAGTTATTCCGTTAGGGCGTCCTTTGGGCTATGGAATTTTGTGATTCTTACCAGTTTTCCTCTCCTATTTATAAAACTCATGTTGCTGGTCACAACTTGTGATGCATAACCCTCTCATGCAGCTATGGTTGGAATCTTTGTTGAGAAACATAACAGGGGGTAGAAATTGTGAGCTCCTTCAGTCAAGTCTATCAAATTGTTTGAGCAGAACTTTTCTGAAGTGCAGAGGTGTAATAATAAATGAAAGAGGCATGAAACTGATTTTATAAAATTTATGAGCTGGAAGGAAACTTGGAGATGCTATAGTCAATCATTGAATTCCAGAGATGTTAGGTTACTTACCCAGTCACACAGCAGAATGGCAACCAGAATAAATTTGCTCCTTCATATCCAGTGCCCAGGTAATAGTAACTGCTTAAGAAATATTTGTTGGGAAAGTAAATGAGGGAAGAAATACTCTTTCCACCATATCTCCAAAATTCATGTTGAGGCAAAAGCAAAGTTGGGGGCTAGGAAACAGGAGTGATTAAGGAATAAAAATTGCTGGCCTATTTATACTTAACAAATGCTGTTCCACTGAACTAGGAGACTGGCATTTGAAAGATCCTATTATCACCTCAAATTACTGCCTTTCTCTCCACTAAACTTAGTGGCCAACATTTGGATGAAGACACTGTTAACTTTATTGTCACTCAACTCTCACAATCTATTTTACAGATGAGGAAACAGGCACATTAAGGTACTTGCCCAAGTTCTTACAGCAGTAAGGAACCAGGTTCCTAGTAAGCAGTAGGAAACTAGTGGGTGTTTGTGAGTCACTCTGGGTTTCAACAGTAACATTAACATTAAAAAAAAAGGTGGGGGGGACTCGCCTGTTGGTCCAGTGGTTAGGGCTCCACGCTTATACTGCAGGGGGCAGGGGTTTCATCCCTGGTCAGGAAACTAAGATCCTGCAAGCCGCGGCGCGGCCAAAAAAATTAAAAAAAGAAAAACAACTAAGGAAACTAAATCCTGACATTGTTCTGCTCATGTGAATAAAGCAGGTGTTAGACCTATGGCAAAAACCTCTTAAGGGAAGGAGAGTTTCAGTTACAGACTTTCAATTTACTTTTGAATTGGGAAATACAGTGTAAAAACTTCAGTGCCCACATCAAAAGGTTTTTTGAGTCCCACTCTATGCCCCCTTTCCCTGAAGTGGTATTTCCTCGAGTGAGAAATGGGGCCAAGCGAACTAGTTTTGCAATTTTTGCAGGTTAGGACTGAGAAGTTTGCTCTATTGACACTGGAAGTCCAGGAACATCTTGTCAGCAAGAATAAAACTGGATGAAGGAGCTACAAGTACTGCCCTCTACTCAGTTCTTACTAGATCATGTGACCCAGCCTTGAAAGAAACTAGAAGTTGAAAGTTGAAACTAGAAGTTCAGCATAAGCACTGATTTTCAATAAGTTGTTGACTAAAATTCCAGATATTTTCTTTCCTGGCCATAGACGATAGGACAGAGTGGAAGAGAGTGCTTAAAGAAGAGAATCTTGTATTTATTGTTTGAGAACTTTGCCATGATGGAGAAGCAAGTTGGTGATAGGGAACTGCTAAGTACGATTTACAGACCTAGCTGAAGCAGTGTTAGTCAACACGATGCAACTCTTCCACCCAAGAGCAGGCAGATAATGTGCTCTCAACCTGCCTTTTCCTTTCTGTCTTCATGCATTCTACTTTTGAGACAGAGTCCATTCTATTGTCTAGATCCATAATTTCTGCCCACAAAGTAAATTTGAGGTGAGAGGCTCACCCTTTGTATGAAAGGGAAACTTGCTAACCCACCCAGGAGCAGCTACTCTAGATTGAATTCATGGACTAAATCCCAATATGATAGTAATAGTGAATACCTATATAGTATTACTATGTTCCAAGCACTTATTTCAGAGCTATATGTGTATTAGCTCACCTACCCTATGAGGTAGGTACCATTATTAGCCCCCAGAGAGGCTAAGTATCTTGCCTTAAGGTTCCATAGTAAGTAATGGAGCCAATGAGATTTCAAAGCCAGATGTCGGATCCCAGAGTCTAGCTGTCAGCAGTGGTATATGAGTGGTGGAGCTTAGGCTTACCCTGTTGTTTACTTGCATTCTCTCCCATTCAGCTGTCTGGTTTCAGGGGCCTGGATGAAGTAAGGAGATTCTTACAGATTTGTACTTAACCTTTTTTGGTCGAGGTATTTTTGTCCTTGTTCCAGAGTAGAGTGTACTACAGATGCATGCTTGAGATTGTTCTCATCGGGAGGAGTATACAAAGCTCAGAGACCACTGATTTGGAGAGCTACCAGGACAGGATTGAAAGATGGTAGGGAAAGGCAGTTAGGGAGCAGCCAGTCTCAAGATTCCAAACGGAAACAGTAGCGGTGCAACCTGAGCCATCGCTTATGCCAAGTGTGCTGCTTTAAAATCCTGTGTCAGGATGGAAGGAAGGGTGGGGATGATTTCCCCTGGAATAGCCCTCCCAGGATGTATAGCAGGGGAGCTGACTAGGTATACTCAATAATTTCTTTAATTCCCTTTCACCTGTCAAATGTGAACAGTTTCCCGGGGACCATGGATGGTCGGAGAAAGAACTCGCCCCCATTGGGAAGGCAGAGCACCTTCCCGTTAGGTAAGAGACAGCCTAGGAGGTTTGTTTTCCCACCCATTTCAAAAAATTTTTCTTCTTTTGCAGGTTCTGGGGTCGGAGTTATAAAGGAAGTGAATGTGAACCCGTGCTCCACCGAACCCTGCCAACTGCACAAAGGACAGTCTTACAGTGTCAATGTCACATTCACCAGTAGTGAGTAAAAGTGGCTCTTACCTTCAAATTCCTCTTAAAGCGTAACATCAATCTCAAGTATTGGAATAAGTGTGGGAATATGAGGGAGGGGAATTGCAGTCAGGAATTCTGTGACCTCCCTCTCAATGGGCAAAGCTTGGATTCACTATGCTCCCTTCTCATACTGGGTTCCCATATGCCTATTTCTCAGAATCCATAGTTGCCAGACTCCCTTTGAGCAAACAGGGGGATTTCCATGTTTTCACAGGTCAAAGAAGACAGCTTGGCTTCTCCGTGCCCTGTTTTTGGTTCACATTGTACAGTGGATTTCATGGAGTGTCAACTCTGTTTAGCTACTGACTGCAGGGTGTTAGTACAGACCCCAACCCTGTAGACTCTGGAACGCCTCCAAAGTGTTATTTCAAGCAATATATCTTCTGGCTGTTAAGTCTATATTCTGCCTGAAAATATAGGAACAATTAATATTTAGCCTCTGTAAGGTTTGGGGAACTCACTGGTGACCCAAGAAACAATCAAGAAGCTTTCTTCTTCAACTTGAAGACATGTTATTGGAACTTGTTTCTTTCTGGTACCACATTCATTTCCTTCAGATTCCCAGGAATCTAGACAATGTGAAAATCTCTGTTTCTAGAAAGAGCATCTACCTTGAATCTTTCCCTCATTTTCTATCCTATGGAACTAGACTAGACAGACTAATTAGGAACTTTGAGATTTCTGTCATCTCTCGTTTGTAAGCCTAAAGACAGCTCTAAAGTCCTAGAGTTGTTCTCTCTCCTGGACAATACCCTGTCCCCTCTATTGTTCCAAACCAAAAAAGTACCTTCTAAACAAAAGTAATTCCCAACCCAGACAGAAAGAAAGAAGCAGAGCCAATGCTCTGGATCTCCAGAAGAACCTAATAGTGCATAACTCCAGTTGCCCTAATTTTAGTATATTTATTCCTCTGCCCAACTTGCAATATGGAGGGTAGAGGTTAGCAAGAAATGTTCCTCTTTCTTTTACCCAGTTTCTGAAGGGTTACTGCTTTCACTGCTGTTACAGCCCGTGGCATTTCTATGGAGACTCCTGTTCCCTCTTTCCATATTGTCTTCCATTTTATTCTTAATTTCTATCGGAATCCTTTGGACAGGGTATTTGAGAATTCAGAGACCAGTCTCCCCAAACCCTTTAAGATACGCAATACACTTTGACAGAATCTGATGTAAATAGTAAACAGAAAGTTTACCACCAAAAATCAGTTAGCTTGTTCGATAAAGTTATTTCTCCATCCAGGTGCCTCTGATTCTCCTGAGAAACTATGAAGGCAGTGAAGAGCAAGGTGGGGTCAACAGCAAAAAAAACAGCCCCCACTGACTGCTTTTTTTTTTTTTTTTTTGTATAATTCAGTAATTTTTCAAGTTTCAGAGTGAATGCTTACTGTATAGCATTCACAGAGGTACTAAGTATAACTCCAAAGAGAAATAGACCCTAGGAATTAAGAGGTACAGAATTTGGTTTGCTATCCCAGCAACGCCGTTGCTTGAGAATATGTCTGAATTTTTTATTTACAGTTTGGAAATAGGCAGTTTCCATCACCATCTTACTCTCTTTTTTTTTCTCTTAGGCACTCAGTCTCAAAGTAGCAAAGCCGTGGTGCATGGCATTGTGATGGGCGTCGCAATTCCCTTTCCTATTCCTGAGCCTGACGGTTGTAAGAGTGGAATCAGCTGCCCCATTGAAAAAGACAAGACCTACAGCTACTTGAATAAACTACCCGTGAAGAGTGAATACCCCTCTGTAAGTGACATTGTAGTTGAGGACACCAAAGGTCCTGTGACTAGATTGGAAATCTGAGGAGAGGGGGCAGGAAGAAAAGATTAGAATAGGAATCCTTCATCTCTATGAGGAAGAGTTGGACACCTGGGAGAAAGGAGTGTAGGAATCTTGAGCTGGGGTGGAGAGTTTTCACTGTGTCCCTTTGTTCTTCGTCTCTTGCTTAATGGTCAGCCTGGGCCTAACGATGCCTTTTTTATATACCGTATTTCACTGGATTCTTGTGACCACCTGTGTAGAGGTGATACTATCCCCATTTTACAGATGAAGAGATGTTAGCCTCCAATGCTATGCAATATGAACAGAGTCCATTCTGCCAAGAATTACAGCCTAGATTGAGACCCAGGTCTTGTGATTCCAAAACCTGTGCAATGTTACAAGATTTTAGCTAGGTACCAAATAGTTCAAGATTTCAAGTAGTCAGAGCATTGTCATCAGAAAAACTTGGTTTCTCCATTAATCTCTTAACAAGAAAGCAGTAATTTATTAGGTCCATAGGAGAGCGGTGGCTTTTTCCTCTGCTTTCTCTCCTCCGCCACCACCACCACCCCCAACCTTCACCTCTGACTCGCCCTGCTATACCTACTTCTTTTTCTACCAAACACTTGTGAGATAGAGCCTGCTGGAATGAGCCTGTGTTAACAATATGAATCTTGATAAGAATGGAGGAAGTAAAGGAATTACTTTTTTTCCATGAAGAAAAAGAGCTGTATTTCTTTGTTGTTGTTTTTTTAAATTTATTTAATTTTTGGCTGCGTTGGGTTTTTTTTGTTGCTATGCACGGGCCCTCTCCAGTTGTGGCGAGCGGGGGCTGCTCTTCGCTAAGGTGCGCAGCTTCTCACTGCAGTGGCCTCTCCCGTTGCGGAGCATGGGCTCTAGGCGCGCAGGCCTCAGCAGCTGTGGCATGTGGACTCAGTAGTTGTGGCTCCCGGGCCCAGCCGCTCCATGGCATGTGGGATCTTCCCAGACCAGGGCTCGAACCCGCGTCCCCTGCATTGGCAGGCGGACTCTCAACCACTTCGCCATCAGGGAAGTCCCTAGAGCTGTATTTCATTTTTTCTTTTTTTTTTTTTGGCGGTATGCGGGCCTCTCACTGTTGTGGCCTCTCCCGTTGCGGAGCACAGGCTCCGGACGCGCAGGCCCAGCGGCCATGGCTCACGGGCCCAGCTGCTCCGCAGCATGTGGGATCCTCCTGGACCAGGGCACAAACCCGTGTCCCCTGCATCGGCAGGCGGACACTCAACCACTCGCCACCAGGGAAGTCCCTAGAGCTGTATTTCTTAAAAGGCGATCAAGTAGAACCAGGAGCAGTCTGGCCTTTTATTTCCTAGAAACAGCAAGTAATTAAAGGACATTCTAAAAAGACTCAAATATAGGGAGTCTGTGCTTAAGTGGTATCAGGGACCCTAAAGGTCAGGAAGAGATTTGTAGATTAATTTGCAGAGCAGCCATGTAATCATGGGCATATCTAAGCCTCTAGACACTAGAGGCTAGTGTCTAGAAGCCTCTAGACACTAGAGTGTCTAGTTAGGCCCTGATACCGAGTAGGCACTTAATATATGGTAGCTATTGTTAAGTGACATTTCATTTGTTTTTTGTTTGTTGGTTGTTGTTTTTGTTGGTTTTGCCATGCCACGCAGCTTAAGTGACATTTCATTTGAAAACCAGCTTAAACTATGTTAATGTGTGCACTAAGTGAAACAGTAGTTGATGTGTACTAGTCTTGAAAAATTTATCAAACAAGTTTCAAGAAGCTGGGTATCACTGTCATTCAAATATTGCATTCTGAAGAAACATTTTGAGTACAAAAGAGAGGTTGTAACTAAAAGCAAGTAAGCTTAAGAAAGGACTGGCAGAGTGCCAGTGCCTTATTAAGAATTAGAAGAGAGAGCCCATAGCATGAGTGTAACAAGTCAAGGCAGAGATCTCTAAGGGGGTATATTATTGAAGAAAGAAAAAACAGTTTGGGCTTCCCTGGTGGCTCAGTGGTTGAGAGTCCGCCTGCCGATGCAGGGGTCATGGGTTCGTGCCCCGGTCTGGGAAGATCCCACATACCGCAGATCAGCTGGGCCTGTGAGCCATGGCCACTGGGCCTGCACATCCGGAGCCTGTGCTTCGCAACGGGAGAGGCCACAACAGTGAGAGGCCTGCATACCGCAAAAAAACAAAACAAAACAAAACAAAAACAGTTTAAGGGCATTAATCAAAACTGTATTGCCACAAAGGTCATTGTCCCTGAAAGTATTCATACAACCCTAAACTTCTTTGAACATCCTTTGTGCTTTGACATTTCATTTTCCAACTAACAAGTAAGTTTCCTGACACCTAGGAATCTAACTTTTTACTCTTCATACTTCATAGTTAAAGTTGGAAAAAGCTGGATCAGGTTGTCAAAATGCATGTGAAATTGTTTAAATGTAAAATTATTTTTCATGGATGGCTTTATTATTTTTTTAATTAATTCATTAATTCATTTATTTATTTTGGCTGCGTTGGGTCTTCGTTGCTGCGCGTGGGCTTTCTCTAGTTGCAGCGAGCAGGGGCTACTCTTCGTTGTGGTGTGCGGGCTTCTCATTGCGGTAGCTTCTCTTGTGAATCATGGGCTCTAGGCACACGGGGTTCAGTAGTTGTGGCTCACAGGCTCTAGAGCACAGGCTCAGTAGTTGTGACACACGGGCTTAGTTGCTCCGCGGCACGTGGGATCTTCCCCATCAGGGCTCAAATCTGTGTCCCCTGCATTGGCAGGCAGATTCTTAACCACTGCGCCACCAGGGAAGTCCTGGCTTCATTTATGTACCATTGATCTCAGAGGGAAAAAATGCTTTTGAAATTGTATTTGAGAAGCTAACTGCTAACACCAAATCCTAGGTGTAACTTGGTTTGCCCTTCTAAGCTAAAGGACACGGGCTGTGCCCACATCCCAAACAGCCTTCATGGTGGCGCGACTTAAGAAGAAAAGGATGAGGAATTAGGCAGTTTGTTACAATTTACATTTAGGATTCATAGTTAAACCCATTCTGGATTGAGGTGAGGCTCTAGTTTCATTTTTCCCAATTCTTTTTCTCTTTCTCCAGATAAAACTGGTGGTGGAGTGGGAACTTAAGGATGACAACGACCAACGTCTCTTCTGCTGGCAAATCCCAGTACAGATTGAAAGCTAGAGCTATTTGATGCCAATATGTCCGTCTGGGGGTGAGAGAGCACGGGTGGAGGGAGAGGAGGAGAGATCAAGTCTAAACTAAATCAGTGCCATAAGATGAAAGGAATTTCTAGACTGCCATTCTAGCCTCTCAACCTCCAAAAGCATCTAAGACCCTATTTCCTGAGAGCTCAGAACTGTCGCCCCTGCATTATCCTTTGTAAAAGGGTTGAAGGAAGGAAGAGAAAGTGAGACTGTAGGGATTGATTTAATTGTCTTCAGGGAGAGTTTTTTGTTTGTTTGTTTTGGTTTGATTTTTGCTTTTGGAATAAGGAGGGTCTAACCAGACATGATCCAAATGAGGCTGCTTGGGGGATATTGGATAACTTGCCCTAGGGTTACTAGCCCTTGCAGCAAAGCACGGGTTCCAAACCACATCCATCTAGGTGGGATATCACATCTGCAAGTTCCTCATCTCCACGTGCCTCGTTGAGTTCAGTGCATCTGGCCAATGAGCTTCCTCACCTCCAGCTCCGCTGCTTCACTGGCCATGACTTGCTCTGCAGTGGTGTGCAGCGTGGTAGTGGAGGGGAGGTATTCTACAACAGAAATTCTCTGCAGTTAGCTCATGTCTCCTTTACTATCTTAGGTGGTTTTCATTAAATGCATCACTTGATTAGCAGATGTTTGATTTTTTTTTTTTTTAACAACACTAACTTGTGGCTTCTTTATGCACCTGGAAATGTCCCTTTGAATAAATAAAAACTCGTCAATCTTTTCTTCTGCATTTGGGCTGTGGACACCTGCTTCTTTCACAGAGTATGTTCCCCCAGATCCGTGGTAGGTGGACACCTGGTCCCGTGGTCCCAGAGTGCAGTACTGTAAAGACATGACTTTCAGAAACTCCCACTTCTCCCTTTCACACAGTTAGGCCTCGCCTCTATCTTACACAAAACGACCTTGTTTGCTTCACTTTGTACAGTCTTATACCACCAAGTGTGCTTGAAAGAAACAGTGAAAGCAAACATCACCTAGTTGAATAACAACATCTGCAGGGTCAGGGGAACTGAATTTGGGGTTGAGGCGGGGAGTAGGAAGTTACAAGTTGGCATAAGCACAGCAATCTTTGGGAACCTCCTGCCTTGAAGAAAGCCTAGAAGCTTAAAGATGAAATGTGAAGTTGCAGGAAGTAATGGCTAGATTATTTAAATCTTGGAGTGTCCTGCTCTTGAAGTACAAGTATAATCATGGGGCATATATTTTGCTGTTTTGAATCAGTGTACTATCAATCAGGTTTTAGCTGTCACAGAGATTACAGCCCTATTCGCAAAGGAGTTGGGTAATGTGGAAGGTCATCTCTTTTAGTCTGGGGTGCTAATGCAGCAAATAAGTCATTTGGTCCAGTTCTTTTCATCCTACTGATTTCACTAGATTTCTTGGATTTCTTTGGCTTGTGAGTTTCCCAGGAAAACCACCAGGGGACAGCAATAGATTGGGAAGAATGTTATCAACCGCCAAGATTTCCTAGTTAATTCCTGGAGCCATTCAACCACTGTACTTGTGTATCCTATCACATTGTGTCTAGAGGGACAGCCCACTCTGTCTCCGCATGCTGAACCCTGGGTATATCAAACTTAAATGGATTCCAAAGGTGGTTAACTGCTGTAGTTTCTGGCTTCAGACTGCCGGTAGTTGGATCCTGGCTTCACCAATCAGTAGGATAACCAGTATGATCTTTAAATCCCTTAACTTTTCTGTGTGTCAGTTTCCTCATCTGTTAACTAGAGTTAACAACAGTAGAGCTGTGAGGATTAAATGAAGCGATGCATGTAAAGCATTTAGAATGACCCCTGGCACATTGTACATAATCAGTAAATGTTAGCTGCATTCCAAGAGACAGACATTGCCCCTCATCTAGGTATAGCAGGAAAATCAGAAGGTTCAATCTGATGTGTGATCATACGTCACCTCAAAAGTGAGGCAATCCTCTATGCACAGGAACTTTCTCATGTGCCTGGAAAACCTCAGTTCTCATATGCGTCTGCTCTCACCCTAATCCCAGAAGACTCTCATGTCATTGAGCTCCTTTGAGGCTAACAACTGCCTGCCCTGCATTTTGTACTTCTGCCCTCATATGTTGAAGGAAGACAGAAAAAAAGCAGTTCCACTAGTGTATACCCTTCTGTTAGAGCAGAAGGGTCATGCAACAGCTTAGAACTGTTTACCAGCCATTGTGAGGCTACATGGAGCCTGCAGCAGTGAGCTGGGTAGGGCTCCCATGGAGGGATTAGTTTGAAAGGTCGCCTTCTGTACAGAGGGTTTGCGGGCAGCCCCCTCAAAAAGGTCATGCTCTTTCCTGTGATGCTCTCACGCTTTTCTAGTCCACTGAGCAAGCCATGGAGGCTTAGACGGCTCCTCTCTTGCGTGAGTTCCAGAGTAGAGAAACCCCAGACTCCAGTGGTTAAAAAAAACCTGATGCAGGCCCCTGTTTACAGAATAAAGGGAATCCAATACCCAGTATCCCCAGTTTGGGAGAGCGTTAGATGGGAGGGCTAGCATTTAGTCAAATCTTCAGGCTAATGAAAAGCAATGAGCATGGAGTAATTTCTAATCCCCTGTTTGGTTTGAAATTTTAGTTGACTTTTTAAAAGCAACAGATTGATCTTAATTATGCTTTGCGAAGGTTGATAAAACAGTCTGTTCTCTGAGAACACCCACGGGCATAGGAAAGTGGCTTGACATAGGTGGGATCCAGGCTAAGGGAAGGTGATCTGGGATTAGCCATTTACATCAGACAATCCAAAAAGCAAATATTGCTTAAATGACTGGGTTGTTGTGAGGACAGGGTCATGGTACACAGGGAGAGCATTGACACAGAGGAAAGGGTTATGTGTGAAAAATGTCGCCAAGGTGATAGTTACCTTGAACAAGTCTTTTCCCAGGGGCCCTTGGGAAAGAGATCAGGAAATAGAAGCTGGGGGATTTAAAGGCCTGAGATACTCAGCTGAGGAGGGTGAGGGTGTGTGTGTGTTGGGAATGGGAGCTGCAGTCTTGTGTGACCTGCGGTAGAAAGTGGCACAGGATCTCCACAGATGTTGCCTAAAAAAGTCTTTAGAAGAGTTGAGTCATTTTGGGTTGTTGTGTTTCCTTCTATGAAGAGAATCCCCTGGCCTATCCCTCAGATTCTAAGCTGAATCCTATTCAGTTACAGCTGTCAGTTGACTAGCAACTAAATGGTCTGGGTGTTGGTTGCCATGGAAACAGCTAAAAGGCCCATCGCTATGGGAACCTACCATGCTCTCCAAACCAGGGATTTGGTTTCTAAAAAGAAGTGGAGGGGAGGGTGGTGGATGGGGCCCAGGAGATGGGCTGCAGAGGTGGCTTGAGGGTCCTTGGAGAAGGTGGCAAAGTGGTGAGCACACATGGCTAGCTCCTTAGTGACTGGGGTGGAAGAGGGGCAGTGGTGTCTCCCACATGCTGCAGGCATTCCCTGCCTGTTCTCGGCTCCTTGCCCCATGACGCCAGAGTGCAGATGTTTGCTGTCCCAAATAGAGGAAAGGCATGAGACCCTGGGGCAGACCTAGCCCATCAGCGCTGCTCCCCTCATCTGCTGGGGCTCTGAGAGGAAAAGTCGTGGCTCCTATCTGCCTGGCAGGCTGTTCTCCACACGTCGTGTGTCCCAGATAAGCAGCCAGCAGTGAAAGGATGAGCTTAGCTCTGCCTGCCGGTGGGTTAAGCTGATAAGGAGCCTGGCAGACAAAATGAATGACTGCTGGCCTGGAATATGGCAGAGATGCTGGGAGTTGGAAGATGCCAGGTGAGGAAGCGGTAGGGCTTCTGTTCTTAGCGTTAGAGAAATGCATTACTCTGCTCTCCCCTACCCACCCACAGGCCTCTACCACAAAAAAAGGGGTACTGCAGGTGGAGCAAAATATTAAAGATGGGGTTTTGCAGAGGTTCTCAATGGATGCGCACAACAGCTATGAGATTCTTTTCTGGGTTTTGCAATCAAGGGAAATAGCTTACATCAGTGTTTAGTGGTAAGCTGACCTTTTACTGAAACAAAGACGAAACATCCTAGTGGCTCTGCCATGAATTACTGTCAATGTGTAATATAAAAATGGAAGGGATTGGGCTAGATAATCTCTAATGTCTCTGTCAGAACTAACAGCTTATGATTCATCAAGACACTGAAGGGAAGCTCAAGCACCACGGGCAAGCGGATGCAGACTAGTCACACCTGTGAGAGCAAGGACACTTCCCCGTGTCCAGAGGGGCTTAGGACAGAGACTAAGGCCAAGATATTTGATTCAGAGACCATCTCAGACAGGTTTGTCCCTGGGGACTTTCACCCGATTCTCCAGAATTCTGAGATGGGTGGTCTTGATCTTCTCTCCTCATCTCGCCTTCTCCTGCCTGCAGGCACTGGTCTTGGCCCCTCCTGGGGAGCTTTAGAGTCTAGGAGCCTGGCACCAGGGACAGATGCCATCTGCAATCTGAACCACTCCACAGGACCATTGAGCATTTCCCCAGGCTCGTAGGGAGGTTTTCACTTTTGGAACACAGCAGTTGTTTAGATTTCTATACTGTTTAAATACATACTGGGTTTCTATCCCAGCTCCAACTCTTTCCCCAGCTGATTGACGTTGGATGAGTTATTTAACTTACGTTTAAGGCTTCAATTTCCTCAGCTGTAAAACAGGAGGATAAGAGTGTCCACCCGGGGGTGGTTCTAATGATGACCCGAGGCGGTGTATGCGAAGCATTCAGCTCAGTGCCTGACTCTAACAAGTACCTGATTACTATTATCCTTCTAGATAAGAAAAGAAGGTTGCATCCATGGAAACTGCTCAGTGGCCTAGAATCACAGGCATTTGCCATGAATTTGTCTTCTAGGCTTCATTTCAGGTGCCATTCAAGACCAGTGGCCTCCTGATGGCCTCCCTGTGGTTTGCCTTCATTAAGGCCGATTCTAATCCTCTCTTTATGACACTTAACCACATTCTTTTTCATGTGTAATTTGTAATTATTGTGTCAGCTTACCTTCCTATTAGACTGTAAACATCTTGAGAATAGAGACTGCCCTTTCCTCTCTAAGTAAATGCCTAAAACTCAGCACTCAGCAATTATTTAGCAATTTTTTTTCTTTTGTTTTCTCTTTTTTATTTTTTTGCCGCTCCACAGGTCTTGTGGGATCTTAGTTCCCCCATCTGGGGTTGAACCCGGATCAGCGCTGTGAAAGCGCCAAGTCCTAACCACGGACCCCCAGGGAATTCCCATTTAGCAAATTTTTTTAATGTGGAAAAAAATGTCATGATTCTTTAAGTTTTGAATCCAACCATTTAACCCTACAGTAGCCTTGGTCTCCAAAGGGCTGGGAAGAGTAACAGTCGATTTCATCCACAGAAAGAAGGGCATGGTAGTACCCTATCCTGGGTGGGTAGCTCTAGAGCAGGACTCGGGCTCCCATCCTGTAGAAGTCAGTTGTCATCTGTGTCCGGGGCTCATTGACAACACTAGCTTGTCTCCAGCCTGCAGGCTCCCTGGCCTTGGGCTCAGGAGGAAATGTCTCCCCCTCCCTTCCTGGCAGCTGTCTGTCTTCAGTTCTGTTCTCCCAGCCTCCCGGCTGCTCTTGGCTGTCTGGGTCACGATGCCAGTTCTGTAGCTGCATGTTGTATCAGGTTGCCTCTTAGAGTTCGAGAGAAAGTGGATCTGGCTTATCCAACTCTATCCCCTCTCCGGTACGCTGAATCTCTGCAGCCTTTCGGCTTCCCTCCAGAGCTTGCCAGTGCTTGGCTCAGCAGGAACAAGGCCCATAGAGCTATCCAGAGCATCTCCAAGAGTGTGGCTGCTGAGAACCATCTCCTTTCAAGGTGGGTAAAGGAAAGCGCTGGGGTAGGGGGTAAGGCAGCAGAATGGATGTAAGAGAAAAGACTCTAGGCTGGACCGATTTGCCGTAGGATCTTTGGACGAATCATTTAACCTCTTTTAGTTAAATACATCACAGAGTTGTTGTATGGACAAAAGGAAACGACGGATGTGCACATATAGCTTGGAAATACAAAGGCTACTCATACTCAGAATATTGATATCATAGGCTAGTGGCGAGGACGGGCAATTCACCCTGTAGATTTTCCTGCTTAGTTACTGATGACTTGATGAGCTGGACATACCCCACAGAAAAACCCACAAGAAAAACAACGTCCTGGATTTGATCACTCTAAGAGCAAGTTTAAGATTTCACCACAAAACGGAAGTCTAAGGCAGCTGACTCTTCTGAAATGTTTGCTGTTAGTCCTGAGGGCATATGCAGCTAAGGCAACTGCTCATTTCCGTCATCCTCATTCCCTTGCAGAATTTATGTGGGCAGGACACTGTGCATTACTTCAACCAACGCTTACTGAGCACCTGTTGTGTGCCAGGCACTCTGCTCGGCCCGAGGGATGAAAAAAATGAGTAGGGCAAGGTCCCTGCCTTCAAGGAGCTCAGAGTCTAGTGGTAGAGGCAAGTGGCAACCCATCACGGCGATACAATGGGACAATGCTGTGACAGTCACACGTACAGGAGGCCATGGCATCCAGAGGGCAGAGCACTGAGGGCGATTTGGCCTGGAAGAGGCAGAGCCAGGTCAGTCTTCTGCTGGGAGCATGGCTGCAAATGGAGATGTCTAATATGGTACTAGATCTTTATTCATCCATCATTTATCCTTCCTTCCGTCATTCAACAAACATGTCCCTGCTCTTTGTCTTCTGAGGCTTTTTGGAACATTTATTGTAGTGAATTTACCTTCTCCTGAACTTCTTGTCTTGGTTAATTTGTTTTCACTTAAAGTTCTTCCTCCTCCGTTTACTCTGGAACTAAGTAAACATACTTGGTTATGTCCTATGTACCTAATACACATATGTGTATCTCCAGCTAAAGTTATCAATTTGGATTTTAGACTTCTGGCCTCCAACTGACCCACTTCTCCTTTCTCTGTCTATGCCCCAGCCACACTGGTCTTTCAGTTCCTCAAGTTGGCTGTGCTCCCCTCCCCCAGGCACGGGACACTTACACATGCTGTTCCCTCTGCCTGGAATGCTCCCCCTCACTTAGTTAACATTCATTTAGTTAACTCTTAGTCATCCTCCACATTTCTGCTGAAATACCTCTTCCTCCCGGAAGCCTTCCCTGACCACCTCCCCCAGATCAGAGCAAGTCCGTACTTTGCTCTACGTTCTCATGGCACCCTAGTTCCTCCCTTCCAGGCACGGTTCAAAGTTACATGCTGGTAGGATTATTTGATTAATGTCATTTCTCTCAATAACTTGTAACCATCATCCGGAGAGAAAACATTTCTATTTTGCTCATCACTAGATGCACAGTGTCTAGCACAGCTCAGTCTGAGGAGCAGGTGGCCAATAAATATTTTTTGAAAGAATTAATTAATGGAGTGATTAATGACTTTTTTGCCACTATTTGCCTTGGGCCTAAATGGCTGTGTGTCCAGAACCAAAAACAATCCCAAACATAAAATCAAGGACCAGAACTGAACAGGGAACCTCCTCTAAGAGAGGCACAAAAAGAAAGTAAACCAGGGGCAAGATGTCCCAGAACTAGGGGGCTCCTGGCTTGTAGGAGTGGAGGGCCAAGGTAGGAAAAATAGAAAGTCTGGAGCCCCCTGGCAAGGTCAGACCTAGGAGGTGGGTTGGGAAGGAGGGAGAATCAATAGGTAGGTGTTGAGCTATTACCCTGATTTTCTCACAGGGTACTTGTGTTCCTTGGGTGTAAGATAATGTACGGTGGTCCAAAAGACAGGATAAGTGTCCCATTCTCCTACTGCTTCGGTTATAAGTAGACTTTGAGGAGTGTGGGATTGAGGGGGAGGAAGATCATTTTATATTAAAACCAGTACTGATATAAAGTGGAGTATAAATTTCATATGATGATAAAAACACAAGATTTCAAAGACATTGATGCTATGACTTCAGTGGTAGATCAGTGAAAGAGTCTGAAAAGCATTAATACCTCAAAGTACTATATTCCAAAGGATTCCATATGATTGAAGTTTTATAAAGCAAATACTAGATATACATGAAGAATACGCTCTTTTTTTTTTTTTTGCTGTACGTGGGCCTCTCACTGCTGTGGCCTCTCCCGTTGCGGAGCACAGGCTCCGGACGCGCAGGCTCAGCGGCCATGGCTCATGGGCCCAGCCGCTCCGCGGCATGTGGGATCTTCCCGGACCGGGGCACAAACCCGTGTCCCCTGCAACGGCAGGCGGACTCTCAACCACTGCGCCACCAGGAAGCCCAAGAATACGCTCTTTTGAGGCAAGATTTTTCTTGTTCATTTTTGTACCGCTCACCCCTCCCTCGAAGACCTAACACAACAGTAGTTGTGCATGAAATGTTGAACAGAATCCACAGCAAACCACTCACTGTTAGTCTGGTCAGTAAATTGTTCACTGGATTTTATTATCAAGGTTGCTCTGCCTACCCACTCCTCCAGAGAGAGTTGGGGTCACTTCTGTGTCTCTCTGGAGAGGAGCTAAATAAAGAGGCTCTGTGGGGTGTTGTGTCCAAACTATTCCAGGACGGAATTGTGTGGGAGACAATGGAGAGGAAGCAAGAGTGAGATGCAAAGCAGAAAAGTTTGAAGAGGATTCAACTTCCTGCCATTGCCTGTAAGGAAATTATTCTCTAGTTTCTCTGCATGTTTCCTTGGTTTTCTGTGTTTACCTTGACTCCAGGAGGAACTGTGAGCTTTTTGAAGTCAGGGCTGTGTCTGTTTTTCACACAAAGCACCTGAAAACCATGCACAATAAATACTTGTCCACAATCTGGCCCAGGGAATCCCCAGGACCAGAGTCGATAGAATCTTGGCAAAGATAACCATCCAGATTGCAAAGCCACGAAGAGCAGAGTTCTCAGAGGTAGGTGGTAGGAAGCAGGAAGTTGATAGAGTAGGTGTGTGAGCAAGGCTGGTGGGTCCTTACGAGTGAGCTGAGTCTTGGCGAGCAGCAGTGGGGATGCGGGTAGTGATTACTGGGATTGATTCTCAGCAGGCTCTGAGTTGAAGGAGACAATGTTCTCAGACTTAAATCATTGCTTTTAACTCCCCCAGCGTAATCTCTAATGGTCCCTGGCTGGTGCCACTCAGAGCATCCACCCCCAGACACCCCAATCTGCCTACCTGAGCAAATTCTTCCCAGCTTCTCAGCAACTCTGTATCTCAAATCCATGGCTGCCACCTCCCTTTCCAATGCAACGCATCCCTGTCCCTATTCATTCAGCGTTTAGGGAAGGCGAGGGAGTTTGCAACTCCGCGGTCTGGATACTGTTTCCAGCGTGTATCAAATCAACTACCCCCAGAAGCAGCTCTCTGATGAAGGGACCAGACCCTCCTGTAAAATGTAGCAGGCTGAAGGTCTTGGATGGTGAATGCGCGGGAGGTGCCCGCAGCCAGTGATGGGGTTTGAAAGCAGGGCGCCAGGCTGCACCCTTGTCAGGAGAGGGTTGGAAATAAGCCAAATAGAAGAGATGGAAAAAGAAAAATCATCTGCAGTTCTTAAAAAAAATAAAAATAAAAACGGGAAGGTAGAGTCGAGGACACGAGGCTTGTTGCCAGAGAAGTTGGGGATGAGGGCACGAGATGCGTGACACTTTTCTCCTCTCCTTCCTGACTGCATTTTCTCCTTTTCTCATAACCTCCCCGATAAATTACCTGTAAATTGTAACCGCGCAAGCTGCACCCACTTGAAATTGCAATCTGGCAGCCCTAAGATTGGCATTCAGGGACTGCCTTTGTCACAAAAAGCAGAATTTTTGTTTATTTTGGTAAATTAATTGCTGGCAGAGAGAGCTTTTCATTTTCCAACCCAAACGATACAAAAGAACACTGCAGGGTTGGAAAGCACCTAAAGGGTATTCTGGGTTAAATCACCAGCTGAGCAGCAAACACAGACTGTCCTTGGCATCTCTGGATAGAAAACCACAAAATAGGCCAGGACTGTGTGCTGAGCCCAACGTGTGCACATAAGCAGCCCCTGAGCCTTTACCCTTTAGCAATGTGCAGGCAACCAAAACAAACCAGCCTGCCATCCTGGGGATGGGTGACAATGTCTGTGCCTCATCTACAATTCCTGCCACAGGTGACGAGTGCTTCAGGTGGCATTAGAGGAGGACAGCCTGTGGCCATGTCTTAGGGAAAAGGCTGGGACTTCCCTGGTGGTCCAGTGGTTAAGACTTCACCTTCCAACGAAGGGAGTGCAGATTCGATCCCTGGTCAGGGAGCTAAGATCCCACATGCTTCAGGGCCAGAAAACCAAAACATAAAACAGAAGTAATATTGTAACAAATTCAATAAAGACTTTATTTATTTATTTATTAAAATTTATTTATTTTATTTTATTTATTTTTGGCTGCGTTGGGTCTTCGTTGCTGTGCGTGGGCTTTCTCTAGTTGCGGCGAGTTGGGGCTACTCTTCGACGTGGTACGAGGGCTTCTCATTGCGGTGGCTTCTCTTGTTGTGGAGCATGGGCTCTAGGTGCACAGGCTTCAGTAGTTGTGGCGCGCAGGCTCAGTAGTTGTGGCTCACGGGCTCTAGAGCGCAGGCTCAGTAGCTGTGGTACATGGGCTTGGTTGCTCCGCGACATATGGGATCTTCCCAGACCAGGGATCAAACCCATGTCCCCTGCATTGCCAGACAGATTCTTAACCACTGAGCCATCAGGGAAGTCTCAATAAAGACTTTAAAAATGGTCCACATCAAAAAAAAAAAAAATCTTAAAGAAAAAAGGAAAAGGCTCTGGGAAGTCTCATTGTCATAAAGGTCACTGTGGCCTCTGCACGTGATGCTGTCCTGCCATCTTCCCCAACATCAGACCTGGCCTGGTCATCTTCCTACATAATGAGTCTTACCAGTTGGTCGGCCGTCTGTACCAATCCCACCATGGGAAACAAGTGGGTGTGGTGACTTGGGAAAGATGACTGCCACAGAACTTAGCAGAGCCCACAGACACATACCTCACAGGTACACACACTACAGAGATGCCAATCCTGTTCTATTCTAGAAAGTATTCAAATGACGGAAAGGCAAGATTTCAGTGAGGTTATTCGGGAAATGTTTCCTGGAGGGGAGGAGATGTTTGACCACTTATTCAAGGGGTATTTTCTTGATTTAGCAGAAAGAAAGGGGAGGGCCTTCCAGATGGTGGTTGAGGATATGGTTTGGAGCAGGAGGAAGTAGGAAGCTGAGTGTCTGCAGGGGGCCATGTCAGGTGGTGTTTGGTGGGGGTGGGGTCGGGTCAGTAAGAAGTGAGTGGCCCAGGCGACTCGCTTGATGAGTAACTGGGGCTCAGTGTGGGTTGCACACTGAACACGCAGCAGGTTTCCAAGCAGGGGGAGGGGATAATGAGGCCAGCCGAGTGTGTGGGATGAGCTGGAATTGGGAGGCTGGAGCAAGGGGTCCAAACAGGAACTTTGCCTTATTGGGAGCTCAGCATCAGAGGCTGGACCAGGGTAAGGGCTGGGGAAAGAAAGGGGATGGCAGGAGAATGTCTTTGAGGAGGAAGGCGGAAGGAAGTTCAAAGGAGAAAGAGAAGTAGGCCCTGGGCCTACTTGCTCTCTCACTGGAGCAAGTTTATAAGAACAGGAGGAAGAAGAGCCTGGAAGAAACAGAGTCCTGCCAGCTAGACCCCAGCCCTCTGGCCATTGAGCAATACCTGCAAAGCAGTTTCAGTATGTAGTAAGAAAGACTTTCACATCTATAATCTGTTTTGATCAGAATGCCTCTGTGATATAGGCAGGGTCAGAGGTCATATCCCTATAACAAGGGAGGAAAGGGAGGCACATATGATTAAAATAACTTGCCCGAGGTCCCGGTCACACCTCATTCCTTTCGTAAGGCAGACCAAGAGGAAAGGCGAGCAGTTCCCTGGGCCAGGCTTCCCTTTCCCTGCAGGACTTCCTGCCTTGCTGGTAACCATGTTCCCTGGGCTCCACGGGGTCAGCACCCAAGCTGGCATCCAGGTCCCAGCACACCAGGCTGCTGGATCCCCCTCTTGGGATCTCAAGGGTCTGCCGAGCCTTCCCACCTCAGGACAGTCGGGGGTGGCTGGATCCTGTCTTCAAGTCCCTCTTCTGGCTCTCTCCTCGGAACTCTTGCTGCCTCAAGTCTCCTTGCCATCTCCATGGAGGCTTGCTTCTTCTCGAGGTCTAGCTGTGGGTTTGGATCAACCCCTGGTCTGCCCCTTCCAATACACCCTCCTACTGCCCTGCAAGGGTCTCTCCTTGGCCCCTCCTCATCCTTTCTTGGGCACTTCACATTTTTTGTTGCTCAGATAAGGGGTTTTCATATCAGTCCTGAAGAGAGACAGTAGAGGGGCTATTCTTGCTACCTGCTCCAAGAGGCAATTTCATTCCGGCTCCTCAAGTCTGAATGTGTTTGGGGAACAGAGCTGCTCTTTGTCTAAGAGAATTCTTGGACTTCCCTGGTGGTGCAGTGGTTAAGAATCCGCCTGCCAACACAGGGGACACGGGTTCGAGCCCTGGTTCGGGAAGATCCCACATGCTGAGGAGCAACTAAGCCTGTGCGCCACAACTACTGAGCCTGCGCTCTAGAGCCCGCGAGCCACAACTACTGAAGCCCGTGTGCCTAGAGCCCATGCTCCGCAATAAGAGAAGCCACTGCAATGAGAAGCCTGCGCACCACAACCAAGAGAGCCCCCACTCGCCGCAACTAGAGAAAGCCCGCGCACAGCAACGAAGACCCAACGCAGCCAAAAATAAATAAATAAATAAATTTATGTTTAAAAAAAAAAATACCAGTCTCTGCTTCCCAAACCAAAACATCCACTACTCTGGATAGTGTAAGTAATTATTTAAAAAAATAAATAAATAAAAATAAAAGAATTCTTTCCAGGAAGCTCAATATTCAGAATTGATAAAAGTGACTCAATCCCGACGGAAGAGGTAGGAGAGCGTTGTAGTCCGTCATTTCCCTTCCTTCCAACTCAAGCATCTAGCAGCAGCACCTTGTTTATGGAGGTGGGGTGGGGGATTAGAGGCGGAGGTGGATGTAGTGTCAGTGGTCCACAGAGGTGGTCTGAAAACTGCTTATCTAGTCCCCTTTTACAAATGAAGAAACTGAGGCCAGGAGGGGAAGTCACTCGCCTAAGACCACACGGAGTTCCTTCCGGGCCCGTGACTTGGTCTGTGGACCAGTTGGCCCTGCTCTCATCCTCTCCTCTGGGGTCCTCTGCTCCATCCATGCTTGGCTGCATCCACCCATCCATTCAACCAGTATTGGGGGAGCTCCGTGCCTACCACTGCGCCAGCCACAGATCCAGCAACGAACACCACACAGGCCCTGCTCCTTGCAATCGTGCCACCTCAGCAAACCAGGTAGCTGCAAATTTTTCCCACCCCGGCACAAGCCCCCAGCCTGCCTGTCACTCAGGCTCCCAGCAGCCAGAGCTAAAGATAAAATTGAGGGCAGCGTTTTAAGTCAGCAGCGGCAGACCTGGCTGGCGCAGTGTGGAAGGGGAGCTAGGCTGAGCTAGGAGACCTCCTCTGAGCAGGCGGCTGCATTTCTGATAGCGGCCCATTCCCGCAAGACTGGTAACAACCACTGCTGGTCTTCCTCCCCCTGTGGACACAGCCCTGGGCGGGGCTGGCAGAGCCCCCGTCCGACACCTCACTCCAGATGCCAGCCTTCCCTGGACCTCAGATGTATTCTCCTGGCTTTTCTTCTTTCGTATCCACTGTTTTGCTGACCCTGGGCTTTGATTATTCGCAAAGCCAGTGAAGACCCCACTTCTACAGATCTGCTCTGCCCTCGTGCTGATGTTCACAGGTTATAGTATGGCCAGGGGAAACTGGGAGGTGAGGCCCAGGGGAGGTCAGGTGTTCTGCCTGGAGCTCTCAGGGCTTACCTCCTGGGGGATTCTGCTGGCTGGCAGGACCTGGATGTCATCTCCAGAACTTTCTGGAGGATGAGGTCACCATCAGACCCCACCCATCTGGATTTCCTCTCCCCATCTTGGGGCCACCTACTTCTCTTTGCTGCTCCCTAGTAATGGGCCAGCTGATGCTGGCAAGCATCACACTTGCTCAGCAGGAAAGTGAATAATGTGGGGGAGGAGAAAACCCTGGGTTTGTTCCCACTCCCAGCCACTCCACTTTGCAGGCAAGGTGGGCCGCAGGCAGCTGAACAGTCCTGGGAAGAAGAGCAGGAAGAGAGAAAGGACCAGCCACCTGGAGCAGCTCACGCCTCCCCCAAAACGCAGGAGACGAGTGGAAGCCGCTTCCCCTTGTACCTAGGCCTGACTGGGCCTGACCTCAGCACCTCAGCATCAAATGAAGTGACAGAGACAAGATGCTGCCTGCCATCCTCCAGATGGCTGGTGTGCTGGTGTCGGCCATTCTTTCTAAATCAAAGGGTTTGGTGAGAACCCCCAAGGAGGGGCAGGCTGGAGAGCTGGGGGGGGCGGGCGTCTCTGCCTGACATTCACCTCCTTCCCGCACAGTGGCAGAATGGGGACTCCCATTCCAAGAACCTGCTTTCCAGGGACAGAAATAGTATGGAAGGGTGGGGTGCGGGGGCTGGAGCTGCCACAGACTGCTTCTCCATGGGCATTCTGGGTAAGAATATTAATGAGACTATTAATAACTTCTTACCTCTGTATAACTTAAAGACTTTTCTCTAGACGTTTTCACCACCTCCACACCCATTATCTCATTTGATTTGCAAGGCAACTCTGTGAGTCTGTGGGGTCATCACCCCCATTTTATAGATGAGGAAACTGAGGCATGGGGAAGGGATTGTCATGTGCTAACCAGGTCATTCTGCTATTAAGTGGCTGAGCAGGTACCAGAACCCAGATTTCCTTGGGTCATCTCTTCAGTTGTCCCATTGGAATGGGGTTCTGAAAAACCAGGGCTTTCTGCTGGGCTATACTGAAGTTACCTCTGGGGATGATGTGATACAAAGTCCTCCAAGGCCTTTGTTCCCTAGGTTAATTAGTTAAGACTGATTTACCCAGCACTTTGCATGGTCCACATGCTGTGCCAGATCCCAGAGACAGCCGTCAACAGCACATGGTTCTTGCCATCAAGGAGCTCATGGCTTGATGAGTATAAAGACAACCCCTTAGACCATCTCAGTGCCACAGTGTCCATTTGAGGACCAAGGGAGCACAGGGCATTGTAAGAGCACAGAGGTGAAGCCAGTCTGGTGGTATCAGAGGGGGCTTCCTGGAGGAGGTGATACACCAACCAGCTCCTTAGCCAAGGTTATTCTCTCTGGTTGTGCTCCTCATCTCAATACCAATTCATGCTTGTCTTCACACCACTCCTCCCTACCTATAACCCCAGGCTCTGGCCAGTTTCAGGACTGATGCAGCCAAGCAGCAGTGGCTAGACTGCCCTGACCCTGCAGACCACAATGAGCCCATTCTGCAGCCCAGTGGCTTCTCCCGTTGCGGAGCATGGGCTCTAGGTGCGCGGGCTCCATAGTTGTGACTTGCGGGCTGTACAGCACAGGCTCAGCAGTTGTGGCGCATGGGCCTAGTTTCTCCACGCCATGTGGGATCCTCCCAACCAGGGCTCGAACTCGTGTCCCCTGCATTGGCAGGCAGATTCTCAACCACTGCTTCACCAGGGAAGTCCCTTTTGGTTTTTTTAATTATTTAATTAATTTATTTTTGGCTGCATTGGGTCTTCGTTGCTGAGCACGGGCTTTCTCACACTCCACTGCTGGAAATGGAGAAGAGATTGTGTTCTGAGCTCAGTGCCACCCTGGAGTTCCCCTCATGCGGCCATGGAAGATGTGGTGAGTTACCCAATCCACCTGCCCACCCTTAGCTCAGTCTACCCAGGAATCATCTCAAATGTGCAAAAACCTAAACTACTTTAAAAAATTTGCTGATCAGACTCCACATTGCTCTAGCTAATTCCTGGCACTTAACGCTTCTCTATTTTAACCTGGATCTGTCATTACTAAAACTTTACCTTTCCCTATTTGGTTTTTGGAAGAGACAGGGCAATTGGTCATATTTCTCAAAGCAAGGGGCCTCTGTAGACTTGAAAACAATAATCAAACCACCCCGCAGACTTCTCCATCTGAGGTTGATGAATTTCGGTTACTCCCTGCATTAATTTATGCCATTATCCTTACTTCCTTCAGGCCTCTTCCCTCCTCCTCTAGTTGAGGAATTCATGAGTGGACAAAGAGTAGCCCCGAGGTGCTGATCTGAACTGATGACAGTGGGAGGAGGGCAGGAGCCAGGAGACATTCTGCAGGGGTGCAGGGAGCGCCAGGAGATCAGGTTAGCAGAGGCCAAGATGATGTTCACAGAAGGGAACCCTGAGATCAGAACCCTGAGGTGCAGCAACCCTAAGAGATAGACAGGTGGGAGGAAAGAAGCTTATGACCGAAACCAAGGAGGGGCTGAAAGGTGAAGGAAATCCAGGAGCCTGTGATATCACAGGAACCAGGGAAGGAAGTGTTTGTGAAGGAGGGACTCAACAGGATGGAATGCTGTGGAGAGGCCACCTGAGATAAGGACTGAGAAGCAGCATTTGGATTTCAAAATAAGGAAGTCACTGGGGACTCAGTGAGAGCAGTCTGAATGAAGAGCAAAATCTGGAGACACCCAAGGTGAACACCTCTTTGAACAGGTCTGGGTACAAAGTGGGGTGTGGTAGCCAGCCTCCGAGGTGGCCCCTGATGACCCCCACCTCCTGGGGTTCTCACCTCCCACATCATATCAGGGCTGTTCTGTGTGACCAAAGAAATATAGCCGAAGTGAGGACATTTCAAAAGGGTCAAACAATAATCAGTATCGAGGCTGCAAAGAACAAAGAGCTTTATTTGGGGTCTTAAGAATTGTAATTCAGGCGATAACCGATTCAGGTAAAACCAAAAGCGTGTTCCAGGGAAGAGAAAGAGTCAGGGGCTCATAGAAAGGCAAAAGCCATGAGGCTGTACTCTGATACAAGAAAAGAATTATTTGTCCTTAAGGAATAGGCTCTCAAGAGTGGTTTTAAGGGTTTTAAGGGTCCGATAAGTAGACAGATTGTCACGAGTTATTTTAAGGTAAGAGTCCGATAAGTATCTTGAGTTTCAGGCAGATGTCCTGGATGTCTTTGTTAAGACAATAAGTGGTCAAAAGCTCAGATTTCTTCCAAGCTGAGATGTGTATGAGTCACACTTCCTCACTGGCCTCTCGGCTCCATTTTAGAGAGCTCTGTGAGCAATACCAACTCCATTTTGATTTTCCTTTAACAAAAGATATTGCAACTTCCATTTTAGCCACTTTCTCTCGGATCACTCACTCTAGGGGAAGACGGCTGCCACATCATGAGAAACAGAGGCCACTGACCAACAGCCATATTTGAGCCATACTGGGAGCAGGTCCTCCAGCCTTGGTCTAACCTTCACATAATTACTGTCCCATCTTGACTGCAGCCTCAGGAGACAGGCAAGCCATATTGCTTAGCAGAATCGAGGTTCCGGACCCTCAGAAACTGAATGAGGTAATGTTTATTGTTTTGTGTTGGTTGTTTTAAGCTTCAGAATATTGGGTTGAAACTGTTACATGAGCAATAATGAACACAGAGGTATTGAGATAAGAAGGTGGGTTTAAGGGAGAGGATCGTTTTGTTTTGTTTTGAAACAGTGAATCTCAAACATGTTTAAATGCTGATGAGAAGAAGCAGGTAGAGAGGAAGAAACACAAGATAGGAGTAGTGCATGGAAAACCAACCAAAGGAGATTTCAAAAGGAGGTGGAAAGGGAGAGGGTCCAAAGCACTTGAAGGGATTAGCCTAAATTCTTAGGAGGGTTATCTGGACCCCTACCTCATCCATTGTGACCAGAGAGCAAAGAAGGAAAGAATAAAGCCTGTTTGATGGCAAGATGCTGATGGAATTTCTGCCAAATGACTCTTACTTTCTGAAGGTTATCTGCTGGGAATGTGTAGGGAGATGCTGGGAAAGGTGGTGTCTTGAAGAGAGTGGAGAAGGTCAGAAATCGCTGACCATGAGCTCTAGAGAGAACTGACTAAGGAAAAGAAAGAAAATTCCGGGCCACTTTGAAGGCCTAGTTGTGATGCTGGCTGTGGCCTGTGCAGCTGTGTGATTTTTCTACCACAGTACCCAGTATCCTAGGTAGAGGTGCAGAAAAGGCAAATAATTGAATTAACTTTACACTGGGGTTTTGCCAAAAGGATGTCATGAAAAGACAAGGGGACAACAGAGGTAAGAGCAACTAGAAAAAAAAAAAAGGAATACGGACCCCAGCCTGGCTCAGGATGGAAGGGAAAACAGGTGGGGCTGATACGAGGAGGAAATTAAAAGCCAAGGAACTGGAGGACCAATGACATCACAGGTCAGGTGTAGGAAAGGCTGTGGAGAGCACAAAGGGTGTGGGATTATGGTCTGCCCACAGGGCATTTGTGTTTAACACTCCAGAGGTGGGGTAGTTCCAAGATGACTAGGTCCAGGCAGTGGCCGTAAAGTAGGGACTGCATCAGAGAGACGAAGCTGTTGAGGAAGCAACCCATGGAGATGCGATATCATCCCACATGATGGTGACGTTTAGGCTTGCAGCTGATAAAGTTGTCCCCAGAAGAGGAAGGGCGATGTCTTCCTTGAATGAGGTGGCCTCAGGGCAGCACCAAGGAAGAGTGGAGTGCAAAGCAGGCGGCGGGAGCCCACTGGGGCCGGTTTTCACCGTAGAGGGCTGGGTTTAATGGTTTGTTGAGGCAGAGTCACCATCCCACCCCCTGAGCCCAGGGGCTGAGAGAGAAGGGCAGCTTCCACCTGAGACGGCCCAAAGGGAAACCGCGCTCTGAGGGGAGAGCCACAGCGCATCAGTCCATGGAGGCGCAGGGAAGGGAGAACCCAGAAGCCCAAAGAAAATTTTGGAGGAGAGAGGGTCTTGGAAGGTGAAAAAAGGGAAGCTCAGAAGGATTCGGGGATGAGTGTAAGGAAGAGCCTAGCTGGCAGAAGGGGCTGCATCCTTGGGCTCGGTGGCTTTAACTGGCTGCAATTTTTTTTTTTTTTCGGTACGTAGGCCTCTCACTGTTGTGGCCTCTCCCGTTGCGGAGCACAGGCTCCGGACGCGCAGGCTCAGCGGCCATGGCTCAGGGGCCCAGCTGCCCCGCGGCATGTGGGATCCTCCCGGACCGGGGCACGAACCCATGTCCCCTGCATCGGCAGGTGAACTCTCAACCACTGTGCCACCAGGGAAGCCCTGGCTGCAATTTTTAAAGGAATCTGCCCAGGCAGTGAGTTATTGGGGCTGGGAGAACTGGAGCCTCTCTGAAGGGGTCAGCAGCAGCCCTGATTATTCTTCATGGTTCTGAGGGAGTCCTGGTCTGCGTGTGCCGGCTGGTGCCGTGACTCAGCCTGTGTGGGAATGAGCTGTGGCCTTTGGTGGCTGGGGGTAAAGTGGTAGTCAAGGCCTGGATAATTACACTGGCTGCCTGGAAGGGACTGCAGGTTCAGACACAAGTTCCTGGACCAGAGTCTGGTCGCATGGCCTGAGGATGTGGGGTACCAGGTGTATGTGGGAGGTGATCTGATTGGCCCAAGGTTAGCAGAGAGTAAGAACAAGTCCTTGCTAGACTCTTGGGCTCGGATCCCCATGTTCAGGATCTTAGTCACGTGACACACCATGCCTTCTCTTAGGCAGCCCCATTTCCTGCTGGTTTCTGGTCCCACCATGCCCTTTCGCTCTGGAGACAGCACCGCTTGTGCCACCTCAGCTCCCCAGGCACTCTGCCACTCTCAGAGCTCCACCCTGCCTGTTCCAAATAGCTCCTCTGCCTGGCACGTCACTGCATCTTTCTAGATGTTGCCCATGCCCAGGCACACTCACACATTGCCCGCCACCTTCCATCATATGAGATGGAACAGGTATACTTCCCAGCCCACTGCAGGGGGATGGAGGGCAGGGAGGACAGGAGGGCACAGGGGGAAGTGGAGAAAACAGGCAGAATTCCCCAGACTCCGTTTTCTGGGTCTTGGCCTCCTTATCTATAGGGTGGGGCCGATCATATTTGCTTACTTACTACAGAGCAGCCACATGAAGCTCAATGAGATGATGTAGGTATGAAATTTTGTAACAGAACTGGTCAAAAGTACCCATTGAATTATTTTCTGGGTACAAAGGAGAGCCATGTAGATGCCAATAGCGGCTTTCTGCTTTCCTTTAATAACAGACATTTGCACAGCATTTTCTAATTTACAAAGCACTTTCACAAACATGCTTAAATGCAGTCCTATTTGAAAGTGCCTAGTATGGAGCCTGACATAGAGAATTTACTCAGTAAATGATAGCTGTGATTTTCTCACTCAGTCATCACGGCTCCGTTTTATAAATGAGAGAACTGAGGCTTAGAGAGGTTAAGGAACCCACCCAAAGTTCTCTCAGAATTAGTTCCCAAACTAGAGTCCCCTGATTCCAAATCTTTGGCCCTTTAAATGGGATCGTGTGCCTCTGCGGGAGACTGTAGCCTTCTTTCCTCGAAGATCCTCAACTTTGGAGAGGAGAGAAAGTCACCTGGAAGGGGACGTGAGTGCACTGCTTTGAGCATCTTTTCTGTCCCCCTCTGCAGGACAGCCCTGAAAAGCAACGCATAGCAAACCCAAATCCAGGAACAAGTGGAGGAAAAGGGAGTGGGAGGAGGGGAGAGAGAGAAAATAAACAACCAAGCTGAAGACAGCCAGCGAAAGTAACTGTGACCAGCGAAGCAGACAGCTGATGGATAGCAGTGTCTCTGGAGGAAGAGAAGCAGGGCCCATAGGATGGAGGGAGCGCACCAGAGGCCCAGGGAGGGGCTGGGAGAGCAGCTCTTGGTGAATCAGGCATGCAAGGGGCTGTGTGTTCCTTCTCAGCATGGGATGTTGATGGCTATTGACCCGGAACATGGGAGAAGGGTGGCTGCAGGAAGAACTCTGCTCAGGGCTGACTGGGGGGAATAGGGAAACGGGGCTACGGGCAAGGGTGGGAAGGGAGGCCCGGGGAGAGAGGAGAGGGAGGACCGATGTGAAAGAGGGAGGGGTGGAGAAGGTGGGTGGAGCAAGGGAGGGCATTGACCCAACACCCAGCTTGGTGGCCTGAAGTCAGCGGGGGGTTTTCAGGCAACTAGAAACGACCAGCAACTCTGCCCTGCCCTCCCCATGCCACGTCTCTCCCTCGGACACCCTGGCCCCATTCGCACGCCCACGCTGGTCCTAGATGCTCAGCATGCATCGGACAACATGCAAATGATTGCGACAAAATTAGTCAATTTCCCAAACCCATTAAATATGCCTCCTGATAACATCTCTCTCAGGGCCATTTTCAAAAGCATGAAATGCCTAGGGAGGCTTCACAATGACTGGTTCTGGGCTGTCCTCTTCTCCCCCTCGGCCTGTTTCCATGAACTGAGTGATCTCTTTTGGTGGCTTTTGCAGGGGCGCTGCCCCAGCTGCTGGAATCCTCACAGGCGCTCTCAGTGCCTCCCTGGGAAGTCTAATTGCATGCATCCAGCCCCGACTGATGGCCACTGCAGTGTGCCAGGCTGCTGGACTGTGGGTGCCAGCTCCGACTTTGCAGGATTGACTGCGTGACCCTCCCCCGAGCTCCAGTGACCCTTCTTTTAAGATGGAAACAAAATAAATATATAACTGACTGGGGAAAGGAAATGCAATCAAGAAAATCATAGAGTTGAAAAAGATCTTTAAAATTACCTACTCTTATCTCCCTCACTTTATATGTAAAAAAGGAAAAAAACCAAGACCCAGAGAGGGAATGTGACTGCCCAGTGTCACACAGCTCGTTAGCAGTAAAGCCAGGGCAAGAAGCCAAACCCCCAGCTCCAGGGTTTCTGCTCTCCCCATGGCTCAGTCTGGTGAAGAGAACTGGGTCGGTTATGGAAAAACCATTAGACTCCTAGAAAGTGCTGGAACTAGAGTCCAAAGACCTGGGTCCAAACCCTGACCTTGTCCCTTAAGAGCTATATAACCTTTGGCAAGTTATTTAACCTTGTTTGCCTCAGTATCCTCATCTATATAATGGGGAAAACAGTACCTTTTATTTGGAGTTTGTCCATAAAACTCCATATAAAGTGGAGAAGGCATTTGCCCGGCACATAACAGGTACTAATATTCATTTTTCCCCATACCCCTCTCCTGCCCTCCTTTCTCCCCTGTTCCATAAAAAATTCTACCTTTTATTTAATTATAAATTCCTTGAGGGAAAGGACTGCTTTATTCATCTTTTGTAATCCTGGCACCTGGCACATAGCAGGGCCTCAAGAGAAGATTCTGCAGTACTGGGAAAACACCGCAAAGCAGTCCTTTGTCTTTCTCGGCAGCTCTTGCTGCAGTTTTCTCATCAGGCAGCACAGAGAGGGAAGAGAAAAGGGTATGAGGCAGACACACTCCCTGCTTGCAGCCTGAAGTCAACTATACGGCCGCAATGGACATCTGGGAGGCACCCCCTGCAGACGTGGGGTTAGGGCAGCCAGGGCATCTGCTGCAGGGAGGCGCACCCCTCTTCTGGAAAAAGGCACCACAGAGGGACTCAAATTAGCCATGGTTGCAGGAGAGAGAACAGCAGGTGTGGGGAGGAAGGTAGCTAAGAAGGGGGCTCAGAACTTCCGGTAAAGAAGGACTGAAAAAGGAAAGGGGGTTGGAAGTCTGAGGGGAGGAGAGGCTGAAGAGAGAACAGGAAGTCTCAGAGGTCGTGTCAGATTGGGGAAGAGAGAGGGATACTAGCATTTTCTGCTTCGGTGGGGCAGCAGCTCCGGATGGGATGGCACTGAGCGGGGTGAGGTGTGCCAGACTCCAGGGCAGCACAGGGACAGAGAAAGTGTTCCCGGCCAGGCCAGCCTCCTCCCTGGTTCTCCCCTTCTAGGCAGATCACCAAAAATAGTAAGAATGGACAGCCCCCCAGTAGGGACGGAGGGGAGTAAAATGTGAGGTAAAAAACGGGATGTGAAATGCAGCAGTTCAGCCCAGCTGCACATTAGAATCACCTGGGAGCACTTTCAAAAAGTATTGACGCTCAAGCTCGTCCCCCCAGAGATCCTGATAGAAGTGGTTTGGGGTAGACCTCAGATACTAGAACTTCTTAAAAAACTCCCCAGAGGATGCTAAGGTGCTGCCGGAGTCGAGAGAGGATGTGGGGGACAGATGGGTCCTTTGTGTCTCGGTCCCTGGTGTGGCTTTCCACAGAGACCACAGAGTGGGTGGAGTGTCACCATGGACAGCTCCAGGATCCCTGATAGGAGCACAGAGGAGATTCACAGCTAAACTGGGAATCAAGTAGCTCTGCCCCTCACCTGCTGCTGTGTCCTTAGGCAAGAGACTTTGTTGCTCAGGCTTCATCTACTTAAAAAGAGGGTGGACCGGTGGGGTGGGAGTGATTCCCAATGGCCTTGGACAATTCTTGGGCTATGATGCTAAGAACGACCTACCTTGTGGGGACTGCATTCCTTTCCTTTCTTGTCCCCACCCCTCCAAGGTGATAGGTGAGTCCCAGAGAGGTGGGGAGGCTTACCCATGCTGCTTCCTACATTTCCATTCCCCACGTCACGAAGGGAGGGTTCTTCGTCTGGCCCCACTTGGCCCACCACCTCTCACTCCCCTCCTCCCTACCCACTTATTTCCTTCTCACCTTGCTTTAAGAAGAAGAGTGGAAGAAATGAGTGATACGTGGGTGTATCCGTCAGGGTCCTCCAGAGAAACAGAACAGGAGGATACATGTATGTTAAGAGATTTATTTCAAGGAATCGGCTTATGCGGTGGTGGAAACTGACAAGTCTGAAATCTGTAGGGAAGGTCCACAGTCTGGAAAATCTCAGGCAGGAGGTGATACTGCAGTCTTGAGACAGAATTTCTTCCTCCTCAGGGAAACCTCAGTTTTGTTTTTAAGGCCTTCCTACTCATTAGATGAGTCTTACCCACATTATCAAAGATAATCTTCTTAAAGTCAGCTGGTGGTAGATGTTGATCACAAATACAAAATACCTTCACAGAAACAGGTTAGTAGTGTTTGACTGAGTTACTAGATACTATAGCCTAGACACGTTGACACATAAAACCAACCATCACAACGGGTAAATTTTTTTCCTTTGAATTGATATGTATTTATTTTAATGTGTATCAGGAAAATTCCAACTGCTTATGAAAACCTATTCACAGCTATTATTGCCTAGAATGAGGCTAAGTTTAAAAAGTGAGTCAATTTAAAGAAAAATATTAAGTTAACAATAGTAGGTGGTACTTGACAAAAATCTTGACGGTGATACCGCATGACCAAAATTGGGAAAACAGGGCTTCCCTGGTGGCGCAGTGGTTGAGAGTCTGCCTGCCGATGCAGGGGACACAGGTTCGTGCCCCGGTCCGGGAGGATCCCACATGCCGCGGAGCGGCTGGGCCCGTGAGCCGCGTCCGGAGCCTGCGCCCCGCAACGGGAGAGGCCACAACAGTGAGAGGCCTGAAAGAAAAAATTGGGAAAACAATGATGATGTTTTACTTATGTTAAGAAAACAGGTTTTGGAGTCAGACAAATCTGAATTTGGACCAATTCTGCCATTCTCTAACTGTGTGAACTTGGATAAGTTACTTATTTTATTTTATTATTTGTCATTTCCTTCTTTCTTTGTGCTTTTTATTCAGTTCTCTTTCTAACTTCTTTTTTTTTCAAAAGAAACAAGAAATACTTTATTCATTAAAAATCCCTTTTATAAATCTTTCAAATGTAAATAATAGGCACACTAATATGATTATATAGCTTTGTATCAAGTTGAAAAACTCAAACTGACAAAACAGTCATAAACGTTACCGAGTTTATAAATGCAGATAAAGTATCAGTAATGAAACTGATCCTTACAGTTAAGAGTCATCATCCAAGTAAATTAAATTAAGCTGTTCTGAAATTTTAAGAGATCAGTGCAAAATTATGAGCATTTAAAAATGTTGTCAATGAATATCTTAGAATATTATAAGATACATTATTTTTGCACTGAACAATGAAAAAATGAACTGATGGATGAATCAGTTCTATCACTTCCCTCCAAAAGGATTTTTTTTTTTTTAACATCTTTATTGGGGTATAATTGCTTTACAATGGTGTGTTAGTTTCTGCTTTATAACAAAGTGAATCAGTTATACATATACATATGTTCCCATATCTCTTCCCTCTTGTGTCTCCCTTCTAACTTCTTTTTAAATGAGTTTTATTGAGATATAACTGACATACAATAAAATGCATATATTTAAAGTGTACCATTTGATATTTTTTGATATATATATCCATGAAGCAATCACCATATTCACAACAGCGAACATACCCATCACTACTAAAAGTTTCCTCCTATTCCTTTGTAAACCTTTCTTTCTGTTTTTCCCCACCCTTCCCTCTCCACTCAGGCAACAACTGATCTGCTTCCTGTCACTATAGTTTTCGTTATCTAGAGTTTTACATAAATGGAGTAATACGGTGTATAGTCTTTTTTCATCTGGTTCTTTCACTCAGCATAATTATTTTGAAATTCATCCATGTGTATCTATGCTTAATTCCATCTTATTGCTGGGTAGTTTTCCACTGCATGGATAGGTCACATTTCACTCATCCATTCATCAGTTGATGGATTTTAGGTCGTTTCTGGTTTGGGGCTATTACAAATAAAGTTGCTTTGAACATTAATGTACAAGTCTTTGTGTGGGCTTATGCTTTTTTTTCTCATGGGTAAATACCTAGAAGTAGAATGGCTACTGATTTCTACAAAAAAAAAAAGGGCAGGGATTTTCATTGGAAAGCCAATGAATCTACAGATAGATTTGCAGACAATTGGCATGTAAACAGTCTCTGATCCATGATCTAGGAATAACTTTCCATTTTTTTACGTCCTCTTTAATTTCCCTAAGTAACATTTTGTAGTTTCCAGTGTACAGGTCTTGTACACTTTTGGTCAGATTTACCCTTAAGAACTTCATTTTTTTGGTGCTATTATAATTGGTAAAGGTTTTTAAATTTTCGGTTTCTAATTTTCATTGATGGTAATAAAATACTATTGTTTTTTGTATCTTCTATCTTATAATCTTGCTAAGACCACTTGAATGTACATTTTTGTAGATTCCATCAAGATTTTTTACCAGCCATCTTCTCAGTAAATAAAGATAGTTTTACTTCTTCTTTTCCACTATAAATAAATGTCTCTTATATCTTTTTTCTTGCTATATTTCACTGGCTAGAAGCTTATACAATGTTGAACAGAAGTGGTGAGAGCAGACATTTTCTTCTTACCCTGATCTTTGGGGGGAAATGTTCAGTCTTTGATTAAGAGTGATGTTGCCATAGATTTTCCATGGATGCTTTTTTTTTTTTTCCTAGTTGGGGGAGTTCCGCTCTATTCCTACGTAGTTTGCTGAGAGTTTTTATCAGAAATGGGTGTTGGATTTTGTTAAATATTTTTTCTGCATCTATTAAGAACATCTTACGGTTTTTCTTTTTTAGATTATTAATAAGATGGATTGCATTGGTTGATTTTTGAAAGCTAAACCAATTTTGTATTCCTGGATAAACTCTGCTTGGTCCATGATGTATTATCCTGTTTATATATTGTTGGATTTGATTTGCTAAAATTTTATTTAGAGTTTTTTTGTATGTTATTGGCCTTTTCTTTTATTTTTTAATTTCTTTTATTTATTTATTTTTGTCTGCATTGGGTCTTCATTGCTGCCCACGGGCTTTCTCTAGTTGTGGTGAGTGAGGACTACTCTTTGTTGTGGTGTGCGGGCTCCTCATTACGGTGGCTTCTCTTGTTTCAGAGCACTGGCTCTAGGCACGCAGGCTTCAGTAGTTGCGGCTCGTGGGCTCAGTAGTTGTAGCTCATGGGCTTAGTTGCTCCACAGCATGTGGGACCTTCCCAGACCAGGGCTTGAACCCATGTCCCCTGCAATGGCAAGCAGATTCTTAACCACTGCACCACCAGGGAAGCCCTTGGGGGTTTTGTTTGTTTGTTTGCTTTGTTTTGTTTTTGTCTAATCTGACAATCTCTGACTTTTAATTGGAGTGATTAGATCATTTACATTTTATATGATTATTGATATGATTAGGTTTGACCTATTATCTTAGTATTTATTTTCTATTTGTCCCATCTCTTCTATGTTTCCAGAAGATCTCCAGAAACTCTTTTCTGTCTTTTTATGGATTAATTGATTATTTTTTTGATTCTGTTTTGTCTCTTTGTTAGCTGTAAGTATTTGTTTTGTTACTTTAGTGCTTGCTGTAGGATTTATACTTCACATTTTAAAATTATCATAGTCTACCTCCAAATGATATTATACCACTTCACACAGAGTATAAGAACTTTACAATATGTAGTATACATACGTATACTTGTATTTTCCAACTCCTGGCCTTTATACTATTATTGTCATGCATTTTACTTGTACATATGTTATAAATCACACAAAATATTTTTATTGTGGTTTCATTCTCCACTTTTGGATGAAATCTTCTATATTTTACCAATAGACCAAGCTGGTTATTTGTGTTTCTCAAACTTCCTATATTCTTCTGACCTTTTCGTCTGCTTAATTTATTAAATAATTATTGAAAGAAGTGTTAAAACCTCCCACTATGATAGTGGATTTGTCTAGTTTTTCCTTGCAATTTCTTCTTTTTTTGAGGATATGTTATTAGGAACATATAAGTTTGGAATTTTTGCTGTTGTTTGGTAAACTTTTAATTATTATAATTAACCCTCTATGATTATACATTTTCCTTTTTGCCTTAAATTTCATTTTGACTGTTATTAATATAGCTACAGCAGAGTTTTTTAAGTGAGTGTTTTCCTAGTATATTATTTTCCATTTGTTTTTGTATTGTGTTTTGGATGTGTCTCTTTTAAATAGCATATAGCTAGATTTTGTTTTTTAATCTAGTATGAATCTTTTACAGTAGAATTTAACCCATGTATATTTATTTTAATTGCAATAAACAATATTTAGATTTCTTCCTACATTGTATTTTGTATATGTCATTTGTTTTATCCTTTTATAGTTCTCCCCCCACCCCTTCTTGAATTTTTTTCACTCTATTTGCTTCTGATACTAGTTTAGAAGATATTATTCTTTTGGAGATTATCTTAGAAAAAGTCTACATGCTTAAATTATTGAAATCTAAAGTAAATTAGTATTTTTACCCTCTTCTCAAACATTACAAGAATCTTGGAACACCTAGGCTCTGTCTTCTGAGCACTGGGAGTCTATAAAACCTCAAGCCTAAGTTTACTAAGGTTGAGAAGACATCCTCAGGGATTCCTTCTTTCACTCTAAGATTCTTTACTTCCTTTGTTAATGCCAATCATTGATGCATTAAAAATATTTTATCCAGATAATTTAGCTGTTTTTAGTGGAAGGGTTGTTTAATATATCTAGACTTTCATGCTTCCAGAAATAGAAGTCTGCTTAATCTCTCTGAGCCTTACATTAAATGGGGATAATAATAATAATTACCCTATAGGGTTGTTTTGAGGAATAAATAAAAATATACTAAAGCAGTTAATACAGTATTCAAAAGATAGTTTGTCAAATTTATATGTATATAACATATATGTGTGTGTATATATGTATATATATATATATATTTTAAACATTGGAAGCCTCTTGTTCTCTGGACTAGCTCATTTTTGTGCAAACCTTAGAATAAATATCCTTTTGCCATCTTTGATTAATTAGAGAATATCCTGACATTGTTAGGTAAAATTGATATTATTTGCAACTACTAATCTGAATGAATCAGAATCTGAAGGTTCTTTTATAGTTGAAACAAAATAAAGGAACAAATTGGTTTCTGAAGCCAATAGAACTCCAATTTTCTTTCTTTTTTTTTTTAACATCATCAGAACAGCCTCATTTTTCTCACTTATTGACCTTATAATAAATAAATATTGAACTTATAATATAAGTTCCTTCTAATAAATATAATTTTATCTGTTTGATTTATTAGAGTCTCATATAAACAATTGATAAATTATATAGGGTCCTCAGTGCTACAGGAGTTGATACCAGTGAGTTGAAGTAGCTGATCAAAGTTTCATGGATTTTGACTGAATTACACTGAAGGAGAGATGCTCTGGAGGTTTGGATGTTCAGAGGGAAATCATCTCTCCCCATGCCTCACCCTTAACCACAGTTGTTGATTCTGCTTGCCCTCCCTGACCCTGGGACCATGTGATTCCTGAAGAAAGCAGCTTTACTCTCTTCCTATCCCAGCTGTCCTCCAGGTTCCCTTTCAAGAGGACTGAGTCCACTTTGTAGTTCTAGAATGTAAGTTTCACTAATGACATGTGGAAGCACTAAAGTCAGAGTCCTTGGGTCTTTCAAACAACTCATATCTTTTTCTCTAAGACAAACACCCTCAGTCCCCAGTTTACTCTGGGTGAAGCACTGTCCTAAGTATTTTATACCCATCATATAATTTATACCTTCCAAGAATCTCAGGCTACCGTCCAATTTCTCTCCTCCCCTTCACAGTTGTAAAGCACTGTTCTATACTCACTGTGATCATTTCCTCACTTCCCACTCTCTCCTCAACCCTGGCATCCACCCCGTCACTCCACATCTACCACTCTGGCTAAGGTCACCAGTGATTTCTGTGCTGTTAAATGCAATGAGCATCCTTCAGTCCTATTTTACTTGACCTTTCATCATCTTTCCACATGGCTGAGCACTGCTTTCATGAATCAGTCTTGCCTTCACTTCAGTGACCCACGATTTTTAAGCTTGGTTTCACTTCCCCTACACCCTTGTCACCTTTTCAGTCTCATTCTTCTTACCCAAAAATAAGTGTTGGGTTTCCTTGAGGTTGAGACCCAGGCCCTCTCCTCTCTTTACATTATACTTGATTCCTGGGGCATCTCATTCACATGCACAGTTTCTGTCTCTGCTAATTTTCACCAGATTGTATTTCCAGTTCAGCTTGAGCTGCCTGCTGGACAACTAAACTTGAATGTCTCAAGGGCACCACAAGCCAACAGGTCCAAAATCACTCAGGCTCCTTCCCCAACACCTACTACTCCCCTGGGAGTACCTCTCCCACAGATTGGCAACATTAGCCATCCAAACCAGAAACATGAGCATCATCTGTGACAAATTCCTATCCCTCTCTACTCCCCTCCTACTCCATCCCATCTATTACCAAGTCCGGTTTATTTTATTTCCTAAATAGTTGTCCGATCTGTTTACTTTGCTCTAACTCCCTTTATTCCCACCCCTTTGTAAGCTACCATCTTATTTCATCTGGACTACAGTAGTGGCCTCCTAGCTGGTGTGCCTAAACTAATTTTACCACCTTCCTCCAAACCTATTCTTATTAAGAGATCTCTTCTAAAGGAAAATCTGATAATAGCAACTCCCTGATTAAACCCTCAATGGCCTCCCACTGATTTTAAGGTAAAAACAAAACATTGTGAAACCCTTCTTATCTCTTCACCCTCACCTAGTTCCCTTTCACTCTCTTCCCTCCAGCCTCACTGGTCTTCTTCCTCATCTGCCACCACAGGACTTTTGCACATCCTGTTTCCCTTCTTATCCAGTTAGCTATCCTCATTCTTAAGCGCTCAATGCAAGTATAACCTTCCCAGGAAAACCTTACCGAAAATTTCTTATCACATCAGATCTCCCTTTTATAGGTTCTTGTAACTGCTGCTATTCTTAGCTGCACTTTTCACAATTACAATTTTATATTCGTTAGTATGATTATCTAGTCATTGTCTCTTTTCCATCTGGTATTTCTCATACTTATATCCCAGTGCCTAACACAGTGCCTGGCTCACAGTGCGAGCACAACAAATATTTGTAGGATGAAAGATCAAAAAGATAGGTAATATTTCTAAGATAGGTGCTATTATTCACCCCGTGTTACATAATGAAAAAATTGAGGCTCAGACAGATTAAGTACATTACTAAGCTAAGAAGTAGCTGAGGCAAAATTTGAGCCTGTCTTTCTGATTCCAGAGCCTGCAATGCTTAAGCAGCACTCTGCTTTCCCAAGTGGACCAAACACCAGACTAACAAAACACCAGTCTGGACAAAACCAGACTAACCAGCAGCTTTTTAAGGACACCAGTTCTCTACAGCCACATCTGCATAGTCCTGGACATCAAAAGCAGAATCCTGCAAATCAGAACAGAATCCTAGAATCCTGGAGTTGGATGGGATTTAGAAATCCTCTGTGGAGAAGATACAATCTGTCCAAAGCCACATAGCAAGGTGCTGTCAGATTTAGGGTTAGAACTTCTAACTCCAAACTCGGTGCTTTACACCCTGAATTCTATATATCCACCCTGCCTCCTTTTCCAGGGCAGGAGTTTAGTGTCCAAGGTCCAAAGTTCAATCTGCCAAGAGCAATGGCCTCCAAACTTTTTTGACTGTAGTCAATTTGTGATGAGGGAGGGGGAGCAAAAGGCAACAGATCCCTGGATCCACTTATTCTCACTTTCCAAGGTAAAAGAACTCAGTGCTATCAATTAGGGGCTATCCTACAAGCAAATTTAGGGAGATCCTTATACATCTGCTGTAGCAGTAGGAGTGTGGCTGCTTCAGATTTGAACTACATTACTTGGTCTGCCCCAGACAACGGTACTAAACTGCTAAACCCATTAACGGCATTATCTGTTCTAGTGTATACAACTACATGAGGGAGGTACCATGATTAAGCCTACTTTAAAGATAAAGAAACTGAAGTTTAGAGAGATTGAGTAATTCCAAAATTACAAAGATTTTGAGGGACAGCGTGGGAACTTAAATCCAAATGTTCTAAGTCTAGGCTCTTAACCAACATACTAAGCTCCTTCAAAAACAAATAGCCACGGGGACTTCCCTGGTGGTCCAGTGATTAAGACTCCACACTCCCAATGCGGGGGTGAGGGGGTGGCCTGGGTTCCATCTCTGGTCAAGGAACTAGATCCTGCATGCCACAACTAAAAAGATCCCACGTGCCACAACTAAAAAGATCCTGGATGCCACAAGGAGGATCTTGCATGTGGCAACAAAGATCCCATGTGCTGCAAGACCTGGCGCAGCTAAATAAATAAATATTGAAAAAAAAAAAAAGAAAAAAAACAGCCATGCGTATATGTCTTAAAGTCAAGTAATTGGAACTTCATTTCTTTCACTACTGTTTGCCTAGTATCATTTCATTCTAAAAACTAGTTTAACGTAAACAAACATGAGGTGTCCAGATATGGAAAGATATATTAAATGCAAATATGTTCAGATATGGAAAGATATATTAAAGGAAAAAAAAAAAAAACCCAGCCATGGTAGACTATGTCTGATCTCCTATATGCACTAAAAAGTATATATATACTTCTGGAAGGATACATAGTTAACTATTAATCTATGAGGAGTGGGCCTGGGGAGGCCATAAGGAAGTAGCCTTTTACTATTTACTTTATAAGCAATTATTATTTGTATAATTTTTAAACTTGCAACATGTACTGTAAATGTAAATAAACATCTTTTCACAGTATATTTAACTAAAAAGCCACCAGAAACTAAACTGATTCAAAACTAGCAGTAATGTAATTCCGCTTTTCACATTCAAACCAACACCCATGACAATGAAGGCAAAGAGTGGTAAAACAATGCAAGCACTGGAATCTGATCAGAGTTCAAATCCCTGATTCCACCATTTACTTGCTTATGATTTCAGATAGGTTATCTAACCTCTATGAACCTCGGTTTCCTCATCTGTGAAATGGGCACAATCCTGCCTCACGGGATAGTGGTAAGGATAAGAGAGATAATGAATGTTAAACAGTACAGAGCTTGACAGGTAGTCAGCAGTCAACAGTACTGGTAGCCATTATTATGCATTGATGACAAAGCATTCTCCCCCCATCAAAGAAATTCCAGCTATGCTCACGCTTGTGTAATAGGAGATGAGAGGTTGCCCAGAGTCCAGGGGCAGTCAGGCTTGTAGAAAAAAGGACTAATGGGCTTCTATTTTTTCAACCTGTGTGCTTCCAGGATCTCCAGCTATACTTTAAGATTTATTGACTATTTGTCCTCAGGAGAAAATTATGCTTGTGAATCTTTGTGGGTGGGGAGGTTTGAGGACTATACTTTAAGCTGCTTTTCTTTGGTGTAGTTTCATTCCTCATCCATCCCCTGCGTCCAACCCCCACTCAGGACATTTACAAGCTGAAGAAATTTGATCAACCATAGGAATTTTTGCAGGTCAGTTTGACCCAAGGTGGAATCCAAGGATGGCACCACATCCCTTAACCAAAATTCTGAAATTCAAAGCACTCTAAGATCAAAAGCTTTTTCATAAGTCTAAGGCAAACTCATTTGCAGGAAGACCCTGAACTGCCATGAGGCTATTTGACATCTTTATCGATCACACTTGGGATGAGTATTCATACGTTTTTCTGAGGAGATATGGATGTGCTTGATTAAGTGGTGCTACCCTGGACCTCACTAAGGATTTTACATAATAGGCAGTAGATGTACCGTATTACCTTGTTAAAATCTGAAAAATTCTAAATTCTGAAAAGCATCTGGCTCCAGGGGTTTCAGATAATTTATTGTGGGCCTGTCTGGAAAGATAGGCTCTCAAGTATTCCTTGTCCACAGCCCAACTGCTTCCTATCATTCATCAGCTGGGTCATCTGTGAGGGCACACAAGCCTGGCTAAGACTCAGAGGCCTCAAGGCCCCACTGGGAACTCAGCACCATGGACAGTAACACACCCCATTGTTGCTGCCAAACAAATTTGCTAACATCTTGGACTTGGTTTTCCTACATGTAGAAAGAGAGTGACGCAGTGCAGCATGCCAGAGAAATGCAACCATTGTTTTCTAACAGTAAAACACAAGGTATAGGGATGGGGGTGGGGGACAGCTGATGTGGTCTGGGCAGAGGAAATAAATGTGTTTCTTATCTTCTTCCTCCAGCTGGTTCCAGGCTCTCCTCCTCTGACATTATTAACAGCCTGGCAGGTACTCTGAATGTTTGTTTCCATCAACTTTCCTTGCTTTTCTAATCTACAGATACTTCTGGCTGGTTTTCTTTCCTGGGTGTTCTGTGTTGCTTAGCCACTGGATTTTCCCAGCCTCGTCTACCCAGCAACCAGGTGACTAGGCGGAAACCTTGTTAGACATGGAAAGGAAGTTCCTAGTGGACTCCTGCCAGCCCTGGCCATTCTAATAAAAGGGAGGTGAAGTAAGCCACAGGTTCCCAATGTTGTCCATGCTCAGATTATCATTAGGTCCCTGAGGAGGAAAAGAGGGGCAACAGTGAGGTAGTTTCCATTACTACTAAGGGCAGTCACATCCAGCCTCAAAGAAAACAATGCCTCAACTGGCAAGTGTAAAGTGACAGTAAGTTAGAGCTGCAAGGGTCCTTAGAGAGTCTACGCTGGAGGCGGTAGAAGCAGAATGGTTGCTTTTGTCTAGTCAACAAATATCTATTCATTGTCTAGTTATGTCAGGTACAGCCTAGTTACCAGGGATGAAAAAGCCCCATCTTTCTCCCTGAAATCAGAGTCAGGTGGGAGAGAGACAAGTAAGATTTAGAAGTACAGAGTGCTGAGTGCTATAGTAGGGAATGTGGAGGGACTTACAGGAAGCCAGTAGAAGGGAATCCAACCCAGCCTGAGGAATCTGGGAAAAGATGCCTGAGGAGGAAACACCTGAGCTGAGATTTTAGGGATGTGCAGGTGGGTGCAGCAGAAGATTTCAAGAAAATAGAATAGAACAAGCAAGGGAGGGGCACTGTTCAAAAACTCAGACTCATCACCTCTTTGTATTTGTATGTATTTGACCTTATTCCACAGCTAAAATCATCTTGTCTCTGATGACCAAAGCCATGTCTTGTATCTCCATGTATCCCCAGAACCTGTTCCGTTCCCTATATACAGTAAGCGCTCCATCAATGGTTATCAGTGATAATGGCTTTAAGGCCACACACATCAGAACTGTGCCAGGCAGATGACGTCACAGTGGAAATCGGAATGTGACAGTAGAAACCTGGACATGCTCACTCTCTGTCTCTAACCCTTGATAAGCTGCCCCAAGCAGGAATTTCGACCTGAAGTCGCCAGCAAACTGCAGAAATTGAAATTGCTCCTGACTTCCCGTGGCTGAAAGTTCCTCAGGAAAGTGTGTGGCCCCATACTCTCATTCTCAAGAAGATTTCATTTTGAGCCCCAGCACCTTATTAATCAGCCCATTAACACTGGGAGAATTCCATGGCCTCCCTGAGCTGCTGCTTTTCTACCCACAAATATCAAGCTTGTTCCTGGGTTACCTGTCTCAGGGGCATATTATGAGGGTGAAAGAAGGGTAGTTAGATTCACAGTGAGCCCTTTGAAAACGTAAAACATCACTCAGGTTATAAACGACGTTCTACTCATAAGAAATCAGAAAGCCCAAACTCCCCTGCTGCCAACCAGCTGTTGGTCTTAGCTAATTCTTTTTCTCTCTCTGGACCTCATTTCCTTCCCTGTGGTAGATTCTACAGATGACCCTTGCAGATCTCACATTGTTCCATGATTTTTTTTTTTTTTTTTTTTTTTTTTAGTACCTATAAACTAAAAGCCTTAGGCAGCCTTTGCAAACTGTGTTCTGGGACAGCTGGGTGTTAATCCTGTGTTCATGTCATAACTCATGTGTACCAAAGTTCCCAGCATTGGCTGGATGAATTGCAGCAGGCATAAGTCTAGTTGTCCCTGGCAAACTGCAGTGGTTACAGCCCAGAAAGGTCCTTTTTTGCTGGAGACTCAAGGACTGGGGAGTGGCCAGGCAGCTGGGAGACAGATTCAAGTTGCAAGCCCAAGGAAAGGCTTCCCCTAGATGCAAGCAACATTTAACTGCAGAAAATGGTTTCTGTAACATTGGGGCAATCCACTGCAGCTTAACAGGAACCTTGGCATTGAAAAGTATTAAATCTCTTACAGGTTGCTGTGTTCTCTCTCTCTCTCAATCTCTGTCATCCTCTTTCCTGCCCACTCTTTATCTTGCCTCATCACTGATTCACTTTCTTCTGTCGCAGCTTCCTGACCCATCTTGGGGCTCCAGCTCTCCTTCCTCATTTCCCCCTTCCTCCCCAAGATGTCTCCTCTGCCCCCTCCTTCTCTCCTAACCTTATGTTTCCCAACCTCTGCATCCTCCCTGCTGCTTTCTTCTTTGCCTTCCTTTTTTCTGTGAGAATCACTAGGGCTTCAGTCCACCCAGCTGTAAGGAGAACATAACCCTTTAGAAAGGTGACCTCATTTACTATAATTCTCCCACCGCGCAGGCCAGGGGGAGAGGTCATCCCCCCTCCAGCCCCTCCATTATCCCTGCTGGAAGTGATGAAATTGAGAGAGGAGATGAGTCTTCCAAGGGCACCCAACATACAATACAGTAAATACCTGTTTTTATTTAAGTTTTAAAATAATTTTAAGGTAAATCATGTACATTACAGAGAATTTAGAAAATACAGAAAAGAAAAAAGAGGAACATTTAAATGAACCATGGTTGCCTCCATCCAGAGACAACCCTTAATAACACTTTGCTTTAGTTCCTCCTAGGATGTTTTTCTAGTCTTTTTTGCATACTTGTGGTTATACTGTACGTACAATTTTGTAACCTACTTTTTTCCACTTCATATTATAACATAAGCATTTCCCTCATGGTATTGTAAACTCTTTAAAAACATTACTTAAATTTGCTTACCCTGTGCCCTGTTTTGGGGACATTTATGTGTGTTCCAAATTTTCTATAACAATAATCCATACTGTGATAGCCATTTTTTAATTTTGTTTTTGGTTTGTTTGTTTGTTTTTGTTTTTGTGTCTTTGACCGCACTGCACAGCATGTGGGATCTTAGTTCCCAGGACAAGGGCTTGAACCTGCGCCTCCTGCATTGGAAGCACAGAGTCTTAACGACTGGACGGCCAGAGAAGTTCCTTTGTGTGTGTGTGTGTGTGTGTGTGTGTGTGTGTGATAGCCAGTTTTAGCTATCAGTTTAGCCAGTTTTATGTGCAAAGTTTATACAGTCAGTGTGGTGTAGAGTTGAAGAGTGAGGCCTTGGAGCCTGGCTGCCAAGCTTGGAATCTGGGCTCCACCCTTACAAGTCATATAACCTTGGGTAAATAATGGGTCTTAGTTTTCACTTCTGTATAAGAGGGATGATAAAAGTAGCTTTTTCATGGGGTTGTTGTTAGAGTTAAATAAGATGACTCGGGACTTCCCTGGTGGCACGGTGGTTAAGAATCCACCTGCCACCGCAGGGGACACGGGTTCAGTCCCTGGTCTGGGAAGATACATGCCGTGGAGCAACTAAGCCCGTGGGCCACAACTACTGAGCCTGCACTCTAGAGCCAGCGAGCTACAACTACTGAAGCCCGCGTGCCTAGAGCCCGTGTTCCACAACAAGAAGCCACCGCAATGAGAAGCCCGCGCACCGCAACGAAGAGTATCCCCTGTTCGCTGTAACTAGAGAAAGCCCGTGTGCAGCAATGAAGACCCAACACAGCCAAAAAACTAAATAAATTAAAAATAAATAAATAAATAAATAAGATGATTCATCTAAAGCAGTTAGAACAGTGCCTGGCATGAGTTGCCTTATGGTAGATTCCCAGTAGTGGATTTAATTTGGTCCTTGATACATAGCGCCTAATTGCTTTCCAAAAAAGAACACACCCATATTGACAAACCTATCATGATTTGAGCTCGGGCCTGCCTGATGCCAAGGCTTCTGTTCTTTCTACTTGCCACGCCCCTCCAGTATCTCCTCGGGGAAGGGCTAGGAATCCCTGTATTAATTATTCTCTTAATGCAAAAGAAATGGATTACTGTTTAGACTAAGTGAAACATTCAGCACAATGCCTGGCACCTATTAAATTATTTGAGAATGAATACAACTTACATTGTATAGCGTATTCTTACTTCATAGATTTAAACGGTGATGCATTAAGATAATACTCAGGCTCTTAGCCCAGTTCCTGGCACAAAGGCAGACACTCAGAAAAGTCAGTCATCTATCTATCCATCCATCCATCTGTCCATCTCTCTGTTGTCTATTGTACTTCTCTGTCCTTAGTTCTCCAGTGTCCAACCTGGCAAGGTGTGCCTTCACTACCCTCGTTGTTAAACATTCTCATTGACACAGCAGAACCCTGTTGTGGTGGTGTAGTCAGGGTCCAAAGTTTGTACTGGAATAATAGGTTTGGGAGCCAGAGGGAAAGGATTGAATGCCAGGATTGGATGAGAGATGGGACATAGGCTGCAGTGGAACCAAATATGTGCTCACTAAGAGGCAGGGCTTATGTGGGTGCCCCGAATGCTTCTGGGACCATGGGGGACCAGGAATCAAGAAGCTGACAACAGCAAGTAGCTTGGTCTCTGAGGACTTAATCCCTTTCCCTTTCACAGACACACGCACACACACACACACACACACACACCTCTTCTAAGACAGGCGAAGAGAAGAGCTCTTGGGAGTGGGTGTTCTGGAAGAGGGAAACAGCAGCCTGAGTGTTTCATTCTGGAATTTGTCACTTTCCTCTCAGATGGCACACCCTGCTCGCCCCCAGGGTTGCGTTGCCACTGCTCCGCCCCCATTCCCTCTTGGGTCCCCTTAGCCCAGCTGAGTCAGGCCAGGATCTTCAAAAAGAACGTCAGAAAAATCAAAGAATAACAAAAGGGAAATAAACCCCCAAATCACATGAAAATCCTTAGCCTCTGAGTTTGGCAAGTACAGGTTCCTGACCCAGCAGAGAACGTGGGGCCTTGTGGCATCCCAATTCCGCCTGAGAGAGAATGTACATCCAGAGAGGCTCTTCTTACATTTTGAGGTTGTTTCCACTTGTTTTTTTTTTCCTGCTCCCTCATTAAATGTCCCAATCCCTCGGACCATGATGGAGATGAATAGGGTTGCTGGGGAAGAGAGTGGAAACGACTCAGCTTTGGCATCAGAGAGACTTGGCTTCAAACCTTGCCTGTTGTTTGCTGAATGTATGAATCTGGCACATTAACTTAACGTCCATGAGCCTTGATTTAAATTATTCTGAGGATTAAAAGATAAAAGCATTTAACACAGAGTAGGGACCCAGAATGGATCTCTCTTGCTCACCCTGAGCGGAAGGATGTAACAAGTACTCAGCTTCTCTAAGAACATTTTCTTAGCATCAGTAGCTCTTTCGCCATTCAGCTCCCTGCCTCCCCAGACCCTGATCTGGCGAGGAGTGAAAGGTCGTTTCTCTCATCAGCACATTAGACACACAGACACATGCAGCAGGGAGGCATAAGAAAGTGTTTTCCTACACACAGAGGAAGAAAAGTCTTTCCTTTCCCAGCTTAGAAACACACACACACACACACACACACACACACACACACACACACACACACACAGATAGTCCTGGATGTAGCTCTTCAGGAGATTCCTTGAGGGCAGGACCTGGCAAGAGTTCGGGGCCCATTCTACACTGTCTCAGTTCAGGGTGAAGGCATAGAAGGCCTCCTCCTGGAGACCCCACCTGGCTGACTGTAGCTTCCAGGACAGGGGAAAGGCAGGATAATGCACCAGTTTTGTCGAAAGCCAGTAGAGCAGACGAGGTGCTGAACACCTTAATTTTATGACAGGCTTTGGCCAGTGGACAAAACCTACCCTAAAGCCACACCTACATGCTTTGAAATGCTTTTCATCCCAATATCATGGAAAATAATTCAATTTTAACTTATTTCTGTTGCCTCATATTTACCATTCATTTATTTCTTCTCTACAAACCTGTTATTTCTAGATCTTTCGTATAACATAATGATAGACCATAAAATTGGTTTATCTCCTCAGAAAGAAAAAACGTTCCCTCTCGGTGGAATTAGAGTGGCACAAGGCCCCACGTTCTCTGCTGGGTCAGGAACCTGTATTTGCCAAACTCAAAGGCTAAGGATTTTCATGTGCTTTGGGGGGGTTTATTTCCCTTTTGTTTTTCCTTAATTTTTCTGATGTTCCTTTTGAAGATCCCGGCTTAACTCAGCTGGGCTAAGGGGACCCAAGAGGGAATGTAGAGGAAGGAGCAGTGACAATGCAACTTTCCTCTGGCCTACTATTGAACTCCGACATCTTTTTCCAAGTTGGAAGTTGCTTAACTTCTCTGGGACTCATTTTTCCCAGCTGTAACCTGGGAATGACACACATTTATGAGGAACATATGAGATAATGGCTGAGCAGATTGCTGAGCTTCAGAAACTGTAGCGTGCAAGGCAAATATCAAACATTCTTATTCTTCCACTCATTTTCATTATTGCATCAGGTGAAAAACCCAGTCAGCCTGCTTGCTGCTGCTGCTAATTCCCACGCCCACCCCCCCAGACCCTCACACATATACGCTCACACATCCCTGCTCCGGAAAAGTGTGGAAGTGTTAACACTGCAGGTTCCTCTGCCAATGAGCCAATGCTCACATGCCCCCAAGGCAGCCTGCAGATGCCAGACTTGATGTTGATGGAGTTCTGAGCTGTGCAGTCTGCAGTTGCTGTGTTCCTCCACCTTATGCTCTGGTTCTGCCTCTCAAAGTTGCAGTAACTCATCCATTCTCCTTCCCAGACTTGAGTGAGACTGTGCCTGGCGGGAGAGCAGGGAGTTCCACAGGAGTGGTGCTGAGAACCCTCCTCATCTTATTTCTCTGGCATGAATGGGTGTGTTGCTAAAAAAAACAAATTAAAAAAAAATTGGCTTTGCAATTCAGTTTTTTTTTTTTTTTTTTTGCGGTACGCGGGCCTCTCACTGTTGGGGCCCCTCCCGTTGCGGAGCACAGCCTCCGGACGCGCAGGCCCAGTGGCCATGGCTCACGGGCCCAGCCGCTCCACGGCATGTGGGATCGTCCCAGACCGGGGCACGAACCCACGTCCCCTGCATCGGCAGGTGGACTCTCCACCACTGCGCCACCAGGGAAGCCCTGCGATTCAGTTTTACAGTCTCTTAAGGAGAGAAGTGGGCAGCTGTGGTAATGAAATCCAGAGTACCCAAAGAAGTTTAAGAAACAGACTACAGGGACTTCCCTGGTGGCGGAGTGGTTAAGAATCCGCCTGCCAAGGCAGGGGACACGGGTTCGAGCCCTGGTCCGGGAAGATCCCACATGCCGTGGAGCAACAAAGCCCGTGTGCCACAACTACTAAGCCTGCACTCTAGAGCCCGTGGGCCACAACTGCTGAGCCCACGTGCCACAACTACTGAAGCCCACGTGCCTAGAGCCCATGATCCACAACAAGAGAAGCCACCGCAATGAGAAGCCTGTGCACTGCAGCAAAGAGTAGCCCCCGCTCGCCACAACTAGAGAAAGCCCGTGCGCAGCAACGAAGACCCAACACAGCCAAAAATAAATAAATAACATTAATAATAATAATAATAATAAAAGAAACAGACTACAGACCCTGTTGGTGGTGAGGGACGGGGAGGAAAGTCTGCCTCTAACAAAGGGCCTGACTCAGAAGCAGTGAAGATCTCCAGTGTTCTCTCTTGAGTTCAGAGTTATGCTTATACCCAGAAACGAACCCATCCTTGGAGCCATGTCCGTGGGAACAGGATTTGGCTAATGAGCAGCCCAAAGGCCTACTTGTCCCTGCACCCTGCCAGCTTGTCTCCCTATCACCGCCCCACCCCAACCCAGGGTTTGTGAGTCTCAGCCATGTAGCCTTGAACATGAGCTTGACTTGGACTGAGCTTACTGGGATGGGGGTGGGGTTTGCCTTCTTCCTTATGGGGAGCATCTCTTCCAATATGCAGCCTATTGATGTAGCGAACAAAGCAGATCTCCCCACACTTAGTGGTGATTTACATTCCTTAGGGAACGCTGTGAGCAAATCAACCCCTTGTAGAAAGAGCTAAGAGTTTGTGCGTGACAGAGCTTATGAAGGAAAAGTCCCCAGGTGGAAAGAGATTAGCAACCAGAGCTAATTCCAACAGGAATGGAGCCCATCATGCTTTTCCGTTTGGGGAATGTCAGAGAGGTGAACAGGACATGAAGGCATCTCTTCCAAGGTTTTCACCCAGTGCCTACTCTATCCCTTATCTGTGGATCTTGCTCTGGTCCCAGCTAGGTTACCTGCTGCTTCCTCCAGGAAGGCTTCCAGGGCTGCTCTGCCCCACTGACCTCTCCTGTTCCAAGCCTGAACCTTTCCCTTTTCCACTAGGACAATCAAGATAAGATGGGGGGCTTCGCTGGTGGCGCAGTGGTTGAGAGTCCGCCTGCCGATGCAGGGGACGCAGGTTAGTGCCCCAGTCTGGGAAGATCCCACATGCCGTGGAGCGGCTGGGCCTGTGAGCCATGGCCGCTGAGCCTGCACGTCCAGAGCCTGTGCTCCGCAACGGGAGAGGCCACAGCAGTGAGAGGCCCGCGTACCGAAAAAAAAAGAGATAAGATGGGATTTGGGGCACGGGTGTTAAGAAAATTTCCTAGGAACTAAAAAAAGAATAAAATTGAAACAGACAGTATAAAAGCCTAGAAACTGAGGGATTTATGGCACTCAGTAACATTACCCAGAGTAAGCAGAGTTTGCTTGCTTCCCTCCCAGGGCCCTCTTGTAGGTAGCATCAACTTCCCAGAAGCAGGAGGCCTCAGCATTATCCTTGATGCCCTACTCCCTTCCCCACCCAATCTCTCCACTGTGTTCTCCCCCAGAAGTGTCTCAAACCCATCCCCTGCTCCCCATCCTGCAGACTCTGCCTTATTCATGTTCTCACCATTTATTTCCTGGACTCTGCTATAGCTTCCTCATCGGTTCTCTAGCCTCATCTCTTCACTCCAGCCTTTCTACACCGAATTTCCTCCTCTCCTGGGCTGCCTGAGGAATGTCTCATGCTTTAATAAAACTCGGCTCAAATGTCACCTCCTCCAGGAAGCCTCCTGGGACTTCCCCAGATAGGGCTAATCATTTCCTTCTCTGTGTACTTTTTACTTACCTTATGAGAGTATTTATCTTGATGTGTTGAAATTGCTGGTTAACATGTCTAGCTATCCCACCACCCTTCATGGCAGCTCCTCCAAGGACACAGACTTTGGCTTTTACTTTGTATTTTCAGAGTCTAGCAGGGGAGCTGACTTTCATTACATAGCAGAAAATGCTCAATGGAGAAAGGAAGGGAATGGTGAATGGAATGGAAACTTGGCACAGCTGTAGATGCTTCAGTTCCTGAGCTGCCTCCTATATCTTGTGAAGGATAAAAGGTAATTTCCCTAAAACAAACTCATACTGGTGCATTGGCCCACCGTCCTCTGTCACAAGTTTCACATGGTGCTGATGGCCCTTACACTTCCTTCAAAGCTACTGAAGAGGCTTACAGTCCTAAAGAAGAAACGGCCCAGGGAGATTAGGCAACTGCCTAAGTTCTCACAGCCAATTTGTGACAAAGAGCAAACTAGAACTCAGGGCTCTTGGTGGGCCAGAGACCAGGGCCCTTGACACAACACCAATGGCCTCACTTCAGTTTTCCCTCCAGGTGATAGCATATAATTATCAACATTAGTATTTAGAATTTATATGCAGCTTTTGCTTCACTGGCTTTTTTATTATCCTTTTGATTAGTAATTCGGTATGCAGCCCAGATGTGGAGCAAAGCCAGGGTAGGGAGGGGAGAAGCAGAGGGAGGCAAAGGCCAAGTAGGGGACCATGATCCCCTGTGAAAGGGAGGACAGAGGGGAGTAAAGGTGCAAGAGGGCACATAGACTCAAGGGACAGTGTCTTGTGCGGGGGTGGGGGATGTCTGTACAGATGCTATACAGGCCTCAGGTTGAGTGGTCCAAGAGCCTGTCTTGGGGCTTCCACTCTGATGGAGCAGAGGCAAGAAAAACAAGAATATATTCAACACCCAGCAGGTTAAACACCAATATCAACTCTGAGACAGACCACAAGGCTTAGGGGGTTCTCTGCCCAGCGCTGAAGAGAAGGAGACCCAAGCTCCATGACGGGGGCTCTTGGCTCCTATAGTGCATGCTAGGAGCTAAATGGAACTGGTCCAGATACTCCATGTCATGTGGGAGTGTCCCAGAGACCGCCATTCAGTGTGCTATGGTATCTTTGGATGGGGGAGGGAGGACTCCCACTGCCAGAGCCTGGTTCTCAGTGCCTCCTTCCATCCCCAGTCCCAGCTTCAGCTTGCTCTGGGGTTTACTTTGCAGGCCCCTATTTACCTTCAGAAAATGAGGCTCCTCTCCTTTCCCAACCTCCTGGTACTATGGTGAGACTCAACCTTATAAAAAAAAATAGCCTCATCCACTCCTAACACTCAAGATGAGGCTACCTCCGTACTTAAAAAATGGAAACTGATGGTGGGGGAGTGGGGGGCGGTGATAAAGAGCAACACAGTCAGGGAGACAAAGCAGCCAGAAACTCTGGCTGATATCTGAGGATATCAGGTACCACTCTGGGAGAACTGAGGGAACACTCACCCACTGAGGGCCTATTTGGGGCCAATGTGTCACACATGTCATCTCACTTTGTCCTCATATGATCCCTATGAGGTGATTCAGCTCCCCCACTTTGCTAAGGAGAAACTCAAGGCTTTGAGAAATTAAGTAACTTATTCAAAGTTATATAGTTAATAAGAGAGAACCTAGGACCAAATCTTAGGCCCACAGTCTTTAAAGCCTGTGCACTTCCCAACACAGCACTGTTATCTCTAAATCAAGAGATTTAATCTCTATGAGCCTGGCATCTTCATGTGTAAAATAGAAAAAGGAAAAAAAAAAAATATATATATATATAGCCTCATAGAGTTGTTAAGAAAATTAAATGTAAGATAATATTGGTTAAAAACATTAAAATCCGGCGTAGTGTCGGGTACATAGTAGGTGCTCAATAAGTGGTTTTTGTTTGCTTGTTTTTCTTTTTAGGGCAGATCAATGTTTAAACTCCGGGCTTGGGTGCCTAGGGGCTCCAAAATGGGAGTACCGCCCATCGCTTCTGGGGGAATGCGGAAGTAGGGTGAGGAAAAGGGCCGGGAAAGGGGGCTCGGCTCCAGGAACCAGAGACGCCAGTTCCAGCTGCGCGCCCATCGCTCCGCTGCCTCCTCTGGGCTCCCCCGACTTCCCGCCCCGCCCCGCACCGCCCCGCCCCAGAGCAGGTCCGGAGTGCCTGGTGGGCTGATTCCGGAGCGTAGAAGGGAGCACGGAGCACGGAGGCGAGAGAGAGGCGGCGGCGGCGGAGGGAGGCAGGGAGGCGGGGGACCGTCCTCGCTGCTCTCCCAAGTCGGCGCGGAGCCGCCTCGGGCCGGGCTGAGGGCTGCGCGGCGGCGGCGGGGCCGAGTCAGGATGCGTGGCTCCCGGGACCGCGCCGGGCTGGGCGGGCTGCGGCGGCGGCGGCGGCGGGTGGCGGGAGGAAGCTGTCCGCGGTGCTGAAGAGGCGGCGGCGGCAGCAGCGGCAGGGACCCGGGGCCGGGAGCAGAGGCGACCTTCTGGGAGCTTCACCGAAGCCGCGAGGCGGGGGTGCCGTCGCTCACCGGCTCATGCCGGGCCCCCCAAGCCCCGCGGAGGAGGTGGGACTGCCCTCTGCGGGACAGGTAAGGAGCCGTCTGGGGGCGCAGCGGGAGCGCACAGCTAGGCGCCTAGGGGATATTGAGCTGGGGAGGGCAGTGGGACCCCTCTCAGCGATGGGGGCTCTGACTTCCTGCTGGCGGCCCAAGATAGCGCCAAGTCCATCCTTACCCTTCCCCCTACAGGCTGGAGAAGCTGGGAGGGGCCTGAGGGACTGGGGCCCAGCCATGCACCTGGGTACCCTGACCCTACACCACCAGGCCTTGACCCCGACCTCGGGCAGCTCTGAGACACCCTGCTCACAAGGAACGGATGAGAGTCTCTTGGACTCCTGGTACCCCAGTCCCCACCAGGGCTCTGCGACACTAGGGAAATCTGAGCCAGCTTCACTAAGCTCCCCTCTCCTCCTCCAAGCCTGTTCGTAAGGGTGACCGGGTGGCTCTGGTCCCTCTGCCTCAACATTTCTTTGCCCTCAAATGGCCCTTGGGCCAAGGGATGGGCCAGGCCCATTTCTCCAGAGAAGGAGGGAGGTACCAGAAGATACCTCAGTTTTTTTTCCTGTGGCCCTCTGGACTCTCATGGAAGGAGGCTGGTTTTGCAACACGCTGCTTGGTGCGTGAGGGCAGAGCTGGGGAACCTGAGTCCCGTTTTCTATTATGTGACTGAATACTGGTGACCCAAGACAGACCTCCATTTGGAGTCCTCCCTCTTTCTGGCAAGAGCATGCTGAATGAGCTCATTCAGGCCTGCAAAGTGCTTCCATTTCTTCAGAGCAGAGTTCTCTGAGTGGCAGAAAGTAGTGAGCAAAATAAAACTGCGTAGAGGAAGACTGGCCTCCCGCTGTGGCTGACCACTGCTTTATCCCCATCCTCTCCACCCAGCACAACGTCTCCACTGTCAATCGTAGAAAGAGCACTAAACTAGGAGTTCCTAGCTGGGCGCTGGCATTTACTGGCTTTAGGCCAGTTACCTGAGCTCTCTGAACCTCAGGTTCCTCATACCTAAAGTGGCGATAAGGTAGCTGCTCTGTTCACCTCAGGGAACTGCCTTAGGAGTCAATGAAACAGCGCCCATGATTGAAGCCTTGTCAACTCTATGCCACCATACAAGTGTGAGCTGCTGTCACTGTCCCCATCCACCAGTCAGGCCTGCTGGCGGAGACCTGATCATTGCCACCCTTACCCCATTTTCTCCCAGCCCGGCCATAGCTTTCTTTGTCCTTGGCCTTCGTGGGGCACCAGAGTAAGTGAAGCTCAACTTATAAATCTTGAGGAGCCCAAAGGGTTCCCTCCCCTTCTCCTCTTCCATCATCACCTATAGAAGACAATATAGGGCGAGAGTCTGACTCACAGTTTTGTTTTGTTTTTTCCCCAAGAATCACAGATCTAGGGAAGCAGCTCCTTGGAGGCAAGGATTGTGTTGTTTTCATCTCTTTGCTTTCCTCCACACCTCCCCTCCCCCATAGCACCTGGAAGATAGTAAGGACTCAGTAATTGGGTGTAAAATAAGAGAATGAAGTTTTAAAATATCTCAGAATAAAAGCATTTGACTGGAAGTCAACAGCCCTGTGTTCTGGTCCCAGATCTGCCACTGACTGTCTCAGACAGCTCCCTTCCCCTCTGTGGGCTTCAGTTTTCTCATCTGTAAAAGAAGAGGGGTGAGCTAGATGAATTTTAAGATTCTAAGCCTTGATGTTCTGTGGGGCTCTCTGAGGGCCAAGGCCACAAATCCCTCAGTTCTCCTTGAACACAGAATACCAGCTTTATTAACCTGGTTTGGAGAGTAAGTTATGTCCTCTCAGTAAAGAATTAGATTTTATTAATGGAGTAGAAGGGAACAAAGGAACCAGAAAAGGCCACATATGGTTTTGGTGTTTTCTTCAGATTTCCCTCTCTTCCTTATTTCCCTGAGAAAGCCATGAGGGCGTACAGAGCTGCTGAGCTGGGAGGGTCCCTGCCTCCAAGCCAAGAGGCCAGGAAAGCACTCCCCCCAGAACATCACTGTGAGTAGCCAAGGGCCAGGGACCCAGTCCTAGGCCATTTCCTCCCAGGGATGCTTCCTGGTAGGGATCCCCCTCCTAAGAAGACTAGAGATGGGCACAGTCTGGAAAGATCCATCCCTGGGGAGAGTTTTTAAATTTAAAAACAAAATGATCTTCTCTGACAATAATTTTCCTCAACTGCGGCAGGCCCGGTGATGTTCAGAAAAACCTTAGCTAATTGGCACTTGGGTAGAGCTGAGTAAGCCATGCCAGTGACCTCCCGGACTTACCCTGCAAACGCCCAGCCAGGGTGGGGGAATCAGCCCCTCCCCCATGTCAGCACTTTCTGGCTCCCAGCTGTTGGTGCAGCAAGAATCAGCTCTCAGCTCTCCGGAGTTAATGGACAGTCACTAACCCTCATAACAAAGTGACGGCAACGGTGGCAGCAGAAAGCATAGAAAGGGGCTTCATTTTCTGCGAGACTGACCTGTCAGGGTGCTGGCCTGCTGCGGGGACTAGAACAGGGCAGCACCCCTCCTTCTGCAGCTGTCTGGACAGACTTCCCACCCCCAGAGCTGTCAGGGTGCAGGGCACCTCTGGTCACCCAGGCAGACACATCTGGCTCCTCTCCCAGCCAGGGAAAACTACCCACTGGCTACTTCTTATCTTCCCCTCCAGCCCCCTCCCTACTGAGGCTCCCATTCTGACCCTCTTCACAAGGCCTCAAAGGGAAGAAGAGAGTCAACCCTGGCATGTGACTTGTTGATCTCAGTTATCTGGTGCTGGGGGTGGAGGGGGGGTGGGTGGCAGGGAGATCTGAGGAAGAGGAAGAAATCAATGAGACATGGTCATTAAGAAATGGTGTGTGTGTGTGTATGTGTGTGTGAAGAAAGAGATGGAAAACTGAAATACTCACATGCAGGCCCCTTCCCCTGGTAGCACACACAAAATGACAGAGGCAGAGAATATCTGGAGAAATCTGTACGTTATTAATTATCTTCAGGTTCAAAAGGCCAATTCATCTGTGCATCCTCAAGGGACTTCCAGCCCTAAAGTACACCATTCCAGGGAGAAAAAAGCAGAAGGAACAGGCTTCAATTTGGGAAGAAGAAACATCCCAGATCTCTAAACCTTTGGCACTTTACAACCTCCTTCCCTTCTTAGGGGCTCGGTGGACAGCCTGCCTGGAGCAAGGCCCCCTCTGCTACAAGCCAGGGGACACTAAGGACTGATCTCATTCCTGCTCTTTGTATCCAGGTCCTCTCTTCTCTTGCCTCCTCCTTTATTCTCTCTCCCTCCTTCCTGCAGCTCCTCTACCACCCTGCCGCCTCCCAACCTCACGCCCCTGCCCCAAGCAAACCAAGCAGGGAGTGAGGGCCCAGTGCTAGATGTGTTATCTTCCACCATTAGGTGCACTATTTGATTCTAAGTGGTTGAGAATGAGCTGCTTCTGTGGGGAGACAGGTTGTTTCAGCAAGAATAACGATCTGATTCCACCTGAAAATGGACTAATTTGAGTAGTGGTGTCACCACCCAATTCTCCCAGCAATTTTCACCTTTCTCAGACACAAACCCAGCCCCCAGGCAAGCAGCTTTTGCTCTGAAGGAGAGGCCAGTCCAGCCTATAGGAGCCCAGGGTGGCAGTGGATAAAAAAGAGCGTGGACTGATGTTCCCGGGAAAAGAGCAACTGAGAAGCTTCCCATTGGAGCTGAGAAGTGTTCCAGCTGTTTCTCTCTCTTCCCTGGGTTTCCCCCTCAGCCCTCTTCTCCTCACTCGCCACATGTCCTTCAATCATTCTCAAATCTCTCTCCAGCCCTGACCAGCACCCAGGGCTTCAACTCTATACATCAATTGCCAGGTGGAGTTTCTACTCTTATATCTCAAAGGCACTTTAAAACCAAACTCAAACACGTATTCTTCCATTTGCGCGCGCGTGTGTGTGTGTGTGTGTGTGTGTGTGTGTTTCATTTTTCCAGCTTGGTACTTGATGACCCATTTCAAACTAAATATGCTTTTTTTTTTTTTTTCAGCTCAGGAAACACGTTCTGCTTTTACTTCTTTATTTATTATTTTTCTCCTCCAGCGTCTCTGTTCTGTCTTTCTGACACTCCTGTTAGATGGATGTTCGATCTCCTGGGACTCTCTTCCATGTCTCTTAACTTGCATATCTTCCATCTTTTTGTCGTTTTGCTCTATGTCTTGGGAGATTTCATTAACTTTTTCTTTTACATTAAAAAGTTAGTCTTTGGGCTTCCCTGGTGGCGCAGTGGTTGAGAGTCCGCCTGCCGATGCAGGGGACGCGGGTTTGTGCCCCGGTCCGGGAAGATCCCACGTGCCGCGGAGTGGCTGGGCCCGTGAGCCACGGCCGCTGGGCCTGCGCGTCCGGAGCCTGTGCTCCTCAACGGGAGAGGCCACAGCAGTGAGAGGCCCGCGCAAAAAAAAAAAAAAAAAAAAAAAAAAAGTTAGTCTTTAACTGTGACCATTCTATTATCCAGCTTCTCCACTGAATTTTTGAAAATTTAGACAATTATTTTCAATTTCAAAAATACTTTTTTGTTCTTTGCTCCTTTTTCATAGCAGACTGTTCTTCTTTTATGGATGCAACGTCCTCTTACATCTCTCTAAGGACATGAATTGAAAAAGATTTTTAATATCTTTTCTATAACTTGAATGATTTGGGAATCTTATTGGATCAATTTTCTATTTGTTTATTTAATCTTTCTCTTTTATTTTCATGTAGCTGTTTTCCATAATCCTCCGAAGTTGGGTAAGTTTGTTTCCCTAACAGGCCTCTCCTTTGAACAGGAATTGTTCTTACTTCCAGTGTTTGGGACTGTGAGTGTCTCTGTACTGATTTCTTCACCAGGGAATCTTATCTGTTCTTTATCTCCTAGAAATTCCTCTGTGCTTCTGATCCACTGATATCATTCTTTTCTGTTTTCCAGTTTTGTTGTGATTTTATTCTTTTGAAAATATATGTCCTGTCATTTTAATGGAAACTTACGAGGGAGAAGAGGTGGTCATTTGTGCTCAGGCTGCCTTCTTGAACCAACAGCTTCCCCCTAGATTTTTTGCCTAAGTTGGTGGCATCACCTTCTACTTAGTCAAAAAAAAACCCAGAACCTGGGAGTCATTCTTGCTCCTACCTCTCCCTCACTTATAGTTAGTCTCAAAGTCCTATTCATTTAGCCTCCTAACTACTCCTCAGGTATGACCCTTCATCTCCATCCATTTTGCTATAGATCAGGTTCAGATCCTCATCCTCTCCTGCCTGCATTTTTACAATATTCTCTTAACAGGACTTCCATTTTCACACTCTTCAAATCCTTTCTGCTGCCACCCAGAGTGCTCTGCCTAAAACATGGGTATGACCGTATCACTTCCTTGCTACAACCATCATTGGCTCCCCACTGCCCAAAGAAAAAAGCTTCTCTGCAAGGAATAGGAAGCCTTCCCACCTCTCTTGCTTGATTCCATCAATACCAAGCCACCTGGTTTCCCCTCTATAACACCACCCCATGCCTCTGTGCTGTTTCCTCTGCTGGAAATGCTCTTATCTCATTGTCTCACCTAATGACTCATTTTTTTCTTCAAGACTCAGTTCACGTGTCACCTGCTGTGAAAGCCTTTTCCGAGTTCCCACCATCACCTCCACTCCCATCTCAAGACAGGAGTCCCACATCAGGTCACACATAACACTCCATGGACTGCTAGCACAACTTACTCCATGGCATTGAAACTTTGTGTTTGCTAGTCTGTATTCTCCACTACTCCTCAAAACAGGTACCACTTCTGGTTTATTTTTGCATTCCAAGAACTGGTCTGAATTGCTTAAGAAATGTTTGTTGTGCAGAACTAAATGTGCCCCAGCCAGATGTGCTCCACCCATCCCAGTACTGGAAAGTACTTTCTTAAGGAGGAGACTCAGCACACCTAGCTCATTCATTCACTAATTCATTCACTCATTCATGAAATCAACTGTTTATGGAATGCCTACTATGTGCCGGGAAAGGGGCTGCAAATATGAGGGACAGACACACTCCCCACCCTCTTGAAGCTCACGAGCTCTGGTGAGGGAGAAAGACACTAATCAAGGAATCACACATATATAGAGACTGTGATAAGCTCTTGGAGAGGAAGAGCTGGAGCCTGGAGAGCAGATAACCAGGCAACCTAAATCTAGGCTGAGGATGGAGGGGTGACCTCCCTAAGGAGGTGACTTCTGAGCTGAGAGCTGAAGTATTCTGATGTGCACGGAGACAATGCTTCTGAGCAGTGCAGCTGTGAGGTAAAGGAGAGAGAGAGGACAGGAGCTGAAGGGGGGAAGTGGCACTGAGGACAGATGTTCCAGTTATCTATTCCTGCCTAACTACCCCAAAATTTAGTGGCTAAAACAATGGACATTTTATTATATCTCACAATGTTTAGGGTCAGAAATTCATGCAGGTTTGAGCTATGTGATTATACCACTCCATGAGGCATGGACAGAGGTCACCCTGTGGTATTCAGGACAGATGGGCTGGTTTGAAGAGTCCAAGATGGCTTCACTCATGTCTGGCATCTTGGGGATGGCCAGAAGGCTGGGCTCAGCAGGCTTCACCGACCAGAGCATTACACACACAGCCCCTCCAGCATGGCGGCCTCAGAGTAATCCACAGCAGCTCAGGGTCCCAAGAGTGTGTAGTCTAGTGAACAAGGTGAAGGCTGCATGGCCTTTTATAACCTGGCCTCTGAAGTCTCATAGCATCACTTTTGCTGGGCTCTGTGGTGGAAGCAGTCACAAGCCCACTCAGATTAGACAGGAGGGACATAGACCCCTGCCTCTCGATGGGAGGAAAGGATTGGCAGTCGGGTTTTACAGTTGTCACTTTTTTAAGCCAGGGGAACAACAATATGTTTAAGTGCCAGCAGGGAGGATCAGGAGTTTGGAGCCTTTGAAGACAGAGGAGAGAGAAAGGATAATCCATTGCGTAAGCTTCCTGAGGAGGCAGCTGAAGCAAAGAAAGCTGAATTCCCCATTTTCCCTCAACTCTGCTGCCTTCCAACCTAACCCCGACCCCCGACTCTTGCTCTCTTTACCGTGAGATGCAACAAGCTGCAACCAAGACTCCAAAGCTGGCTTGGGGGCTCTCTTGCTTACAGGCCAGAAATCATCAAATCCAGCCCTAAGCCACCTACAAACAGCCACCAAAGTCACAGCACTTCGCAGTTTACAGGACAGTTTACATAGTATCTGCCTGGAAGATAGTCTAGCACCTATTCTTAAAGACAGCACCTCTTCCCTGGATTGTAATCATTTCTATTTAATCTTCTGCCCTGCTAGGAAGTTCTGGCTTTCATCTTACAGCTTAGAAGCAATCTCTCTCGCTGCACTGAGAGACAGTGGTCAGAGGTTGAGCTCCCTCACAAAAACTCTGTATTTATTTGAATCCAGACCTTAAAGTTATCTAGGCAGCCATCTCTGGGCTGCTAAATCACCACAAATCTCTTAATCTTTTCTTAAAGCTCCCATTTCCCATTCCCTTCACTAAGGCCCTGGTTTTAACCCATTCAAGACCAAGTCTTCACCATTCTCACACCCACACCATGTATCACAACCCTCTACACACGGGTAGGCTCGGAAATGTGTAGTAAATGAAGGGCCAGGATTTGGACTCAGGTAAACCTAGGTTCAAATCCAGGGTCTGTCACTGTTTAATCTTGGGCAAGTTATTTAACTTTTCTGAGCCTCAGTTTCCTCATCTGAAAAATGAGAAATAATAATAGCCAATTTCATGAATTGTACAGTTTTGAGATAAAGTGTGTGAAACACAGGGCTCGTGTGAGGACGCAGTAAATAGTAGCTGTTATAATCTTACAGGCTTCTCATGAGGACTGTCCCCATCCTCCTGGTCCCACATCACACTGTCCCTGTGGTCTCTCTCTTTTATTTATTTATTTATTTATTTATGGTCGTGTTGGTTCTTTGTTGCTGCTCGAGGGCTTTCTCTAGTTGTGGTGAGCGGGGGCTACTCTTTGTTACAGTGCACTGGCTTCTCATTGCGGTGGCTTCTCTTGTTGTGGAGCACGGGCTCTAGGCACACGGGCTTCAGTAATTGTGGCTCACGGGCTCTAGAGCACAGGCTCAGTAGTTGTGGCACACGGGCTTAGTTGCTCCGCAGCATGTGGGATCTTCCCGGACCAGGGCTCGAACCCATGTCCTCTGCACTGGCAGGCGGATTCTTAACCACTGCTCCTGTGGTGTCTTTTTAACAGTATTCATGGTGCCTCTTCCCAGAGCCCACCAGGCAGTGCATGAAAAACACTTCCTCTAAGCCGGACGCCCACAGCTAATCCTGAACTTGACGCTGTTCAGGCCAGCATGAGCTCTGATCAGACAGGCCTGGGTCAAATGGGGCTCTGTCACTCTCCAGCTGTGTGTTCTCAGAAAGCCTATTTAACCTCTCTGAGTCGCATCCTCCCCACCCATGTGAAAGGGGATGGATTCAATGAGATACTGCATTGGAAGTACTTGGCACGGTGTTCAAACACAGCAAGCACTCAACAGACGGTAGCTGACATGTGATGACACCAGAGCACAGTCGCTCTTGAGTCAGACTTCCAGGTCCATGCCCAGCTCACCACTCACCAGCTGTGTGCCTGTGGGCATTTATAACTTTCTTATGCCTCAATGTCTTTATCTGTAAAATGGAGATAATGATTCATAGAGTTACTGTAAGGATTAAATGAGATAATACATCACATTTGGAACAGTGCCTGGAACACAGTAAGAATTTAGTAAGTGTTGAGGTGTTATTATTTCATCCTTTAAATTTGAATTTTTTTCTATTTCTATATTTAGGGTACATTGATTATTAGTAGCATGTAGTTTGCATTGTGTTGTTTTAAAAATTTAGTCTTTGTCTTTTTAAAAAAATCAGCTTTGAGGTATAATATACATACAATAATAGTCACTCATTTCAGGTGTACAATTCAGTGAGTTCTGTGAAATACCTGCAGTCATGTAACCACTACCATGTTTCTCTCTTCTGTGGAATCTTGGCACCTTGACCCCTCAAGTTCTTGCTCCCTCGGTGATTCTTCAATGCCTTCATATTTCCCCCTAGCTTTTCTAGCTGTCATTGGCTGGTTTGGTGTGACACAAGTTAGTCTGCAACTGCTGGAAACGAAGCCCTCTGTCCTATTGTTATTCTCCCACTAGAATTATAGAGTCAAAATGAGCGTTTAGAACAGTTCAGTTCCTGGCACGTTGCAAAAATCTCAATAAGTAAGTTCTTCTTCTTCTCCCAGTAGAATCCCAGGGTCATGTTGAGCTGAGCTGTTAAAAATCAACCCCTTCCACACCTTCTACCCTTTCCATACATTTTATAGATAAACTAATATCACACTGTATGACTGGACTCCAGTGCAATCAGACTCCCGTGGGAGGCTGTATTTGGACTCCAGTGGATTCCTGGATGGTTTCCTGTCCCTAGTCTGGGAGGTGTCATTGTGCTCTCCTTCCCCAAATCAGGGCATGGAAAACCTTAGGGCCCAGTTCACTTCTCAGCTCAAAAGGAAACAAGCCAGGGACTGTGGCTTCACAGACGCACCTCTCTCCCTCTCCTCTTGCGGGGCCCAGACCTCCAGCCATGACCACACGTTTGGAGCAATCTTCTTTCATTCAGAATCCCAGACATCTCATGTTTTCCTCCGGAGCTGAGTGCACACGTGTGCATGCACATGTGCACACACACACACAAACACACACACCCACACACACACATAGGAACATGTTCACCAGCAAGTGTGCATGTACACAGTACCATACACAGTTTGGAAGGACGCACAGTCCAGGTGAGACCAGGCAGCAGAGGTGGAGATGAAAATTGCTCTGCATTGAATGCTGGTCCCTTATTCCAGGGAACAGAGAGAGAGAGGCAGCCCTAAGCAACAGGCCAAAGGTCAGACCAGGCCAAGGGCAGAGAAGGCTGGGCCTGGAGCCCAGCCACCACCCCCTGCTGGCCAGGACTCGGTGCTGGGTCCCCAGGGTCAGCTCAGTGAACTCCTGTGTGGCCCTAGCAGGTTATGGAAAGAACATGACCTGTTAGAGAACCGTGACCCGTGGCTTGGCTGTGAGCGGGTACTGCAGCCCCTGACTTGGTGGAGGTGTGGGTGTGAGTATGCACTTGCGTGCGTGCATGTATGTGCGTGTGTGTGTGACGTGCCTCTCTGTGCATACTGGGGGGAGCGGGGGGCAGGTTTTCATGCTGTGCTCAGCCTCCAAACTCAGAAGGAATGCCCCAGCCTGGGGAGGTTTTAAACTGATTTTAGATAATTTGGCTCAATAAAATCCATTAATTTTTGCCTGGTTTAGAAGTAGTGCGTGCTCATCGTAAAAAAATGAATGTGGAAAACAGAAAAAACATGGTGTCAAAAGAAAAAAAAAATGAAAAGCACCTGTGCTCCCACCCCTAGAGATAATCACCGTTGACATTTTGGCAGAGTTGCGATTACGTGCACATACGGTGTTCTTTTCTCCCTTCTCGCTGAATCTGCAGAGAGCACTTTCTCACGTTATTCCTCTTTGCAAACCTGTTTGAAGGCCTTGTACTGTTGTGTTGTTGCACCATAATTTACTTAACTTGTCCCCAAATGTTAGACGTTCAGGTGGCTTCCAGTTTGTCCCTACTGTGGAAAACCCGGGGTGAATGCACGCTTCATGTTTGTGCGTGAAGTGCTGAGAAGTTCTGCCTAAAGGCGCCATCAGAGTATGTGTGTGTTGGGGGGTTGATCCAGGCGAGGCTATGTGGCTTGGGCTTCCGAGGCTCAGCTGGGTGTACTTTGGCCAAGAGAGGGTGGCTGGTAGGAACAGGGGGGTGAGCTGGGACACAGCCACTCCTGCCTGCCCTGGACAAGCACCCCGCAAATGCCCCTATGGTCTTCAGAGCTCCAGGGCCTGATTCCTGGACACAAGTATCCCTCCTTTGCTTCTGGGGGATTAGAGCTTGGCCTCTTGGTGAGGCAGAGCATGGGGCAGGGGTGAATATGATGCATTAATCTGTTCCGAGGGCCCTAGGGTTGGTCTCCCCAGCCCTACTCCCTCAGAAAGGCCCACGTGGATGGAAGCGCAGAGGGTGGGCGAGGTGAGCAGGGGCAGGGCCGGGACGGGGGCAGCCCAGGGGGAGTGGGAAGCTGGGCAATAACTGCTTGGCTCCACGGCCCATTTGGCAAATAGACGTGTTGCCTTTCCTTTGCCTCCCTCGACCTGCTGGAGGGGCCATAGCGGGGAAGGTGAAAACTGCACTCACTGGGGGCTGAGTGTGCTCACCTCTTCCTGACTATTGAAGAAGACAGGGAGTGGGGGGATTTCACTTCTGAGGGACCCCTTGAGGCTATGGGATCACGGTATATTAGTGCCACTATCACATCAATGGCTGTTTAATCCAACCCCTCTTGTTACAGATGGAGAAAATGACTGTAACTGTGCCAGGTCAAAAAGCTAACGGGGGCGGAGCAGGAATGGAAACTCAGCATACCTAACTGAGTACATGTGCCTATGGTCACATGTCCTTTGGCTCCACATATGTGGGTCACATCTGCTGGTGGAGGCGGGCTGTGACAGGGGCTCCGAAGCTGCCCTTGGGGGTTAGAGAGACTAGACCTGCTGGGAATATGCCCCAAGGAGCCCAGCTCCCCCACCAGCAGGAAGGAGCCCTTCCACGTCACTACAGTCCAAGGGCTCCCTCCCTGCATGTTTGCCCTCTGGAGAGGAAGGAGAGAGAAGTAGTGAGGCCCCTGCATTTGTGAGCAGCCCCGAAAGTAGTGACCTAAGCTTCCCCACTTCCCCAGTCCCTGTATGTGGAGAAACTTCTGCCACAGCTGGTTAATGCACCCACAGGCCCTCCAGGCACGTAGCAGTCCAGTGTCTCCAGCACCATTTGTGCCCTCCCTGGGTGAAGAGCTGGGCACCTGGACCACATGCTCTTCTTTGCGCCCCTCCAGGATTCTCTATTAGACATTCTTGGAACCCCAGCTCCAAGGCCTCACTTCTCAGGCTCTCAGAGCCTCTGAGCCAGGGGCAGTCTCTCCTTGACCCTTTGCCCCGAGGCAGGCAACAGCCCACCCTCTGCCCTCATAGCAACCCAGCCAGGAGAGCCTGGCCTCCCTCGGACACTCCCTCACTGCCCTCCCCCAATCTCGCCTGGCCTTCTTCCTCCCCTCGCTCTGTCCCATTCCCTGGGCATTATATCTGGGGCCATGCTCTGTCTTTAATGCTCCCCAAGAACCAGCTTTCTAGAATCCAGCCACTTCTCTTGGGGCAGAAGAAATGGCCTTTGCAAGGCTTTGGCTGTGAATTCTTGGTAGGGAATAGGACTGGGGAAGATAAACCCAGTCCGGAGGGCAAAAATATCTCACCCCTTACCATTAGCAGAGCACCAGCTAGAAGGCCAAAAAAGGCCCTGGCCAGAGATGGGGGTGAAGACAAGTTCTAAAGCCCAGAAATGAGCATAGCAGCCCCTCCCACTTATAATATACAACATACTTGCATATCGGCCATCTCTTTGGATCCTCAAAACAACCTCGTGTGGTGGGCAGGGATTATCACCTGCACTGTACAGGTGAGGAAACTCAGAAGGGCATGAAAATTTGCCCAAAGTGTCAGGGCCAGGACTGAGTCTCCAACCTGCAGTTTATAAATCCAGGGCAAGACATGACCCGGGCCCCCACCAGCTTCATGATGTGCCTGGGAGGGAGACAGCAAGCCTCCTGAGGCCACCTGGCGTGCCCCTTCTCTCTCTCCAGACCCCACTTCTACCTGCCACACCCCAGAGTGTGTATGGATTTGCTGTAGACACACTCAAAAGTTACCTTTTTCTCCTTCAGCCAGTCCTGAGCACCCACTATGCGCCCTTCCCAAATGCACAGTAGGTGCTCAGGGCTGACTGAAAGAGGAAGAGGCAGCCCCTGAGGGTGTCTACATTTCCAACTGGGATGTGCAAGTCCATACCTTAGCACCCAGGAAGCCCTGCCCCAGATCCCACAATTTGCCTTATAAGGGAGGTTAGCCTAAGGCGCATCCCCCTAAGACCATACCTGGGGAGAAGCATCCTTCCTCAGGAAGAACTGACCTCTGTGAGCACATGGCATGTAGCGAGCTCTGAGCTAACGGTGGTCACACCAACCCTAGAACAAATCCTCTGGCAACCCAACATCCCACCTGCCACCAAGTCCTGTCAGTATCTCCCAAGGCCGGCCCCCTTTTCTCCATCTCCTCACCGTTGAGTCCCAGTTGTCCTCAACTTACCTGAAGCCATGGCAAAGCCTCCTACTGGTAGCACAGTCAGTCCAAGCCGCCCCACACACACAGCCACAAGGAAGGCTTCAGGACCCAAATCTCATCCTATCACCCCTGCCAAGATCCCTGAAGGCCCCTTAGACCTAAACGGGGTTGCACGGTCTGGGCCTGCACTCCATCTCACACCTTTCTCTGTACCCTGAGCCACACCAGCCTTCTCTCAGCTCCCTTGCCTACCATCCTTTATTCGGCCTCTCCGTGAAACGTGTCCCCCCTCCCCTCACCTTGTCAGCTCATCTTCTTCCTTCAGATCTCAGTTCAAAAGCCTCCCCTGCGCCTCTGTGTCAGTTCTATCCATCGTACATTCTCACACCCTCTGCTGTACTTCTCCTTCAGGGCAGGCGTTTTCTCCACCAGTTGTAAGCTCTGGAAGACAAAGTGTGCATCTTTCTTCCTCTCCCCGCTTCCCGTCCTTCTCACCATCGCATCCCCAGCATCTGTCCAGTGCCTGGCCATCACTGATGCTCAGTAACTATGTGTTGAATGGATAGATGAATGAACCAACTCTATGAGGTAAGTACTGCCGCTATCCCTAATCTGCAGACAAAGAAACGGAGATTCTGAGGAGTTGAGTGGCCAACTCAAGGTCCTGCGGCTGGCCAGTGGTACAGGCAGGGTCTAGAGCAAGTCAGACTGCAGAGTCTGTGCTCTTCACCACTTCCGGTCCTGCACCCAGAATGCCGGCCTCAGTGTCTGTCTTGCTCTCCCAGCAGGCTCTCTGAGGACTGCTCAGCTGGCCACCAAGTCCTGGGGCTCTGGGGCTCTCCTCCCCAGAGCTGCCCCCAGAACCATGGAGAGTCTGAGTGAGCTACAGAACCCACTGCTGCCTCAGAACCCCGCACACCTCCATGGCCCCTACCCCTACCCCGAGGCTTCTCCCGCCTGGCCGTGCCGGGAGAAGATCTACTCCTACCTCCTGGGTGGTGCTGGGCCTGCTCACGCCCACCAGCTCCTGGACCCAGGATCCCTGCAGCTGGCCGTGGAGGCCTGGTACAGGCCCAACTGCCTCCTGGGGAGGGACAAGCTCAAGGAGCCCAGGGCAGACAGCTGCGAAACCAGCTTCACAGAGAGCAGGGAGCCCTCCGCTGGGCCTACGGAGCGGTCCACAGAACCTGGCCAAGCGGAAGAGGATGTCACCATCCAGACTGTGTCCTACGGGGTTCAAGAGGAGCTCCAAGGCCAAGAGGACGACCAGGAGGAGGAGGAGGAGGTGAGTATGTGTGTTTAAAATGCAGATTCTTGGGGTCACCTCCAGGTGCTGAGATTCTGTAGGCCTGGCTTGGGGTCCAGGAATCTGTATGTTACCAAAAAAAAGGCACTTCTGACACGGGTGCTATCTACACTTTGAGAAACACTAGCTTGGGCTATTTAATTTTTTTAAGATTAACTGCATTAGGGTATCTTTTTTATTGAAGTATAGTTGATTTACAATATTATGTAAGTAGGTGTACAACATAGCGATTCACAATTTTTAAGGGTCATGAATATTTAATTTTTTAATAGCACTTTTTGTTCTTGTTTTTTTTCTAGCTCAATCGAGAGATAATTTGTATATAACATTGTTTAAGTTTAAGGTGTATAATGCCATGATTTGATTCATGCACGTATTACAAAATGTTTACCACAATAAGGTTAGTTAACACATCCTTCACCTCACATAATTACATTTTGCTGTTGTTGTTATAGTCCTCTTTAAGCAACATACGTCAGTTTTGCTCCACGTAATCTAATATTTTCTACAAGGTGATTTTTAAGGGTTACATGGTATCCCGTTGTAGGTTCTTGCATCAGTTATTAACCCAATCTCCTGGTCATTGGGTGTTGAGATTGTTTCTAATCTTTCACAATTACTACCCTATGATGAACATTCCGGTACGTGTATATTTGTATTCTTTCCTAGTGATAAATTCCTAAGGGTGGAATCACTGGGCCATTCACTGTCAAAGCTTTTGGTGGAGAGTACCGAGCCCAACCCACACTCCCACTAACAACAGATGGTCTTCCTGTTGCCCCACATCACTGCCAATGGGTGATCCTGGGCCAGGTCACAAGAGCCCACTCATGTTTTGCAGAGTGATGCAACCTCGACAGAGAGTGAAAGCGAAGACAACTTCCTTACGCTGCCTCCCAGGGACCACCTGGGTCTCACGATCTTCTCCATGCTCTGCTGCTTCTGGCCACTGGGCATAGCTGCCTTCTACTTCTCCCAGGGGGTAAGAGCCCGTGGGGCCCAGGGCTTCTGCTCTGGCCACCCCGCTCCTCTGGGGGGCCTGGGGTCAGGGCCTGGCGGGCTGGGGCTGCTTGCTGGGCGTGGGGATGCTCCCTTTCATCAGCGCCTCTCTCTCCCTAGACCAGCAAGGCCATCTCCAAGGGGGACTTCCGCCTGGCCAGCACCACCTCCCGCCGGGCCCTGTTCCTGGCCACACTCTCCATCGCCATTGGGGCTGGTCTCTATGTGGCCGTGGTGGTAGCCCTGGCAGCTTACATGTCCCAGAATGGCCACAGCTAGTGGCCAAGAAGTCCTGGCGTCCTGACTCCCCTGATCGACCTGAGGAGGCAGGGGGGCTTGGGGTAGCAGACTCTCTGGGAAGTCCTGGCCCCTGAAGACAGCTCATGAGCGTGGCTTATTGGGAGGAGGCCTCCCAGGCTGCAGCCTGAGGGGTGCAACCTTCACTTCTTCCTGCCTATTGCAACCAGCCTAAAGCAGGGCTGGGAGCATCACTCTCCAGCCCAGGCTATGTTGGGAAGCAGCAGAGGGTAGGGCTGCCCACCTGGCCATCCAGGCAGGACCTCCCTCTAGCTGGGAGTTCTCCCCATTCTGCTTATTTCCTAAAGGGTCTCCTGCCCTGCAAGCACCCCACTACCCGACTCCGTTAACCTCTCCACAGAGAAAGAACAGATTACAGGGAGGGAAAGGGATGCCTGGGGAGAAGAGGAGCTGACCCAGTCCTTGCAGCCCACAGGCATCTCCACCTGGGACACCCTGACTTTCCCCAACTCCACTCTCTGCCTCATGATGCCCAGACCTCAGCCAGCCAAGAGGGAAGTACATAGAGACATAGGGACCCCTTGGTCTTTCGGGTTCTGGAGGGTGCTTACCTCTCCTGTGGGCTTGTAAGACAGTGTAGATTCTAGGCAGAGAAGGGACATCTCGGATGTATAAACTCTGTGCTGAGGGCAGGTTCTTGGAGCGTCTCTGTGCAGGAACGAAAGGCAGATGAGATGACACAAAGCCTGGAGGGCCCTGGAATAGTGTTGCCCCTGTTCCCCCAACATCCTTTTCTAAGCTCCTCCCGGGGGGCTCTGAGCTGGCACCATCCCAGGTAGACAGAGAGAGAGTGCCATCAGCCCAGCAGCCACTGAGCACAGGACCCTAGATCCAGCCCTGTGGGAAAATAGCGAGGAGACCCTGAGTAGTGAGTGAGATGAGAGGAGGGACACAGGCCTGGCATGGCAGCTGAGCAGCCCAGGAAGGCTTCCTAGAGGAGGCGAGCAAGGTCTAGATAGATGAAGAGAATGTATCTAAGGGATACTAAGGGATGACCCTTAGTATTCATGGGCAGGGATGTGGCAGGAACCTCCCAAGGGGGGTTCAAAGCTGTTTGGATTATGCCTAGAACATCCAGGCTGGAGCCAAACTGAGGGCTCCACCAACTCAAGGAAGAGGAAGGTCAGGCCTGTGTCTCAAAGGCCAGTAATGTTTTCCCACCTCTGAATGCTGGACCCCTGGTCAGCCTTGGAGCTTCTTCACTGGCACCCCGGCTCAGAGCTGCTCTTAACGCCCTCAACCTCTAGGAATCCTCCAGAATTCTAGAGACATCCAGACAGGCAGGAGGAGCACATTGTGAGGGCAGGCCTTTCAGAGTTCAAGCTATGGACCTCACTGTACACAATCTGTGGACCTGGTCATTCCCGTCCCCCATCCAGAGCTCGGGGCTATGAATCCACCAACTTGTCCCACCATCTCCCCTAATCCCAGGCGTTACCCAGCCCTCCGTTCCCTGCATCCCCTGAAGTCTCACAGGCCCAGGATCAGCAGTTTTAATGTCCCATTATTGTATATAATTATCCTTGTAATAAACATTTCTGTAACACCTGGTGCCCTCTGGGCCTCTTACTGTCCTCGCCTGCCTCCACCTTGGCCTGCATCCATTTCTTCCCCAAGACTGACCTCCATCCCCAAGCCTACTGCTCCTGGTCCCTAGCAGCATGTTCTTGAGAGCACATGCCCACATCCGGGCCTTAGGAGAAGGGGGAGGCACTCTGGCTTGGAGGACTTCTCTGCTCAGAGTAGCCTGGATGCAGGGTGATGGTGTGCATTTGACTCTGCGAGATAAGGCAAGGTCCATGCTGAAGAAAAATCCCTTCTAGACTCGAAGGCCTTGGAGATCAGGTGGAAGGGATGCGAGCCAGGGTGACTGAGGCTCCACTGAGCTGCCTGGAGCTATCAAGGGTGGACACAAGGTACGGGGTCACCAAGGAGCCCCATTCTGCCAATGCCCTCTCTAGAGTCCCTCATACCTCCCTTATGGGGGTTGTTCACGGGTGGTATGGGGAGGAAACCATCTCTGTCTGCCTCAGACCACAGCCTCAGCACCAAATGCTCTCGGTCCCAGGCCCCCAGGAACCTGCCTGGACTGAGGGCGCTGGCACACTCGCACCCACATGTGCCTACTTGCAAGACACAGCTATGGACACACATGTTGCACAGGCTGGGTACCCCTGAGACAGAGATTAGCGCATGATGTATGAGCATTAGGAGATGCTCTTGGGATAACATTTGAGGAAGGCTGATCTGAACGGGGGGGAGGCCAGGCTGCGATGCTGGGCCAACCCAAGGTGGGGTCTGGATCCAGGATGCCCTTCAGAGTTGACCCAAGGTAGGACGAAGGGCCAGGCCTTTATATCTGCTTATCAATCAGTCATTGGATGTGGGCCACCCAGAAAAGGGCTGTGACTCTCAGGCGAGGCGGATGTCTTCAGCTGGAGCTGCTCCCTAAGCGGGGTGTGCCCTGAAGGCTGATTGCCGACAGCACCTGCAGCAGCTGGAGGACTAAGCCCATCATTCCTGCGAGGTCCCGAGCAGCACATCACCGCGCCCGCCGCACCCACCAAGCGGCAGCAGACCTGGCGGTGCCACCGAGATCCCCTCGGCATTTGCCTCCCCACAACGAAGGCCGCTTCCTGGGAACTCTGCGATACTGGGCCCACAGGCAGGATAAGCCAAAAGTGACTTCAACCACTGACGGATGGAAGCTGGTGGACAAATAACCCCAGATTTCCTGGCATCTGGAAGGGAGGACACTAGTCGTATTCTCCACGCTCTCAGGGTTCCCCAGCAGGACTGAGCTTCAGTCGCCTGCAGTGGCAATTGGCTTAAAGCACGCCCCTTGCTGGCTGCCTTCCTGTCCCCATCTTCTTCCTTACTCCCCTGCTGCGCTTCCTGGGATCAGCTCCCAATAAACTACCTACGATCGAACCCTTGTCTCAGAGGGCCCCAGGGGAACCCAAACCAAAACACAGACATGCACGCACACGTGCACCTATACACACAGCATGTGCGTACTCACACCTACACACATACACACAGGCGCGGGCACGCAGCCGCGCACTCCTTTGTGCACGCGCGCACACGGGCACAGCCCACACAGGCACAAATGCTTCGTGCCCACACTCACGTGTGTCCACACGTATGGCACACACACATGCCAGGGGTGAAGCAGGAGACCCCGGCCCTGTCTGGTCTGCAGTGTCCCTGTACCCAGTCCCACTGGGCCCCGGCCTGGGCAGCAGGCAGCGCGGACTCCAGTCCAGGCCCTGCTCGGGCTGGGCAGGCTGCCTCACAGCCCTGACAGCTCCCACCTCCTTCCCAGCCCTGCAGAACGCTGCTCCAGGCCTGGAGACAAAGAAGCCGCCGAACGGTTTCCTATGTTCAACCCTGGTCCTGCTACCCACCTTCCTCACCCCATCCCCTTCCCTCAGCTGCAAATTCAGGCTCTGCAGAAGAAAATGGAATCAGAAACGTAGCCCCTAGGGACTTCACTCCCGGCCCCCTTGGAAGGGCCCATTCTGTGGAGCCTGGGCTCACCCCATCAGTCCCTGCCACTCTGTCAGGGCCCCCTCCCCTGTCACGCCGAGCCTCCGGGCATGCCTGGGGTACTTTAGGCCTCCTGCTTCCCAGCTCTGCCTGTGTCTCACTGCCTGAGGCTCCTGGGAAGCAGGGGGCTTGCAGTTACCCCACTTCCGGCTAGTTCCTCAGGCTGGCAGAGAAGCTGGGGGCAGGGAGGGTCCCCTGGGTATAGGTGCCCACGATGAGCTGCAGTGCCGGCACATCTGTGCAAATATTACCAATTATTTTCGTCACTATAAACACCCAGCAGGAAGGCAGGGAAGCAAACAACTCAAATTGTCTAAAATAGAAACCGAAATTGCTGCACAGGGAAGTCAGGGCAGCCGGCAGAGAAGGGGCCATTTACCAGAAATCCGGGGTCCCTTAAAGTGCACCTGCTAACCCAGCCCTGCAACCCCACCTCAACTTCCTCCTCCAAAGGCCAGGCAGAATGAGATTGGAAAGGTCATCACCTGGGGGAGGGGGGACAGGAGGATGGGGGCCCAACGGGCCCTGTGCAGGGGAGGGAGGATGGCTGAGAGGGGCAGACACAAAGGAAACAGGAGCCAGTGGTTCAGGGAAGGTGGGCTAAAATGCTGTGTGGAAAGGAGCTGCGGGGAGGAAGCCTCCCTTCACTGTACGCAAGGGCAGGGGGAGGAGGGGGACCCTCAGGTGGCAGGCCAGGGGCCTTGGGACGCTGGGCCAAGTGAGAACAGTGACCTGCCACCCACTCTGAATGAAAGGAATTCTTTTGATAGTGGAAATGGCTAGAAACCAGCTCCCCGAGGGGCCCAGCAGCCTTCCCTTTCCCTCCCTCCCTCTCCGCAAACAGGGTTGATAGATAGCAGGTCGCTGACACAGTCACACGGGTTGTCAAAATGCTGAAACATTTCCTCACCAGTTGATAAACAGGCCCTGTCCCAAGCCCCCCAAATATTTTCCTTTCCTGCCTTCCTGGTCCCTCCCCCAGGACCCTGATACGCCCCCCAGGAACTAAAGGGTTAACGGTGGGCACAGCTGCCCCCCTCCCCCAAGTGCTCAGGCAGCCTGAGCTGCCCTGACTGCTAAGTATCTCAGATGTCACCCCTGCCCACAAAGACATCATCTGTGTGCACACGGCCTCTCTCCTCCCCTAAGGATGCTCCCGGGGAGTGGGCTCTAGACAAACCCACCACTTCTCAGTCTGCCCTTGCATCCCTGCTTCTTCCAAGAGACATTCCCAGCACATTTCCTGGGTCTAGCCAGGCCTGAACCCCACCCAGAGGATAGGAAGTGGGTGTGCTGAGGCAGGGGCCCGTGGCCAGGTTGTCAAGAATATGAATCTGGAATGCTGCAGGGGGAAGGAAACCTGGAGGTGATCTAATCACAGTCCCTGATGCTACAGAAGAGACAACCAAGGCCCAGAGAGGGAAGTGAGTTGCCCAATGTCACACAGTAATTTATGAGCCAAACCCAGGCCTCGCCTCCCAGGCCCTGGAGTTGCTGAGCTAGGCTGGTGATGTCGCTGCCTGCTGTGGAGACGCTGAAAACCCAGGGAAGACTGTTGCCTCCGCTGTGAATATTAACAAACTGCTTCCCTGAGCCTTCCTCCCGGGCTGTTTCCTGCTTCGAAGACTGTCTCAGGCAGCCCCTCCCTGGGGCTGGTACCTCAGCCCTTCTGTTTTGGTGGCGTGGCAGGGTGGGGCGGGAGGGTGAGAGCTTTGCTTAGCCTGCCTGCTCCAAGCTCACAGCAGTCCCCGCCACCACCACGGGCGCTCTCACATCCTCTCGGCAACGGGCGGGAGGCACTACTCTGGGACGTGGGGGACCCACAGAGACACTCAGATGTTCTGAACGAAAATAAAAGGTGCTCCTGCGGCCCACCTGCATTTCCAAATACTTCCAACCTACATCCCTTGAACTGCTCTCACCTCCCTCCCTCTAAAGGGCCGGGCAGACTTCAAAGCCACTTGTAGCTCCATGAGGAAATGACAGAGAAAGGAATTCCCAGAGGGCAGGGTGCCCCCAGAGGCAGCCAGGAGGGGGATAGAGGGGACAGAGGGGACAGAAGGCATGTTGGCAGCAGAGGGCAGGGCTAGCGGTGAGGCAGCAGGGGCAGGCCACGCTGACAGAGCACCTTTGGTGCACAAAAGACCTCCACTCGGGCTCCCTCTGCACTGAGGCAAGTGTTCCTGTCCCCATTTTACAGACTGGGAGAACGAGGCCAGCAAGGCTCTCTTTCCTCCTGGTGCTCAGTGAATGGTACCATCATGGTGCCTGAGCAGCTGACGTGGCTCCACCCTCACCCCCCACCCTCATCCCATCTGAGCCCAGCTCCTGGTCATTTTCCCCTCCTTCATCCACTCCAGCCCTGTCCTAACACTTCTGCTCAGAGCTGGCTGAGAGACGCAGCCTAACATAGTGGTTGAAAGCACAGAGTCTGGAGCCAGACTGCCTGCTTCGAATCCTATGCCCTGCTCTGTGCAACCTTGGGTGTTTTCCTGTGTGGAAAAGGGGCACCATGATGGTGACTACTGCAAAGGGTTGGTGCGACTATTACGTAAATTAACACTTGTATGGCTTCTACAACAGCATTAGGTGTCTAGTAAGTGCTATGTGGAATTTTTTTTTTTTTTTTTGCCGCACCGCGCCTCTTGTGGGATCTTAGTTCCCCGACCAGGGATTGAACCGGGGCCCTCAGCAGTGAAAGGGTGGAGTCTTTTTTTTTTTTTTTTTTTTTTTTTGTGGTACGTGGGCCCCTCACTGTTGTGGCCTCTCCCATTGCGGAGCACAGGCTCCCGACGCGCAGGCTCAGCGGCCATGGCTCACGGGCCCAGCTGCTCCGCGGCATATGGGATCTTCCCAGACCGGGGCACGAATCCGTGTCCCCTGCATCGGCAGGCGGACTCTCAACCACTGTGCCACCAGGGAAGCCCAAGGGGTGGAGTCTTAACGGCTGGACTGCCAGGGAATTCCCTGGAGAATGTTTTTAACTATCTCCAAGGGACCACCATCCTAAGTGGCTTCCCTGCCAGAAGCCCCTCACCTTCCTCCACCCTGACACCTTCCACCGCCAGAGAGACTAAAGCCAGATCCTGGTGTACAGAGACCCTGCTGACTTCTCCAGGCAGACGTCTGCTGATAACAAGCTGACGGCACGAGCCTGTTTCTCGTGTCCCCCTGCCAAGAATTCCCTTGTCTGCCCTACTGCCTGACCTTTTCCTCCAAGCTGATAGAAATCTTCCAAGACACAGTTCTAGAAAATCCCATCTCTAGCACTTTCTGACAACTCTTCCCCACCGCCCCACCCAAAACCAAGTGGAACAAACCACCTTTCTTCATGAGCCATCACCACACCTGTTCACACTGATATCTCTGCCACATCTACAGCCTTTTGCTCCTCCGAGGATGGGACCCGTGTCTGTCTTGGCCTCGATAGGCCTGGTGCGGGGACTGCTTTCTGTAGACATTCAACACAGGCTCTCTGGGTACATCACTGGGAAAGAAGTGACTTGCCACACAGCTGGAGAAAGTTGGGGTTAGGATTCTTTCATCCGTGATTTCTCTCTCAGAGGGGAGAATCACCCACTTCTTCGGGGAGATGAGAGCTGGGAGGAGGGTCTCCAGGTGAGAGGGACTTTACAATTCCAAGGAGAACAAAACAGACCAGGGACAGCAGGGTGGACCCTTGTGGTGCCCAGCCTGGTAGTATCTGAATAGGAAGGGACAGAGCACAGAACTCTTAGGTGCCTCTTCCTACTTTTCATCTGGGATGCCATAAAGACCCACCTTTCCCGTGCAGCGAGGTCTGTGCTCTGTAGGAGGATACAAACAAGGAGGCAAAGAAGCTGCTCTCTCCTTGTCCTCTCTGATCTCTGCGAGACTCTGGGCTGAAGACAGAGAAGAGGCTCTTTCTCAGTTTCCTCTACTCACAATTCAGCCCCTTGGTCACCCACATCCTCCAAAGGAGCCCACAAGTCTGAGTGACACTGGCCTGTCCACAGCCTCCTCTGAAGGTCAAGGCCAGAAGCGGGAGCCCTGCCTCACCCGACCTCATCACCTTCCCATGCTTCGCCAAATCCTGTGACTCCGCCTCCCCCCAATCTCCATGATCCCGTCTTCCTTCTCCCTCCTCTGTTGCCAAGTCCCAGTGCCAGCCCCCATCAGCTCGCACTCAGGCTCCTGCAAAAGCCTCCAAGATGACCTGTCACCAGCTACAACATGGATGAGCCTTGAGGACATTATGCTAAGTGAAATAAGGCAGTCACAAAAGGACAAGTACTGCATGATTCCACTCCTGTGAGGGACGTAGAAGAGTCAAATTCACAGAAACAGAAAGGAGAGTGGTGGTTCCCAGGGGCTGTGGGGAAGGGGAAATGGGGAGTTATTTAATGGGACAGAGTTTCAGTTTTGTAAGATGAAAATGTTCTGGAGATCAGTTGCACTACGTTGTGGATATACTTAATGCTACTGAACTGTACACTTAAAAATGGATAAAATGGTAAATTTTATATTGTTTTTTACCATAATTTTTTAAAAGACTGGGGAAAGTAATAATTATTATTATAAAGAAATATTCTAATACTATTATAAATCTGTTCAGTCTCTTTTCAAAGATGATTTTAATGAAAACAAAAAACCCTCCTAAATGGCCTCCCTTTTGCTAAAGTGAACTTTTCTAAAGGCAAATCTTGTCGAGTCAGCCCTTCATACTTGCAGGGTCTTTGCTATTTCCTCTGCCTGAAATATTTTTCCTTCCTTTCTTGGACTAATTAACTCCTCTTCACCCTTCAAATCTTGGTTCTAAAGTCACTTCCTCCAGGAAACCCTCCCTCACCCACCTGGCTGGGTCTATGCCCGTCATTGTGCATTCTCTGAGCCCCATGTTCCCGTTTTCAAAGCCCAGATTCCCACTGCAACTGTACGTTGGATTAATGAATATTGGATTAATATTGGATTAATGAATATTGGATTAATATTATATTGGACTAATATATTGAATAATGAATATTGGATTAATGTCTGTCTCCCTCAGTTGTAACCCCAATGCCCAGATAGATGACAACTTAAGCAAACAAAAACAAATTCACTGTCACACAAATCAAAACCACAATGAAATATCACCTCACACCTCTCAGAATGGCTATCATCAAAAAGACCACAAATAACAAATATTGGCAAGGATGTGGAGAAAAGGGAACCCTAGTACACAGTTGGTGGGAATATAAATTCGTGCAGCCACTATGGAAAACAGTATGGAGGTTCCTTAAAAATCTAAAAATGGAAATACTATATGATCCAGCAATTCTACTCCTGGGTATTTATCCGAAGAAAATGAAAACACTAATTGCAAAAGATACATGAACCACAATGTTCATAGCAGCATTATTTACAATAGCCAAGATATGGAAGTAACCTATGTGTCCATCAACAGATGAATGAATAAAGAAGATGTGGTACATATATGCAATGGAATGTTACTCAGCCATAAAAAAGAATGAAATTTTGCCATTTGCAACAAAATCGATGGACCTGGAGGGTATTATGTTTAGTGAAATAAGTCAGACAGAGAAAGACAAACACTGTATGTTATCACTTATATGTAGAATCTAAAAAATAAAACAAATGAATATAATAAAACAAATGAATGGATATAACAAAACAGAAACAGACTTACTGATATAGAGAACAAACTAGTGGTTACCAGCGGGGAGAGGTAAGGGGGATAGGGTAGGGGATTAAGAGTTACAAACTACTATGTATAAAATAAATAAGCTACAAGGATATATTGTACAGCACAAGGAATATAGCCAATATTGTATAATAACCTTAAATGAAGCATAATCTATTAAAATATTGGATCACTATGTTGTACACCTGAAACTAATATAATATTGTAAACCAACTGTACTTCAATTTTAAAAATTCACTGTCAAAGATATGTAAAATCAATTACATAAGCTGAAACAAAATGAGAAGATATTGCATACTGACTCTGCGACAAGCCTATACTAACACTTTACGAATATTAATCAGTGAAACCTTGCGACATCCCTAGAAGGCTGATTCTATTAGTATTTTATCCCTATTTTAGGGATAAAGAAACTGAGGTCCAGAGAGGTAAAGTAACCTGCCCTTGGTCACACAGCTAGTAGGATAGTAGCTGGAATTTGAACCCAGGCCATCTGGCTCCACTGTCCACATGCCAGGGCCATTACCCCATCTTGCCCAAGTCTGATGCCACCAGAATCACAGATATATGTAACCCCCTGAGCAGGGGTTATATGTAATCACAGATATATATAATCACAGATATATATATAACCCCCTGAGCAGGGGTTAGGGTCATGGAGAGAGGACCACATGTTTTACCCCCAACGTATTTTAAGGAATATTTGTTCCCTGTAACCCAAGAAGCCCAGCAAACCTGCCCAGCACCTGTCGAGCCATCTGGTGGATGGTGAAGACCAAGAACAGCCTCTAGCCCTCTTCTGAGAGGCCAATGAGAAGCAAGGACAGAGTCATAGGCATCCACAGCCCATCTAGCTGTGATCCAGAATGGATCCCTACAGGAGGAGCAGGAATCTTGGGAAACAAGACCACCAGGACCTGGGGAGGGGGGTCATGCAAAGGTGGGTGTGGTGGCTGGTATCCAGCCAGAGACACAGGAAGCATGCCTCTTTGACAGGAAGGCAGGTCCTTGCTTCCATATCCTTCCCCCAAATGCTGACCCAGTGCCCAGGGAACAGGTCAGCTGTCACCCTGCCCATGCAGGTGACCTACATGTTGCCAAGGGGAGCTGGGATGGATGGCGCTTGAGTCATAAGTCCCCATGGAGAGCTGCTGCTCAAGTGAGATGGAGCAGGGATCTTCTCAACCTCAGATAGAAAATGAAAGGCAACTTCAGGGTTTTAGGCTTGGATTGTCGAGTGCCACCGTTATACTGGCTACTGGGCTCCTTACTTTTTATGTCAACCCATATTTTATAGACAGGAAAACTGAGGCTCAGAGAGATAAGTTAAATTGCCCAACTAGCTGGGAAGTTGGGGAGCCTTAAAATTAATTGCCAAGTTTTCAGTCTTTAAATTAAATGTCTGTACCTCAAACCCCATTGATTCAGCAAGGTGAGTCAGAAAGTAAAGTAGAAATAAGCGAGCACGGGTCAGGTTCCACTCTTGCCTGAAACAACTCTTGTTTTTTTCTTTACCCCAATTTGGGCAGGAGCTGTGTCTGGTTATTCAAGCAAGAAAACATCTCAGAACTCACCAGCTCTTTGCCCAGCACGGATACCCCACCTTAACTCAGAGCCCCTGCCAGCACCCACACCAGCTCCAGTCCCCCTCTTTCCATGCCCCCCACCCAAAATCTGCAGGTGGAGAGGTGATGAGCAGCTCTCTCCAGCTGCGTGGTCTCCCTGGGGTGGTGCATAGAGGATTCCACACTCAGAAGCCAATTAAGGACCGTCATCCTGGCGGAGCTGCCTGACTCAGAGCTGCTTGAACCCCTCTGCCCCACCCCGCAGGAGTCCACCCAGGGAGCCTCAGGGAGCTCCCCTCACAGGGACCAGGGGCCAGGCTGGGTAGATGGCAGCTGTCCTGACCTCTCCACCAGGCAAAAACCTGTGTAGCTTCAACACCCACCCCAGACTCTGCTCAACCTCTCAACTTCCTCCATCCTTGAGCATCAATTAAATATTGGCTAAGTAGCTATTAAGCAGGAATGGTCTACCATGTTCTCCAGGGCAAAATGAGTCTCTCTTTCTCAGAAGTGAGGCAAATAGAGACGGCCTCCTTGCTGGTCCTTGAAAACACCAAGCATGATCTTGCCCCGCTTCTGCCTTTGTACCTGCTGGTCCTGGTCCTTCCGCTAGAAACAGCGTTCTCCAGATACCTGCTCTGCATTGCTTGCTCAAATGTCACCTCATCTTAGAGGCCCTCCCTAGCCGCCTCCCACCTACCACTTACCTGCTTTGTTTTCTTTCATAGCTCTCTCCCTGCTTGATATTTTACTAACTGTGTGTTCGTCAGCCTTCCCCCATCAGAATGCAAACTCCATGAAAAGGGACTCCTGGGTCTCATTCATGGCTGGTTGAATCCTCAGTGCTTAGAACAGGGACTGGTTCTCAATAAAGATCTGTTCTGTGAATGGGACCTGGGTTCTGGCTCTATTCCAGCTGGGACCAGCTCTGTGACCCCTGGTGAGCTGCTCCTCATCCCACCTCCCAAGGCTTCTCCTTTATAATGTGAAAGGATTTGTGGTTTCTAACTGGGGTCTTAATTGGAGTCCCTAATGGCATCAAAGGGAGAATGGATGTGGGCTACTTTTTTATTGAGGTGAAATTCTCATAACATAAAATTAAACATTTAGGGTTTCCCTGGTGGCACAGTGGTTGAGAGTCCGCCTGCCGATGCAGGGGACACAGGTTCGTGCCCCGGTCCGGGAAGATCCCACATGCCACGGAGCGGCTGGGCCCGTGAGCCATGGACGCTGAGCCTGCGCGTCCGGAGCCTGTGCTCTGCAACGGGAGAGGCCACAGCAGTGAGAGGCCCGCGTACTGCAAAAAAAAAAAAAAAAAAATTAACCATTTATTTTTACTTTTTATTGAAGTATAGTTGATTTACAATGTTGAGTTAGTTACTGCTGTACATCAAAGAGATTCAGTTATACACATATACACATTCTTTTTTTAATATTCTTTTCCATTATGGTTTATCATAAGGTACTGAATATAGTTCTCCGTGCTAAAGTAGGACCTTGTTTATCCATCCTATATATAAAAGTTTACGTCCACTAACCCCAACCTCCCACCCCATCCCTCCCCAAACCCCCTCCCCCTTGGCAAACACCAGTCTGTTCTCTATGTCCCTGATTCTGTTTCTGTTTCATAGATAGGTTCATTTGTGTCACAGTTTAGATTCTACATATAACTGATATCATATGGCATTTGTCTCTTTCTTTCTGGCTTATTTCACTTAGTATGATAATCTCTAGTTGCATCCATGTTGCTACAAATGGCATTATTTTGTTCTTTTTTATGGCTGAGTACTATTCCATTGTATATATGTACCACATCTTCTTTATCCATTCATCTGTCAATGGACATTTAGGTTGCTTCCATGTCTTGGCTATTGTGAATAGTGCTGCTATGGACATAGGGGTGCCTGTATCCTTTTGAATTATAGTTTTGTCTGAATATATGCACAGGAGTGGGATTATTTTTAGCTTTCTGAGGAACCTCCATACTGTTTTCCACAGTGGCTGCACCAACTTACATTCCCACCAACAGTGTGGGAGGGTTCCATTTTCTCCACACCCTCTCCAGCATTTGTTATAAAATTAACCATTTTAAGTGAATAATTCAGTGGCAATTAGCACATTTATAATGTTGTGCAACCACCACCTATATCTAGTTTCAAACATTGTCATCTCCCCCAAAATGAACCTCATACTCTTTTTTTTTTTTTTTTAGTGAAACAAATGTTTATTAGGAGGAAAAAGAGTACATGCGGACAGGCACACACAGGTCGGCTCAGAGAAAAAGTCGCACCCTCATGGTAGTTTTAATCACTTACATGGGGCATTTCTTCTGGGTTTCCTTTGGCCAATCATCTTGTTTGCCGGGCTCTGAGTCTGTATTTGGTTTATCTCAGGGTCCTCCCTTGTGTGTGTGCATATCTCTTAGCCAAGATGGATTCTAGCAAAGAGGCCTATGGGTAGGTTGACATCACTCCCTTTTTGACCTCCAAGGAGCATTTCTGTACATGTACAGTCAGGAAGGTCTCCTTGACTTCGAGAATGAGGAATAGGCAGTCTCTTTTATCTAGGCAGGGCCCAGCCTCTCCTATTATCCTCCTGCTACTGTCTTCATCCTGGAGTATCTGTCCACAGGGGACAAACTCCAGCTGCTCAGCCTGGGGCCCATCTATCTCCTGCCTCATTGTCATTTGGTGGATCGAAGTAAGACTTTGCACCAGTCCTGGGCAAAGTCCTTCTGGCCCTTGGATTCCTTCCTCACTCTTCTCCTACATGCTCCGAGCCATAGAGGGACTTCCCTGTGAAAAACGTTTTCCCAGAACCTCATACCCTTATATCCATTAAGTAGCTGCTCTCCGTTCCCCCTCCCCCAGCCCCTGGCAACCACCAATCTGAGTTCTGTCTCTATGGATTTACCTATTAAGAATATTTCATATAAATGGAATCATACAATACGTGACCTTTTGTGTCTGGCTTCTTTCGCTTAGCATAATGTTTCTGAGGTACATCCACATTGTAGCACTTTCCAGGGCTTATTTCTTTTTATGGCTGAATAATATTCCATTGTGTGGATATACAATTTGTTTATCCATTTGTCCATTGATAACATGAGTTATTTTTAAAAGCTTTTCCAAATCTGTGATAAGACCATACCATCTGGCTAAAGTATGTTTAGTAGACAAAAGTTTATAAAATAGGGACAGTACAATAAAAGAGGTGCTTGCAGGTTCCAGGCCCTCATTCCACAGCTCTACATAAAGTAATATAGCTGGGCCCACGAACACAGCCTCCATCTCTGGACCAGTCTAAGCACTGATGGCTTTCTTTCACCCTCACCCTCAAGCTCTCTGCGGTGGGGACTATCATGATGACTCATGCAGATAAGGCAAAATCCACTGCTGAGGGTCACACAGGTAAGAGTGATGGAGTTGGCATCTGAGCCCTGATCCTGGATCCACTGGATGAACCCTTAACCACCTGGTACACTGTCTGCCTGGGGCACTCGGGCAGCCTTCCTGGTCACACCTCACCGAGCAGTACTGCCAGCTAAGGGCCAGAGTGGAGCAGGCGTGGGCTCCGGGGGAGGCAGTAGGTCAGGCGGAACGCTGACATCAAGTGGCAGCAACCTAACTTAAGGGCTGTTGAGATATTTAAATGAGATCAGGGCTTCCCTGGTGGCGCAGTGGTTGAGAGTCCGCCTGCCGATGCAGGGAACACGGGTTCGTGCCCCGGTCCGGGAAGATCCCACATGCCGCGGAGCGGCTGGGCCTGTGAGCCATGGCTGCTGAGCCTGCGCGTCTGGAGCCTGTGCTCCGCAACGGGAGAGGCCACAACAGTGAGAGGCCCGCGTACTGCAAAAAAAAAAAAAAAAAAAATGAGATCCAGTATGAAAATACAAATCTCAAGGCTGTTATGTCATAATGACTAACATATATTGACTGCAGCGGGGTGGGGGGGGAGCTCAATCTCACAACAGATGTAAAACAGTTGTGATGGATCCTGACTCTCAAAAGTGTGTGCTCTAAAGGGGAAAAGAGATCCACACCAGTGACCACGGTACAGTCACTTGGGCTTGTGAGCTTCAGTTTCATCATCTATAAAACGCTCCTATTGCGTTTCACACATACCCTCATTAAATCACCTCACTGGCTTGAATCATTTGTTTGCACACATGTCTCTTTATTCTTCTGTGAGCTCCTCAAGGGTAGAGACTCCATCTGCTCATCTGGTAACCCACCATAGACATTCGTGAAATAGTAAATAGTGAACTCTGGAGCCCCTTCCCGCTCAGAACTTCTCCACATTTGAGCTTTCTGTTCAACTAACAATCTACCATGTACTGGCCTGAGCACAGTTCACTCAGTACACCCTGCAGGACACACAGAGGTAAGCCAACAACAGTACTCCAAGAACATTCACTTTTAGTGAATCCACTCTTAGGGATTCAGGCTACAGATATCCTTGCGCATATGCCCAAAGGTGTAGGTTCAAGGACAGTCACTGACTCATTGTGTTACGGTAGCATTAAAAGATTACAAACAGCCTAAACCTCCATCAGTAGAGGGCTGGCTACCTAAATGATGGTATAGTCATCTCATGGATGCTCTGCAGGCATTACAAAGAATGACTTCAACCAATAGGTCATAATCTCTGAGAAAGATGGTTGAGGGCAAAAAGAAATTTACAGAAGTCTGCTATTTGTGTACGTATTGTGTTTTTAAAGGAATACATATGTACATGTATACTTATAAGTGGCAGAGTCTAGCTCTAGAACAGTGTTGTCCAATAAATTATAATGTTAGCTACAAGTGCAAGCCGTATATGATATTTACATTTTTTCAGTATCCCCATTAGAAGATAAAACAGGTGAAATTAATTTTAATATATTTTTCACCTCATATATCCCAAATTATATCACTTTAACATTTAATCAATATTTTAAAGTTATTTTTCCAGCTTTATTGAATTATAATTATGTTTTTAAATTATTGATGAGATATTTTGTGTTTTTTTTTTGTACTAAGTCTTTGAAATATGGCATGTACCTTATACTTACAAAATATCTCAATTCAAATTAGCCACATTTTAAGTGCTCAATAGTTATGTATAGCTAGTAGCTATTGTATGGGACGGCACAGCTTTGGAAGGACTTCACATTTGCCCCGTAGAGAGGTTTTGGAGAATTGAAAATCATGGTAGGAAGAAGTTTCTTTCACCATATGTTCTTTTGTTCTGTTTTGACTTTTTCCCCCAAGTGTGTGAATTAGCTCTATTTTTTAACTCACAGTTTTAAAGGTAAGGAAAAACAGAAAATCCAGAAAGAGACACAGAAAAGCAGTGATCTTAGAAGTAGGAGGAGATTCCAGACAGGCAGGTGCAATGTCAGGGAGGTCAAGAGAGGAGAGCTATTCAGAAGATGAAGAGGAGGAGGGGGTGGAAGAAAGAGCAGTACCTGAGGTGACTTCAGATTTGGCACCTGGGACATCGCTCGTCACTCACTGGTGACATTTGAGAGCTGTGTCAGAAGAGGGAAGGGGTGGAACAGGCCCGAAGCAGGTTGTTAGGAAGGGAGGCAATAAGTGAGGCCCTCTATGGAGAGAGACCCACAGACTCGAACATGGGAGCCAAACAACGGTGCCTAACTCAGAGGTGGCCCAGGCAGTAAAGGCTGCTGGGGACGGCTCCTTGAAGCCTCGAGGGGAGAGGGTGTGATAGGAGGCAGGTGGAGAGCAGGTTCAGGCAGTAAACACAGCCTGGAACCAGCACCGTGCTGGGGAGTGGAGAGGAATCAGGCCCGGCTGGAACACAGGGGGCCGGAGGAGAGCAACAATAATCAGCTTGGCTAACAGTTAACGTCTTAACCTCCTTGGAGACACAGACCCCTTTGAGGATGCACTGGCAGCTGAAGACTTGCCCCAGAGAGATGCACACCTGCACACTCAATTTTATACACAGCCTCAGGCATACCCAGAGCCCCTACGGCCACCCCAGAGCACAAAACCTGCTGAAACTGTTCACTGTGGCCCCCAAGATGTGCCCAAACCCCTCACCGCCCCTCACAGTCTGGCCCCATGCCTACTCTGGCCTTATCCTCTGCCCACGACACCCCCATTTTCAAGAGCCCTGTGCAACGCTCTTCGTTCCAGGCGTTTTTTTTGTTTTTTTGTTTTTTTTTTGTTTTTTTGGCGGTACGCGGGCCTCTCACTGCTGTGGCCTCTCCCGTTGCGGAGCGCAGGCTCCGGACGGGCCTAGCCGCTCCGCGGCATGTGGGATCTTCCCGGACCGGGGCACGAACCCGCGTCCCCTACATCGGCAGGCGGACTCTCAACCACTGCACCACCAGGGAAGCCCATTCCAGGCGTTTTTGATCCTAGGGTGCCCTTTCCCCTCAGGAACTCCTCCTCCTCCTCCTCACCATTCAGAAGCTGCCTCTCTCCTCCAGGCATGTTTAGTCACATCTCCTACTTAGCACAATCTTCCAGGGTCAATGTTGCATGTCTTTATTGTCTGTTTGCATATCTGATCTGTTCCCATCCCCTCACCAACGCAGGTTTTGTGCAGCCAGAGGGCCAGGACCTAATCTGATCCATAGCAGGTATGTGTGTACTAAATGAATGAACCCGAATATCACTGAATTGGGGCAGAGCCGCCAGGAGGTCCTGTTTCCCAGCAGCCCCTGAGGGCCCAGAGAAGGGTTTTTAAGGGCTGTGGTTGGTGATGGGCCATGTTCTTAGGAATAAGAATTGAATCTGATTCTGTGGTTCATGCATAGAAGTCCGTGGAACCGGGGGAGGATAAGGCACAGGGTTGGGGAGGGGCCACGTGTAGGGTTGCCAGATATCATTTTTAAATTATTTATTTATTTATTTATTTACTTTTGGCTGCGTTGGGTCTTCGTTGCTGTGCACAGGCTTTCTCTAGTTGCAGTGAGTGGGAGCTACTCTTCGTTGCAGTGCGCGGGCTTCTCATCATGGTGGCTTCTCTTGTTGTGAAGCACGGGCTCTAGGCGCACAGGCTTCAGTAGCTGTGGCACACGGGCTCAGTAGTTGTGGCTCGCGACTCTAGAGCACAGGCTCAGTAGTTGTGGCGCGTGGGCTTAGTTGCTCCGCAGCATGTGGGATCTTCTCGAACCAGGGCTCGAACCTGTGTCCCCTGCGTTGGCAGGCGGATTTTTAACCACTGCGCCACCAGGGAAGCCCCAGATATCTTCTTTAATTGAGGTGAAATTCACACAACATACAACTGACCGTTTGAAAGTGTCCAATCCAGTGGCAGGTAGTATATTCAGCAATGTTGTGCAACTACCATCTCTTTCTAGGTGAGACATTTTTTCATCCCTTAGAACACCCAGTACCCGCTAAGCAATCACTCCCTGTTTCCCCCTCCTCCTCTCCCCTGGCAACCATCCACCTGCTTTCTGTCTCTATGGATTTACCTATTCTGGATATTTTATATAAAAGGAATCATATAATATATAGACTAAGCTGTATGGCTTCTGTCACTTAGCATAATGTTTTGGGGGCACATGCAAGTTGTAGCATGTATCAGTATTTAATTTCTTTTTTACAAAGATTATTTATTTATTACTGGTAAAATGTATATAATGCAATGTTTGCCACTTTAACCATTTTTAAGTGTACAATTCAATGGCATTAGTTACACTCGCCGCCATCACCACTGTTTCCAAAATTTCTTCCTCACCCCAGACAGAAACTCTGTAACCATTAAGCAGTAACTGCCCATTATTCCCAACTACCCAGCCCCCCCGATAACTTCGGATCTACTTGCTGTCTCTATGTATCTGCCCGTTTTAGGTACCTCACAGAAGTGGAGTCATACAATATTTGTCCTTTTGTGACTGGTTTATTTCACTTAGCACGTTTGCAAGGTTCAACCATGTTGTTGCAAGTGTCGGAACTTCATTCCTTTTTACGGATGAATATTGTACGGATATACCACATCTTGTTTATCCAGTCTTTTGTTGATAGATATCTGGATCGCTTCCACCTTTCAGCTATCGTGAATAATATTCCTATGAACATTCACACGCAAGTATCTGTTTTAGTATATTTTCAATTTGGGGAGATTATACCTAGAAGTGGATTTTCTGGGTCATATGGTACTATGGACTAAATTGTGTCCCCCCAGATTCATATGCTGAAGCCCTTGCCCCCACTGTGATGGTATGGAAAGTTGAGGCCTTTGGGAAGTAATTAGGTCATGAGAGAGAATGGAGCCCCGTGATGGGATTAGTGCCCCTATAAGAAGAAACATGGGAGCGCTCTCCTTCCTCTCTCTGCTAAGTGAGGATACAGCAAGGAGGCAAGCCAGAAGGAGGTTTCCCACCAGAATTTGACCATTCTGACACCCTGATCTCAGACTTCTCAGCCTCCAGAACTGGGAGAAATAAATTGTTGTTTAAGCCACTCAGTCCATGGCTGTTATAGCAGTCCAAACTGACTAAGACATCGGGTAGTTCTTTGTTAACTTTTCAAAGAGCCACCAAACTGTGTTCCATGGTTGGTTACACCATTGTATATTCCCACCAGCAATGTACAAGGGTTCTGGTTTCTTCACATCCCGAACAACATGTTATTTTCTGTTTGTTTTCTTTTTGTTATTTATAGCCATCCTAGTGGCTGGGAAGTGATACCTCATCGTGGTCTTTTATTTGCACTTCCTTAATGACAAGTGATGTTGAGCATGTTTTCATGTGATTATTGGCTGTTTGTATTTCTTCTTTGGGAAGATGTCTATTCAAATGCTCCTTTCTAGAACTCAGTTGTTTGTCTCTTTGCTGTTGAGTTGTAAGAGTTCTTTATGTATTCCAGATACGGAATGTTTTTAGATACATGATTTTAAAATATTTCCCCCATTCTGTTTGTCTTTTCACTTTCTTGATGATGGCCTTTGATGCACAAGTTTTTAATTTTTATGAAGAAAAATGCATCTATTTTTTCTTTTGTTGCTCACGTTTTGATGTCAAGTTTAAGAAGCCGTTGCCAAACCTGAGGTCATAAAGATTTACCCATATGTTTTCTTCCAGTAGTTTTATAGCTTTAGCCCATATACTTAAATTGTTGATCCATTTTGAGTTAATTTTTGTGTATAGAGTGATGCACTATTTCTTGAAGAGAGAATTCTTTCCCCATTAAATGGTCTTGGCACCTTTGTTGAAAGTCAACTGGCCATAGATATTTGGGGTTTATTTCTGGAATCTCAGTTCTGTTCTACTGCTCTGTCTATCCTTATCCCAGTACCACACTGTTATAATTATGGCAACAGTGTAATAAGTTTGAAATTTGGAAATGTGAGTCCTCCAACTTTATTTTCCTTTTCAGTGTTGTTCTGGCTATTCAGGTTTCCTTGAAATTAAGTATAAATGTAAGAATCAGCTTCTCCACCTCTGAAAAGAAAATAAAGTCCATTGGAACTTTGATAGGGATTGCATTGAATCCGTAGATCACTTTGGGAGTATTGCTATTCTTTTTTTTTTTTTTCCTGTACGCAGGCCTCTCACTTTTGTGGCCTCTCCCGTTGCGGAGCACAGGCTCCAGACGTGCAGGCTCAGCAGCCATGGATCACGGGCCCAGCCGCTCCGCGGCATGCAGGGATCCTCCCAGACCGGGGCACAAATCCGTGTCCCCTGCATCGGCAGGCGGACTGTCAACCACTGCGCCACCAGGGAAGCCCCGCTATTCTTAATATTAAGTTTTCTAATCCATGAATATGGGATATCTTTCTATTTATTTAGGTCTTCTTTAATTTCTTTCAGCAATGTTTTATAGCTACCAGTGTGCAAGTCTTTCACTCCCTGGTTGAATTTACTCCACAGTATTTTATTCTTTTGGATGCTATTGTAAATGGAATTGTTTTCTTAATTTCCTTTTCAGATTGCTGAATCTGAAATCTTAATTTCATTGCTGGTATATAGAAACAAAACTCGTTTTGTGGTTGATGTTATACCCTGAAACTTTGCTAAATTTGTTTATTACCGCTAATAGTTTTTTTGTGGATTCTTTGACATTTTCTGTATACAAAATCATGTCATCTGCAAATAAGTAAATAAACTACTCCTTCCTTTCCAACTTGCCTTTTTTTTTCCGGCTGCGCTATGCGGCTTGCAGAATTTTTGTTCCCTGACCAGAGGTCAAACCTATGCCCCCTGTGGAGTCCTAACCACTGGACCACCAGTGAATTCCTTCCTTTCCAGTTAGGATGCTTTTTTTTTTTCTTGCCTAATTTCTTTGGCTGGGACTTCCAATACATTGTTGAATAGCAGCATTGGTGCTGCCAGATTTAGCAAATAAAAATACAGGACTCCATACAATATTTGGGACATACTCATACTAAACAATTATTCACTGTCTATCTGAAATTTAAATTTAACTGGATGTCCTGAATTTTATCTGGGAGAGTCCAGGGAATGGCCCATAAGTGCTTGCACTGCCTGCCAATCCTTCACCCTTCCCATGACCTCCAAGGCTCCTGACACACTTGCCCTACCCTTCAGGAAGCCTGGATGCCAGAAACAGCTTTGTCTAAACCCCGACTCTGATCCCCAGTGTGCTGGGCACTAAGAAGGTGGATCAAAATAATTGCTTTCTTTTCACTCCTGCTCTCAACCAGCAGAGGTGTGGGTCAGATTTGGGAGAAGCTAGGAAGACAAAGCCTAAGCCACCATTACAGTATGGCCAGATGCTGGGACCCTGAGGAGAAAGGTGTTTAAGCTAGTCCAGAGGTTTGGGTTAGGATGGAAGAATCCTGAGGACAGAGTGAATGCCTAGGGCTTTCTAGCTCCTGAAAGATTATTCCCACATGTTTTTCTGATTGATCTTCCCAACATTCCCTGAGGAAAGCAGGGCTGCTACTATTGCCCTCAGTTCATGACTCGGGAGATTGCGTACTGAGAACTGAAATGACTGCCCAAAGCCACACAGCTGACCAACCCTCTAAGGAGCAGGGCCTGTGCCAGGCCTCTGAGTCCCACCAAGCTCAGTGCCCTCCAGGATGGAACAGAGTGGGACTTTGACTCCCAAGCCTAATAACCACAGAGCTGCAGGAAGACCAGCCCCTCAACTTGATCTGGACCATATCAAACCCCTTCCCTCCCCAAGGCACCCTACCCATCTCTTCACCCCAAATTCCAGGGTGACTGGGGATGCAGAGCAAAGTCGACGTGCATCTAACTGGAAATGAGCCTCATTACTTGTGCCTCACCGGTAATCTAGTTTACCTACACTTCACCCCCAGGGCCTCTCTTTTTGCCTCCCTCCCCAACCCTAAACTTAACACCAGTGATGCCTGTCTTATTGTTTTTATTTTTTATATCGTAGCATCATTATTATTGATGGTGGAAGATCCACACATTGCTTGCAGCACATTTACATTCATTTTCTCATTGAATCATTCAACCATTCATTCAACTAATATTTGTTGTATTTCTTGAGCACCTACTATGTGCCAGGGACTATGTTGGACACTGTGACTAAGCCAAAACACTGGCCTTCCAGCAGTGGTTCTTAACCCTGGCTATACATTATGACCACATAGAGAAGTTTTTAAAATCCTGATCCCCAGTTATGCCCCAAATGAATGATTAGGATTGGGCGGGGGCAGGGGTAGGGCCAACACATCAATGTATTTTCTGTTACTAGGTTGATTTGTTGTTTCATTTGCCACTTATTTCCTATGTATCCAACATAGACAATGCCATAGCTAGCTGGGTTAAATAGGACAGACCAGTCATCTTCCTCTTTAACATTTAAACACCATCTTTGGCATTAAATGTTTAAAAGTGGTATATTTTAAGCAAGACCCAGTACTTCTTGGAAGAGACTTCATCAGGACATTTTATAACTCCCAAAATTTTATTATAACAAAATTTTCAAACATACAGAAAAACTGGAAGAATTTTACAGTAAACGCCCACCTAGAATCTCCCATTATTACTCTATCCTTCTATCAATCCCTTCTAATTTTTTTAATGTATTTCAAAATATATCATAGACATCTATCCACTTCTCCCTAAATACTTCAGCATGTATATTATCAGCTAGAGTTCAATATTTGGTTACAGTATTTTTTTCTACTTTCTACATGAAATTTATATTACAATGAACTGCAAAAATCTCAAGTGTACATTTGTCAAATTTTGACAATGGCATATACCTGTGTAATCCAAAACCCTATCAAGATATAGAACATTACATTCACTCCAGAAAGTTCCCTTATTCTCCCTCCCTGCTAATCCTTGCCCTACCCATCCCCACCCCCTGCAAAGAGGCAATCTCTTTGCTGGGTTTTCTTTTCCCCCTAAAGTAGATTGGATTTGCCTGTTCTAGAACTTCACAGATATGGAATCATACAGCATAAACTTCTTTATGTTAGGCTTCTTTCACTCAGCATAGTGTTTTTGATATTTATCCATGTCATGTGTGTCAGTAGTCTGTTCCTTTTTATTGTTGAATAGTGTCCTTTATATAAACAACAGTTTATTTATCCATTTTCTTAATTGGCATTTGGGTTGTTTCCAGTTTGGAGTTGTTATGCTTCTACGAACATTCTTACACAAATCTTTTTGTGGACATATGTTTTCATTTCTTTTCGGTAAATACCTTGAAGTGAAACTTTTGGGTTGTAGGATAGGTGTATATTTAGTTGTTTTAAGAAACCGCCAGACCTTTCCCATCAATTATTTATGAGATGTCCCGGATATCAGTTTTTTGTCAGATGTTTTATGAATATTTTTCTAACATGGGAAACGAAATAGTCACCCAAGTCCAGGAAGAACAGAGAGTCCCACACAGGACAAACCCACCAGAAACACACCAAGACACATATTAATCAAACTAACAAAAATTAAATTCAGAGAAAAAAATATTAAAAGCAGCAAGGGAAAAACAAAAAATAACATAAAAAGGAATCTCCCTAAGGTTATCAGCTGATTTTTCAACAGAAACTCTGCAGGGCAGAAGGGAGTGGCAGGATATACTTAAAGTGATGAAAGAGAAAAACCTACAACCAAGATCACTTTACCCAGCAAGGATCTCATTCAGATTCGAAGGAGAAATCAAAAGCTTTTCAGACAAGCAAAAGCTAAGAGAATTCAGCACCACCAAACCTGCTTTATAACAAATGCTAAAGACACTTCTCTAGGCCAGAAACACAAGAGAAGACCTGGAAAAACCTGCAAAAACAAACCAAACAAACCCAAAACAGTTAAGAAAATGGTAATAGGAGCATACATATCGATAATAACCTTGAATGTAAATGGATTAAATGCCCCAACTAAAAGACACAGACAGGCTGAATGGATACAAAAATAAGACCCATAAATATGCTGTCAACAAGAGACCCGTTTCAGATCTAGGGACACATACAGACTAAAGGTGAAGGGATGGAAAAAGGTTTTTCATGCAAATGGAAATCAGAAGAAAGCTGGAGTAGCAATACGCATATCAGGTAAAATGGACTTTAAAATAAAGACTGTTACAAGAGATAAGGAAGGACACTACATAATGATGAAGGGATTAATCCAAGAAAAAGATATAACAATTATAAATGTTTATGCACATAGGAGCACCTCAATACATAAGGCAAATGCTAACAACCATGAAAGGGGAAATCAACAGTAACACAATAATAGTAGGGGACTTTAACACTCCACTTACACCAATGGACAGATCATCCAAACAGAAAATAAATAAGGAAACACAAGCTTTAAATGACACAATAGACCAGATAGATTTAATTGATATTTATAGAACATTCCACCCAAAAGTGGCAGAATACACTTTCTTCTCAAGTGCACACAGAACATTCTCCAGGATAGATCACGTCTTGGGTCACAAATCAAGCCTCAGAAAATTTAAGAAAGTTGAAATCGTATCAAGCATCTTTTCTGACCAAAACACTATGAGATTGGAAGTCAATTACAGGAAAAAACTGTAAAAACCACAAATACAAGGAGGCTAAACAGTGTGCTACTAAATAACCAAGAGATCACTGAAGAAATCAAAGAAGAAATAAAAAATACATAGAAACATGTGATAATGAAAACACAACAACCCAAAACCTACGGGAAGCAGCAAAAGCAGTTCTAAGAGGGAAGTTTATAACAATTCAATCTCACCTCAAGAAACAAGAAAAATCTCAAATAAACAATCTAACCCTACACCTAAATCAACTAGAGAAAGAAGAACAAAGAAAACCCAAAGTCAGTAGAAGGAAAGAAATCATAAAGATCAGAGCAGATATAAATGAAATAGAAATGAAGAAAACAATAGCAAAGATCAATAAAACAAAAAGTTGGTTCTTTGAGAAGATAAACAAAATTGATAAACCCTTAGCCAGACTCATCAAGAAAAAAAGGGAGAGGATGAAAATCAATAAAATTAGAAATGAAAAAGGAGAAATCAGACTGACACCGCAGAAATACAAAGGATTATAAGAGACTACTACAAACAACTATATGCCAATAAAATGGACAACCACGAAGAAATGGACAAATTCTTGGAAAGGTACAATTTTCCAAGACTGAACCAGGAAGAATTAGAAAATGTAAACAGACCTATCACAAGTAATGAAATTGAAACTGTAATTAAAAATGTTCCAACAAACAAAACTCCAGGACCAGATGGCTTCACAGGCAAATTCTATCAAACATTTAGAGAAGAGATAACACCAACCCTTCTCAAACACTTCCAAAAAACTACAGAGGGAGGAACACTCCCAAATTCATTCTACCAAGCCACCATCACCCTGATACAAAAACCAGAAAAAGATATCACAAAAAAAGAAAATTATAGACCAATATCACTGATGAACAGAGATGCAAAAATCCTGAACAAAATACTAGCAAACAGAATCCACAACATATTAAAAGGATCATACACCATGATCAAGTGGGATTTATCCCAGGGTTGCAAGGATTCTTCAATATATGCAAATTAATCAATGTGATACACCATATTAACAAATTAAGGAATAAAAACCATACGATCATCTCAATAGATGTCAGAAAAGCTTTTGACAAAATTCAACACCCATTTATGATAAAAAGTCTCCAGAAAGTAGGCATAGAGGGGAACGAACCTCAAAATAATAAAGGCCATATATGACAAACACACAGCAAACATCATACTCAATGGTGAAAAACTGAAAGCATTTCCACCAAGACCAGGAACAAGACAAGGACGTCCACTCTCGCCACTCTTAAATTCAACATAGTTTTGGAAGTCCTAGCCACGGCAATCAGAGAAGAAAGAGAAATAAAAGGAATACAAATTGGAAAAGAAGAAGTAAAACTGTCACTGTTTGCAGATTACATGATACTATACATAGAGAAACCTAAGATGTCACCAGAAAACTACAAGAACTAATCAATGAATTTGGTAAGGTTGCAGGATACAAAATGAATGCACAGAAATCTCTTGCATTCCTATACACTAACAACAAAAAATCAGAAAGAGAAATTAAGGAAACAATCCCGTTTACCATTGCAACAAAAAGAATAAAATACCTAGGAATAAAGCTACCGAAGGAGTCAGAAAACTTGTACTCAGAAAACTATAAAACACTGATGAAAGAAATCAGAGATGACATAAACAGATGGAGAAACATACCATGTTCTTGGACTGGAAGAATCAATATTGTGAAAATGACTATACTACCCAAAGCAATCTACAGGTTCAATGCAATCCCTATCAAACTACCAATGACATTCTTCACAGAATTAGAATGAAAAATTTTACAATTTGTATGGAAACACAAAAGACCCCGAATAGCCAAAACAATCTTGAGAGAGAAAAACGGAGCTGGAGGAATCAGGCTCCCCAACTTCAAACTATACTACAAAGCTACAGTAATGAAGACAGTATGGTACTGGCACAAAAACAGAAATATAGATCAATGGTACAGGATAGAAAGCGCAGAGATAAACCCAAGCACATATGGTCACCTTATCTTTGATAAAGAAGAAAAGAATATACAATAGAGAAAAGACAGCCTCTTCAATAAGTGGTGCTGGGGGGACTTCCCTGGTGGCACAGTGGTTAAGAATCCACCTGCCAATGCAGCGGGCACGGTTCTGAGCCCTGGTCTGGGAAGATCCCACATGCCGCAGAGCAACTAAGCCCGTGCACCACAACCACTGAGCCTGCACTCTAGAGCCTGCGAGCCATAACTACTGAGCCCACATGCCACAACTACTGAAGTCTGCATGCTTAGAGCCTGTGCTGCGAAACAAGAGAAGCCACCACAATGAGAAGCCCATGTACACACGAAGAGTAGCCCCCGCTCGCTGCAACTTGAGAAAGCCCGCATGCAGCAACGAAGACCCAACGCAGCCAATAAATAAATAAATTTCTTTTTAAAAGAATAAATAAATAAGTGGCGCTGGGAGAACTGGACAGCTACATGTAAAAGAATGAAATTAGAACACTACCTAACACCATATACAAAAATAAACTCCAGATGGACTAAAGACCTAAATGTAAGACCAGACACTATAAAACTCTTAGAGGAACACATAGGAAAAACACTCTTTGACATAAACCACAGCGAGATCTTTTTTGACCCACCTCCTAGAGTAATGGAAATGAAAACAAAAATAAACAAATAAGACCTAATTAAACTTCAAAGCTTTTGCACAGCAAAGGAAACCATAAACCAGATGAAAAAACAACCCTCAGGATGGGAGAAAATATTTGCAAATGAAACAACGGGTAAAAGATACAAATATATACAAGCAGCTTATGGAGCTCAATATCAAAAAAAACAAACAATTCAATTAAAAAATGGGCAGAAGACCTAAATAGACATTTCACCAAAGAAGACATACAGATGGCCAAGAGGCACATGAAAAGATGCTCAACATCACTAATTATTAGAGAAATGCAAATCAAAACTACAATGAGGTATCACCACACACCGTTCACAATGGCCATTATCAAAAAATCCAGAAACAATAAATGCTGGAAAGGGTGTGGAGAAAAGGGAACCCTCTTGCACTGTTGGTGGGAATGTAAATTGATACAGCCACTATGGAGAACAGTATGGAGGTTCCTTAAAAAACTAAAAATAATTGCTTTACAGTGTTGTATTAGTTTCTGCTGTATACTCCAATAAAGATGTTAAAAAAAAAAAAGGAAGAAGTCATGAGTGAACACTGATGAGGATAATTTCAATAAAGTAACTGTGGCTAAAGTCAAAAAAAAAAACTAACTAAAAATAGAATTACCATATGACCCAGCAATCCCACTACTTGGCATATACCCTGAGAAAACCATAATTCAAAAAGAGACATGTACCACAATGTTCATTGCAGCACTATTTACAATAACCAGGACATGGAACCAACCTAAATGTCCATCAACAGATGAATGGATAAAGAAGCTGTGGCACATATATACAATGGAATATTATTCAGCCATAAAAAGAACGAAATTGAGTTATCTGTAGTGAGGTGGATGGACCTAGAGTCTGTCATACAGAGTGAAGTAAGTCAGAAACAGAAAAACATATACCATATGTAAACACATATGCATGGAATCTAAAAAAAAAACAAAAATGGTACTGATGAACCTAGTGGCAGGGCAGGAATAAAGAGGTAGACATAGGGAACGGAATTGAAGACACAGTGGGGGGAGGGGGAAGCTGGGGCGAAGAGAAAGTGGCATCGACATATATACACTACCGAATGTAAAATAGCTAGTGGGAAGCAGCAGCATAGCACAAGGAGATCAGCTCGGTGCTTTGCAATGACCTAGAGGGGTGGGATAGGGAGGGTGGGAGGGAGGCTTAAGAGGCAGGGGATATGGGGACATACGTATGCATATGGTTGATTCACTTTGTTGTACAACAGAAACTAATACAGTATTGTGAAGTAATTATACTCCAAAAAAGATCTATTAAAAAAAAAAAGAAACCTCCAGACCTTTCCCATCAACTATTTATGAGATGTCCCGTGTATCAGTTTTTTGTCAGATGTTTTATGAGTATTTTTCTCCCAATCTGTAGCTTGCTTATTGGTTTCCCTAGTGGTATTTTTCAACCCAAGCATCAGTATTTTACTAACTTTCCCCACGTGACTCTAAAGACAAGAACCACTGCCTTACTGTGCTGATGAGAACTGCAGCGAGAGCTCCAGCAGACAGCCCATGAGAACCGAGAATGACAAGGCTCTTAAGAGACCAGGGAGGGGCAAGATGTGGTATATATATTCAATGGAATATTACTCAGCCATAAAAAAAGAATGAAATAATGCCATTTGCAGCAACATGGATGGACCTAGAGATTATCATACTATATGAAATAAGCCAGTGAGAGAAAGACAGATAACATATGATACTGCTTATATGTGGAATCTAAAAAATGATACAAATGAACTTATTTACAAAACAGAAATGGACTCACAGACATAGAACACAAACCTAGGGTTACCAAAGGGGAAAGAGGGGGAGGGATAATTTAGGAGTTTGGGATTAACATATACACACTACTATATATAAAATAGATAAATAACAAGGACCTACTGTAGAGCACAGGGAACTCTACTCAGTATCTTGTAATAATCTATAAGGGAAAAGAATCTGAAAAAGAATATATATATGTATATATATACATACATATATGTATATATATATATACGTATATATATACATATATATGCATAAAAAGAATATATATAAGTATGTATACATGTATTTATAAAAAGAATCACTGAATCACTTCGCTGTACACCTGAAACTAACCCAACATTGTAAATCAACTATACTTTAATTTAAAAAAAAGAGAGAGACCAGGAAGGGGGGTATTGGTTGAACTCTGAGGTCTGAGCAGGGAAAGGGGCGACAGGGAAGCATTGCAGGCAGAGACAATCTTTCCTCTGAAAGGCCACAGCATGTGAAAGGCTTGTATGTCAGGGAGAGTGATCTGAGACCGTGGAAGAGGCAGACCAGGGCTAGACAATGCTGAGCCCTTGAGGCTGTGTTAAGGATTTTCTTTCTTTTTTTTTTCCTTACATTTTCTTCATTTATTTCCATACAGATATTTACATCTAGATAACAATATCTATGAAAAGAAATCTAGTGAAGTGAGATGAGCTTGAAATTTTCACATAATGAAAGATACTCCAGGCTGCTAATACTTTTTTTTTCCCCACACATTTAAATGTTTATTGACCATTTGAAATTTTCTTTTGTGAATTTCTAGTTCATGTCCTTAGCACATTTTCTTATCAACTGTAAGAACATGTATGCCTCTTTGCAAATCTGATGCCTAGTATAGAACCTTACACACAGCAGTTACTCAGTAAGTTTGTTGAATACTCATTTGTTGGCTGCAAAGATATGTTTATTCCCACAGGACACAAGGCCAGGGGTTCTAAGTTTCAATCCTGACTACCAAGAATTTACTATCTAACTTTGGAAAATCAAATTCTTGGAACTTGAAAATGCTGACCACAGTCAGACCCCCAGTAGGCTTGACACCATATATTCCCCAGTCCAATACTTTAGAGACAATAGCTCCTATATAAAATTTTGCTTAAAGGGGCTTCCCTGGTGGCGCAGTGGTTGAGAGTCCGTCTGTCGATGCAGGGGACGTGGGTTCGTGCCCCGGTCCGGGAAGATCCCACATGCCGCGGAGTGGCTGGGTCCATGAGCCATGGCCGCTGAGCCTGTGCGTCCGGAGCCTGTGCTCCGCAACGGGAGAGGCCACAACAGTGAGAGGCCCGCACACCGCAAATAAAAAAAATTTTGCTTAAGAATAGACCAGGAAGGAGAGCAGGGACCATCTGCCAGGTATCATTGAGAGGTACCACATGATGGGCCTGTCCCTAGACCTCCCTCTTCTTGGTCTTCCAGAAGCCCAAAATCCATTTTCTAGCAGTCTTATACCTTAGCAAGACTTAAAGGATTTTCTTTTTAACTTTTTATTTTGAAATCATTTTAAACCTATAGAAAAGTTGCAAAAATAGTACAGAGAATTCCCATCTACCCTTCACCTAATTCCCCCTAAGATTAACAGCTTGCATGGGTATGTACAGTTATCATAACCAGGAAAATAACATTGGTACGATACTACTAACTAAACTACAGCACTTATTAAAATTTCACCCAACTTTCCCCTAATCTCATTTTTCTGTTCCAGGATCCAATCCAGAGTCCACATTACATCTGTTTGTTGTGTCTCCTTAGTCTCCTCCAATCTGTAACAGTTCCAGTTTTATTCTTTATAAGCTTCAGACCTTTGAAGAGTACTCATCATTTATTATGTACAATGTCTCTCAATTTCAGCTTGTCTGATGTTTTCTCAGGGTTAGATCAAGGTTATGAATTTCTGGCAAGAATTGCATAGATGTTGTATGTCTTATTACTGGTACTGCTAACCTCAATCACTTGATTTCATTGATGTCTGTCACATTTCTCCACTGTAAATTTATTGCTTTGATCTTTTTCCTAAGAAAAAAGGTATGGCCTTGAAGGATTTTAAGCAAGGGACGTGACGTGTTCAGTGACGTGTGTTTCAAAAAAGCCCTCTTTGTGGCAGCATGAAGAACAGACTAGAAGGGGCTAGAATGTACCTGGGGAAGGTTGGTTCAGGGTATAATACAGTCCAATATATGATGATGGAAGTGGGGAGAGGTGGGCAGATTTTAGAGCTATTCAGAAGGTAAAATCATAAGGCAGGTTAATGAGATCATGCAGAGGTTCTGATAGAACTGGCCTGTAACTGAGCTTGGGCAAAGCCAGTTTAAAAACACTCAGGTGGGAATTCCCAGGCGGTCCAGCGGTTAGGACTCCACACTTCCACTGCAGGGGGCACGAGTTCAATCCCTGGTCGGGGAATTAAGATCCCGCAAGCTGCGCGACATGGCCAAAAATAAAAATAAAAAATAAAAGCACCCAGGTGATTGTAATGTTTAACCACACTGAGGTCCACGGTCAGCCCACGGTTCGCTCCAGATGGGCTTCAGGTGAAAGCCACTCAGAGTGGTCAAAGTCAAGCTGCTCAGTGCCTCTCTGGATACATGGGGAGAAAGATGGAGGTGGGAGACCCCTGCCATCCTCCCACAGCCCAGAGAGAGCTGGCAGCAGCTCTTGGCTGGGAGCGGGGAGGATATTACTAAGACCAGAGGGCTCAGGGAGCGCCCGCCAGCACATCACTGCTGACTCTCTGAGTAGGGCTGCCAGATAAAATATAGGACACCCAGTTCAATCTCAATTTCAGATAAACAATGAATAATTTTTTAGTGTATGTCTCAAATATTGCATAGAACATACTTATACTAAAGCATTATTTGTTTACCTGAAATTAACATTTAATTGGGCATCTCCTATTTCTATTTGCTGAATCTGGCAACACTATCCCTAAGACAAGGATCTGATGGGTTTGCCCATTCCCACCTCGTGCAGGAGCTTCTAAAGCAATAGAGACTTTCCTCCTCCTCCCCCTCCCCTGCCCCCTTCCTCTCCTCTATCACCCCCAGTGTGGCCTGGCCAAGAGCAGGCCAGTACCTGGCATCAGCCTTTCCACTGCAAGCCACAGGGGGTCCCTGGCACAGGGCCCAGGAGGAAGCAGCCTCCCACTCCAAACCCGCTCTTTTCGCAGTTCAATAAATATTTTTGCGCAACTACCATGGGCCAGGCCCTGTTCTGGTCAGAGGCATAAAGCAATGAACAAGTCAGATGAGTTTCCACTCTCTGGGGGCTTGCATTCCAGTGGGGGAGATGGACAGTGATGCAGAAAACAACTGTTTCACACAGTGATGACGGCCACGAAGGGATGTGGTAATAGTGACCGGGGCCCAAGTGAGGTGGGGGGGTCAGGGAGGGCCTCTCTGAACAGGTGACAAGACTTTGGCTTAAGGGACTGACAAGAGCCAGTTTTGTAAAGCTCTAGGGAAGAGTGTTCCAGGGAGAGGAAAGACCCCAAGGGATGTCACAGGACATCTGAGGGCGCTCCAGCACATCTGGCTGATTTGTAGGATTTGCCGGTTCTGCCGTGGAAATACTCCATCGTGGCCATTTTCAAGCCACCAACGTGACATGGTAATTTATAAGAAGCTGATATTTTTAGATGATTTGGGGCTTCATCAAGGTGCCGAGGCCAACGGCTGTAGCAAAGTCCTGCTCTCTTGGGGTTTTTCCCAGCTCCAGGCCTTTCATTCTCCTCAGTTCCTTCCTCCCCCACTCACCCCCACAGGGTGATCCTATGAGTCTTTTAAGAGGCTTTTCCAGAAATCTTTCCCCAATCCTCAAGCAGAGGCAGGCTTGCTCCCTTGTACCCCACAGCATCATTGCCTCCCTCTGTTACAGCTCATAACATAAAACAAGTCCCTGGTTCAAGAGACTGACTTTAAAAACCAAAGCTTTATTGCATTGAGATGTCATTCAATGGCCAGTTATCATTGTAAAAGGCCTCTGCCTTTATCTCTCTAATAAAATGATTTCAGATTATCATCTAAGATCCTAAACAAAGACATAAAATTGCAAACTACGCTTACTGGACCCCTGAGAACCTCTGGATTTAGGATTGAGAACCAGTTATGTAGTCAATGTTTCTAAACCACTCCAAGGGGCGCTAGGTCTTATCAAGCTTTGTATACTTCCTCTCCCTCACCTCTAGGCCCCAACAAATGTGGACTGACTGACTGAATGAATGAATGAAGTACTGAATATCCCTTGGACTTCCCTGGTGGCACAGTGGTTGAGAACCCGCCTGCCAATGCAGGGGACACGGTTCAAGCCCTGGTCTGGGAAGATCCCACAGGCCGTGGAGCAACTTAAGCCCATGCGCCACAACTACTGAGCCTGCACTCTAGAGGCCACGAGCCACAACTACTGAGCCCACGTGCCACAACTACTGAAGCCTGCATGCCTAGAGCTCATGCTCCACAACAAGAGAAGCCACCAAAATGAGAAGCCCGCGCACCACAACGAAGAGTAGCCCCTGCTCACCGTAACTAGAGAAAGCCTGCACGCAGCAGCGAGGACCCGACGCAGCCAAAAATCAATCAATTAATTTTTTTTTTTAAGTACTGAATATCCCAAAGATACCAGCCTCCCTCCTGTCCCCACAAAGGTGAGGTCTGAGGAGCGAAGGACTCCACAGCCACCAGCCCCCTGTCCTGGGTGCTGCAATGCAGCCTAGCTATACCCCCTCGCTGTCCCCTAATTCTGTCTTAAATGACAACAGAGAACTCTGCCCAAAGTCAAGGGGTCTAGAAACTGAGCTTGGCTGACTGTCAACACGTATGAGCCATAAAACTGCATTGACCCTTCTGAGCCGGACTCGGCTGGGGACAGGCAGAACACAAAGATGCTCAGGTGCTCCCCAAATACCTCCCTGACTCCCCACAGCCTGTGCTTTCCCTCCCCCCTGTTGCTGGCCTCCCACCAGCCTGCATCCTGGGAGCTGCAGTCTAGCCCAGGTGAGGCATGGAGAGGATCACCTGCAGTCTTTTGCCCTCCACCATCCCTGCGGTTTCCGCAAGTGGAGGGCCATCCGTGAGCAGCTGTCTGCCCCATCTCTTCCTGGCTGCCCTCCGATCTAGGTCCCCCTCCAGCTCTCTCTGCCTGGCAGAGCCGCTAGAGTTAAGCAGATTTCATGCTATTTTCAAAGTCATTTTCCATGGAAAATTTTTTTTATACCGTTAAACCTACTTTCTGCTGCTTCTCATCTCCCTGAAAGCTTCCTCCTCCCCTTCCGTGAGATAAACCCGTAACGGCAATATTTAGGAACCTGTTAGTGACAACCTACTGGCATCCTCAGTTGGGGAGGGGAAATCATACTAGAACCTTCCTGCTGGAAGTCAGACCAGTGAGATGAGCAGACAGCACCCAGGGCCAGAGCAGGTCCCCCTCGCCCACACCCCCTGGGCCTTCCAGCCCCACCTTAACAACTGCCTTGTGTCAGGGCGCCTGTCCCTCAGTTCCCATCCTCACATGACAGCCACCAAACTGGGGTGAGTTTTTACAACCAGTATCCAGAGTCATTTGAGGAGCAATTGAGGCATTTCCGAGACCCCCAGGCAGCCTACATTTCTCAGAGAAGAGGTGGCCCTAGGAAGCTACAAGTTGGGAGGGGGTCCGGATGAGCTATGAGATGCCAAAGCCAGCATATGCGTCCTTGTGACCCCACTGCACTTCTTGTGCATTCCGTATGAAAGCCTCTGTCGTATTGAATCAGATCTCAGCTGCCAGTAAACCAAGGCCTTTACGAGGACACGAGCTGAGGTCAGATGGTTCTGTATCCTCACCTTACAGCACAGGGCTCAGCCTATCGTGGGTTGCTGGCTAGGAGCCTATTACATCTGCCAGACCCCTTTGGTGAGCAAGGCTTGATCCAGCACCTCAGCCACAGATGATTGGACCAGACTTGAGATGCAACCTGGCATGACAGCTGTGCTCAGATGAAAGGATGAGAATGGCCTGGACCAATCAAATCCTCTTCCTTGTGATAATCCGGCAATGCGGAAACACTGGAAGCCTGCAGTGTTCCTACGGTCCTTCTGCAATGGAGATGTGGAGGAGAGAAAATTCTAGGATGACACCCAGCTTTCTGGCCAGTTCATCTGATAACCTGACTCTGGCAGCAACCATGGTAAAAAAAAAAAAAACAAAACACTGAGAGAAGAGCAGATTGGTGGGTGTTGGGGGGTGAGCCCAGATTGGTGGTTGGTGAGACTGAGATAAGGGTGGAACAGCCAGGAGAGGCAGGTGAGATATGGGGTGATGCTCCGGGCCCAAGAGTCACCCAAGGGTCTGAGTGCTGGACTTCAGAAATATTTGAGGAGCAAACCCATGCATCAAGGTAGACAAGATGATATCCACCAAAATATAGGATCCCTGCCCCAGGCGATAAACATATGGATACTGAAGTTCTTTTAATTATTCATGTTTCACCTGATTGTTTTTTTACAGTGAAGCTTTTATATTCAAAATTTTAGAACCCGTTGTTACCTTACAACAGTACCAAATGTGAGAAGCTAACCTCACATATTCTGTTTTCTCCCTTTATTCAAACATTGTTCACTTCACTGGAATTTCTTTCCACATTTGCATCTGAGACAGAAGGTGGCACAAAAAAATACAAATAATTTCAACAAATGTCAACTTCAAAATCAGCATGAAGTATTCTTAGCAAATATGGTCACTGCTTAGGTATTTCTGCCTTTCTAAGAAGGTTATAAAGGAAACAGCTTTCTGCAGAAGAATAATATAACCATCTTATAAAACCTTTTCCAAATCAATAAATATTGACATATCATTTTTCTTAATTCTTTTCCAACAGAAGCTAAAGTATCTCCCTGTGGATTTGGGCTCAGTGCTGGCCTCTGACAAAAGGAACTTTACATCTTGGGACAGGAGTGTTTTTAATCATCTAGAGAGTAACCTTGAGCAAGAATCTCCTTAGGCATTAGCTTTCTCCTAGGAAACAGGAATTAGATTCCCAGGGATTCTCAGACTGGACATCATTGTTACCAATAGTAAATCCTCACCGAGCATTACTACATGCAACATACTATACTATAGGCGTTACTACAATCCCATTTATAGAGAAAGTGAGGCACAGAAAGGTAGACTACCTCGCTCCTGTGCATATACTGCTTCTCCAACGTCTAAATCAGTAGGTCCAGGTGGAGCCCTGGAATCCACACTCCTAACAAGCTCCCCCAGGGACTGAGATCCAGGTGGTTTTTAGACCCCATTGTGAGACACTGCTCCAGGTATCGGATCTGCTCTGGTTCTGACGGTGCAGGAAGGGAGCAAACAGGAGAATCTGAGCTCCAACCAGGGCATTTCACAGGACGGAAGATGCTGCCACCCTCTGAGAGCTGAGGCAGTAAGGGTGGTAGGCTGTGGTTGGAAACAGCGTGATACTGTTTCCTACTGGGAACCCAGACTTTGTCTCCTGCTGCACCAGAGTGCCACCTGCTGGCTGTAGGTAGCCATCGCAGGCCAGGCAGGAACATCACTTGTCCAATCTCTTCACTAAACGTTAAGGGACTACCAAGCGACTACATCGGCGCTGGGGGTTCAGTGGAGACCCCACAGAGAAAGACAGGCAGAGACAATGCCATAACAATGCTGCATGATCCCTGGAAAAGCAGGTAGGAGGCAAGGTCAGTCTGGGTGAGGGCTACAGCATGAGGGGTCAGTGGGGAAAAATAAGCCTAGAGGTTGGTAGGGATCAAGCTGGGGGGCCTCATTAGCGTTTGGATTTTGCGCTAAGGGTAATGGGAAATCTAGTAACAAGTCAGATTTAGGTTTCAGTGAGATCATTCTGGACTTTGTCGGGGGGGCTGGAATAGTTTGAGTGGAGGCAGAGTCAATTTGGAAACCATTCAAGTATCAGAGATGAGAGCAGCTGCTGGCCTACACGAGGTGGTAGTTGCAGGGATGGAGAAATATGGACAATGAGAAATAGTTAGGATTAGGTTTGATTTTAAAAAAACAAATGTCAAAGAATAACAGCAGGACATCACAGTGGCCCCGTTTCATTCATTCCTTCTTTCAACAAATTGTAGCACCAACTGTGTGTCAGAAACTAATCTACCTGCTGGGAATACAGTGGTGTGAGCCAGTCAGGGAAGAGCCCTGCTTTTCATGGAGTTTATGCCCTAAGGAGGTGGGGGGGTGGGGGGAGACATAAGCAAATAAGCAAATAAACAACAAAAACACATGGGAATAGGCACCATGTAGAGAATGTAGAAGGGATATGCGGCAGTGACTCATATCTGAAGGTTAAGGAGCCTGCCCTGTAAGGATAACAGGGAAAAGCACTCTAGGCCAAAGGAACAGATGCGAAGGCTCTTAAAGGGAGAGTAAGCGTAGCACATTCAAGATCAGAGGCAGCCAATGTGGCTGGATGTGGTGGGTAAAGGCAACAGAGGGACCAGAGGCAGGAAAGATAGTCAGGGACCAGTTTATGAAGGACTTTGTGAGGCAGTGCATTCTAAGAGTGAAGGGAAGCCACTGACACCTTTCAGACAGGAAAGTGACAGAATCAGATTTCACTTAAAGATCTCTCTGGCTGCGCCTCGAGAGTGGATTGTGTGGGACAAGAGTGGAAGGAGGAGGCAGGTAGAACCTGAGATGTGGGCCAGGAGAGATGGTGGTGGCAGCAGCGTGAAGGGGAGGATTCTGGGCATAATTTAAAGTCAGAGTCAACAGGACTCGCTGATGGATTGGATGTGGGGTCAAAAAACAGCAGAACAAAGAATGACTCCCCAAGACCATGAGGATGACAGCTACTGCAGAATACCTAGACACGGGGAGAAAGGGCCTAAGGGAACGTCTTCCCCAAGGATGTGGCATCCCAACAAGCAAAGGCCTGGCCTTAATTCTCAGTACTGCTGGAGGGGGCGTGTGAGTGAACCACACTGAAGCTCAGTTTCCTTACCTGTGGCTGGGCCTAGCCTGCCGGGGTGCATCACAAGGACTGAATAGAAGCCTGACACAGACTTGACCCTCGCTGGCCTGACCTCTGGGCACACTGAGTTGGCCAGTTTTCTCCCATTGTTGGGAAGTATCTTTCCAGGCAGCCATAGCCCTGCCCCCAGGGGGAAGAACACCCAAGGTCAATAACCAGTTCTAAGCAGAAACCCCAGAGTAATCCCCTCCATCCTCCAAGTCCTGGACCTGGGAACATCAAGGGAGAGAAATGGTCACTCTCTGCTCCTTAAACCAAAAGGGAACGTGGGAATGGGCAGTCACATGGGACAAAACAAATACCAGAGACCAAGGGCTGTGAGCACCACATCACTTTATTTCTTTGGTTTTCCAACTTCGCTCTTGGACAATGCAAATTCAGTCTCTTGCCTGCGTGGCCACTGTGTGGTCTCTCACTGGAGATGGGGCACAGGCTCTGAGGAGGAGCTCAACAGAAAAACTGGGGTCCCCAAGGGCCAGCCGGGCTGGCCAAGGACTGCGGGGTCCACAGCAGATGCACCAAGCACCAGCAAGTAGAGACCCAAGGCCCTCTCCCCAAGTCCTTTACCACACTCCTCACAATGGACAGGCCAGCCTTCAGTGATCCCCTAGAGGCCAACTTGGTTCTTTCTCTACATCCCTGCTTCTGCTCACACTGAGCCTGGCACCCTCTCCCTTAGGGGCACCAGGCAGAAGCCATGACCTGCTCCACATCTGATCTCTTAATGTTCCTCTGGGAAACATCTTTGAGTAAGGGGGGTGCCAACCCCCAAAAGGAACTGAAGACATATATTCTACCCAATGGGACAGACGGCCATGCTACAATACTCCTTTTGTCCCGGGGAAAAGCTGAAAGCAGCTTTAGCTAACCAACCCCGCTTTGGGTCCCCACACACATACAGCTTCCAACACCAGCAAGGGGGCCCAGCCAACGCACTTAAATCAAAAGACTAAAACCAAGACACAATAATAAAAATAAGAATGGTAAACAACTGAAGAGAATATCTCTGGTCCTGTAGCTCTCTGCAGGGGGCCAAGATGGCTGATCTCTGGCTCTCTCTGCCCTGGAGCTGGGAAACAACACGAAGCTGCCCTTGGATTCAGGGTTGATGCTGTGAGAGCAAAAGGGATCCTGGCCAAGCCAGGGAGGTGCAACTCAGGTCTCTGACCTTCTCCAAAGTTGTCCTCCTTCCTCCCAGCCCCTTTCATACCTCCCCGTCAGCCATCCACCAGGGTGAGGCCATCGTAGAGGGCACGCTTCCACATGTAGTAGGTAGAGCGGGCGGTGAGGGGGAAGAGGGCACTGAACTCCTTGTAGGAGGGGAAGCTCTTGGACTGGAAGCGCTTCTGCAGGAACAGCTTGGCCTGGGCCTTGAACTTTGTGGTGGTGAGCATGTCCATCACCAGCACCTGGCCGTCCCTGCCACCCGCCGCTGCTGCCACCACAGGGTGGCTGGACAGGGACCCACTGGGGGGCCGGCCCTGGGCCGTGGCCCCCTCTTGCAGGGCCCCCTCTCTGGAAGGCCCTCCCAGGGCCTTCCCTGGATCCTCTCCTGGAGAAGCCGCCATCTGCAGGATCCCTGCAGGTGGGGCCATGGCAGCTGTCACATTCCTACCAGCTTCTTTCTCCCGTTTCTCCTCCGCTTCCTTCATGCCCCCTTTGCCCAAGCTGGGGGCCTGTATCTGGAGCTTGGACAGACTTCTGGGCCAGCCCCGGGCAAGACTCTTCCAGACCCAAAAGGTGGAGGGAGACAGGCTCGGGTAGCGGAGGCGGAAGCGACAGAAAGGGAGGTGCCCACTGAGCACCTGCTTGCGGGCTGCCCTGCGCAGGCGCCTCTGCCAACGGGACAGGGGCATCCTCAGGGGTTGGAACTCCCGGGGGGCAGGTGATCCCCCACCCGTTGCTTTCCCTGCCCCTTCTCCTGCCTCACCCTTCCAAGGGAGCAAGGCCTCTTCCCCAACAGATGCTGGCTGGGAAGCCCCGGCTACCGAGAGGGCTGGTGCAGGCTTGAAGCTGGGGTTTCTTCGGAGAGCCTTTCGGCGCCAATTGTAGTAGGTGGACCGGGAGATGCCGGGGAACCTGCGTTTGAAGCAGCGATAGGGTACCAGCGTATTCAGGGAGATGCAGTGCTCCAGGTACAACTTGGCCCGCTGCATTAAGACCACTCCAGGGCTTGACATGGCCGACGAGGAGCACCCCAGCCCCTTGGCAACCTGCTGCTCCGGCAGCTTCTCCAGCTCCTCCATGGTCAGCTCCTCCTTGGGGGCCAGGGCCTGGCAGGCGCCAGAGCCCAAGAGCTCGTGCTTCCAGGCATAATAGGTGGAGCGGGAGATCTCGGGGAACCTCTGGAGGAACTGCTGCAGTGGCACGACACCCCCGCGGTGGAAGCTGTCCTGCAGGAAGTGCTTGGCCGAGAAGCGGGTGGCCACCTTCTGCCGGTGCTCCTGGGACTGCCGCCGCCAGCGGTAGAAGGTGCTCTTGGTGATGCTGTAGCGCTCACCGAGGTGGGAGTAGCTGAGGCCAGGTTCCCGGTTGAGCAGCTCCAGGGTCTTGGCGAGCGGGGGCAGCGGGGCCAGGGCAGTGGGAGTTGGGGCCCGGCCGGGGCTGGCACTTTCAGCCTCCACCTCCTCCAGCCCCACCACGGGGGCAAAGTACTGGTGGCGGAAGAGCTGGCTGGTGAGGGGCTGGCCGGCCCACATGATGTGCAGCGTGGCGGGCATGTGGTCGCAGCGGCGGGGCCGGATGACGCGGTTAAAGTATGGCCGGATCTTGAGGTTGCGCAAGGGGTAGATGGAGTAGATGTTGCGCTGAAGGACGGAGGCGAGGGCGTACAAGTGCCACACGTTGGAGAAGCTGCTAGGAAAGCAGGTGGCCTTGACGTCCGCATCAAAGATGGCCTCTAGCGTGGTGGACGGCAGGCTGGTCATCTCCGGGGACTCCTCAGAGCACAGGGAATAGCGCACGGCCTGCAGCATCACCTTGGAGTCAATCATGCCCTGGAGGTAGTAGTGCCGGTGCAGCAGCATCTCCACCACCGTGCGGGCCCGCAGCTCCAGGCTGAGGCCCGCGTTGCCCCACAGCAGCATGCTGGCCGCCTCGAACAGCAGGCTGCCCTCGCCCTTGCACACCAGCGGCAACATGTTCCGGGGAGCATCCTCTGGGTACAGGCTCAGGGCCACCGAGTCCACCTCCAGCACCTGGGGGCCGGGGCCTCCCTCCCGGCCGGTGGGGAGAGCGAAGGAAGACAGGACCTGCTTGGCCTCCAGAGCAGCACCAACGAGACCCTCCAGGCCCTCGGACTCCACTGCCTCCTGCAGCTCCTGCAGCACCTGCTGCACCAGCTGCTCCCGGGATGTCATCCTACCAGGGCAAAGGAGAGAGGGCAGAGGTCAGCCAAGGCACCCAGATGATACCCAGCAATGGTGCCTTATCCACTCCTCTGCCTTCTCCCTCAAGATCTATCTATTCCCATCCCCCCATAGCAGGTAATGGCTACGTGCCTCCTGGGGTTTGTTTAATTACTCAGTGGTACAAAGGAAGAGCTTGGCCTTAGAGAATGGCTTTGAATCCTGGTTCTGATATTAGCTTGAGCAAGTCACTCAACCTCTCTGTGTTTCTGGTTCCTTTTCTGTTAAAATGGGGACAATAATAAAAGTATCTACCTCATAGGACTGTTGTGGATATAAATGAGACAATGAAAGTAAAGGACGGAGACATCTGAGTGTATATAAGTGTATACACACATACACATATTTATATATATATATATTCATCCTTAGAAAAGTGCCTGGCACATAGTAAAGTACTAAAGAAGCATTAGCTATTATATATTAGAGTATTATCTAGTACTATACATATTATATAGTGCAGGTATAAAAGCTGTACCTCTACACCTGTTAAAGACAGACAATCACACATAGCCTAAATTGGTCTCCTTTTTCCTAAAACAGTGATTCTCAAAGTATGGTCCATGGGGACTTCCCTGGTGGTGCTGTGGTTGAGAATCCGCCTGCCAATGCAGGGGACACGGGTTCGAGCCCTGGTCCTGGAATATTTCATATGCCGCGGAGCAACTAAGCCCGTGCGCCACAACTACTGAGCCTGCGCTCTAGAGCCCGCGAGCCACAACTACTGAGCCCATGTGCCTAGAGCCCGTGCTCCGCAACACGAGAAGCCACCGCAATGAGAAGCCGGCACCGCAATGAAGAGTAGACCCCGCTCACCACAAGAGAAAGCCCGCGCGCAGCAACGAAGACGCAGTGCAGTCAAAAAAAAAAAAAAAAGTACGGTCACGGACCCTTGGGGTTCTCTGAGACTTTCTGAGGGGCTGCAAGTTAAACTGTTTTCACAATAATACTAAGATAACAACACTAAGATGTGATTTGCCTTTTTCATCGTGTTAACATTGGAGTACAGCTAGTACCTCAGCATGAATTAAACTAGAAATCACTGTGTTCTACCCCATGATGTAGCCACAGTTGGGAAAAAGAAAGCTAGTATCACTCCAAAATGTCCTTGATGCAGCAACAAAGATCATTCTTTTTTAAAATCATAACCCTTAAGTACATGACTTCAATGTTGGGAGTGACAAAATGGGGAGTGCTCATAGAGGATTTCTGCTGCACACTGGTGCATAATGAACGAGTGACAATTGGGTTGCATGATGAACTAGCCGCTTTTTCATGGAATACCACTTTTACTTGAAAGAAAAATTGAGTGGCATTAGTCATTTAGACTTGGATATATTTGACAGACATTTTCTCAAAAATGAATAAGGTGAGGCTGTCACTTCAAGGAAAACTACTACTATTTATGGCCAGTGAAAATTTCTGAGCTTTCATTTGAAAATTAGAATTTTGGAAAACTTGTATCCACTACAGTGAGCTTGACAGCATCCCAATACTTAAAGATTTTTCTGATGGGACCAGTGGTGACACTAAGACATGTAACTTTTTATACTATATAATGGAATGTTCAACATTTGAAGATTTGCATCACTCAATGAACTGTATTTCCCAAATAACCAATGGGATGGCACGGGGAAAAGATCCATTCAAAGTATAAAAGAAAGCAACGGATTTTTAATATAATACGGTGCAAAAGTTCCTGGATATTATTTCAGATTCTGCATTATAACTAAGCTTTGAGGAACTACCACCTGTCGAGTTGCGGTGTAGTTGTCAAAGAATATCCACTGAAAATGCTACCAAAATACACTTCCTCTGGGAATTCTCTGGCAGTCCAGTGGTTAGAACTTCACACTTTCACTGCCGTGGCCCAGGATCGATCCCTGGTTGGGGAACTAAGATCCCGCAAGCCCCGTGGTGGCAAAGCCAAAGGAAAAAAAAAATACTCTTCCTCTGTCTATTTATGTGTCCGGATGAAGTTGGATTTTCTTCATGTACTTCTACCAAAATAATGTATCGCAACAGATTGAACATAGAGACAGAAAAGAATCTACTTATCTTCTGATAATCAGATATTAGAGATTTGAAAAATTTAAAAGATGCACTGTTCTCACTAAATTTTTTTTGTTCTGGAAAAGTTATTTTTCATAAAAACTATTATTTGTTACTATGTAACAGGTTTGTTCTTTTTTAATAAAGAAATCTTTTCTAAATTTCTAAATTTTAATTTTGAATGTAACATGTTGACAGATGTAACCTATATAAACAGAAGCTCTTCAGGGTCTTCAATTTTTAAGAGCATACACGTGTCCTGAGACCAAAACGTTTGAGAACTGCTGCCCTGGGATAAAGTTAGTCTTTTCAAAGAGGTAGCAGCAGCCTAGCCACTGTGCTGACAGAGATCTACTAACTAAGGTTTACTATTTGCCATGCACTTTCCCAATCCTGGCGGCGGAACTTTAAGATGGGTACTACCATTATCCCCAATTTACAGGTGAAAAAACTGAGACAATCAAATTTAGGCTCATTGGCCCAATTTGCCCCAGGCCTCATAAGTGGTGCAGCCAGTAGTTGAAACCAGATGCTCTTTAGGGCCTGTGATTCATCTACTCCAGTTTAAAATGCCAGCCACCTTTCAATTCAAACTAATCATCCCAATTACTGGTGGGTTTTCCGTGTTGTGTTGCAAAGCAGAGTAATATTCCTTTGTGGACACTGTTTTTAAATTAAAAAGGAGACCATTACCCTTTCTCAGATCTTTGTTCTCAGATTTTAATAAATTCCTTTAGATTAGCCTTAGGTTTAAAAATTGTGTTTGGGTGTATACACTTGTCAACTCATCAAACTGCACACCTAAAAGGAAAGTGTTTTGCGCACTTACAAGGGATGCATTTGGGTGTAAATTATGGTTCAGTAAAGTTGAAAAAAAGTTTTTAAAGAACCAAAGGCTTACCACCAGAATTTTACTTGGTAACCATAAGAAAGAAAGCTTTTTAAAAACTGGTAATCAGAATCACCTTTGGATAAAAATTTCTTGCTTGTAGATTTTTTTTTTTAATGTGTTTATTGTGACAAACCTGGTCTAACCTCTCACCAGATTTCTATTTGTCCCACATTATCTGACCCTGGAACTGGGCTTTTAATCTGTTCATCTTTTATATACTTCATATTTACTTTTTAAAAAACTGTTAGTTTTTTGGACTCAGGAGATAAACTTCACTGAGAGCACTTCCATATGTGATAAAAAATTGAGCTCCGAGGAACAAACTGTATACACAGAAGAGCTTTTTCATTCTGACAGACAACAAAGATGCTGGGGGTTTTGTTTTTCTTGCATGTCACTTGTAAATGCTGCTATACAGACGCATATAAATGAGCTCTGCTCTGCTAGATACTTCGCAAACAAAATTATGAAAATAACCACCATTCACCTACTGCTTACTATGTACATTTAGGTAATTCAACCAAAATCTCAAAAAAAAGAGGGGATAATTAATTTAAATTGTGTGGGTGATTCTTCCTGCCCTTCCACACCAGGAGGAGGGCACAATGTTCCCTTAAAAGATTACAGGTTTCTGTGGGCTTTGCATTGGGTGAGCGTTTGGACTTCAGGCTTTTCAGAGGTAATATTTATATGTGGTTCTCACTTTCCTTCTACGTGAATTACAACTCCATCACACCTGCACCTTCACTAGGATAGCTACTTCTAGTTCACACATAGAGAAATGGAGGCTTGGGGGTTAAATAACATTCCCAAGACCACAAGCTATTAAAACTACAAAACCTAAGCAATCTCACTCCAGAGCTCCCCTCCTAACCCCTGTGATTCCACCATACAGGGAAATACAGGGCCCAAAATGCTCATTATCCAAAGGATGCAGAAACACATGGATTCTTGGGGCTTCGAGACAAAGCTGGCCATTTTACAGATAAGGAAATTGAGGTCCAGAAAGGTAAAGTTGACTTGCCTGAATTCCTGCTGTAGTATCCAGATACCTGCCAACACGTCCAGATAGACAACACGTCTTCCTGCGCAAACCCCACCCTCCTCCCTCCCCTTCCCTGTCCCACCCTACCTACTCTTCCCATCCCAGTCCCACCCCACCCCACCCTAACTCATTCCTTCCTCTTCCCCAAAGAGGTAAGAGGAGATGTGAGTAGGTAATACCCTACTTCTTTTTTCCTCAAAAGCTTGCTGAGAAAAAGTAGCTCCCTGGAGAGGCTCTGCACCTCGCGTCAACTCAGGTGGGTCTGGACCAGGAGAGAATGGGGCAGCGGGGAGAGGCCAGAGGCCGTGCGGGGAAGCTAATCATACTTAAGTAGACAATTGGTTGATGGGGTTCAGGTGCAACAGTCTTTTTGGTGATGGCTCCCTGGGAACGCAATGCAAAGCAGATCTGACAATTACCAGTTGCATTCGTGGAATAAGGTGCAGAAAGTGAGAGCTAATCTAGGGGTCTTGCCCAGCTGGCCTCCCCTGGCCCCACCACTCTTACAAGGGACCTGATAAAACATGAAACCGAGGAGGCAGGGCCCCTCAAGGCGACACAGGCTCCCCGGCTTGAGGTTGGAAGGGAGGAAATAGGACGGCATCCAGCCAGCATCTTGGCACCTAAGAAGGGCTCTGGAGCCCAGGAAGGAATGAATGGACACGGGCAACTCTGCAGGCAATTCAAAGCCTCACCTTCACCAAGGCCCACTTCCTCCTCCCCCAGTGTCCTTATTTCAAGCAGATGGGGTCTCGGAGCCCAGCTCTGGCCTCTGTCCCTTGCATTTTAAAAGGGGTGAGCCAGCCCTCTGGGCAGGGCAAGGGAAGAAAGGGCCAAAGCATCTGTTGACAGTGTTGGTAGGTCTCTGGCCTCTAGAACAAACACCCTCCCTGCCAGGCTCATCCTGGGCTCCGCATTCGCTCACCAAGGACCGCGTGTTCTCCCCATCCCTCATAAAGCAGGCCCTGCAGTCTCGATAGCCAGCCAGGCCCTACAAGCGTGAGGGAGGGCCACACTGGCCTCAGCCCTCAGTAAGACTGCCTAAGGCCGCGGAGCCATGGCTGGCATCTCACCCCGCCTGGCTCCACACCTTTCTGGCCGGCCCAGCTGCCCAGGCTGCGCCCCTGGCTCCAGGGAGCGCCAGCCATCTTGGCTTCTTCCCCGGTGGCCAGGAGGCCTCGCGGGGCGTGGGCGGCCACAGATCCTGGCTGGTGGCAGGCAAGTCCCTTGGCTGTGACTTCCCAAGGAACCTCCCACCAACCAAGGGCAGCAGGAGGGTCTGGGGGCACCAGGGTGGGCCTGAGGCCACCCAGTCAATCATGCCTCGGTAGTTCCCAAGCTGAGTAGCTCTAGGGGACCACGCGCCTGGAAGGGAAGGAGAATGGGCAGCGAGGCCCACGAGGGGAAGCGGAGCGAGCCGCCAGGAGGCCCTGTATAGTTGGGGAAAGAGCTGGCTGGCTGGGGGTATCTGAGACAAGGGACCCAACCGGGGAAACACCGGGAGTCTGGGGAGGGGCTAAGGCCAGACCATTGTGTAGGGTAGGGAGGGGAGATAGGCGGGCGAGCGGGGGGGGGATGGGGAAGAGGCTGGAGGTGGGGGGGGAGAAGGAGAACTTGAAACAATGCGTCCCCTCTCCACACACACACACACACACACACACACACACACACACACGGCATCTTCAGAGTCACTCTATGACCCTTGAGCCCTTTAGTGTCCCAAGGCCACCCCCTCGTTCCCCTGGGGTCTCCAAACTGCTCGAGGCACCCACCCTTCCTAATTTTGAGGAAACTTCCTAGTTTACTGACCTCGAGGGTGGCCCAGAGCCCAGGGGGCGTCCGCTTCTCTCTCCACCTTCCAGCTTGGGACATTTAAGTCACCGTGTGGGCAGTGTCCCCAGCTGAGCGCCACTCTCACTCCAGAACTGGTTTCATATCTGTGGTGGACCATTGAGCATGGACCGTCTACAGCCAACTGGCCGTTGGAGAAGCGGCTTAAGCCACTCCCCCCAGGAAATCGCCCACCCTCAAGTGCTCTGGTCCCAAGATGAAAGAAGTGCAAATTCGGGGGTCACTTCCAATGGTAAAGTGATAGCAGCTATTGTCTCGTCCACTCCACCCAGCTGTGGGTGTTAAAGCGCCCTGACCTAGCTCTGAAACGGACCCCAAACTGCCCAGGGAAAACTTGAAAGAAAGTCGAAAGATTTCCAAAGAATTTGGGGGGAGGGGAAAGGGAGGGGAGGAGGTTTAGCTAGAAAGACCTAAGGAAAGTCTGTGGCAAGGCTAAGGGAGGGAGGGGGGGCGAGAGCGAAGCTGGAGCCGGGAAACTAGCCTTGGGGGATTGGTTAGAGGACTTGGGGCTCTCTGAACCCCCAAGATGCATCTCCTCCTGAGGCAGCTCCCCCATCCCTGCCCCCCAAGAGACAGGGAGGCTGGAGAACTCACTGCCCCCACCTTGGTGCAGGCCCCCTTCCCTTCCAGAAAGGCCTCCATCCCCACCTTTCTCTGAGCATCCCCCAGGCTTGAGGCTCAACACCTCTCACTCCCAAAGTGTGCCTGGGCCAAAGATGCTTCTGTCTGGGACCAGGGCACCTATCCCAGGACACCTGGTTTTCTGAGCCCAGCAGGAAGGTAAGGACATGTGGTACCTGGGGCTTCCGTCCCTCCCCGCAGCTCACCTCAGCCCAGAGGCCTCAGATAATCCCGGAGGAACTAGTCCTATCCGCCCGTCCAGTTCCCCGCTGGTGGGGGAGGTGAGGGCTGCCAGATTGCAGCCTTTGGTGGTAGCTCCCCCCAGGGGCTTTCCTGCCCAGCCTTAACCCTTTGGAGTGCTGGGACTAACAGCTTCTCCCGGGCTTCAGTTCCACCCACCTCTCCTCTTTATCGCCTTACCTCTCGCTACCACTGTAAAATGCCCCCCAGTGTCGGTTATGCCCCAGCTCCACTAATCTTCTTCTCCTCTGACGATCATGAACCCTACACTTATCACCTAAGTCAAAACTCGTTTATCAAACATCCATCCTCAGGAAAGCTGGATGAGGGGGCCACCAGACGGGAACTCAAGTCCAGTCCCTGCATCTTAAACACACCAGCCCCACCCACCGTGATGGCAGTCACCTGAGGCAGTGGTTTAGACGCCTCCTGGACTTGGATTTGAATGCCAACCCTGCCCCATACTAGAGTATGGCTTTAGGCAAATTGTTTAAACCTCAGAGCCCTGATTTAGTGGTTACTGGGGCCTAACATTTACGCCAGAGAGTTCGTTTACCCCCAGAGTTGTTGGGTGGATTCAATAAGATAAACGTAAATATTTAGGACTGCTGGGCACAAAGCAAGTATATTCCAGTTCTCAGGCTCTCCAGTGAATCTGAAATTATTTTTAAGTTCTTAATATAAATGCAGTATTTTAAAAGTTTCAGACAATAGTGGTGATTTTGTAGAAGGAGATGGAATTACGAGATAACTTTTTCTTTCCACATAGCTTTCTGTGTCTTTTGACATTTTATAAGGAGTCTGTATTACTTGCTATCATTTAATAAAGGCAATGAAGATAATTTAAAATTCTTTAAAAGGCTAATAGAATCTTTTAAAGTATTTTTTAAAAAGAAACCCTAGTGATAAAAAGGTTTGTTGGCGCTCCCATTACCAAAGTAAGAGTCTTATTTATAGACTAATTGGGAAAATGAATAATTGGGAGAATTTTAAAAGTAAAGTAGTAAGCAGGAAAAATCACCTATAATCTCATTATCTAAAGACAGCTATTGTGAACATCTTGGTACATTTCTTTCTAATCTAGTTTCTTTTCTTAGACTACACAAGTTAAACTTTGTCTTTACAAAAGACCCAAACGGTACAGAGTAAAAAATAGAGTAAATTAAGCCAGTCCTCCCTTTTAGTCCCAAACCCATTCTCCTCATTATGAGAGCTAAAACAACTGCCCAGTTCTTTTTATGTATATTTTCAGCTTTTTCTGTGCATATACACATGTATATTTTTCTAGTCTCTCTGTGCATATTTTTATTCTGTGTTAAATACTTTACTTTTGACTAATATATGTTATATATGTGCCTATGTATTAGATACATAAATGATATCTAAATAATAATACAGTAGTCCTTCCTTATCTGCTGTTTTGCTTTCCTTGGTTCCAGTTACCTGTGGTCAACTGCAGTGGAAAAATATTAAATGAAAAATTCCAGAAGCAAACATTCATGAGTTTTAAATTGCTCGCTGTTCTCAGTAGCGTGATGAAGTCTCTCATCCCCCGGCTCTGTCCCACCTGGGATGTGAGTGAATCATCCCTCCCATCGGCCTATCCACGCTGTAGATGCTACCCAACTAGTTAGTATAGGGAAAAACATAGTATATGTAGGGTTCGGTACTCCACGGTTTCAGGCATCCACTAGGGGTCTTAGGATGGGGTTGGGGGGGCTGAAGTAGGGAGGGACCACAGTACCACTGTATATTATTCAAAATGCTTGTAAATATTGGTTCAGGAATTTACTAAAGTATTAAAGATTCAAATTTCAGCCCTGTTCCCTTTCTACAGTTTCTCTTTTCAGAAGCAACCAATATCATAATTCAAAAAGAGACGTGCACCACAATGTTCATTGCAGCACTATTTACAATAGCCAGGACATGGAACCAACCTAAAAGTCCATCAACAGATGAATGGATAAAGAAGATGTGGCACATATATACAATGCAATATTACTCAGCCATAAAAAGAAACGAAATTGAGTTATTATTTGTAGTGAGGTGGATGGACCTAGAGTCTGTCATACAGAGTGAAGTAAGTCAGAAAGAGAAAAACAAATACCATATGCTAACGCATATGTATGGAATCTTAAAAAAAAAAAAAAGATACTGATGAACCTAGCTGCAGGGCAGGAATAAAGAGGTAGACATAGAGAATGGACTTGGTGACGTGGAGTGGGAGGGCAAAGCTGGGGCAAAGTGAGAGTAGCACCGATGTATATACACTACCGAATGTAAAGTAGTTGGCTGGTGGGAAGCAGAAGCGTAGCACAGGGAGATCAGCTCAGTGCTTTGTGATGACCTAGAGGGGTGGGATAGGGAGGGTGGGAGGGAGGCTCAAGAGGGAGGGGAGGGCTTCCCTGGTGGCACAGTGGTTAAGACTCCTCCTGCCAATACAGGGGACATGGGTTCGATCCCTGGTCCGGGAAGAGCCCACATGCTGCAGAGCAACTAACCCCGTACGCCACTACTGAGCCCATTTGCTACAACTACTGAGCCTGCACTCTAGAGCCCATGCTCTGCAACAAGAGAAGGCACCGCAATGAGAAGCCCGTGCACCGCAACGAAGAGTAGCCTCCGCTCTCAGTGACTAGAGAAAGCCCACACACAGCAATGAAGACCCAATGCAGCCAAAAATAAATAAATAAAATAAATAAATTTTAAAAAGATGGAAGGGATATGGGGACATGTGTATGTCTGATTCGCTATGTTGTGCAACAGAAACTAACACAGTATTGTGAAGCAATTATACTCCAATAAAGATGTATTATGGGGAAAAAAAGCAACCAACATCGTTTCTAAGGTATCATGCCAGAGATCTGTTATGTATAAAGAAGCAAATCTCTCAGAGAGCACTTTTGTCCTTTCTTTAAAGCATAAATGTAATATACTACTTTTATGTACCTTGCTTTTTAAAAATATGTTTGTTTATTTATTTTTGGTTGCATTGGGTCTTCATTGCTGCACGTGGGCTTTCTCTAGTTGTGGCGATCAGGGGCTACTCTTTGTAGCAGTGCGCGGGTGGGCTTCTCATTGCGGTGTCTTCTCTTGTTGTGGAGCATGGGCTCTAGGCACACAGGCTTCAGTAGTTGTGGCTCATAGGCTCTAGAGCACAGGCTCAGTAGTTGTGGCGCAAGGGCTTATTTGCTCTGCGGCATGTGGGATCTTCCCGGACCAGGGATCGAACCCATGTCTCCTCCATTGGCAGGCAGGCTCCTAACCACTGCACCACCAGGGAAGTCCCTATCCAGTCCTCTATTGATGAACCTTAAGGTCATTTCCTTCTTTTGCTCTTAAACCATGCTACAATTGGTAACCTTGCACATACATAATTTTGCACATGTGTGGGTGTAACTATACCTTCAAAGTGTATGCATATAGTAATTTAGATAGATTTTGCCAAGTTTCTCTTCGTAGGAGTTGTACCAGTTTATTCCCCCCAAAACAAAGTATGAGTGTAGTTTTCCTGCCCCTAAGCCAGCATACTGTGTCATCACATTTATTTTTTATCTTTGCCAATCTAATAGGTGAAAACTTAGTCTCTCAGTGTGGTTTTAATTTACAATTTTCATTATGAGTAAAAGAGCATTTTTCATCCATTTAAGAGCCACTTATATTTCCTTTCCTGTGAATATCCTTTGCCCCATTTTGCCATTTGGTTATAGACCTTTTCTTATTGATTAAAGAGAGTTCTATATGAAGACAGCCCTTGGTCTACGACAGGAACTAGAAATATTTTTTTCTGAGTTTGTGGTTTATAATTGGACTTGGCTTACGGTGGTTTTTTTATCATGAAGAAATCTGCTTATTTTTACATATATTGAACATATCTTGTCTTTAATGGATTCTGGATTTGGTACATTTTAATCTACCTTTATTTAAACCATTAAGATGAGGTATCACAAAATTAAGGGCCTCGTCATAAGCTGTCCAAACACCAAAAATCCCAGATTCCCAGCAATAATTAAACCAATTCCTACAAGTAGATATCTTTAGTTAATATATACCTTGCTTTGAACAAAATTCAGATCTAGGAAGCAGATGAGTTCAGGGTAATCCTTCACTTATAAAGGGGCATACAATAGGACAGCTTCCTTTACATAATGAGCTGAGATAAGTAATTAACTGTGTTTAAATTTACAGCTTTCCAGGGGTTGTATAAGTGGTGGTTCACCTGTATTTGGATCAGCTACAAAAAACAAGTCCGGTATTGAGTGAAGTAATATTGATTGAACACTGACTGTATAGTGAAAAGCCTGAGCTTTGGAGCGTAATGGCAGGATTAAAATTCCAGCTCTGTGCCTATGTGCCCTTGAACAAGTTTTCTCACATCTCCAGACCTAATTCCTCACTTAAAGAATGATAATAGTACCAGAGAGTTTGCTCTGAGAATTAAATGAAAAACTGCTTATGAAGTTCTTAGCACAGGTCTCATGATAAAATGCTCTGGACATGATGCTACTGTTAGATTTAGTTGTCTTCCCACTTCATTCTCCTTCTATAGATATTTAAAGAATTCATCCATTTGTCATTCAATTAATGAAGCCACTCAATGCCTTATTAAATAATTTACACATTAGTCCATCATTTATTCAGTTATTCATTTACTCACACATTCACTCATGCACTGTCATTCATTCAACAGACATTTGAGCTCCTAGTATGGGCCAGATCCTGGGCTAGCTCTGAGTACATAATGATGTCCATGGACCTGACTCAGGAGTTTGAGGGTTGAGGTTCAAAAGCTTCTCATTCATTCCACAGCAGAACAAATACCTGTGTTCACTGTATACCATGGCTCTTTATCCAATGGCTGCTAGTTTTAATTCCATGACATCATAATCTCCTGGCTTCCTTTCTTTGTTCCTTTCTCTTCTTCCCCCCCCCCCCGTGCCCTTTTACCCTCTCTTTGCCCAGGACTCTACCCCGGACTCAGGCCTTTACTACGCCTATCAGAGTCCCTTGGTTATTACCAAGACAGATGACCACTCAGACTCTGAGTCAGACTAACCTGAGTTGAAGCTCAGCTCCTCTACTTTCTAGTTTAGGGAACTTAGACAAGTCTGACCCTCAGTTTCCTCCTCTGTAAAATAGGGATAATAATATCCACTTTATTCGAATGATTGAATTAAACAGTGAAGTCACTCCTTCGCTGCAAAGAAACACTTAACACCAGGGAGGTATGATGATCAATTCACATCTCAATTAGTTGAGTGTCTACTCTATGTAGGCATTATATTCAGTACTATGAAGACACACAGAGAGCTAATGTCATCTCTTCCAGTCAGAAGCCACAGCACAGGGGGGTCCACAGTAAGTGCTCAATAAGAGCTACTATTACTTGCTTTTCCCAAGGAATGCCCCTCACTCCTGGACACTGGCATTTCTCAGAGACCTGTGCTGAGAGGACTGCTGGGTTGATGCTAGCTTCTCTGGTTTCATTTGCAACTCCGATCTGGCATTCTTTATGGCTTTAAAGTCATTTAATTTTGTGGTAAATTTGAATATAGACTGGGTATTAGCGTATTCTAAGGAATTAATAATATTCTAAGGAATTAATGTTAAATTTGTTAGAGGTGATAATAGTAAGAAAAGGTCCTAAATTTTCAGATATGTTTGTAAGAATTTCGGGTTGAAATGGTAGGACTTTAGGTATTTGCTCTTTAAAAATCAGAGGAAAAGGGCTTCCCTGGTGGCGCAGTGGTTGAGAGTCCGCCTGCCGATGCAGGGGACACGGGTTCGTACCCCGGTCCGGGAAGATCCCACATGCTGTGGAGAGGCTGGGCCCGTGAGCCATGGCCGCTGAGCCTGCGCGTCCAGAGCCTGTGCTCCGCAACAGGAGAGGCCACAACAGTGAGAGGCCCACGTACTGCAAAAAAAAAAAAAAAAGTTTGCCATTAAACACTGATGTTTTGTTACCTGATTTTTAAGAAAAGGAAGAGAAAGAAAGGACGGAAGGAAGGGAGGAAGGAAGGGAGGAAGAAAAGGGTAAAGCATATATGGCAAAATGTCAATAATTATTGAATCAGGGGTTCATTTTACTATTCATTCAAGGTGGTTCATTATGCCATTCTCTCAGTTTTGATGTGTTTGATAAGTTTTATAATAGGAAGGTTGAATATCTATTTTTGTTTAATGGGAGGATCACTTTATGGAAGCAAAGGGGAAGGAAACTTACCACGTGCAGCATTCCCATTTAGGCGAAGGGCAGGCTGCCCTATCCTTAGCCAGGAGGAGAGCTTGCTAAGGGTGGGCTATGTCGTTAGATTGCCACCTGCTTTATTTACAGGGCCTTTGCAGGTGCCCTTGGGGAATTCACCTGGACAAGGAAGAAGGCTTGTGGATAACTTAACCCTCCCCTGTCCCAAGGAAACAGGCACAGGTACCCCACTGGAACAGCTAGGCCTCAGACCAGGTTTTAAGGCCTTGTGGTCCTCTCCCCACCAAGTTCATTACATTTCTTCTGTCACCTCTATTTCATCCGTAAAGGAGAGACAAGACCACAGGCCAAACCCAAGTTCTCCCAATTACTCTGTTCGTAATCTCAAGCCTGGTGCCTTTGATCTTGGTTAGTTTATTCCCAATTCCCTCCACTCCCCACCACCACACACAGGTAACCCCTTTCATTAACTTCCTTCCAGACTTTCTTTTTGTAAGTATAAGCAAATGCAAATATACATCCTCCAATAGGCTTAAAACTAACAACAAAGCAAATTGAAAATAGAGAAAATTGCAGTGTTCCAGGTAAAGAGTGAAGTAAGTCTGGGAGTTGTTAGCATATAGATGGATAAGCTCTAGAGGCAAGGGAATAGAAGAAGAAGGAAAAGAAGGGAGAAAGAAAAAGGACTAAACTTCAGAGTCACCCAGAGGAAAAGAAAAAAGAGGCAGAAGGAAGGTGGGCGCCAGGCCCAGGCTCAGGCGCCAGGCCTCTGAGGCAGAGAGGTGCGCTCCGGCGGGCTGGGCATGACACTATTCCCCTTTGGGCGCCATGACACTATTCCCCTTTGGGGACTGCTTCGCCCTGGCCTTCTTCTCCCCTACTTCATCACCTACAAGTGCAGCAGGCTGTCTGAGTACAGCGCCTTCTGGAAGTGCGTCCAGGTCGGGGTCACCTATTTATTCGTGCAGCTGTGCAAGATGCTGTTCCTGGCCACTTTCTTTCCCAGCTGGGAAGGCGGCATCTATGACTTCATTGGGGAGCTCATGAAGGCCAGCATGGCTGTGGCAGACCTGATAGACAAGGTTTAGACACCTTGTCATGTCCCAGAATGCCGGCAAGGGGGAATACAAGATCATGGTTGCTACCCTGGGCTGGGCCACTGCCAAGTTCATTATGTCCTGCTACATCCCCCTCTGGGTTGGAGCTCGGGCACTGAGTTTGACTGGAAACACATCCAGATGAGCATTGACTCCAACATCTGTCTGATCCATTATGTCGTCGCATCTGCCCAGGTGTGAATGATCACATGCTATGACCTGTACCACACTTTCCAGCCAGCAGTCCTCCTACTGATGTTCCTTAGCATCTACAAGGCCTTTGTCATGGAGATGTTCGTCCACCTCTGTTCCCTGGGCAGCTGGACGGCACTGCTGGCCCTCAGCACCCTGTCCCTGTATGTCGCCCTTGTCAATATGCACTCCTAGGCTCGGTGTCCCAGACTTTCACATACCTTTTCCCCATCTCCAGGTTTCAGTGAAGTAAACAGTATTTGCAAAGTTCCAAAAAAAAAAAAAAAAGGCAGAAAGAAAAACCCAGAGAGAATATTTTAAGAAGAGAGGGCTAAGTAGTCAATTGTGTTATCTGCTCCTAATATGTGAACAGATCTGCATGAACCACCCTGGAAAGATAGCCACGTTAAAGAGAGAGTTCAAAGTAAAATATATGTTATGATCCTACTTTTGAAAAATTGATATGTATATACACATGTTCAGTGAGTAGAAAGAAGTCTAGAAGACTTTAGAAAGAGTAGACTAACAGGGGAAACCCTGGTGAGCTTGTTTGTGGGAAAAGGTGGCCTTTTTACTTTGCACACTTCAGTTTTGTTTGCATTTTTTACCACAAGAATGCATTCTTTTGGTAAATAAAAAGGATTTGTAAAAGGGGGAAACTACTGTTTAAAACCATCTATATTCAAATTTTCTGTGGAGTAGAGAAGGTGATTAAGAACGTTGGCTTCAGAATCTAATAAACATGAGTCTAAACCCCAGCTCTACTCCATGAACCAGTTAACCTCTCTGAGCCTCAGTTTCCTCATCTGTAAAATGGTGATTATACTGATAATTACTTCAAAGGATTGCAATAAGGATTAAATGGGGAGCATGAGTAAAGCATCTAGTACAATGACTGTCATACAGAAAAGGATCAATTGATATTAGTTATACATATATAATATATATATAATTAAGTTATATATTATATTAGTTTTATATATGTAATAAATAAAATATCTATTACTAGATCAAACCAGCCAATCAGAGATGTACTCATTTGGACATTATTTTGGTCCCTCTAGAACTGCTGTCGCTGAAATGCATTTTCTGTGTCATGCTTTTGTTGTTATAAGAAATGGTGATGTGAAGTCAGCCACTGTTATCTATTGCCAGAATCCATCCCATAGAATCACCTACCATACCAGGGAACTCAGAAGGGGCCTGTGTCTGCCCAGGGAGTGTACAAGATGGTCCTCAGCAGAATTTCCATGTGTTTTTATAGTTTCTCTCATTCTTTTCAATTTCTATTTTTGTGTTTTACAATGCACATAATATATTAGTTCATCAGTGCATATGTATAAATATACCTGTATTGGGGAGTTTAACAATTTTTACCCATGGAAGATTAACTTATAAAGTTTGAAAAACAGTGTCTTCTTGATGAGCTCTCTCAGACTCAAGGTTACAAAAAGCTGCATTTCTCCCAAAGATTTGGTTTATTGTTTCTAATAAATACAATCACTCCTGTCATTAAACGCCTTCTCTTCTTGGCTTTGACTGCTAGAAACCTCAGAGCCAGATTCATAACCCAGCTCTACACACAGAATGTCTGTGGTTGGTATCCTGAGGGCTGCAGTTATGAGCACAGCTTCTTTTTTTTTTTTTTTTTTCAGTGCGCAGGCCACTGTTGTGGCCTCTCCCGTTGTGGAGCACAGGCACCAGACGCGCAGGCTCAGCGGCCATGGCTCACAGGCCTAGCTGCTCCACAGCATGTGGGATCTTCCTGGACCGGGACATGAACCTGTGTCCCCTGCATCGGCAGGCGGATTCTCAACCACTGCGCCACCAGGGGAGCCCCTGAGCACAGCTTCTGAAACCACATTGCCTGTGTTCACATCCCACTGTGTGAACTTGGGCAAGTGACTTAACCTCTCTGTGCCTCCATTTCCTCAAATGTAAAATAATTATAACAGTAATCACCTCCCAGGATTATTATAAAGATTAAATGAGGTGATGCATGTAAATCAATTAGAACAGTGCTCAGCATTAGTAAGAACTCAAATATTTTTGTTGTTATTATGGGCTCTCATTCCATGATTTCTTTCTTTTTTAAAAAATTTTTATTGGCGTATAGTTGCTTTAAAATATGGAACACTTCACAAATTTGCGTGTCATCCTTGCGCAGGGGCCATGCTAATCTTCTCTGTACCGTTCCAATTTTAGTATATGTGCTGCCAAAGCAAGCACTCTCATTCCATGATTTCTTTACCCTTGCTTTTCTTCAGTCCCATTTCTGTTACTCTTTATGTATTTCAGTAAGGCACTTAAAATCCTTTTTTGGAAAGAGTTTAAGCAAACAACCGTATGAATTTTTTTTTCTTAATATGCCAGGCACTGAGTTAGGTTCTTGAAGAATACAAAGATAAAGAAAAGATTGTGGGAATTCCCTGGTGGTCCAGTGGTTAGGACTCCGCACCCTGCCGAGGGCCCGGGTTCAGTCCCTAGTCGGGGAACTAAAATTGCAAAAACTGCACAGCTCAGCCAAAAAGAAAAGATTGTTTCTGCCTTCAAGGAAATGTTCAGTCTAGTGGGGAAGACATACATACAAATAGCCATAAACGAAGTACAGGATATGGAAAGCCATGCAGGAGAGGTGTGCAAGTGCTGTAAGGACATGGAGTAGATGAGATCCGTGAAAGCTTCCTAGAGGAGGTGGCATGGGGGTTGCACGGCCCAGGAAACAGAGACGATAGAGCAGAGATTCCAGGTGGAGGAAGTACTGGTGATCTAAGGCAGACTCTCCAGGACCGATGTGCTACCCACAGTGCTGGTTAAGGTGGATACTCAATAAGTCCCTGTTTTTGACTGCTGTACTTGATTCAAGTGGTGTGAAAAGGAGGAGGAAGAGACAACAGGACAAAGCCCAAGAGCACCTCCCTTTTTCAAGGGAAGTGAAAACGAACGGGAGCAGAACCAAATCCTCTGAGGTGCGAAGATAAACTCGCCAGCCAGGCCAGGAAACACAGATGTGAAAACCAGGCTCAGGCAGTTGCTTTGAGGGAGGAGGGAATGGAAAATTTGGGGTGGGAGATTGGAGGGGTCTTCTGCCTGCATCCATGTGCAGTGCAGAACAAATGCCCAAAGCCCATAACGTTTCCTTTTGGGCTCAGAGATAGAACTTTCCTTTCCTTTCATGGTGTGGCTTCAACTTCAGGCCTTCCAGACCACTTTTGGGCACAGTCTTTTAAGGTGTCCTATCATCTCTAAGCAGAGTGATCCCAGGTAACTTCAGCCACACATTCCCTTCCTCTGAAGGTAAATGAATAGTGAGTCTAAAAATGAGAGCCCTAATCAGAGTTAAATCCCTGCCCAAAAGGTCCCTAAGAAGGGACAGAGTGTGGTAAGCAAAGTACAAAATATAGAGTTGGACAGAACCGGCTTTTAATTCTGGTTTCTGACAAGATACCAACCCCGGTACGCCCCAGGTTCCTCATCTGTAAAATAGGTATATGAATGTTGGCCTCAGGCTTGTTTGGATTACAGGACACCATATATACGTGCCTGGAACTCAGCAGGCACTAAGATTATCTCTGAGCTCTTTCCATTCCTGAAAAGAAATAAGCTACCATATGTTAAGCACCGCCACTGTGTCAGGCGCTGTGCAAAGTGCTTCATTTGTGTTCCCATTTACTAATGAGGTGGTGGCCCACGTCCTTCAGAAGGCGCAGCAATGCGGGCTCTTAACCTTCCTGCTGCCCTTGGAGACTTCATCTCCTGAAGTCAAGTGGTCAACTTCTAGAACCCCTCAGGTGTCATCAAAAAGTTTGGCATTGCTCAGAGCTAAACTCAACTAACTCAGTGCAGCCCCTTTCTTTTCCCAGAAAGAGCAGAGTAGGTAATATCTGTTTAAATTTCATGTAAAGAGGTTACAACTTGATTTTCCTTTCTGAGTCAACCTTTCCTTCCTTCTGTTTCTTTAAGGTAGCGTTTCCCAAGTTGGCTGCTCATTGGGATCACCTGGGGAAGTTAAAAAGCTCTCCCCCCCCCCCAAGAGATTGTGAGATTGTGATATATTGGTACATGGTCTGGTGTGGGCCTGGGCCTCTGGATCTTTTTTTTTTTTTTTTTGCGGTACGCGGGCTCCGGACGCGCAGGCTCAGCGGCCATGGCTCACGGGCCCAGCCGTGGGGCTCACGGGCCCAGCCGCTCCGCGGCATGTGGGATCTTCCTGGAACAGGTCACGAACCCGTGTCCCCTGCATCGGCAGGCGGACTCTCAACCACTGCGCCACCAGGGAAGTCCCCTCTGGATCTTTTTAATTCCTGGGTATTCCAATGTGCAGTTAAGGTAACAACCGCTGTCCTAAATCCTCAGGTTAAAAAAATTATCTATCTACCTTCTACCTTAATAAATACATTTTTTTAAACAAAGAGGAATGACATTTATATATTGTTGTGCTACTTGCTTCTTTTCACCCAACAGTATGTCATGGGTTACGTGCCTTGTTGGTACGTATAAAATTAGCTCACACCTTTTAGCAGCTGCCGAATACCTGATTGTAGGGATGTACGATAATGTATTTAATCAACTCTTTGCAATTGGACATTTAGGTTGTTTCCACTTTTTCCCTGTTACAAACAATGTGAAAAGACATATTTGCACACATTGTACAAACATTTCTGTAAGATTCACAAAGTGGAAATGCTTAGTCAAAGAAGGTAATATGTAGAGAAGTATTTAGATACTTACATATTTATTTCTGTGTTTTGGTAAATGAATGAAGGAAGCACTTTGTGTTGTCATTTGCTGGGTACGTGCAGTGTATATAATTATTGTGGCTAAAGTGGGTTCTGAGCCCTTTAAGGGATGGGACTGCTGGGCCCTTTGAGGACGCCAAGGGCTGGCTGGGCTGACTGAAACCATGATCACCTCCGTGGCTGTATTTCAGCTTTTCTCTCTAAGGCAGGATGTGGCTAGGTTCCAGAGTTTTCATTCCTCTCCCTGCAGGGCGCCTTTTGATGTGTTGGCCCATATCCTAGGAAGTTGGAGGCGCCTTGGGGGGCTATCAGAAGATGTGGAACATGCCAGTTAGAATCAGCTGGCCCTCATTTTGTCTGAAGCTTGGCCTCAGTCCACAAGGGCAGGGCCTGCAAGAGATGGAGGAGGGTCAGGGAGCAGCAAATCTGAGCAAGACCTGAATCTCCACAGGGCTTTTCACAGACGTGAGGAATAACTGTCCCTTTTCCTGGCCTGTCCTACTGAACTACTATTTGAAACAAAATGTGGGCTTCTATAGGAGGCTACCTAGGAGGGCAAGGGGAGCCCAGGTGGGGCCAGCCCTAAGGATCAGGAAAGATCAGGATGATGGTCTGTCCGATTTTAGAGCCACCTGGTAAACAGGTAAACAGCAGGGACTGAGGGATTGTGCAAGAGAGTTTGAGGAAGGAGTTGCCCAATCGGTCCTCAGACTCACAGTCAAGGTGGGGGGGTATGAGGAGACCTGGGTTCATATCCTGGCACTACTGCTGACAACTGATAGGCCGCTTACTGCGTGGAGGCCCGGGGGGACACACCTCTCCTGTCTGAACCTCTTTCCTCATCTGGAAAATAGGGTCCACACTTATTTCACCTGGGGTTGTTGTGAGAATTAAATGAAGGAACAGATGCACAGGCATTTTGCACTGTCCCTGGCACGCAGTAGGTGCTCAATAAATAGTAGCTGCATTTATCAGTGGATTAGGGAGCTATGCAAGAAAGATAGGGACCCATATCCTACGAGGAAGTCACTCTGTGGGGCCTGGAATCAGGCTTACAAGGAACCGGGAAGCAAATTCTGGCTGCTGCTGCCGGGCGGGTGGAATAAATCGTCCCGAACAAAGGACCTGCACCTTCAGCCCTAGATTCTAGGATGTGGACCCAGCATGGAGCCCCATCTGTATTCCTGCTGCCCTGGCTCTCTGCTTCACAGGCAACTGCCCTCAACCTCCAGGGAACTATAAGGAGAGTCCCGGGGCCTAGAGGACCTGTGGCCCTGGCCATGGCCCTAAGGAAGAGGGGAGTGGGGGGTGGGAGGGAGGCTGTAAAAAATGTAAATGGTGCGGTGTGGAGCGGCTCCAGCCGTCTGACACTCCCCGGAGCTGGCAGGAGCCCGGGGAAGGAGCCCCAGGCCCCGGGCGCCTTTTGTCCCACGGCTTGGCTATGTAAAAGGTGGGGGAAGGGGCAAGAATTCGTGGAACTTGTCCATTCATTGGAGCCCCCGCTGCCCGCAGGTGCGAGATGGGGGAGGGAGCTGCAGACTCCGCCCTGGAAGGTTTAGAAATGAGAATTTACAACTCAGCATGCAGTGGACGACAAACAGATTCCTTGGGTTCCAGCCTCTAAGGCTGTGGACCTTCAGGCCTGCCAGACTCCATCTCGCTTAAAATTGAGGCCATCAACTGGTTCCCTGCACCACCCCCCAAATCCCCACTTTCCAATCTGTTTCCCCAGGCCTGCTCGTAAGGCTGTTGGATTTTCTGAGGTTTCTGTTTGTTTTTACTTTTCCATTCCTATTTGGCTGCTTGGGGTTCACAACTTCCAGGGCCTTCTCCAAAGCACCATATTCAAGCATTAGATACTGCTTGAACCGAAGTCCTAAAAAAAACCAGTGTGAGGAGAGGAAGGACTTGGAAGCATGCAAACCTGGGTCCGAACCCTGCTCTGCCCTCCCCAGCTGAGTGCGTTCCAGGCAAGTTACTAACCTTTCTGAGCAGCAGTTTTCTATAGGTAAAATGGGAATACTGTGTTTCTGCTTCTAAAGGTTTTTGACAAATTAAGTTCTGAGTTAATGTTTAGGAAATTCTTAGCACAATGCCTGGCACAGAATAGGTATTCCCTTTAATAACCATAGGAAAATAAGGCAGAAACTCCCTGCAATGTTGTTTCAATTTTTATTTCCCTGTTGCTAGAGAGATTAATCTTTTTTCGGTGTGTTTTTGTTTGTTTTTGGTTTTGTCTTTGGTTTAACAATTGATGGGACACCTTTATGCATTCTGGAATTCTTATACAATTTGCAATTTTTTCTGTTGGCTGTCACCTGCTTTTGGCTTTTTGGTATCTTTCAACATACAGAGTCTCTTTTTCTTTCTACACAGTGTATGCCCAAAACCGCCCTTAGGGGCTGGTCCTCTATAGGCTGATTTACTTGGTGGTTTGGGGGTTTCGCTGACTGCCTTTGGCCAGTATCCTCCTCAGGGCTTTCTCGGGCCCTCCGCTGTTCTCTAAAGGAACGTGAAAACCTGCTGCTGGTGCTACTTGACTGATCCTGCTGTATCCCAGTTTTATCCCAAAACGCACACACTCCGCCCTCTACTGGTTTCTGGAAGGATCACATCTTTCTTTTACTGGTGTGCTGATGTGGGGAAACTCCAAGATCTGACTGAGAAATGAGTGGCTGAATGAGAATTCGGATCCTCCATTAACCCTCTTTGGGGCCCAGGACTGAGTCTCAAACTCTCTATACTTCACCATCCTAGCCAGCTGCCCAAACTCATATTAACTGACCACTTAACTGACGCATTCCTGAGAAGCTCTGCGTAAGTCTATTTGATGGATTATACGTTAATGCTCTAGAAGAGAAGGAAATTAAAATAAATGTTACGAAGCCGACTATCTCATTTATTGGGCACTTACCATGTGCCGTTTGCTGTGTTAAGTACTCTACTTGAAGACCTTATTTAATTCTCATGCCAATAAGGAAAGCTCAAATTTCTCCATTTTATAGATACAGAGACTGAAGCTTAAGGGGGTTTTATGCAGCTTGGCTAAGGTTACCAGCTGGAAGTTTGCCAGATTGAGCAAATGTACATATAGGAGCCCAGTTAAATTTAAATTTCATATAAATAATGAATATATTTTAGTATCGCAAACATCAAATATTTCATGCACTATTTTATCTGGCAATCCCATCCAGATAGTAAGGGGTGAATGTGGACTGGACCCCAAGTTTCCTGATTCTCTGGGCTTCCAGTGGTAAGACCATGGAATTCTTTGAAAAGGGAAGAAACCTCCTGTGCTAACTCCTGGACTCCATCTCGACATACTGACTAGTATGGACGCGAGGCCTTCTTAACAAGCATCTTCACCCTTAAGCCCCCACTCCTCTGAACTGAGATCACTTTTGTATGTATCCAGCTTGTACATTTAGATGCCCATACTCAGCTGTCTTATGGCTTCCAATATTCTTAATAAGTTTTTACATTCGTTCGATCATCCATCCATTCAACTCCTTGACAAATACTTATTGTTTGAGGGCTTGTCCTGCCAACTAAGAATAGAAAGATGAATTAGACACAGCCCCTGTCCTTGAGGAGCTCCTGCTTCACTGCAGGAGACTGACAAAGTAAACAGACACAATTAGGTGGGTGATGGTCTGGGTGGGCTGTGTTAGAGACTATGATAGATCGAGGTTTGCTCCAGAAGCAGAGGGGCTCACGGTGGGAGCAGTCAGACACAAAACCCAGGAGATCAGCTTCAGCTGAGTATTGAAGGGTCAATAGTTTTGTTTTCCTCTGAAGGGGGAAACAAATGATAATAAACTTTAGCCAGTGGTTACAATCTGCAATAAGAAATGAATTCAGATGAAGAAGAAAGTGAGAACTTGGGCTCCAGAGCCAGACATCCTGTTTACCTCCAACTTCCCCCACTCACTAGCCATGTGACCGTGGCCATGTAACCAACCGATCCTCTCCATGCCTCAGTTTTAACTTCTGTGAAGTGGGGAAAACACTATAGTCTACCTCATTGATTTGATGTACAGGTTAAATTAAATAATACATACAGGGAATTCCCTGGCGGTCCAGTGGTTAGGACTCTGCGCTTTCACTGCCGAGGGCCAGGCTTAATCCCTGGTGTGGGAGCTAAGATCCCGTAAGCCATACGGCTTGGCCAAAAAAATTCCATATGAAATGCCTAATGTAGCTCCTGAGATGTAGTAAGTAGGCAACAGAGATTAACATCAACGATTTTCCCCTCTCCACTAGATCTTCCCTTCAGCCTGCAAATGTGTTGTAATATCTTTCTTTGACCCCATATCTTCCTCTAACTACTGGCATATTATCTGTTCCCCTCTTATGGCATAACTCTTTGAAAGAATTGCCTATAACCCCTACTTCCATTTTATCACCTCTTTCTCTCTCCCAAACCCACTCCATGGAGCCTGCTCTTGTCAAGGTCACTGACAAGCTCCGTGATGCAATCCCAGTGGGCAATTCTTAGCTCACCTGCATCCCCTCAGCAGCATTCAACATAGCTGAGCCAACCATGCTTCTTGAAGTGCTTGCTTTCCTTGGCTTCCAGGACACCACACTCGTGTTTCTCCTCCTACCTCCCTGCTGCTCCTTCCCCATCTCCTTTGCTGGCTCTCCCTCCTCCTCTCCAACTAGATATTGGATTCCCAAAGGGCTCAGTCCTCTGACCTCTTTGCCTCTCTACCTGCCTTTACTCCTTAGGTGATCTCTTACGAGGTGATCTCTTTCTCTTATGATTTAAAATCCCACCTTTCTTCTGATGACCCCACATCTACAGCTCCCGCTCAGACATCTTTCCTGAGCTCCAGACTCAAACAGACAATTGCTTAAGTAACATCACCAATAGGCGTCTCAGATTTAACCTGTTGATAAACACACCCTTGATTTACCTACCTGTTCCACACCCAGAATCTGTTCTTCCCCCAGAGCTCCCCATCTCAGTAAATGCTACCATCATTCACTCCGTTGCTCAGACCAAAAACCTTGGAATCCCTCGACTCCTCTTTCTCTCATTCCCCACATCCAAACGCAAATCCTGTTGGGTCTACTTTCAAAATACATCCCTAATTCAACACTTGTCACTTTCCCTAAAGCAAGATTCCTCAGCTTCGGCACTTTGGACATTTTGGAACAGGTAATTCTTTGCTCTGGGGAGCTGTCCTGTGCATTATTGTAGGTTGCTTACCAACATCCCTAGCCTTACCCAGTAGATGCCAGGAGCATATCCCTGGTGGTGACAACCAAAAATATCTCCAGATATTGCCAAAAGTCCCTGGCCTGGGTAGTGCGGGGTGGAGAGGGTGGGGCAAAATCACCCTGGTTGGGAAACACTTCTCTACAGCTTCTATTCTGTAATCTCAACAATTACTACCTCTTACCTGAAATACCAGAATTGCCTCTTAACTGGTTTCCCTACTTGCATTCCAGCTCCTTCAGAATCTACATGGCTCCTTCCCTCATTTCACTCAGGGTTGCTGTTTAAACCCAACCAGAGAGACCTTCCTTGATCACTCTCGCCCAAGGAGCACTGCCACCCGGATCCCCGCAGCCTGTGTGACGGACACAGAGGTGTGCAGCCCAGAGTTCCTTCCTTGAGGAAAGATTGTCACCCCAGCTGCTCGGAGTGTAGTAAGCAGACAGCCTTCAGCTGTCAGCCCCTTCAGGGATTGCCTCAGCCACAGAGCGGACTTGCCCAAGGTCATGACCTTCCCTAGGCAGCCCACATACAAGAACTGAGTGGGGCTAAGCAGAAAGGAGGCAACTCAGATGGGCCATTTTAGCCCTGGAGATCCCCATGGAGTCTGCTGAGGCTGTCATCCGAGCCGCCTCTCAGCCTGATTTCCCCCTGTGCCCAATCCTGCTTCCTTCCCCACCCTTCCACACATGTGATCCTAGAACATTCTCTCTGGCCACTGAGGTGCTAAACATCTCAGGGTGTGCATCGCAAAGGATTTAACCTGGGACACCCACTATAGTTTTCTTAACATTATGATTTACATTTCATATCATTTTTTTGGTTTATTATATGTATCTTCTTAAGGTCTTCTTTTGTTTTTAAAGATTTTTTGATGTAGACCATTTTTAAAGTCTTTATGGAATTTGTTGCAATATTGCTTCTGGGTTTTTTTTATGTTTTGGTTTCTTGGCTGTGAGGCATGTGGGATCTGAGCTCCCCGACCAGGGATGGAACCCGTACCCCCTGCACTGGAAGGTGAAGTCTTAACCACTGGACCACCAGGGAAGTCCTTGTATCTGCTTAAGGTCTTGAAGGCAGGGACTTTTTGTTTTGAAACTGCTGTATCACTAGCACCTAGAACAATGCCTGGCACATAGAGAGTAGGTGCTCAGTAAACATTTATTGAAAGTTGAATGAATTATTTTCGTCCGCCTCAGCTCCTCGCTCCTTTAAGTTTACTCTACAATCAAGGAGTTGTCCTTGGGTGAAATCAAATCAACCCTTGGGTGATTTCTAATATGAAAACTTCAACTTTTTAACAGACGTACAGCTCAGGGGGCAAATCTTTCCAAAATGATTTACTTCTGGAGTGGAACAGGCCCAGATGATTTCAGATCTAAAAGACCTGACAGCAGGGCTCTGCTTGGCTAACAACTCGATCCCTCCTGCTCTGTCCTCCTTTTGTCAGAAAATAAATTTAACAGGCTGGTCTTGTGGGGAAGCTGCCATGAGCCTTTGAACCCGCTACACCGCAGGTGTTTTGACCTGGTCAGCCCATAGGATAAGTTTCAGATTCAGTGGCTTTTTTTTTTTTTTTGCGGTACGCAGGCCTCTCACTGTTGTGGCCTCTCCCGTTGCGGAGCAACAGGCTCCGGACGCGCAGGCTCAGCAGCCACGGCTCACGAGCCCAGCCGCTCCGCGACATGTGGGATCCTCCCGGTCACGAACCCGTGTCCCCTGCATCTGCAGGTGGACTCTCAACCGCTGCGCCACCAGGGCAGCCCCTCAGTGGCTATTCTTGAGTATTTTTACACACTGTTTCATCTTTTTCAAGAGCATTCACATTGCTCAATAATTTCCCATGACGGCCATGAGTTGTGGGTCCACTTTACCGTCCTAATTTTATATGCAGGCAAACTGGGGTCAGAGGAGTCGCTTCATTCATTCCAGAACTGTTTAGTGAACACCTACGTGCCAGGCACTGGACTGAGTATTACAGGACATGAAGATGACTGGCAGGCTAGCAGGAGAGATGAGAAGGAAGAACTCTGTCTATTACTGAGGTGTGAACCAGGAGCTGCGAGGGTCAGAAGATGAAGTGATTTTTTCTTATTAAGAGACAACCTCTGGGAAGGTTTTACTGTGCAGGTCACACTTAAAAAACAAAAAAAACCCATTTAAATGCACAGGCTCTTTCGTTCAAACGTCTTTTGCTCTCTCCATTCCTTGAATTCCTTATTCCTACAGATTCTAATCATTTTAAAAATTCTAATCATTTTAAATTCCTAATTCCTACAGATTCTAATCATTTTAAATGCTCATGCACACACAAATATGCTTTTTTCAAATGAAATATGGAGTATGCCATCTTTTAAAATTAATCAAGGATATTCATTTCAACATTCTTTGTAATAGCAAACAACTATAAACCACTAAAATGTCCAGCAATAGGGAACTGGATAGTTTCTCTAGGGACTTCCCTGGTGGTCCAGTGGTTAAGACTCTTCACTTCCACTGCAGGGGGCACCAGTTTGGTCCCTGGCTGGGGAGCTAAGATCCCTCATGCTGTGCGGCCAAGAAATTAAAAAAAAAAGTTTCTCTATACAGTGGAGCACTATGCAGTGGGGAAAAATGAGGTGGGTCTGTGTGATATGGAAGTATCTCCAAGATACACTCTAAAATCTAAAAAGCAAGCTTCAAGGCAGAGTGTTTAAAAGGAATAGGTAAGGCTGTGTGTTTGTGTGTGTGTGTGTATGTGAAAAATAATCACACATATAACTTTGCATTTACATGAAACATTTTTGTAAAGATTCCTAAGAAACTGTGAACAGTAGTTGTCTCTGGAGCAGGAGACACACTTATTTTTCACTATATGCCTAATGATTCTGTGTGAATTTTTTTATCATGTGTTTTTAAATTTTTCCATTAAACTAGTTAATTAAAAATGACTGAGACAATACAACATAGGCATTTCTCCCATGCTACTATATAGTACACCATTTTGCCCTGATCATTGCCAGGTGCTGTTTAGATACTTCCCACAGCTCCCTGATAAGGAAACTGAGGCAACTTGCCCAAGGTCACACAGATATTAAGCGGTAGAGCGAGGATTTGAACCCGTGCAATCTGGCTCTGAAGCCCATACTCTGAACCACTATGGCAATGCAGCCTCTCTCATTCTTGTTAAGGGATGCAAAGTGTATTCCATAAAGTGATTGTCATACTTTTTTACCCTTTCCTCCTTGATAGAGATTCTGGTTGTTTCTAGGGTTTTGCTATTACCTACCTACCACACTGCAGAAACACCCTCGCGATTAACCTTTGTGCTCTTGTGTAAACATATTTATAAGAGAAGACCTGGAAGTGAAGCCATGGCATCATCTAAAGCTTGATAGTTATTATCAAATTGCTTTCCTTTTTTTTTTCTTTAACCAAAAAGAAAAACCCTTTGTCTTTGTATGAGAGAGGAAGTAGCCCCAAGTCTGGTAGCTGGAAAAGGGGAATTTCAGTCCTAGTATTAAACAGTATGAGCAGAGACAATGGCCTGTGTGTTTTGTGAGGTTAGGAATTGTCTTGCTCATCTTTGTTCAACAAATATTTATTGTGCCCTTACTAAGTGCTTCTGGACAATGGTGTATACAGTGGACATGGTCCCTGCCCTCATGCAGCTGGTAGTCTGTGGAGAGAGAGGCATTAATAAAGTTATGTGAAAGTTTTCATTTTCACAAAATGAAAATATAATAACAAGCTTCGATAAGTGCCATGAGGAGAAAAAATGCGGTGCTATTGGAAGGAATAATAGAGTCCTTCTTTAGAGAAAGTGGTCAGGAGAGGGCTTTCTCGGGAAGGGACATTACACTGGAGATGAAGGAAGAGTTAGAGATCAACAGAAGAATGGAGGGCACTAGGTTGTTTCGCAGCACCTAAAAAGGTTGTGGTTGGTAGAGCGAGGGCACCTAGAGCCTTCGGTACCACTGAAGGCTTTTAAGCGAAGTATTGATCTGATTTTTGCAGTCTCCCTGGCTGTTGTGTAGGAACTGCATTAGAACAGTAGCAAGAATTCAAGTGGGGAAACCAATTAGGAGGTTTTTGCAAAACAGGAGAGAGATGACAGTGGTTAATCTAAGGTGATGGAGGAGGAACCTATGGATTATAAGGGTCTCAAAAGACATATTGATTGACTGCAATGCGTGGACCTTATTTAGATCCTGATTTTTTTTTAAGTAAAAAAAAAAAGGGAAATATCAGAGTTACAATTGGAAATTTTAACAGGATATTTGATATTAAGAAATCTTTTTAAAGATTTTTTTGATGTGGACCATTTTTAAAGTCTTTATTGAATTTGTTACAATATTGTTTCTGTTTTATGTTTTGGTTTTTTGGCCACGAGACATAGGAAATCTTAGCTCTCCAACCAGGGATCAAACCTGCACCCCCTGCACTGGAAGGCAAACTCTTAACCACTGGATCGCCAGGGGAGTCCCAAGAATTTTTTTTTTTTAATTTTAGGTATTTCATTAGGTTTCCCACTACTCCGCTTCAGGATTAAAGTGTTGGAAATTATTCAAAAGATAATTTAGAAATATAAACTGAAATATTAATGAACAATATGTTATATATAGCATTTTGTAAAGTTTAAAGTAATAGACAGCATTAAGAACCCTGGGACAAACCCCAAAGCAGAACACTATTGAGAGTGAAAGGCAACAAGAGCTACAAACCTGGATTTCCCTAGCAAGGTGAGGTTGCTCGCCTTGATACTCTTGTTGCCTTATTTAATTTTTCAGAAATTGTATCCTGATGTGTTTATTTGTTTGATTTTTTTTTTTTTTGTGGTACGCAGGCCTCTCACTGTTGTGGCCTCTCCCATTGCGGAGCACAGGCTCTCGACGTGCAGGCTCAGCAGCCATGGCTCACGGGCCCAGCCGCTCTGCGGCATGTGGGATCTTCCCGGACCGGGGCATGAACCCGTGTCCCCTGCATCGGCAGGTGGACTCTCAACCACTGCGCCACCAGGGAAGCCCTATTTGTTTGATTTTCAAAGTAACCAAGACATACTTAGGAAATCACACTTGGGAATAGTTAAGCTCTTGCCATGTCGAGGAATCACTCAGTTATCTTCTCTCTCCTTTTCCCCATCCTGAGTCGGATGGCCCTCTCTATGGCTCTGCGACAGTGGTTTTCAGTGCTGGGGGCTGGGACAAGGCTAGGATTTTGCTCCTCCCCACCACCCACCAAGAGACATTTGGCAATGTCTGGAGACATTTTTGGTTGGCACAACTGGATCTGGGGCAGTGCTACTGGAATCTAGTGAGTAGATGCCAGGGATACGGCTCAACATCCTACCATACACAGGACAGTCTCTCCACTCGCCAAAGAAAGAATTATCAGGCCCAAAAAGTCAATAGTGCCAAGGTTGAGAAACCCTGCTGTATAGCACTTTGTCATAGCGCTTCATAAAGACAACCAAAACTGTCAACTGGTTGGCCTTCCCAGCTAGACTGGCAACTCCAAGAAGACAGGTGATACATGTATCTTGTTGAGTGTTTGGAATATAGTTGACACTTAATAAGGATTGAAAGAAGGTGGGAAGGTACATCCAGGTTCAAATTTAGGGCGCTGTGAGATCATGCTGCTTGTGATCAGCCACTTAATAAGCATTTCATTCATTCAACATTTAGCATATTTATTAAGCACTTACTATGTACTAGCAGTGTTTGATGTTGGGAATACAACAATGAGCAAGACAGAGTCCCTGCTCAATGAAACTTATTCCTATAAAGGAAGACAAACAATAAGCAACGAAACAAGATGATTTCAGACAGCGATAAATATTATGAAGAAAATAAAAGTATAATGCAACAGTGAATGATGGGGCAAGGACAGCATGGTCTAGGTTGGGTGAGCAGCTGCCATTTGAACTAATGATGAGAATGTGCCAGCCACTGAAAGCTCTAGGCTAGGGAGAAGACTGATCCAGGCAAAGACCCTGAGGCCAAAATAGAGAGGCCTGTTCAATGAAGACCAAGGGGAGAGGGCCGGATCACTTGTGCCATGGAAACGTTTGGATTTTATTCTAACTGAAATTGGAAGCCTGACATGTTGTTAAAAGATCACTCTGGCTTCTTTGGGAGAATGTATGAAACATCTATATTCAGAGTTTAAAATACTTCAGTCACATTCTCGGCTACTTCTTGCCAAAGGGGAAACTTCCCATATCCAGGAGGGGGCGCTCTAGGCGCCGGGTCAACAGACTCAGCACCGTGGTTCTTTTCGAGAAGTCGGTCGCTTCCGGGAGCGGCTGCGTCTCCCTGCGCCTTCCTCTCTATCCGCCCGTCTCTGTGGTAGCCGGGTGCCGGGGCCCCTCCCCTCTTCGGCGGCAGCGAGTTCTTTGGACTCTACCCTGAGCGGACCCGGGGGCTACCGGGCTCCCGCGTCGGTCGGATTCCGGGTCATGGCGGTCCGGGGGCCCGCGCCCCGGGCTGGCGCCCGGTGAGTAGGGCGGCTGGGGAGGAGGACCGGGCCTCGGGGCGCCCTACTCGGGGCTGTGTGGGGAAGGAGCACCTTCCGCCCTCATAACATACTGTGATTTTTTTTTTTAACTTTTTACTCAACATGGTGTTTTTGAGATCATCCATGGTATAATAATCTAGTTTTCACTTCTGAGTGCTGCATGGTGCTACCTAAGTGCGTTAGACCCCAGTTTACGTATACATTAGCCTAGTGACGGACAATTAGATCGCTTCCAGTTTTTAAGCATCTCTTGCCTCCTTTGTGGATATGGGTGATCTTTGGAGTATCCATCCCAGGGTAGGATGCTAGGTCACTTAATTCTGCTAAATTTGTTCTCTGGAATGGTCACACCAACTTCTCAACAGCATTGCTTAAATGTTCCTGTTTCTTCTTAACGACCGACACCCTACCCCGCCGCCCAATGTTTGGTATTGTTTGGTTTTCTAATGTTTATCGACCTGATTAGTGTAAGGTGGTGTCCCATTGTGTTAATTTTCCTCTATTAAGCATTTGGGTTTCCCCTTATTTATATCCTTTTCCCACTTTCTATGGATTTCCTGTCTTCCTGATGCAGTCATTACTTATATGGACTAGATTTTATTACCTTGTTTATTTTCCACTCTGCAAGTAACTTCTCCAAGTCTTTTAATCTGTGGCACTATGTTGAACAAAAATACTTAATTCTAAGTTAAATCTGTTAGTTTTCCTGCATTATAGTTTGTGGTTTGGGGGTCTTATTTGAGAAATACCTTCCATTATATTTTCATTAAGATATTTCTACATTCTATTAACTAAGTAATGTTACTTTTCACATTTAGATTTTTAATCCATTTGGAGTTTTTAAAGTTTATTTTTATACATAGTTTGAGGTAATGACCTAAATTTTCCTCTACCGTCTTCAATTAATGACAAATTAATTAATAATTAAAAATTAGAGAAGCTGTATAGCGTAGTTAAGAGCACAGAGCCAGGCTGCCTGTGTTCAAACCCTAAGGCTGCCACTTATCAGGTGGGTGACAAGGCAAGTTACTTAACCTTTTTACCCTCAGTTCCTCATCTTTAAGGTTGTGATTATTAAATGAATTAATACACATAAAATGTGTAGAACAGTACTGGGCACGTAGTATGGGTTTGGCATATAATGTGTGTTTAATATGCCCTTTCTTGTGATATAATCTCTATTATGTGCTCACGTAAACATAGGTGAATTTTTTCTTTTTGGTCTTTCTGTTCCATGGTCTTTTTGTTCCTGTGTTCATACCACACTTTGTTATTACTCCAACCCTGTAATATGATATGTCTTAATAACCTGATGGTTTAGGTGGGTTTCTTCCTCCTCCTTTCCTGTTCCTCACAGTTGTCCTGACCTATTCATGGACCTTTATATTTCCATATACAGTTCCTTAAAGAACTCCTGGTTTTGACTGGTATTGCATTGCAGTTACAGACTTCTATTAGAAATGAAGTCTTTCTATTTAAGTCTTCTTTCACATCCTATAATAGAGCTTTCGGTTTTTCCTCCAAACTGTCTTATACATTCTTTTTTAAAGTTAATTCCTGGATATTTTATGGTTTTTCTGTACTTTTTTTCTGTAAATGACATCTTATTTTCTTTATATTTGCTAGTTGGTTATTGTTGGTTATTGATACTTGTGTGTTAACCCTGTATCTAGCAACATTGCTGGACTCCTTTTATTTCTAACGTTTTGTCTATTTAAAAAATAATATTTATTTTGGCTGTGCTGGGTCTTAGTTGAGGCATGCAGGATCTTCATTGCTGTGTGCGGGATCCTTATTGCAGCGTGCGGGGTCTTTAGTTGCAGCATGCCTGTGGGATCTAGTTCCCCGACCAGGAATCGAACCCAGGCCCCCAGCATTGGGAGCGTGGAGTCTTAGCCACTGGACCACCAGGGAAGTCCCACTAACATTTTGTCTATAGCTTTGCTGTGTTTCCTATGTAAATGATCACATCATCTGAAAATAATGACAATTTAATCTCTTCTTTCATTCCTTTTACCTCATTTCTTTTTTTTTCTTTATTGCTTTAGCCAGGATCTTAAAATTCTTGATGTAGTGGGTTTCCTTGTCTTGTTTGTGACCAAAAAAGAGGATGTGGCTAAAGTTTCTTTATTAATTTAGCTATAGGTTTTTGGTAAATAACCTTTCATAGCATTTATCAACTTAAATTCCTTTTTATCCCCTGGTCTGTTTCCCTCCTACCATCTTCAGCATTCGTAAACCGTTCTTTCTGCATGGCCTGCGCCCTGCCCACCAACAGCTGTAGATAAGCTTGGTAACTGCTCTCTAAGGCTCCGTTGTCCTTTTAGGACTCTGCTTCTCCTGCTTCTCTTCTTCAGGCCCAGGTTAGATCTGCAATTTTTCCAGCGGTTCCTGCAGATACAGAAGGTTTTGTTTCCCTCTTGGTCATCACAGAATGCCTTGATGTTCCTGACCCTTTTGTGTGTGGCCCTACTGGGTGAGTGAATGAGCCCAGGCCGGTGGGGGGGAGGGCAGCCCTGGTTTGAGGTCCTTCTCCTTCTGTGGGGTGTTGATGAGGCAAGGCCTCAAGAGGAAGCCTCCCTTGTCTTTTCTCAGCCCTCATCACTGATTCCTGACTCCTCTCCTTCCCCCCAGAACAACTGGTGATCTACCGGGTTGGCTTGATTCCCAGTCAGTACTTTGGGGTGCTAGGAAACAAAGATTTAAATGGGTTTAAGACCCTGACGTTCCTGGCTGTTGTGCTCATCGTCCTCAACTCCATGGTAAGGTCTTCTCCCTGTGTCTCTCTTCCTCTCCAGCCTAGTGCGATGCCTCTCCAGTGCCCAGTGGACTTAGCCACCAGTAAGCAGGAACCAAGCTGTGGGTGTGTGTTCCCTCCCTCTTCTGGGAACATGGGGTCAAAACTCTAGGCAGGGCATTGATCTTGCTGTTGGCCCACATGGGACCAATTCCCAGAGTGTTACGAGCTCCTAGGGCTTGGCCACAGGATTCTGGTTTAATCCAGCATTTGGTGGAAATGATCCTTGTCCCTTCCATTCCCAGAACTCTTGCTTCAGGGCGCTCAGAGCACTTGAAAACTCGGCTCAGCAGCCAGAGCTGCTGCTGTCCTCTGGGGGGGGCCGAGGCTGTGCCTGAGCCTGGCACTTGTCACATCTCCCAGCCTTTGCACCTGCTGCTCTCTTGCAAAATGGCCTCCTTCCCCCACCCCTTGTTCACTTGCTTAACATCTGCTCACTTTTCACGATTCCTCCGCTGTCACCTCCTTCAAGTCCTCCTCAACTTGTCCTTCATGTTTCCTCCACCAAACTCTGCCCCTTCGACTCCTGATCCTTTGAGTTCAGCTCTGCACTAACAATCCTTACACCCTTGTGATTGTCTGTGCCCTCACTAGACTGTGAGCTCATTGTTACTTCCCTCGTGCTTAGCGTACAGGGGCTCCATAAACGGAGTGATGAGAGTCAGGGCTCTTTTAGGACTCAAGCCTAATGCTCTCTGTCAGGCTGCACTACCTGTTTTCTTGGGGAAGCCACTTCTCATCACACTTTGGCACTTTTGATGGGTCTTCGGTCAGTAAACACCTAAGGATTCAAACCCTGTGCCAAGTTTTGGGGGACAAAAAAGTAAGAACATAAGTGGAATAGAAGATATTGTTCCCAATCTCCAGAAGCTCATGTGCTCTGGAGATGTAAGACAATACCCTGTAGAGGAGGCTAGAAGGCCTTGCCTTTGGTAAGCCCTTCAATATTTGGTGCAGTCAATAAACACATGAGTGAATGAGGAAGGGATGAATCCCATGACTTGACGCTCTAACAGGCTCAAGTGCTGAGTGGACAGCCGAATGGGCTGGGACTGGTCAGCAGAGGCTTTCCGCCAGCCTGAGCTTGGAGCTGAGACTTGGTAGAAAGAGACTTGCACCTCTCCCTTCCCCTTGTCTCCCCCGCTGCACAGCTGAAGAGCTTTGACCAGTTCACCTGCAACCTGCTGTATGTGAGCTGGAGGAAGGACCTCACCGAGCACCTCCACCGCCTCTACTTCCGGGGCCGCGTGTACTACACCCTCAACGTGCTGCGGGATGACATCGATAACCCGTAGGCACCCCCCCTCAGTCCTTGCTACCCTCTGTGTGGTTCGTCCACCTGGGCTGACACAGCCCTGGAGACCCCCTGCGGCAGACCCCATGAGGTCATCCACCATTATCTGCAAATGTTGCTGCCCAGAGCCAAGGGGGAAGGGTGCCCTGCAGAGGACCCCGGAGAGGCTGCAGGGCTGAGGTCAGGGAGCTAAAAGGAAGAGGCCAAGAGCAGCTCCCTTTTGTCCACTTCACATCCTGGGCTTCCAGATAAGGCACCCTCTGAAGACAGTGTCCTTGCTAGAAAAAGCTAGAAGAGCAGCGCTCCAGTTTTCAGCAGTAAAAAACTACTATTGTCTAGGACTCAGTCTGGGATTCCAGTCACCATTCTATCACCTCTCTTAGGTTCACTAAGCCCCAGGTTCCCTTACAGGTGAGGCAGCTGAAGCCCAGAGAATGCAAGTGACTTGCCAAAGCTCACGTCTCACTGGGAATAGGAGTCGTTGTGGCCTTGGTGGTGGGATGGGACACGTGGGGTCTCTCTTCACCCTCATTCCCTCCCCGCTTCGCACCGTCCCAAGCACTTTGTTGCCTGACGCAACCTCTCCTCAGCTCAAGTGGAGCTTTGCAGCAAAGACTCTTGGGAGGCTGCTGCTGCTTCTTAACCTTCTCTTCTAGGCCTCTTCTCCACATTTTTTTTTTTTCCCTTGGCCGCACCAGGCACGTGGGATCTTAGCTCCCCAACCAGGGATCAAACCCGTTCCCCCTGCATTGGGAGAACAGAGTCTTAACCACTGGACCACCGAGGAAGTCCCTAGGCCTCTTCTCTATGGCTCAACCTGTACAAAACTTCCACAGCCAGATAGCTAAATGGGGGCAGGCTCAGGCTCGTGAGAGAGAGGTTGGGAGGAGTGAGGTAAATGACGTAGCTTTCCTGATCATCCAGAAACTCGGATCCTCTACCCTCGGGTTTTTCTTTGGCTCTGCTCAAAGCTGGCTCAGAGCCCTTGTGTGCTGGACCTTTCAGTTGCCATTTTTTCTGAGGGGTGGACTGAGGCACCATAGGAAGCAGCTCTTCAGAACCCTGTTTGAAAGTCCTAAGGGTCTCGTTGCCTCTAGGAAACGAGCCCTTGTCTGGGTCCACCTTCCCACGGGGTCATTGCTGACAGCACTGAAAGGCAAGGTCAGAATAAGAGGTAGCCTGGAAGTGCCTTAGCTCTCTCAACCCTCAAGCCCAGCTCCCTGGGCCTAGTCACTCTGTGTCATTGGCTCCAGGGACCAGCGCATCAGCCAGGACGTGGAGCGGTTCTGCCGGCAGCTCAGCAGCGTGGCCAGCAAGCTGATCGTCTCCCCCTTCACCCTCATCTACTACACCTATCAGTGCTTCCAGAGGTGAAGGCTCTCTTCCTGCCAGAGCCCTTCCTCCTCCCCTGCCTTGTGGTTCCCCAGAGTCCCTCACTCACACATTGGGCGGGAGTCAGCTCTCCCTGGTCAGGGTCCACGAGAGGCTGGTCTTCCCTCCCTCCCACCTGCACCCCAGGAAGTCTTCCTGTCTTGCATGCTTGGGCCCCTGCCCTCCCTGTGGCCCTGTGGTGTGTCAGTGTCAAGGTACCAGATGCCCCCGCACAGGAGCAGAAGCCGCACAGGGCTCTGAGATGGGACAGGGGGCTGCCCAAAAGGGGGCAGGAGTCAGAGCAGAGGCCTGTGGGGATATGTCGCTCCCCACACCCTCCCTCTCTCTGCCTTTCAGCACCGGCTGGCTCGGGCCTGTGAGCATCTTTGGGTATTTCATTCTGGGAACCGTGGTGAACAAGATGTTGATGGGTCCCATTGTGGCAAAACTGGTGCAGCAGGAGAAGCTGGAGGGGGATTTCAGGTGTGTCTCCCTTGCTTGAGGTTTCTGGGCCAGGCATAATGGTTAGGGAATGGGATCTGGAGAAAGGCTGCCTAAGTTTAAATCCCAGTTAGGCCAGTCACTAGCCATATGGTCTTGGGCGGGGTCTTTAACCTCTCTAAATTTCAGTTTTCCCATCTGTAAAATGGGGATGGTACTGACAGCATTGTAAGGAGGATTAATGAGATCATACATGAGAAGCACTGAGAACGGCGACTGGTTGGCCGCCATCATCATCGTCGTCCCTTGGCCTTCTCACATGCTTCTGTTCCAACCACCCTTATTCTGGTCAGCCGATGGGTCCAGCCCCTACTCTGTGCTTCTTGGCCTCCTCCTTCAGACCCGGCCCTGGGAAGAAGAGGAGCTGTGGCAGGCCTGCACCTGTCCTCTTTGGAGAGGCAGGTGGCTGCCGTGTCTGCAGGTCTCCTGCCATCCCTCCCGGGCCTGGAATTTCCCACCCTGTGACAGGCCAGGGAAGGGTCGGGCTGAGGCAGCCACAGTCATGGAGTGGAGCCAGGCTCCTCTTTGCCTGGAGGTCTTCTTGATCCGGGACTCTGAAAGGAGACGGGCCAGTCCTGCCCACTGTCAGCACTCATTTGCCTTTGGTCTTCCCAGGTTCAAGCACATGCAGATCCGGGTGAATGCTGAGCCTGCTGCTTTTTTCAGGTGAGTCTAGTGGGGATAGTTCCCCTTCTGCCTTGTCAGAGCTGATAGTGGAGATGGTGGAGAAGTAAACAACCCTCCCACCATCACCAAGGCCAGGGGCCAGGCGTCCTCACACTTGGCTGTGACCCTCTCCCCTTATCTCTCACTGTCCTCGTCTGCCTCATCCTTAGGTCCATGGATTTGCTTCTGAAACTGGTTCTTCCTTTTCGTGGCCTAGCATGGGGCCTAAATTTGTTCTAAGAATGAAATGAGTGAATGCTTCATCATCTTTCTAATGACTGTAAGGCATTGCCTCTGCCTCTGCTTTTCTGTCTGTAAAATGGCTTTCTGCCAGTGCCTGACATCCAAGGCTGATCCGTTGTCTCTGTAGCGTGGGAGGGAATGGAGCCTCTCAGCTCAGAAAACCTGCTCGCCACAGACACTGTCCTAGTGGAGCAAAGTGGTCCCCTGACAGCAGCATTGTGAAACCCCATTCCTTCCCCCGGGGCCAGGGTAGGTCCCTGCACTCTGCCTCCTATGAGGACTCTGGATTCAGTATTTGGATTGACAGTAAGGGCCCAGAGGTTTGTGTTTAAGGAGTAGAAGTTACTCCTTGGATCACCTGGATCTAATAGCCCTGGGACTTTGCTCTTCTGTCCGTCTCTGCTGCAGTTTGTAGCTCCCACCACTTGGGGGCACCAAGGATACTGGGGACCTATGAGTGGGGCAGGTCCTGGGGGCCAGGTAGGGCTGGGCCTGCGCTAGGTTTTTTTTGGATTCTGCAGTCACTGCTCATGAAGCTTTGGGCCCTGGGGAATGCAGGTTGATGCTTGGAGCTCTGAGTGTGTTTTCCTGCAGCCTCTCTGTCCTTCATGCAAAATCTGAAACGTTTCCTCTGTCCTCCCCCAACCTTTCTGCCTGGAGAATTTCTGCCCATCCTTGAAGCTCCAAGTCACCTCCTCCTGGGCACCTTTCCAGACTCCCTTAGGGGTCACGCCTATTTGCTTCCATAGCCCTGAAGACACACGGCTTATGTAACACTTTCCATGTTCCAGGTGAAGAATGCAGCGCGTCTGCCTGCCCCCCTGAACTGGGAGCCCCTCGAGGACAGGGGCTCCTTTGTCCAAAACTGTTTCACTGGCTACCTAGCACCAAGCCTGCCGCCTAGTGACTGCTGCGTGTATATTTGTTTAATAATAGCAGCTCTTTTTTATTGGGAGCCCCTCATGTGCTTGGCGCTTTACATTCAGAAATTCTCACTCTAGCCTATTACGTAGGTATTATAAGCTCCATTGTATAGATGAGCAAACTGAGACTCAGAGGCTTAATAACCTGTCAGTGTTACCCAGCTAGTAACTGGCCAGAGCCAGGATTTGAATCCGGTCTGCCCAGTCTAGAGTTCATGGTCTTTCTGCAGACAATACCATGTCGACTGAATGAACCAATGGCTGGCTGCTGGTGGCCGAAAGGGTCTGAGGGGACGATCACTTGGGTGGGCTTGGTCGCTAAAGGGGAGTGTGAGGAGGGGGGCTCAGGCTCTCCAGGCCCCGTGGACACCCCGGCCTTTCTCATCAGAGCTGGGCACGTGGAGCACATGAGGACAGACCGCAGGCTGCAGAGACTCCTTCAGACCCAGAGGGAGCTGATGTCCAAGGAGCTCTGGCTGTACAGTAGGTGCAGGGAGCCCCGGGAGGCAGGAACCACCGTGGTGGGGGGGAGCCTGCTTCCTTCCCCACAACTCCCTCCTCCCTCTCTGCACTGATCAGTTTGCCTTTGCCATGAGTGACCTCAGGAGAGTGAGGATCCCCAGAATAGCTTGACCATGCTTGGCTTCCCGTTCCCCTCGGAGCGCAGGATTGCTTCCCAGGTCTCTCACCCTAGGTCTTTCTGTCTTCCACAGTCGGCGTCAACATGTTTGACTATCTGGGCAGCATCCTGAGTTACGTCGTGATCTCAATCCCCATTTTCAGCGGCGTCTACAGAGACCTGAGCCCCACAGAGCTCAGCACCCTGGTCAGCAAGGTGAGAATCCCTTCTGGGGACCCCCTCATGCCATCCGCCCTGCCCTTTGGCCCAGCACCCAGGGCCTTGGAGTCAGGGCCCGCGCGCACTGCCCTCTGTCCTGTCCAGAACGCCTTTGTGTGCATGTACGTCATCAGCTGCTTCACCCGGCTCATCGATCTCTCCACCACGCTCTCCGATGTGGCAGGCTACACACACAGGTGAGGCTGCGTCCGGCCCCTCTAGGTCCTGAGCAAAGCGTGTACCTCAGGGAGAAGTAGCAGAGTGAAAACGGGAGCAGAAAAGCTCACCATATACTAGTGGGCATGAGAGAGAAAAAGGAGTAACGCCCTCACCTGGGCGCCCAGACCCTCCTCAGGTTTTCACTTCTCGCCCAGGATCGGGGAACTTCAGGAGACCCTGCTGGACATGACCCTGAAGTCACGGGATGGGGAGATCCTGGACGAGAGCGAGTGGGACTTGGCCAGGTGAGCGCTGGGCTGGCGGTGCAGCCTGGTGGTGGAGAATGCAGGCGCTGGAAACACCCTGGAGCCCAGCCCGTTCCCAGCCGGGCAGCAGAGTTAGGCGGAGCAACTGAGCTCTGTCTTATGCCAGGCACGTTGTAAATGTTCACCATCGATGTTGCTGTTCTGGCATCTGTGTTTATTTACACCATCCCCCAGCTGATGGAAACAAAGTACAATCAGCCTGGGCCTGAGTTAACAAAACAAAAATCTGAATTGTATCCCTCCTCTTCCTTTATTCCCTCCTCCTCGCTGAGCCCTGCCGCCAGTCCCCTTCCTTGGGGCATGTCTATTCTTTGTCCCCACTCGGGCCCAGAGGTGTCTTTATTGTATCTTTGCAGGCTCCGTGATGTTTCTGACCTTTCTGTGCATCAAGGATTTGTTCATGTCCTCACTTTTCTTGAGCAAACTACTTAACTGCTCTGTGTCTCAGTTTCTTCGTCTCTATAAAGAAGATGTTAATGGAACCTTCGTCTTAGGGTTGTTGTGGGGATTAGATATCATAGTTCATAGAAAGTGCTTGGACGGAGGCCACAGAGTAAACTTTCAAAAATGGAAACAGGCTGAATTTCAGGGTTTACACTCAACTGTCTTCTTAGGAGCTAATGCCTTAACTGTTGCCTCTGTTCAGAATTAAAGCTTCATGCAGCTCTGAGCCCAGAGGTGGAGGGGGGGGCGCTGGTGGTGCAGGGACTGTGGGGAACTGGAGATGCTTTTCTGTGGGGGAGATGGGCATCCGTGGAGAGCCAGAAACTCCAAAACTGTGTTAGTGTTTCCGCTCCCATTCTTACATCAGTCACCCGGTGATGCCATGAAAATGCCACCAACATTAGAATTGCACAGATGCAGCTCTGCGCCCCTGAGCAGGTTACTCAGCCACCTGACTCAGTTTCCTCATCTGCCCAGTGGGGATAATAGCTGTGGTTCGTGGCTGATAAGACTGATTAAGATCAGTCATGGGCAGGACTTTGCCCAGCCTGCCGCAGAGCAGGTGCCCAATCCATCTCTATCAGTTTGCTAGGGCCGCCATGACAGAGTACCATAAACTGGGTGGCTTAAAGAGCAGAAGTTGATTTTCTCATAGTTCTACAGGTTAGAAGTCCAAGATCAAGGTGTCAGCAGGGTTGATTTCTCCTGAGGCCTTGCTCCTTGGCTTGCAGATGGCCGCTTTCTCACAGTGTCCTTACATGGCCTTTTCTCTATGCGTGTGCACCCCTGGTGTCTCTCCCTCTTCTTAAAAGGACACCAGTCATACTGGATTGGGGCCCTACCCTAAAGGCCTCATTTTAATATAATCACCTCTTTAAAGACCCTGTCTCCAAATGCAGTTACCTTCTGAGGTACTAGGCATTGGGACTTCAGTATGTGATTTTTGAGGCCACAGTTCAGCCCATGGCAACCCTCCAGTCCAGAGGTGATGCCCCCAATGAGAAAGAACTACCCCCCTGCCCCCAGCAATACTGACACCACTTATCTTCCCAACATCTCTTCCCTTCTTGCACCCTAGGGCCCCGGGATGGCCAGCAACAGAGCGAACAGATACAGCTTTTCTCCTTGAGCGGGTCTGCATCTCCGCCCCCTCCTCTAATAAACCCTTAATCAAGGATCTGAGCCTGAAGATCTCTGAGGGGCAGAGCTTGCTTATCACAGGCAACACGGGCACCGGCAAGACCTCCTTGCTCCGGGTTCTGGGTGGCCTCTGGGCGAGCACATGGGGTGAGAGCCAGCCTTGGCCTGTGGGGGGTATGTGTGTAAGAATCAAGCCTCTTGTTGGGAAAGCAGCATGAGGGGCAATTGCCTTTCTGGGAGGTCTTAAAATGGTGCTTTCTGTAGGCTCAGTGCAGATACTGATGGACTTTGGACCCCACGGGGTGCTGTTCCTGCCACAAAAGCCATTCTTCACTGACGGGACCCTTCGGGAGCAGGTTAGCCGGGGCCCACTCCTCCCACCCCTTCCCCCCAACCTGGACCCTGGTGGTGGGACAGGTCTCAGCCCTGGAGAGCTATGGGACAGCAGGTAGGGTATAAAATGAACCAAGCCCAGGAACTCCCTGGCTCCAAGGACTTTTTATTCACTTCTATGGATTAGGCCATATACTCAGAGCAACTTCTGGGAGCAGGTTAACCTGTGGAGGCCGTAAGCCAAATATCACATGTGTTTGTTGAACACCAACTTGGATTCTGGGGGCCCTGCCCTGCTGTTTGCCAGCCCCGCCTCTCCCACCGGACCCTCAGCCAGGACGCTCCTTGCTCTCCTCAGGTGGAGAGGAGCCTGGCCTCTGGCAGCTCCTGGGGCTGTTCCTGAGGGAGGATAGCTGTGTGCAGCCCCACCTCTCCTTGGCCCTTGCCCCAGGCCCATGTGGTTTCTTCTTTTATCAGGTGATATATCCCCTGAAGGAGATCTACCCGGACTCAGGTGAGCTGAGCTTCTTGAGGATGCAACCTCCCATCCCACCATCTCTTCTCTGTCTGACTGTGGCCTCACCTGTACCTTTTGGAAGAGGCCCCAGCCAGGCTGCTGGTTTCAGGTGGGGTCCCCTCCACCTCCTCCTTTGACTGTTTACTATTCAGGGGTCTGTACCCTGACCTCATCTTTTTCTGTCTCCCCCTCCGGAGGAGAGACACCACTGGAGGAAAGGAAGGGATTACTTCCTTCACTGGGTCCTTCCCGTGTTTATGAAGTGCTTCAGAGCCTTGGCGCACATTCTGGGCCCGGCCATGATGTGCCCCATCTATCCCGGCTACCCGGAGGGGCTGACTTCTCGAAGGCTTCTGTGTTTTGCAGGCTCTGCTGATGATGAGAGGATCATGAGGTTCCTGGAGTTGGCAGGCCTGGTGAGTGAGGGCAGGGCCCCTGAGGTCCAAGCCCACCTGGTGGCACTGACCACAGGTGCAGGCCCAGCAGAGCTGGAAGTCTGAGCCTGGGGCAGGGCGATGGGTGTATAAATCGGCAGTGGGAGCTGTTGGCCAGGTACAGGCAACAAGCAGCGTCCACTCTCTAGCGAATTTTAAAACGATAATAAGACTACATCAGCCTGCTTTTTCTGGTCACCACGTTCCAGCAAGTCTAAACAGTGTGGCTGACGGACTGCTCCCCCAGCCCCACCGTGGTACGCGACCAGGGGTAGCTGTGTCTCGGGTGTGTGTGGTGGGACTGAGGAGGTCCTCAGGATAGCAGGAAGCAGGGATGGGCCCTTTCATGGACATCGTTCCCTCTGGGTGTGTTACAGTCCAGCTTGGTGGCAAGGACAGAGGGTCTGGACCAGCAGGTCGATTGGAACTGGTAAGAAGGAGGTTGGGGGGCTCCAGAGCCAGCTCCCCCAAAGACAGTGGGTCCCAGAGGCCTGGGCAAGGGATGAAGTGACTTCTGACCCCAAATTCTAGGGGTTTGCTGGGCTGCTGGGGACCTGGTTCATGTCCGTGGTACAGAATTTTGGCCTTGCCTTGTGTAGGCAGCGGGGCTGTGGCGGAAAGGGGGGTGACATCCATCCGTCCTGGGGCAGCCTGTCTGTGCTGGGAGCCTCTTCCTGCCCAGACCATTCTGTGCAAAAGCCAAGCTATAGCCTCCTTCCTCCAGTGGGCCTCTCTCGTTCCCCTTTCTCAGGTATGATGTTCTATCCCCAGGAGAGATGCAGAGGCTCTCCTTTGCCCGGCTCTTCTACCTGCAGCCGAAGTATGCAGGTAAGGTTCGCCCTGTAGGTACACATGCTAGCCAGGCAACGTTTGCGCTCACAGGTATAGCAGCGTGTGTTCGTGTGCACCTGGAGAGGCATTGGTATGGGTAGGAGAGCACACCTGTGCCTGGCCAGGTATCTCTGTCCCTGCAGGAGAGGATGGCAGGGCTCTGCCCATGAGGCAGCAGTGCTTGGCATCCTCAGGTATACGTTGAAGTGCCAGTTCTTAACCTCTGTGCCAGTGCAGCAGCTGGAGCCAACCTTGAGAGGGGTTCTCATGTTATGGCCGTCAGGCTCGGCCATCAGTGAATGGGCATCCCTCTGCTGTGCCTGGCAGAGGTGTGAACTTTTCTAAGGACTGACATCCTTGGGGTAACTAGGATTCCCTGGATTGAGTGGTCCTAGGCAGTGGCTGGTGGATTGGGAATAGGGTAGGAAGCTGAGGGATTTTGTCCTGCAGCTGGCAGAATGCTTCCCAGATGGAGCCTAGCTCTCCGCTCCTCTGGCCCACGCTCTCCCTAAGGCAGGGCCCCTGTAAGCCAGAACAGCCTTCAGCCTCCCACCAGGTCCCAGCGAAGGTGGGTGTGGGTTGGAGGAGCAGCAGAGGTGGGTCTGGCGCAGGACTTCATCTCTTCCCACTGAGTTCTGTCCTCAGTGCTTGATGAAGCCACCAGTGCCCTGACCGAGGAGGTGGAGAGCGAGCTCTACCGCATCGGCCAGCAGCTGGGCATGACGTTCGTCAGCGTGGGCCATCGGCGCAGCCTTGAGAAGGTACCCGTGCCCGCAGGATGGCCTGAGGAGGAGAAAGAATGCCAAGGCTGGGTCTGGCCGGGGCCAGAGCCCCCTCAAAATGGAGAGTGGGGATGGCAGAGAGGGCAGGGAATCTGTCACAGCCAGAGCAGCCTGATCTCCGCGTGGTGGTGGTCTTTTGTAGTTTCACTCCTTGGTTCTGAAACTCTGTGGAGAAGGAAAGTGGGAGCTGACCAGAATCAAAGTGGAATGAAGCCAAGACTGGCCACCGGCAGGAGAGCCAAGCCCAGGAGGTCGAGTCCCCAGGAGAGACCAGGAGGGCTGATGGGGCAAGGAAGGAGCTCCAGGTTTGCCTCACAGGTCCCGTGTGGGTAGCACCAGCAGCAGTGGACTCAGCCCACGTGTGGCCCTCCGCAGGACCCTCATCCTGCCAGGGTGCCTCCTGCTGCCTCAGCCAGAGCTTCGTACACTTGACGTGCTGATTACTTCACATATGACCTCAGATCGTGTTTTCTAAAGAAAACCTGAAAGTGTGGGATCTATAAGAAATGCAGGGTCAAAATGGAGAGTGTATCGGACTTGGAGTCAAGAGATCCAGGAATCTTTTAGAATACGTCAATTTTGCAACAGTAGATTTTTAACTTTAATCAACTATTTAAATTTTATAACTTTTTTTAGAAGAAAAGATAAACACGTTTTTAAACTTGCAGCTTTTTCCCCTTTTTTCTTCTTCATCATAAGATGATCTTTTTTTTTTTTTTTTTGGCCACGCCATGCGGGATGCAGGATCCATGCAGGATGTGAGATCTTAGTTCCCCAACCAGGGATCAAACCCGTGCCCCCTGCAGTGAAAGCATGGAGTCTTAACCACTGGACCGCCAAGGAAGTCCCTAAGATAATCTTCTTAATTGACTCTCTGGGCTTGTCTTTGAGAGCCTGGGGGGTGGGAGCAGCACTCTCCACTGTGCTGGAACCTTCTGCCCGTAGGTTCTTCACTGGCATCTCCCACTTAACCATTGCCAGTTGTCCCTCAGCCACTAACCTCGAGGGCCCTTCAGCTTTTCTTAACCCAGATGAAAATAAATCCTGTAATATTTTTAAGTTAATTCATTACTTAAATGCATTTTTTAAAATATAAATGTATTAATTTATTTATTTTTGGCTGCATTGGGTCTTCGTTGTTGTGTGCGAGCTTTCTCTAATTGTGGTGAGCCGGGGCTGCTCTTCGTTGTGGTGCGCGGGCGTCTCATTGTGGTGGCTTCTCTTGTTGCGGAGCATGGGCTCTGGGTACGCGGGCTTCAGTAGTTGTGGCTCACGGGTTTAGTGCTCCGTTGTATGTGGGATCTTCCCTGGACCAGGGCTCGAGCCCATGTCCCCTGCATTGGCAGGCAGATTCTTAACCACTGCGCCAGCAGAGAAGCCCCCTAAATGCATTTTTAAAGGAAAGTTTACACTTGATATAAATAGAAAGTAACTGTAAAAATTAATACAAATAATGTTATGAAATGGCAGCTGCGTACTGCACCTGCAAAGACTCTACACCTGAGGCTTGCTCTCTGTACAAAGGGAGGTTAGGGATGTTACAGAGGAGTTAGACATACTAGCACCCAACTGAGAATCTTCTTAATAGATTTGGGGAAATGGAATGGGAACCGCAAGGGAAGTGATTTTCTCTCTCTAAGACGAGGTTCTTTAATGTCTCTTCATACCACTGAAAATGATCCTAGATGCGGGGTGGAGCTCCAGACTTGGGGAGATGTCGCCCTGGATAACGTGTCTAACCCCCTCCCTCCATGGTGTGGCTGGCATGGAGGCCTCAAGCCTATTTTCAGCTCTGCCCCATATGGGTGCTAAAGCAGTGTGTCCAGGTGCCAAGCTGAGAGAACTCTGGGGTGGGCACCTGACCAGGTCTGATGGTGTGTCCAGTCTCCGGTGAAGCCTCCTTAGGGACCTACATCAGCATCGGGAAGACCTGTGGCAGCCCTTCTCATGGGGCTGAAAGGGACCGTCAAGGTAGGCATCTGCTTCACGAGCCTTCCCATACTTGAATCTCCCAACCATATCCTGCCAGGTGCTCTTCTGGCCTCTGTTCAGACACCTCTAGCATTGGGGGCCATCCATCCTCAGACCCCTCTGAGGGAAGCTCTTCCTTAGGCCAAGGGGAAACGTATCTCCCTCAGGATCCCCCTGACTCCCACCTCTTGGGCATGTTTTAAATTGTGGGGTTCGGGTGTGGAAAGACTCCCTCTCTGGCTTAATTTCTGTACTTTCATCAATATAGCTGAAGCTCCCCTCAGCCTTTTTGGTGATAGCATTGCCTCACTGACTTGCTTCAGACTCACAAGCTCCTTCAACTCCTAAGCCTTTTTCACAAGTGCTGCTGCTAGCAGATTATTATAGAGACCAAGTTTGTTCCTAACTCAGAGTCTTTGCACTTGCTATTTCCTCTGCCTCAAACATGTTCCCAGTGCTGTTTCTGTTCTTAATACTCAAATAGCGTCCTCCCTTGCAGAAACTCTGCCAAGAGAAGGCCGTTCTTAGAGGCAGACTGTACCCTTATCCATCATTCATCTCAGAGATGGTGGCTACTTGAGAGTTTTAGGTGCATCGATACAAGCCTGCATGAGGAGAAGTCAGGTTATGTGTCCTCAGTGTATGACAAGGACCAAAATGTTTATTTTAAATGTTTTAAAATAAGCCAGGCAAATAATTTCCCAAACTTAAGTCTCATTCTGCCACAGACCCACGTGGATGATACATAGAAATGTTGTCCTTATATCCCTCTCGTCACTCTTCTGAGGAGTCCTGGAGCCATGGGACAGGGCAGAAAAGCAACCTTTTGTTATCTCCATCAAGTGTCCGCTTACCTACCGTATCAACATGTGTACCACCCCAGTCATTTTGGGGTGGAGAATAACAAACTAGTCTCTGTTCTGCCACAGCCCACAGGGAGCTGTGCTGTGTGTTCTGCATCCAGGACAGTCTCCCAGGAAGCCAAAGAAGAGCAATGCCAGCTGCCCTCTGTAAAGACTGCCTTTCCAGAAACATTGTCTTGTTGGTGCTATTTCCTTCTGACATCCTGTCTAGGTGTCAGAATGATGGGTGGCCCTGGGCTAAACCCTGGGCCAGGAAGGAACCCCTGGAGGCACAGGGAGTTGTCAGGAGAACTGGTGCCTGGAGAACAAGCCAGCTGAAAGGGAGCCCTGGATTGGGGAGCTGCAGAGACTGTCCTACCAGGAAGTAGGGTAAAGTGTGGACAGGCATCAGGCAGGGGACATGTGCTGGGGAACACTGTCCTCAAGCCTCTGGCAGGGTGAGCTGGACAACTGGCCAGTAGATTTGCCCATCTGTAAGTAGTTAAGGGTTCTGAGGGTCAGATGCCTCTGGGGAAGGTTTCCCTGGGAAAGTCCGAAGACGGGGCAGAGACTTTTACCTAACATGCTATCAGACCCTGACCCCAGGCCCAGAACTGCCAGCCCACAAGAGAGTGAAGGGGGAAACAAAAGCAAGTCTCAGTCTTGAACTGGCGGAGAGATTTGTGCAGAGCTTGCATGCTTAAGGGAAGCCCAGCTCCTGCCACATTCTCTTAAGAACCCTGTGAGGAAGATGCTTCCTTTTCTTTCCTTTTTACCCCAGTTGAAGAGTCTGAGCTCCAGGACCTGAAATGACTTGATTAGGAATCTCAAGTTCAAAACAGAACTCCTCAGCCTCTGAACCACCCCCACCTGCTGCATTCATCTTGCCCATCTCAGGGAATGACACTTCCACTGTCCACCCTGAGCTCAGGCTAGAGACCTGAGACCCTCCGGACCTCCTCCCCCATATCCAATCCATCACTACATCCCATGGGTTCTGCTTTCAAAATATATCTGAAGCCCACCTCTGCCCTCCCCCGAGGCCACCACCAAGTCCACCCGGACAACTGTGGCAGCCTTGTCCCTGGTCTCCCTGCTGCTTCTCCCAACCCCCCACATCCTCCACAAAGCAGCCTGAAGGACCTTAAAAATGCAAATTAGCTGTGCCCTACATTAAAGTCCAAAGTACTGGGCCTGCAAGGCTGCACTCCCATCCCTCTCCTCGAGCCCATTGGCCTCTGTCATCAGAGATGGGCCAAGCTGGTCCAGCTGAGAGCCTTGTTCCCATGCATTCCTGGAAGCGCACAAACTACCAAGACTGACTCAAGGAGAAACAAAATCTGAATGGTTCTATAACAAGTGATTGAATCAGTAATCAAAAACCTCCCAGCCAGCAATCCTCCCTCCCTCCCCAATAATCTGAGGGCCAGGTGGCTTCACTAGTGAATTCTACCAAACATTTAAAGAATGTTTCAGGGGCTTCCCTGGTGGCGCAGTGGTTGAGAGCCCGCCTGCCAATGCAGGGGACATGGGTTCGTGCCCTGGCCCGGGAGGATCCCACATGCTGCGGAGCGGCTGGACCCATGAGCCGTGGCCGCTGAGCCTGCGCGTCCGGAGCCTGTGCTCCGCAACGGGAGAGGCCACAACAGTGAGAGGCCCGCATACCGCAAAAAAAAAAAAAAAAAAAAAAAAAAAGAATGTTTCATATCAGTCCTTCTCAAAATATTCCAGAAAATAGAAGCAGAGGGAACACTTCCTAACTCATTCTATTAGGTCATCATTGCACTGCAGAGGGAACACTTCCTAACTCATTCTATTAGGTCATCATTGCCCTGCACCAAAGCCATATAAAGACATCACAAGAAAACTGAAGACAAATACCCTTTATGAATATAGATGTAAAGATTCTCAACAAAATACTAGTGGACAGAATCCAGCAGTATATTGAAAGCATTATACATCATGATCAAGTGAGATTTAGCCCAGGAATGCAAGGGTAGTTCATATGAAAATCAACATAAAACACCACAGTAGAATGAAGGGGAGAAGCCACATGATCACCTCTATTGGTGCAGAAAAAGTATTTGATAAAATCCAATCCCCTTTTATGATAAAAGCACTCAATAAACAGACTAGAAGGAAAGGGAATGTTCTAAAAAGGAATTTTCTAAAAAGGAATTTTCTAAAAAGACATAAAAAACCCTACATCATACTCGGTAAAAGACTGAAAGCTTTCCCACTAAGATCAGGAACAAGACAAGGATGACTGCTTTTACAAATTTTATTCAACATTGTACTGGAGGTTCTGGCCAGAGCAGTTAGGCAAGAAAAAGAAAAGGCATCAAAATTGGAAAGGAGGAAATAAAACTATTTGCAGAAGACATGATCGTATATCTAGAAAATCCTAAAGAAAAAAGACAAAAAACACAAAGTATAACAAAGTCAACAAAGGTGCAGGATACATGCAAAAATCAATTGTATTTCTATATACTAGCAATAGACAAAGCAAAAAGGAATTAAGAAAACAATTCTATCAATATTTACAATAACATCAGAAAGAATAAAATTCACCCAGGTGGTGCAAGACTTATACTCTGAAAATACAAAACATTGCTGAAAGAAATTAAAGACCTAAATAAAGAGACATCCCATGTTCATGGATTGGAAAACTTTATTTTAGATATTTTGCAGACTTCTTTATTTATGTATTTATTTTTTTAATATTTTATTTATTTATTTGGCTGTGTCCGTGTGCAGGTTTCTCTCTAGTTGTGGTGTGCAGGTTTTTTTTTCTTTTTTTCTCTCCAGTTGTGGTGCTTGGGCTCCAGAGCGCATGAGCTGTGTAGTTTACAGCACGCGGGCTCTCTTATTGAGGTGCGTGAGCTCAGTAGTTGTGGCGAGTGGGCTTAGTTGCCCCACGGCATGTGGGGTCTTAGTCTTAGTTCCCCAGACCACAGATCGAACCCACGTCCCCTGCATTGGAAAGCAGATTCTTTACCACTGGACCATCAGGGAAGTCACTGGAAGACTTAATGTTGATAAAATGGCAGTATTTCCTAACGAAATACTGGTTCACAGATTAAATGTAACCCCTATCAAAATTCCAATGGCTTTTTTTTTTGCAGAAATTGAAAACCTGATCCTATAATTTGTGTGGAATTACAAGGGACCACAAATAGGCAAAACAGTCTTGAAAAAGAAGAACAAAGGTGAAGGACTCACACTTCCAGATTTCAAAATTTACTTCAAAGTCAGTAATCAAAACAGTGTAGGAGTACTAGCATAAAAATAGGCTAACATAAAGTTCTGTGGAATAGAATTGAGATTCCAGAAATAAACCCATATATCTAAGTCAAATGATTTTTGTCAAGGGTGCCAGGACCATTCAGTGGGGATAGTGTCTTCAACAAATAGTGCTGGAAAACTTGAAATCCATATGCAAAAGAATGCAAGTGGACCCTTACCTCACACACCAGATACAAAAATTAACTAAAAATGGATCAAAGAACTAAATTTTATAGCTAAACTAAACCACTCTTAGAAGAAAACATAAGGCAGAACTTCTTGAATTTGGCAATGGTTTCTTAAATATGATGCCAAAAGCACAAGCGACAAGAAAAATGGATACATCGGACTTCATCAAATTAAAACTTTTGTGCATCAAAGGACACTAGCAGGAGAGAGCAAAATAGTGAAGCAGGCAGTTCCAAACACCCATCCCTCAAAAGGAACATTGAAAAACAAGCAGAAACTGTCAGAACCAACTTTGAACTGGACAACAGTCAGATTTATAGCGAAGACAGCATCAAGACAACTTCAGTATGGTAGGTAGGAAAGCTGTGTGGTGTTTTTACTTGCCTTGCCTCATCTCTTCACCAGCTTGGTGGCAGTCTTGAAGAAAGCAGCCCATGTTCTCAGTATGGGACCCCAGTCCCTGGTTCCAGAGAAAGCAGAGCAGACCTTATTCACAAATTATTGTTTGTTCTAACCTATCAGGGGCTAGAAAGACTGACAGGTGCCCTTCTCTGTCTTGCCTGACTTGGAACTCACTCAGGGCAGAAAAATAGTAGGCATTGCTCAAAAACTTTGTAAGGTGGGGGACTTCACTGGCAGTGCAGTTGTTAAGATTCCGTGCTTCCGCTGCAGGGGGCGTGGGTTCTGTCCCTGGTCAGGGAACTAAGATCCCACATGCTGTGTGCCATGGCCAAAAAAAACCCCCAACACCAAAAAACAAAAAACAAACAACCTTTGTAAGGTGAACAAAATCCTGTAGCCACCTGAAGCAAAGATTATGCTTCAGACATACAATAGGACCACCTAAAGCCTGGGAAGAAATACTGGGGAGTCTCTTTGGGAAATTGGGGTATTCTAAAGTGACCCTGTGTACTACAGAATTTAGAAAGCCACATGCATGGCTAGGACAGGATGCATGTTTGGAAAAGACCTGAGAAGACCCTAAGCTTTCACCTCTGGCAGGTCACTGGGCTTGGTTCAAGCAGGAAATAAAGGCTAAGGCAGAGTTTTAAACTGCCTGGCTAAGTGCTAAAGGAGTGGCCGGAAAAGAGCCAGTCTGCAAAGACTGGAAGAGATGGGGTGTTTGTTTCCTTTTAGCTCCTGGTATTCAAGGAAATCTCTGTGAAAATGCTAGTTGAACAGAGACTTCAAATGAACACACATGACAAGGATGACAGTCTTTACAAAAATAGTTTGGGAAAGTTATCAAACAGAGGACTGCAGTTTTCAATAATCAAAAACAGTAAACTCTGGGGAAGGGAGAGAAGGTGATCTCCAGAGTTACCATATTATAATATTCAAATGTTCAGTTTTCAACAACAACAACAAAAATCATACAAAGAAACAGGATTGTGGTCCATTCAAAGGGGAAAAAATGGACAGAAACCATCCCTGAGGATGCCCAAACGTTGGACTTTCTAGACAAAGGCTTTAAATCAACTGTCTTAAATATGCTCAATTAGCGAATGGGAACCTTAGAGCTGGTTCTAGCTTTGGCTCTGGTGTTAGAGCTGGCAGCTAGCACTGGCTCTACATCTGTAACTGGCACTGGTGCTGGAGCTGGAGCTACAGCTGGATGTGGCCCCGCAACTGGTGTGAGAGCTGGTCCAGGAACTGGCTGTATCTCTGAACTAGCTCTGGCCCTATAGCTGGCCCTAGCTCTGGCTTTGCTATTAGAGCTGGGGCTGGAGCTGGCACTGGCTCTGGACATGCCAATGGCTCTATCATTGGCTCTGTCTCTGGACCTTGTGCTAGAGCTAGTGCTGGTACTGGCTGTAGCTCTGGAGCTGGCTCTAGTCCTAGAGCTGGTTCTGGCTCTGGCTCTGATGCAGGAGATGCTCTAGCTCTGGAGCTGACACTCAGTATGGCTCTCAGTTGGGGGCAGGTGCTAGAGCTGATAATGCATCTTGCTCTGGAGCTGGCACTGGCTCTAGCTCTAGAGCTGGTGTTGGAGTAGGTGCCACAGCTGTTTTTAGCTCTGGAGCTAGAACTAGGACTGGTGCTAGGGCCGACGCTTGTCCTGGAGCTGGTGCAGGCTCTAGCTTTGGAGCTGACATTGGAGCTGACTCTAGCTCTAGAGCTGGTATTGGAGCTTGTTCTAGCTCTAGAGTTGGCTCTGGCTATACGTCTACAGCTGTAGCTGGTGCCAGAGCCATCTCTAGCTGTGGATCTGGTGTTACAGCTGGCACTGGAGCTGCCTCTGGACAAGTTGGGCACAGCACTCCAGGTCCGAGTTGGCCAGGTTGAGATGATACACAAAGGCCACCAGCTGCTTCATGCAGGGCAAGTCTGGAGGCTGACAGGAATCCTCTGAGTACTGTCCAGTCAGGTGCCTAATATGGAGGGGATGGCACTCAGGTAGGAGGGCAGGTAGCAGAATCAGAGCCCTGGCCTTTCCTTCCACACTGCCTCCTACGGCACCTTTGCGGGGATCTGGGTTCCTACACCTGGCCCTGCCCTGCCAAAGACCTGCCCCATCCCATCCCCAACCCCGCTCTGGCCATCCTGGCAATAGCGGGCCTTGTCACCAAGCAGGGAGCTAGCAAAGAGCCTCAGTCATAGGGTGGTCTCAATAAATGATTGACCAACTCTCCCCTTCTTCAGGAAAGCCTGACGTACTTCTCTGTCTGTCTTCCCTGGCCCCCGCCCACTGGAATGTTAACTCCACGAGGGAAGGGAGGGGTTGTGTCTGCTCTGTTCATTACACAGAGTTGGCACATAGTAGGGGCTCCATAGATATCTGATGAATGAGAAAACACGTGGAGTCTGTCCTCTTGCCCCAGTCTTCCTGTAACCAGATAGGGTAGGGGGGTCCCTGGAGAAAGAACCAGGCATGGCTTTCTTGACATAAGAGAAGCCATTTTTGGCCTAAGCCATCTTGTGATCTAAGCCTGACCACTATGCCTGCCCTTGAGCAGGTCTCAGTAATTAATAATCGTAAGGAAACAAAAGAATGCAGAAACATTTAATAACCTATAGTGGAAAAGAATCTGAAAAGGAAGAGAGAGATTAGATAGATAATAGATGATAGTTATAGATAGAGATGGATAGATATTAAACTGAATCACTTCGCTGTACACCTGAAACTAACACAACATTGTAAATCACCTAGACTTCAATAAAAATATTTTTTTAATGCAGAAACAAATGACTGTTATCAGGCAAGAAAAGTAACAAAAGCAAAGATAACATATCAGTTGTAAAGACTCCCAGTTCTATTTCAGTAGTAAAGATTATCCTGAAGTTCTCAACCACCAGATCAACTGGAACCTAAGGAATGATGTTGACCTTTTCTGACCCTCCTGACTTCAACTAAAGCTCGGACTCTGTCGACCACCCAAGCCTTTTCATGAATATGCATGTACCCTTAGCTTGAAATTTCCCCAGTTTTGCTGTTTTAGGAGACACTGCTTTGGGGAAGATTCCCTGTTGTTCTTACTTGCTGCAGGTAATAAACCCTTCCTTCTCCTGTGCTTTGGCTTGGTTGTGTGTTTTGATTTGACACCTACCGAGAGGCGAACCCAGTTTTCAGGTAACACTCCCAGGGCCCTCATGGCACCTCAACCTGTAGCTTGTGTGCTGAGGTGCTGCCTTACTCTCTGTACACAGCGTGTGGTCACATCTTCCCAATGACACTGGGTACCTGAAGGGCAGGGGAGCAGCCTGCCCTAGTCCCATGTGCCGCTGAGCACGCACAACTAAGGTTCAAGGCAGACTCGTAAGCAGGTTGCCCACCACACCTCCTGTTCCGGGACCCCCACCCCACCCTCGCAGGTGAAGGGGGTGGGGGTACAAGCAGAGCTGGGATGGGGCTTTGGTGAGTCTATGTCTGATATTTCCTTATGATTAGATTCAGGTTATACAACCTAATCATGAGGAAATACCAGAAAAACTCAAATTAAGGACATTCTGTAAAGAAACTATCCTGAAATCTTCAAAAATATCAAGGTCAAGGAAGGCCAGGAAAGACTGAGGGCTGTTCCCAGTTGAAGACACTACAGAGATTTAGCAACTAAATCCAATGTGTGGTTCTGGGGACTTCCCTGGTGGTCCAGTCATTAAGAATCTGCCTTGCAATGTAAGGGACAGTTCGATCCCTGGCTGGGGAACTAAGATCCCACATGCCACAGGGCAACTAAGCCCTCGTGCTGCAACTACTGAGCCTACGCGCTCTGGAGCCCACGCACTGCAATGAAAAGATCCCACGTGCCGCAACTAAGACCTGATGCAGCCAAATAAAATAAATAAATAAATGTGTGGTTCTGGATTGGATCCACCACTTATAAAGGACATTATTGGAATGATCACATGGACAAAGAATGTTGTCTGCCATTTCAGTAAACAACAAATATTACCCGCCATCAAGCTATTTACCACTGCAGCTGCCCCCAACAGTGCACCCTGAGAGAATTCAGGATGGAGCAAAACAAGATACTGGCCCTCGATAGTTAAGATGCATATCAAAGGAATAATTTCAATGAGCACAGGCTCTTGCATCTTCCCATACATAGAAAGTCACTAAAATCATTAACCTGAGATGTCTGTTTTATGTGATTAGAAGTAATCTTGACGTTTGACTACATTTTTTTTTCTTTTTTCTTTTAAGCAAAACGCCTTTATATCCTGGCTCTTTCCTCACTTCTTTTGAAGAGTTCCACAGCTATCTGAGAGGCTGTCTCCTGGTCTATAGTCCTCAGTAAAGTTCCTGAATAAAACATTTCTCTCAACTATTAAGTTGTGCTTTTTCTTTTCAGTTGCCAGTTTGGGCAACCAGCAAAGGGATCCAGAGCGGACTTTGTTGCCAAATGCAAGTTAATGTGTCCAACACACAATGAGACCAAACACATGAAAACATCACGGAGTTTGGAGCAGAGAAAGGTTTATTGCAGGGTCAAGCAAGGAGAACAGGTAGCTTGTGCTCAAAACCCCAAACTGCTTGATGGCTTTCAGGGAAAAGTTGTTTTTTTTTTTTTTTAATTTAGTTATTTCTGAGATATACATTTTAAAGTAACTAGAATTATCAGGGAAAAGTTTTTATAGGCAAAATTTGGGGTGAGTGCTGCAGGGTGTGTGTGACTTTCTTCTCATTGGTTTGTGGTGAGGTAACAGGGCAATGTTCCAGGAATCTTGTGCTCAGCCTGAAGTTACCATCCTCCACCTGGGTGGGGGCCTTAGTTCCTGTAGAAGAACTCAAAGATATTGTTATAAATATTCCTTGAGGAGGACCCAGGATCCTGCTTTAATTGCTACACTTGTTTCTTTTTTATTTAATTAATTAATTTATTTTTAATATTTATTTATTTAGCTGCACTGGACCTTAGTTGCAGCATGCGGGATCTTCCTTGTGGCATGCAGGATTTTTTTTTTTTTTTAGTGTGGCATGCGGGATCTTAGTTGCAGCATGTGGGATCTAGTTCCCTGACCAGGGATTGAACCCAGGCCCGCTGCATTGGGAGCGTGGAGTCTTAGCCACTGGACCACCAGGGAAGTCCTCTGCACTATTGTTTCTTGATTGCTCCTCCTTTGTTTCTACATTCCCTTACTTCCCTAATTAGAAACTGTTTGAATCTGCCTTTTGTACTCAGGGAAGGTCTAGGAGACTGAAGCCTTTTTTCCTAAAAACAGGAAACAGGGGACACAGATAGGCTTTTGTACCCAGGAGGACCCCACAGGTTCCTGCTTGGTTTCAACTTCTGTTCTTTGCCTGAACTCTACAACGAACCAGAGCTTTGGCACCAGCAGAGACCTCTTGAGCCAGTCTGCCTCCTCAGAGAGTTCAGACAAATTTGGGTGAGTCTCTCCTGGGTCTTGGATCTCCCATTATTGACTGATGATCCTAAGTTTTATTCAGTGGTGTTAAACTCCTCACTGGGGAAGTAGGTTTTCCTTGAAACTTAGTTTCAAGAAAAGGTACCTGGTTATCCTCAGTTGAGAGACACTGGGAAGACTTTATTATGTACGCACAGAATAAATTTCTTGCTTATTAATTGGAATTAAAGGAAATCTCACCCTAAAAATAGCCAAACTGGGGTTCTTTTGACCTTTCTTTTTTGTTTGTTTGTGTACACAGCTAGAAAAGCCTTGATGAAACATCTTTTCAGAACTCTGACCTTAAAGGAACAAAAGCCCTTCTAGGGGGAAACTTGCATTTCCCTCCCTGTGTTTCTGAGATGTAAATATTCTACTTGATCTTCTTAGGCATTTTTCCCCCCTGTATTTTGAGAGCTTTGTCCCTCCCATCTGGAAGGTACACATAAGGTGTACACTTGGCAGCCAGTCAGATAGACTGGGATTTTGAGCAGCCTTTTGTCCGACTGTGCCAACTCTCAGGGGCTGTTGTCATCTTAGCCTTCATTGTGTCCTGCACAGCAAAGGCCTTGACTTTCTTAGACGATTTTGCGGAGTAAACTTCCTAGATCTTGCGAAGGCTGCATCCTTTGCACTCTCTTGTGGGGACACCTCTTGCATCTTATTGGTTTGAGTACCTACTAAGGTACTACTCGTCAAGGGGCAGACAATGGATCCTTTAAACTGGAAAAACTTCTAAACTGGTAAATTTTTAGAGAGTACTCATTATAAAGAGCTGTTTTATTTGTACCTATGAAAAAAACAAATTAGAAGGTGGATTAAAAATATATATATATAAAAAACAGCTAACCTAAAGACTCTCTTAGTTTAAAACAAACAAACAAACACCAGTCTGGGAAACCTTATTTGTGTCTTAGCTTCCCCTCAGTGGGTCTTACAGAAGCTAATAAAAATATTAGGTTAATTAATGTTAATTAGGTTGATCAACAGGAAAATAAAGAAAAGCTGAGGGGAAAGTCAAGAGACTTTTTCCCAACAGCATGGAAATTTTATCTTATTTTAATGTATTTATTTTTGGCTTCGTTGGGTCTTCGTTGCTGCACATGGGCTTTCTCTAGTTGTGTCAAGTGGGGGCTACTCTTCGTTGCAGTGCACGGGCTTCTCATTGCGGTGGCTTCTCTTGTTGTGGAGCACGGACTCTAGCTGTGTGGGCTTCAGTAGTAGTGGCACGTGGACTTAGTTGCTCCACGGCATGTGGGATCTTCCTAGACCAGGGACCGAACCCGTGTCCCCTGCATTGGCAGGCGGATTCTTAACCACCCTGCCACCAGGGAAGTCCCAATAGGATGGAAATTTTTTTTTTTTTTTCGGTACGCGGGCCTCTCACTGTTGTGGCCTCTCCCGTTGCGGAGCACAGGCTCCGGACACACAGGCTCAGCGGCCATGGCTCACGGGCCCAGCCGCTCCGCGGCATGTGGGATCTTCCCAGACGGGGGCACGAACCCGTGTCCCCTGCACCGGCAGGCGGACTCTCAACCACTGCGCCACCAGGGAAGCCCTTGATCTTTTAATATCATTTAGGTGGCAGACCAGTTCTTTGGGGAATTAAAAGCAACTGTTTTTGTCTTGCAAATCTCTACAAATCAGAAATGTAAATACAGCCCACAATGACTGAGCCTAATTGGCTCTACCAGGTAGAACCCAAAACCAAAGGGGGAAAAAAGGACAGAAAAAGGACTTTTTAAGCTCAAACCCCTGTAACAGCTCCTCATAGCCTCCTTAAGGATTTATCAAGGACAAATACAAAACTTAAAAGTCTTTTCCAGAAATAGTAGAGCCTTAGTCATCTGAGCAAATAAATTTAATGTATTCCAACTATTATTTATAAACTAGTAAGTTTATATTGTAATACCTGATTCATAACTAAGTTTTAAAGTGAAGCTATGAAATCTCTAGTTATTTCTGTTTATATATCTGTGTGTCCATTATACGTATGATATGTCTCTACCTCCAGATAGTATTATGAAAATTAAATTATAAAAGAGCCCTATTTGACTTACAAGTAAGTGCTTACAAATTAAATATTTCTAAATATAAACGAAACTGACCAAAGTGAATTTCAGGTTCACATGATCTGGGAAATATTAAATCAATATCTGGTATTAAAGTTAGTTTAGACTTTTTTAAATATAAATTTATTTTATTTATTTCTGGCTGCGTTGGGTCTTCGCTGCTGTGCACGGGCTTTGTCTAGTTGAGGCGAGCGGGGGCTACTCTTTGTTGCGGTGCGCAGGTTTCTCATTGTGGTGGCTTCTCTTGTTGCGGAGCACAGGCTCTAGGTGCACGGGCTTCAGTAATTGTGGCACGCAGGCTCTAGAGCGCAGGCTCAGTAGTTGTGGCGCACGGGCTTAGCTGCTCCGTGGCATGTGGGATCTTCACGGACCAGGGCTCGAACCTGTGTCCCCTGCATTGGCAGGCGGATTCTTAACCACTGCACCACCAGGGAAGCCCGAGATTAAGATTTTTAAGGATTAAAATTGTAATATATATAACTAAAGCTACTGGGATAATAAAGGAAACATTTTAGTATGCAAGGAAAGTAGGATGTGTGCTTTCAGCAAAAGAAAGTATGAGGAATGGAAATGCATTTTGTTAAGGGGAAAGAAAGTGATTTTGTCCCAAAGCTGGTTATTTTTAAACGGGAAAGAAAAATAAGGGCTAAACTAATATAGATACAGAAAGTTGTAGAAGGTTTGTAGAAAGGGAACCCTGAGGAAATAATTTTGTGCATGGTCAGGCTGGGATTGGAATTGAATTGAATTAGGTAAATTAATTTTGTTATTGAGGGTGGGCTGGTGCAGGACTAGAGTTTGGTTTTCTCTCTGTGTTAAGAGAACAACATTTTGGGCTTCCCTGGTGGCACAGTAGTTAAGAATCCACCTGCCAGTGCAGGGGACACGGGTTTGAGCCCTGGTCCGGGAAGATCCCACATGTTGCAGAGCAACTAAGCCCGTGCACCACAACTGCTGAGCCTGTGCTCTAGAGCCCATGAGCCACAACCACTGAGCCCAGGTGCCACAACTACTGGAGCCCGTGTGCCCAGAGCCCGTGCTCCTCAACAAGGGAAGCCACCGCAATGAGAAGCCCGTGCACTGCAACGAAAAGAGTAGCCTCCATTCGCTGCAACTAGAGAAAGCCCGCACACAGCAACAAAGACCCAACGCAGGCAAAAATAAAAAATAAATAAATAAAATAAATCTAAAAAAAAAAGAAGACTAACAAAATGTTTAAAAAAAGAGAACAAAGTTTTCTTGAAATGTTGAGCTACTTTTGTTTGTTTTTGTTTTTGCTGTACGCGGGCCTCTCACTGTTGTGGCCTCTCCCGTTGCGGAGCACAGGCTCCAGACGCGCAGGCTCAGCGGCCATGGCTCACGGGCCCAGCCGCTCTGCGGCATGTGGGATCTCCCCGGACCAGGGCACGAACCCGTGTCCCCTGCATCGACAGGCGGACTCTCAACCACTGCGCCACCAGGGAAGCCCTGTTGAGCTACTTTTGATAATAGATTGTGAGTTTCTTTGCTTTCTAAATGATCTGTATTTTCCTTAAAAATCTTTTATTGTCACGTTGGTTGAATGAACAAGTATTGTTTCACAGTGACCAAGGATCCTATTTGACTAAGTGTTTTAAAACCTTTTGAGGGGGCACTTCCACTGCAGGGGGCATGGGTTCGATCCCTGGTCGGGGAATTGAGATCCTGCAAGCAGCGCGGTGTGGCAAAAAAAAAATAATAATAAAATAAATAAATAAATAAAATTAAATAGGATATAAGGATACAAGTAATTCAGCTAGCAATCAAGTCATAGTACGGCAGAGAAAGGCAACCTCCCCTGCAGTGGAAGTGTGGAGTCTTAACCATTGGACCGCCAGGGAAGTTTGTTTGTTTGTTTTTTCTGCAAAAACTCCTATATATCCTGGCTCCTCCCTTACCTCTTTGGAACAGTTCCTCAGAGCTATCTGTCTCCTGGGCTGTAGGAGGATACTGAATAAAACATAACTCTCAGGATTAGATGGAAGTACTGAAATCAGTGTCAATTTCTTGATTTGATTGGTTGTGTAGTGGTTACATGGGAGAGTATCCTCATTAAAAAAAAATAAATACTGAAGTATTAAGGAGCTATGTGTCATCATGTCTTCAAGTTGGTCTCAAATGGTTTAGAAAAAAATGCACTATATATATATATGTATGTGTGTGTATATATATATATAGAGAGAGAGAGAGAGAGAGAGAGAATAAGTCAATGAGCTCAACTCTTCATTTTCAAATTTAAAAATCACAATTAACAATTCAAAATGAACAGTTAAAAAAGAAGTAACTAGTAAAAGAGTAAGTCCTTCCCACTGCTACCTGACTACCAAATATATGGCCTGCACTCCCTTTGGAGAACTTCATTCTTCTAGCCATAACTGCAACCAGCTAGAACAAAAGACTGGAAGAAAATCCATTTAAAGTGTCCATGGTTCTCTGCCTAACCAAACACATATCACATATTATTCCCTCTTTCTCTGCTTGCTTGACATTTCTGGATAAAGAGGACAGAAATGGAGAGGAAGGTGCCAGTGGTTGGAGGGAGTTGACAAGAACCAAGTGAAACAAGTGCAAGCAGGTAACCCGATGTCAGGGTTGGGGGAAGTATCCCAGTGGGGAACCAGGTGGGGCAGGGACCACTAACAGTGGGGAAGGATGCGCAAAAGCCAATGGCTTGAGAGGTAATCATTTTATTCACATTTTACAGCCCTTTACAGTTTACAAAGAACTTCTGGGAAAATGGTGGACTAGATTTATGAAACAATTCTGATTAAGAACACATAGAGATTGGGAGTTCTTTGGTGGTGCAGTGGTTAAGAATCCGCCTGCCAATGCAGGGGACATGGATTTGAGCCCTGGTCCAGGAAGATCCCACGTGCCGTGGAGCGACTAAGCCCGTGTGCCACAACTACTGAGCCTGCGCTCCAGAGCCTGCAAGCCACAACTACTGAGCCCATGTGCCACAACTACTGAAGCCCACATGCCTAGAGCTAGTGTTCCACAATAAGAGAAGCCACCACAATCAGAAGCCCGTGCACTGCAATGAAGAGTAGCCCTCTGCTCACCACAACTAGAGAAAGCCCACACGCAGCAAAGAAGGCCCAATGCAGCCAATAAATTAATTAATTAATTAAATTTTTTAAAAAAGAGCACCTAGAGATGAATAAAATACAACAAAGACAAGTTTAATGCATGACTGAACTAGGAAGCCAGAAGGAGAAATTCCAGGTGTGAGAGCCACAACAGTGACAGGGTGTGGGGGCAGCAGGTTACTGTAGACTAGGAAGTTGCATGTTAAATGCCCAGGCAGGGACAGAAGACCAGGCCCATGGTGAGGAATGGAAAGAACAGTTAAGAAACCCAAGTATTTTCACAGAAAAAGAGAAGCTTGTCAAATTAACTAACAAAATGCACAGGCAGATAATATACCATGAGTCAGCAAATGCAAAAACAAAGTAGAATTTCAAGGAGAACTGGCAAATCCACAACCAGAGTGGAAGGTTTTTAACATTCACTGTCACTAAGTAAAACAGAAAAGAGGAGCAATATAAAATATTTGAACAGGACTTCCCTTGTGGCACAGTGGTTAAGAATCCGCCTGCCAATGCAGGGGACACGGGTTCGAGCCCTGGTCCAGAAGATCCCACATGCTGCAGAGCTACTAAGCCCGTGTGCCACAACTACTGAGCCTGCGCTCCAGAGCCCGCAAGCTGCAACTACTGAGCCCACGTGCCGCAACTACTGAAGCCTGCATGCCTAGAGCCCATGCTCCACAACAAGAGAAGCCACCGCAATGAGAAGCCTGCACACCACAATCAAGAGTACCCCCCGTTCGCCACAACTAGAGAAAGCCCGCGCACAGCAATGAAGACCCAACACAGCCAAAAATAAAAATAAATTAAAAATAAATAAATTTTTTAAAAATCAGGCAAAAAAGACCCAATGCAGAAAAAAAAATGAATGAGATACACAACATTGTAAATTAATTCTACTTCAATTTTTAAAAATGAATGAGATGTGTTCAACTCAAGAAGTTAGCAGAAGGTGGGAAAATTTTTAAAATAACAGCAAAAACTTAATGAAACTGACTCAAGAAGATAGAGTTTAGTGCAAACCATCTCATCATTTCCTTGGCTCTTCACGGCATCCCTGTGAGGAGCTGTCACGGTTGCAGTCGTGTAGATGAATGTACCACTGCTTGAGGAAGTTAAGAAAGTAGCGGAGTCTGCACCTAAAAGCAGGTCTTCCAGATCCACTTTGATGTTCTCCCTATTTTCAGGTTACACTCTTCTCATCAGGAACTGTCATGTCTGGGCGATGGAGCCTTGCGCTCAGACAGGAGTGGTCCCCAGATGAAGGAGGGCCATCTGCCTGGCTCCTGAGTCTGTTCCCACCTTTTGCACTGCCTGCCCCAGCTTCCTGGGTTCTTGCTCCTCTTGCATGGAAACCACAGGTGGACTGACGTCTGAACAGAAGGCACTGCGGAAGACAAACATATGAAGGAGCAGAGGGAGGCACTCTTTTTTTTTTTTTTTTTTTTTTTTGCAGTATGCGGGCCTCTCCCGTTGCGGAGCACAGGCTCCAGACGCTCAGGCTCAGCGGCCGTGGCTCACGGGCCCAGCCGCTCCGCGGCATGTGGGACCTTCCCGGACGAGGGCACGAACCCGCGTCCCCTGCATCGGCAGGCGGACTCTCAACCACTGCGCCACCAGGGAAGCCCAGGGAGGCATTCTTGTTAGAGGACGCTCTTGTCCTCCAAACACGCTCCTGTATCTGTTGCCATTCAGCTCAGCACTTAATATTCTCCTGTTCATAAATGTATCCATCTATTTAATTCTTGTGTCATCATCTCAACTGCAAAGCTTTGTTGGCTGAGCCCGGAATTGGCTTTTCATCATTTGTTTCTACTTCTGAGAAGGTAAAAACTGCCCTGGATGGACTTCCCTGGGGGCGCAGTGGTTAAGAATCCGCTTGCCAATGCAGGGGACACGGGTTTGAGCCCTGGTCCGGGAAGATCCCACATGTTGCAGAGCAACTAAGCCCGTGCACCACAACTACTGAGCCTGCGCTCTAGAGCCCGCAAGCCACAGCTACTGAGCCCACGTGCCACAACTACTGAAGCCCACGTTCCTAGAGCCCGTGCTCCGCAACAAGAGAAGCCACTGCAATGAAAAGCCTGCGCACCTCAGCGAAGAGTAGCCCCTGCTCGCTACAACTAGAGAAAGCCCACGCACAGCAACGGAGCCCAACGCAGCCAAAAATCGATCAATTACTTAATTAATTGATTTAAAAAATCAGTCCCTCATGTCCTTTTATCACTCTCTGCCTATTCTTGGTGTACGCAGCCATCTATCGGCAGCCCGTTGGGCCTGCGGAGCCTGGAATAAAATTTCCCTTTCATTCTCCACAGGATCCTCTGGCAGAAGGCCCTCCTGGGGTGCAGTCAGCACCTAGCAGGGTTTCTCTTAGTTCTGCACCCTAGGGCCCCGGCTGTTCAGGCCCTTCCTTCCCTGTCCTGTTTTTCCCTTGTGGCATCACAGCCTCTCCCCTCGTTGATTGCCCGGAGGCCTATGTGTATGTCCCTTTGCAGAGAGCTGCATGCCTCTTCCCGGGGTAAATCCCCTGGGTTGATCATCCAGGAGGATTTCTGGCAGCTCCCAAGCCTCTGAGTGTCCCACTTGTCCCTGAGATCTAACTGAGGGCGGGGCAGCTGCCAGCCCCTCTCCCGCCAGCCGGCCCCCCAGCTCGAGGAGGCCGCATGGTGTGGCCACCTTTCTCTCCTGCTCATGTGGTACCTTTGCCATTGTCCTTGCTTCTTCCTCTCAACAGTACGAGACTGAAGGACCCAGGGTTATTATTTCAATTTAGAACACAGGAGAGGCTCAGAGGTTAAACACCTTGACCCAAGTCCCATGGATATGCTTTCATGGTCCCTCATCTAGAGCCTCTGAGGCCTTAGGACACTTGCAATTTTGTATCTTACTTCCCCAAATAGGACTGCTGTGCCCACCACTCTGTCCCCAGTGCCTTGCCCCACTACCTGGTACACAGTAGATGCTCAATAAATGTTTGAAATTGTTAAATAAATGGATGAGTTAGAGAAAGAACATTCATTCATTTATTCATTCAACAGTGGCTTGAGTGACTCTTTGATGGGTCCTGGGGATAAAAGATGAATAAGATACCATCGCCACCCTTGAAGAAATCAGTCTTGTGGGGAAGATAAACTTGTAAATAAAAAGTTACAACACAATGCATAGAGTGCAGAAATGGAGGAACGTGTCATGTGCTATATGAGAGAACAGAGGGTGTAGACTCTGCCTGGAGAGTCAGGAAGGCTCCAGGTAGGAAGGGACATGAAAGATGAGAGGCTGTGCATTTGCTGGAGTGTTGGGGGTGAGCAGGGTGAGCGCAAGGCATTCCTAGAGCCGGGGGTGACAGTGAGTCCTGCAGGGTCCCAACATGCTCAGGGGTGGCCTGGGGGAGCCCTGTGTGGGCAGAACTTGAAGGCAGGCTCTTGGGCCTTTCCCTTCAGCACATAGAAGTCGGAGATCTCCCACGTGTATCCCCCAGGCTCTGGGTCCAGGAGGGTTGTACCTGGGCCCAGTCTGGGGTACAGGGACCACTGACCCCCTGTCATTCTCGTTTCATGACCGGCTGCCAGAAAAACCTCTTCTGACAACAAGTTCCATATCTGAGCTAATTGGAAACAATCTTATGAGATTTCTTGAGCCAAAAGCTCAACTATAAGCTGTGTAAGTCCATTCCGTCTGCTCTTTCATCTTGTAATTCCACCCAACACATCATCAAGTCAGCGGGGCGCAGCTGTCCTCAAGCGATCTCAGGGGGTCTCCCTTATGCTGTTTCTCTTGTTTATTCTCCTCTTTCCCAGGGATTTAGCATAGGTTTATCTGACTTTCAGTTCCAGATGACTTTGCCTTTTCCATTTGTTGCTGTGTTTGAGCTGTAGGTGAGATATTCGAGTGCACATGTGTACACAAAAGGCAGGGCGTCAGTACTCTCGGGGGCCAAGGTGGGCTGTGGGCTTCACCTGAGATGCGAAGGAACTAGGGTTGTTTATAAGTAAGGACGAGAGGGAAAGGTCAATGTAATTTGTTGTGTGGGGAGCAGGAAGGAGTCACAGGTAATAACTTAGGGGCTCACTGGCTGGGATATCTCAGTTATGCCTGTAATGGAAGAGGGTTCCATATTGCAGTGACAAATAGTGACATCAGCTTAGTGGAGAAAGGCAGACCACTGTGTCTCTACAGTTGGAATAATTTTAAAATAGGAATCTAGTAATTTTGACCTAAACATGACTTCATGGATTTACTTTTTATGCTACCCATACACACAAACACACACTATGCTCACCACAGAGGACTCCTAGATCCCTTCTCTGCCGTTTTTACATCAATTTTATTCTTACTTGTATCTTTACAGAAAATGGCACAGAAATCACGGGTTTCGAATACCTAAAAGTTATTACAGTTCCATATTTCAAACACTTCAATATCAAGTTTCTTTCTTCTGATTCTATGTACATTATTTACACACCAGGGACTACAGTCTAACACTTCAAACCAATGGGACACAAAGACAGGAAGAACTGGGGGGAAGGTCCATGGACAGAATGAAGAAGAAATCAACTTTTGATATGGAATTAAAATCCCAGCTCACTGACTCAGGCCTTTCTCTTGCAAGGGATCCCCTGCAAGGGTGGGTGGGATAGTAGAGGAAAATGCCATGGGGGTGAGGGGGACATGTGCCTGGCCTGGGGGTGGAAGGGGCAGCTGCAGAGAGGCCATCAGTATGGACAGGTCCTCCCATCAGCAGACAGGAAGAAGCCCCGTCCCCTGTTCCTACCCCATCACTGTCTGACTCTAGAGAACATGCACCACGGCTCACACCCAGCGGGAAGGTATGTGTGCCTGTAGCTTAGTTTGGGTCTAACACTGGCTCCTCCCTTGCTCTCCTTCTAGCCTTTTCTCATACTCTTCTTGTGATCAACTGTGACGGCTATTTATAGCCCCAGGCCCCCTCCAGGAATGGCCTGGATCAAGTTGAGTCAAGATCTGTGGTTTCCTATGTGTTCATTTTACAGCTTGATTGGGTTGCTCCAAGGCAGGGCACATGCGAACCAGTGATTTGCAAGAATCTTTAGGGGAAGGATGCCTTGCACAGCAAGTCAGGGTCACAGGCAGCATACTGGGGGTGGAGGGGGCAGTCAGGGTGCTCCAGAAACACACACCCAAGGGCCCTGGGTGGAGGATTTGGCCTCCCAAAGGTGCAGTGAGTCACAGCAGCTGTGAGAGGTGCCCCCTGGCTGCAGGGCAGACCCTGGCCTCACTGCAGGAACTGTACACTGCCCCCTGCGGCACTGGCACCTGTGTGGGGAGGAACGGTGGGACCGGCTGGGTGTGGAGGGTGGGTTCCCGAGTCTGACTGTGGAGGGCAGGACTTGAAGGCTGGCCGAGGGGCCCAGGCTGAGACTTTCCAAGTTGAATCTGGAATCTGGGCCCCAGCGCCGGGGGCCGGCAGGGGTTGTGCCTGGGCCTTCAGGACAGCACATCACCCACGCTGAGGAAGGAGCAGGCAGGGGAGCAGAGTTTCGCTGGGGGCTGGGGCGCTCAGGACACCGGCACTGGAGTGCAGGTCCTCCATCCGTGTCGCCGCTGTGGCGGCCAGTGTGTTTGCAGCAGCGGTCTTTGGGTCTGGGCAGAGCACAGTCCACAGGGGGTGTGGCGCTGGGAAGGAGGGCGCTATTGAGCAAGAGAACAGAGAGTAAGGGGTGGATTCGGACACGGAGAGCCGCCAAAGGATTGAGTTGAAAGCAGCTTGGGGGGGTGGTCTGGGGCGGCAAGAAGGCTTCTGAGGCAGGTCTGTTAGTTGGAGGAGGAGGGTGCTGGCCAGGTCAGGACTAGGTAGGGATGTCTCAGCGTGGCCCAAAGCCTCAGCCAGGACTGAGTTGTGCCTGAAGTCCCCTGGGGGTCACAGAGGGCCTGTGGGGTGGGGGAGGGTGGCAGAGAGCAGGCCTGGGCCCCGCCTCTGAGAACACCTCCCAGCACCACAGGCCCCGAGCAGAGTCCTGGGGCTCCGGGGTCTGCGCGCCCTTGCCTACGCCATGTCCTCGAGCTGCGGCGGACTCAGCTTCTCCGCTGGCCTGTCTTCGTCCGGGGCCTCCTCCCGCTCAGGCTCCTCGCCGTTCCGGGCCAGGCTGTCGGGCCCGGACACAGTCCCCAGCACTTTGGTGCTGTGCTCCTGCGCTCTGGCTCGGAGCGCGGCGATGCTGTTCTCCCTCAGTTCCTCCTGGGACATGGCGGCCGGGGCGTCGGGACCCCGCTCCTCCGGCTCTATCTTGTCGAGCTTGGGCAGGGCCTGACGCTCCGCCTCGGGCTTCCTCCCCGACTCGGCTGCCGCCTCCAGCGACTTTTTGTGCATCCCTAAAAAGAATTGTTGGTATTCGGGTTTAGAAAAGCGCCTGGGAAAGCCATCTTGAACTGAAAACGGCAAAGATAGAGAGAGGCCAGAATTAAGGACGAGCAGAAAGCCTTACTTCATACACCGCAGTCACGCGAGTCCCAGGGGTCGGGGTCGGGGCCGGGGCAGCGGGAGGGGGGCCGGGGATGAGGCTGCGGAGCAGCAGCGGGGCACCAGGCCGGCAGAGGGCTTCTCCCAGCCAAGTCCCTGGGCACCTGGCCCCCGGGAGTCCTGTCTGTCCCTTCCTGAGCACAGCACTTGCTCCCGAGCCCTCCCTTTTGGGATTCCAGATCTCAGAACTCCAAGATAAGCTGGCGCTGCTGTCAGACACAGGTCCAGATGGCAGATGGGGGAGGATGGCAGGTGGAGAGATTTAGGGGGAAGAAGTCCTTTGGGCAAAGCCAGAATGGTGGCCAAAGGGACCTAGAGGTCCCCTCAACCCCCAAGAGGGGCTGTTTCATTCACCACAACCCCAGCTCCAGCCAAGGGAAGAGGAGGATACACACCCTGGGGCAATAGCCATCCCCTGCTCACAGGACAAAAGAACTCACAGGGGGGATCCGTCCAGGATGAGAGTCCTAGGCACCCAGTAGGTGGGTGTGAGGGACAGACACCAAGCCCTGGGCGCAGCCTGCCCTCTGAGCCCCCCAAGGGAGACCGGGAGACCGGCTCTGGAGGGCCTCTTTCCCGCCAGGCTGTTGTGGCCAGGCGTCCCTGCTCCAGGGCTCTGTCCCCTCCTCCAGGGAGCCCGCTCCCCTCACCACGGGGGCAGGGCCCCAGGGAGAGTGCAGGCTCTTACCCAGCAGCCACGGGGCGCAGGAGTCCATGATGCCATCCTTGGCGGACTTGAGGATGGACTCCGGCAGGGGGATGGAATGGCGCACCATGGCCCCGTAGAGGCCGTACTCCGCCATGACGCTGCTCCGGCCCCAGCACTTCTCTCGCTTCCTCCACTTGGCTCTTCGGTTCTGGAACCAGACCTGTAAGTGCAGACGAACAGGTCAGGGGCGTCCTCCACCAGGCAGAGGCCAGGCCCCTACCCCGCTGTGTCTGCCTGGAGTTAAGGGACCCGCCTCTTTGATTGCCAACGGCTTCGCTTTCTCCAGCAGGGCATCCTTACTTAAGCTCACCTACCCCGAAGTACCCCTGGGGTTCCTCCAGGCTCAGGGTGTCCAGAATGAGACACAAGTCCTGTGAGAACATGATGGGCAAAATGGTCTTTTTTTTTTTTTTTTTTTTTTTAAATCAAAGCAGTTTAAGGTGATGGAATAGGGACACCTCCTGGACAGGGTCTAGCAGATGGGCAGGTCCCCATGTGGTCCTCAGTTTGCAGCCGAGAAGCCCGACCCTCATAGCTCTCTTGCAAGTGTTCACACCTCCAGCATACAAACAGAATCCCTTTTCTGGCTCGTAGAGGACAAAGTCCTTTCTAGTGCCTTTGGTTCAGGGCTCTGTCTCCACCAGAACTGCAGAGGCCAGAGCAGTCCCGGCAGGCGAGGTCAGTGTGGACTCAGGTAGCACAGGGCTTTTCATCCAGGTGTCAGGAAGCCTGGGAACGGCTGCAAAGCAGGGCAGGGGACACTCCCAAGAGGCCTGAGTCAGCCTCCCTTCTCTGCCCTGTCCTGGCCAAGTCCTGCCCCGCCATGGTGTCCTCCATTCGCCCACTGTGCACAATTTTGGACCTAACTCCGAATGACATTTGGGGGAGCTGGGCAGCCATCCTTCAGTCAGGGAAGGAAGACAAAATGCTTCTGGTGTGAGGAGCATGTGAAGGTAGGGACCTAGGAGAGTGCGGTAGGGGACACTCTAGGGGATGCTTCTCTGGCCCCAAAGCTGACTGGTGCAGGGTCTGAAAGAGCATGGGGTGGGCTGGGGGTATCTGCAACACTCCAGCCTGGTTTTGGGAGGAGATCCTTGGGTCCCTTTCATGCATGGAGGAGGGGGGAATTTCTTGGTCCCCCCAAGCATTTTTCCTGAGGCTTCCTGCAGCTGACAGGAGCCAGAGCCAGGGACAGCTGCACTGTCCCTCAAGCAGGTGAGAGGCCCGCGGCCCCAGGCCCGCCAGCCCCCTCTGGTCCCCTCACAGCCCCTCCAGGCCCTGACCCCGGCGGCGGCGAGCCACCCAAGCGCCCCGTGATGTGGGGGGATGGGGGGAGGGCAGAGGCGGGTTCGGGGAGAATCTATTAGTTTCCTGGGCGATTTCCATTCCCTCACCTCGGCCAGGTCCCCGCCCTTCCCTCCGGGCCCCCTCCCCCGCCCCCGGCGGCGGAGGTTTCAGCTTTTGATGAAAAATTGCTCCAGCTCTATTCAGGAGGCGGCAAAAGAAGAGTCACCCCCAGGGGCAGCCCTGGGCTGATTGAAAAATAAGTTAATTTCTGTTTGAATCGATGGGCCTCAAGCACTGAAATATCACGGGAAATTAAAGCGGCTGCTCTCTCGGGAGCCGCGGCATTGACCCGCACTAATTAATGCTGGGGAGGCAGAGCGAGCCGCGCCGCAAGCCGCTCCCCCTCCCCGGGGGACCCCAAACGCTTCTCATTTAACTAATTAGACAGGGAAAATTGGGTGTTAATTTGTTTAGGATTTTTTCCCCTCTTCCCCCATGGCAGCTCCCTCCCCGGCCCGCTCCCCACGCGGGGGCGCGGGAAATGAATGCGGGGCTTGCCGGCAGATGGCTGCCCCGGTCACTCTGCAATCTTCTCCGACTTGATTGCTTGATTAGGTCGTTAGCACATTAAAAAAAAAAAATTGCTTGCCGTCTGGCGCTGGCGTGATGAGTGGGACGCGCGGCAGCGCCTGGGTAATTTATCTTTTTATACGGCAAAGAATTTGATTTCAATCTGCAGATATATGGGGAGCCTTTGACACCTGTTTAACATCGCGCCGCTGACAGCTTAACCCTTTGCTGCCTCGGACGCGGGGAGGCCTCGGCGGGGGCTCGGAGTCCGCGCGCCCCTGCGGTTCCCGCCGCCGCCGCCAGGTGGCGGAGTGAGTTCCCTGGCAGCTCCCGACAGCTCCAAGTCTGCAGTGGAGCGCGGCCGGCCACATCCAGCAGGGGGCGCCCCGGCCGCACCCACAAGGCGCCCAGAGCCCCGCGGTCACAGACTTTCTGCGGGGCTGCTTCCAGACCGCACGGTCCTCGCACACCTTTAAGTTGACCCAAATGTGTGTAACCTGTTTTGGCATTTCTTCATTTGTAAATAACTAGGAAACTCTAAAAATGGGAGAGATGCGGCCTCAGACACCCCGGGCCTCTCAATCCTCACACTGACCCGCGACCGCGCTGTTAGAAAACGATCGCTCGTCCCTCCCTGGGCGGCGCCGCCTCCGGTGAGCCGCACCGTTGCCGCCACCGGGTTTAGCACCTGCCGTCCCTGCTGGAGAGCTGCGGAGCTAATGCAAGGCCTCCCTCTGGTCTAGACCCAGACCGCACTCAGCGAACCTGGCCAAGGAACGGGTTTATGTAATTTGAAGGCTACTAGATGGCTGCGCTCCGTGCACTAAAGAGCGGAAACAGGTGCACCATGCGAGTTCGGGCTAACTCGGCCATCGGCCTGGCCTGGCTCTGCGGTGTGTTTAGATCTCTCCCCTGCGGCCCTGTCAGTCCCGCAGGCCCTCTGCCCTACCCAAAGCCCGAAGTTTGTCTGAGACCTCTGTCCTGTTCTATCTTCCTTCCCGTTAGCACTTGGTCGTCCTCTACAAGTACTCATCTCAAGCTTTTTTGCACAGAGGAAAAATCTAAAAGGACTAAGCCACAGAAAGGTGTAAGTGACTTCTGGTTTCATCCACCTCACAGAGAAGACAGCAAAGAATGAACCCCTTGGCGATGGAATTCTAAGGTGGAATTCCAAGTCTGACCACAGAGGGTTGGGAAGGCTATCTTTATGAATCTAAGTAAGCCATCTGCCTCCTGGGCAAGAGATGACCTTCCTGCTTGAATACGGTGCATTACAAAACAACAAGACCACAAGCCCTTAACTGGAACCCATTGGGACCAGACTCCAGAATGTTTTGGATTTTAGAAAAAATATGTGATGCGTATACTACATGTTATGTAACATCCTACAGCAGCAGCAGTAGTACCCCATAGTCAAACCAGCTTTGATTTCTGCAGCAAAATATACACATATTCATAAGGGACAAATAAAGAGCATAAGGTCAGATCTGGTTTTTGCCAAGAATGAGTTCTGTTGACAAACTGATGAAAGAAGTGTCTGTTCTCAGTATGGTTTAGAGTCAGGTATTCTGGGGACTTCCCTGGTGGTCCAGTGGTTAAGACTCCAAGCTCCCAATGCAGAGGGCAAGGGTTCGAGCCCTGAGGGGAACTAAGATCACACATACTGCATGGCACAGCAAGAAAATAAATAAATAAAAATAAATAGAATCAGGTATTCTGGAGAAGGGATTGTGGAGTAAACAAAAGCAGAGATGCTCACTACCACTCCCACTCCCTCCACCCCCCCAAGTGTGGGTGCCTGGAAAGGTGCATTGCCCTGGCTTCCCCAGGATTCCATGAGCTTGAGAGGGGGGCAGGGCTCTCAGATGGAAACAGCATCTTTCTTGGAACACTGAAGAAGAGGGTGCAGACTTGGGATTCAGATCATCTCCGGGGCCTGTAAACAGAACCGTTTTCCTCAGTCTCCTAATTTGGACAAATGAATAACTGGTCTGCAGATCAGACTTTGCCCACAGATGCTCCAAGGGGAGTTGGTGCCAGCTGGTCGCTCAAACCAGGAGTCATCCAGACCCTTGGTTATGGGCTCCTGGAATGCCTGGCTCTTTGAGGACCAGATGCTGCTCCAGTTTATGGAGGAAACCTGGACAGCCAAAACAATTTCTTTGTAGGACAGCTGGCAGGGAAGCTGTGGCATTGGTGCCTTGGAGGCAAGAGGACAAGGAATTAGAATTAACCCTAACCACTCTTCATATTTGCCTTTCTCGTCCCTTCCTGGAAGCAACCAGCATGTGTGCAGAACTTAAACATTTGCAAGAAGCACTGAAAGCAGCCAGTCCTGAACTGGAATTCCCAACTGTGGCAAAAATTTCTGTGTGATCCTGGGCAAGTTACTTGCTCTCTCTCAGTCCCTTCAAGCATAAAATAAGAATACCAAAAAAAAAAAAAAGAATACCTACTTTTTCAGGGATTAATGAAAGTGCCTAAAATCAGTGTTTGTCACACAGAAGGTGCTCAATAAAAGCTACTTATTATTATTTCAGTGGAGGCACAGAAAGTCAGTGGGAGTCTGTGCAGGGGTCAGGTTAGCAATGGCATTACCTGCCCTCCTGGCCCTCTCCACGTGCTCTGCAGCAAGGCTGGACTGACAAATAATAATAATAACAACAGTAACAACTCCAGGAGGTGTGATGGGGGTACAGAGCTAACCTTCAGGCTGTAAGATTTTAATGCAGATAGCCTCGAGTTTCTCCTCTAGGGGCCAAACAGATGCCCCTGCAACTCTCCCTAGTTTCTAATGTTTCCCAGACCCTTGAGGCTCAAATGCAAGAGACCACCCATGCAGCTGGCTATGATTAGGAGCTAGAAGACCTAGGTTGGAGACCCCTGCTCTATCTCCAACTGCCTTTGTGACTTTGGGTGCATTTCTTAACCTTTCTGAGCTTCCGATTCTTCCTCTGCCCTATGGTACCACTTCCTTGCAGGTTTGTTGTAAAAATTTAACAGAATAGTGCATGGGAAATGCCTGGCATGTTGTAAGAACTGATAAACGTTGGCTTGATGCTGGGCGAATTCTGGGGACAAATGTGCTACGAGATGAGGATTTGCTTTCAAGCAAATATGCTCAGTGACACTTTTCCCATAAAGCCGGGTCCTCCCATCTCCCACCTTTGACATGTCTTTTCAGCATTTAGGCCCCCTTTCCTGTGTGGTCTCTTGGTTCTGGCAAGCCCACAATACTCCTTCAATCTCTCTCTCACTTTCCTGACTGCGTACTTTCTGGAAGACACTGCTCCACTCTCAAGGAAGTCGGGTCCGCAGCTCTTCAGGAGAGCCTGCGTCCAGGCCCCAGCAAGGACCAGAGTCCTGCCTTCCACTTCAGGGCCTCCAAGTGCCTGAGAAGCGGCCTACAAGGGACATCAAGGGTCACCAACTTGGTAGTCCCAGGGAAAGGAGAGGGGGAAGATCTTCTAGCTCAGGAAAGAGCCTGGGTTTCCTGGTGCGCTTCCCCTCACAGGTGGTGCCCAGTAGCACTCAGAGAGCCCAGGTAGGAGGCCTCTGGCTGTCGACAGCTGGTCTGATAGGTGCCTCCACACCTGGCAGAGAGGGTCCCAAGAGCTTGTGCCTCCAAGGATGGACTGGAACCAGGAAAGGGCTTCTCGCCAAATGGAGGCTCTTCAGCCACAGGGAACCCATCGAGCTGGCAGGCAACATTGTCAGCTGTCTCTCACCCTTTGTGGGTAACCAGGGCTTCTCTTGTATTCACAAGTTCCCAGCCTTGTATCCCCACAGGACTATGTGCCCAGGCCTCCTTCCCTCTGCAGTCTCTCCAGGATAGCCCCACTAAAGGAGACATCCTGCATGATAGATGCTCTCCACCTCTGGCCCCTTGGCTACCCCAGGCCCTGCCCTCCAATCTTGCCCCAGGCTATCGGGCCCGGCTTTTTTGGCCATGTGGCACTTTCCATCATATTCACTTAGATTCTCTCCTCTCCTCTGACTGGAAGCTGATTAATATGGGCTCATTGCTAGCGTGATTTAACGACCTCACACTCCACATCCACTCAGCACTTCTGACAGCATATTTCAGCACACCCTTTCCAGTCCCAGCTTCAGGCCCAGAAAAGCCTGGCCTGGCTGTAGCCTCTTATGTCCACTAGGGGGCAGTTCTGCCCATGTTTCCTGGCAGCCCCATGCAGCATCCTTCCCTGAACCTCTGGACAGGTCATCCCACCAGGTTACCCAGTACTCCACTTTCTTCCACTCATATTAACCCACTTGAAACACTGAAACTCTTTTCCTGAGCCTCTGACCCAGCATTTTTTTTTTTTTTTTTTTTGCGGTACGCGGGCCTCTCACTGCTGTGGCCTCTCCCGTTGCGGAGCGCAGGCTCAGCGGCCATGGCTCACGGGCCCAGCCGCTCTGCGGCATGTGGGATCTTCCCGGACCGGGACACGAACCCGTGTCCCCTGCATCGGCAGGCGGACTCTCAACCACTGCGCCACCAGGGAAGCCCTTGACCCAGCATTTTTACACTGGCTACACACAATCACCTGGTGAGCTTTAAAAACGTACAGGCTCCACATCAAACCAAACCTAGCATTGCTAGATGTGGGGGGCTGGCACGGGTAATTTTAAAAAGCTGCCCTGTGATCTCATAAATGTCCCGGGCTGAGACACACGGAAACCCTTTCCCATCCAGGCAGCTATCTTCTTACTTCTGGAATATAATCCCCTAAAACTTTGCTCCCTACCCTTGGGAGGGGACCACTTTAAAAGAGGCAGACTGGAACAGTGCCAGTCAGAGAATCCAAATATCATCCTTCCAAACACACCAGGCTGCTAAGAGTGGAGGTGAGATGTCTCTGTTCACTTTGCGCATCCATATCTCTGCAATGGAGGCATTTTAAATAAATGCAACTCTTGTCAGAAAAAAATACAGTAAACATAAGTGAATATCTTAATATTCTCCTATCTTACAACTCTGAGAACGAGTGACCACACAGAGGAAATAAAGTCAATCTGGAAATCCATTTCCTCTTCCCCAGGGCTGACATCCGGTAGGGGCTTCCAGAATGCCATATCCTAGCATTTCTCAGAGACACAGAAAGGACTTCGTGTCTGAGTCTGATATGAAGACTGGAAATCTCTTCTTCCCCCAGCAATGCACCTTATCCCTTCACACTCCAACCCAGAGAGATATAGAGGGAGGAAGTGCTTGCCCTCAAAGCACAAAGGCAGAGGGAATCGCCACTACTGAGGGGGCTGGTCCCTCATCACTGCAATTTGCATTAATTATTCCAGTTTCTGTAGATGGGTGCTCCCGTTTCCCTCATTTGCTCTCCTGAGATAGTACTTGAGTACCGGGTTTGAATCCCAGTCCACCACTTACTTCACCTCTCAGCCCTTCAGTTTCCTCATCCAGAAAATGGGGATAAGAATAGCATCTAACTCATCTAGCTTTTGTGAGGATGTAATGAAAAAGGGCATGGAAAGCACTTAATATCTGGGACAATGCTATGTACTAATAATGCCAATAACAATACTTTTGTTAAATTATTTTAGATAATTTTTGTTATTATTCGTTCACAAATGAGTAATCTGAGGCTCAGAGTTTGATTTGCTGGCAGTGAAACAAAGATTAGAAGTAGGTGTGTCTGACTTTTCACATCTACACTGTGTTCTCGTTAGACATTGGACAGTAGGTCTCAGACACATCCAGGGGCTTACTTGGCTTGGCCCAGCAAAAGTGTGTGTCCCAGCTGTCCACCTGGGGCTGTCCCGCTCCTCCATTACACCCATGGCAGCCCAGGGGCCCAGTGAGAGAGGTGATTCTGACGAGGCTGCTCTCTGGGAGGGATTCCCCCTCTTTCCTTTACAGATGGCTTGGCCTCTGCCATGCCTGGTGGGTGTCAGAGCCAGGACTAAGATCTGGGTCCCTGACTGGATATCCAGTCCAATAACCTTTCCATTCCACCTGAGAATGTCTAACTTCAGACTTGGAGCCTCTAATAACTGCCCTTCCCCTTAAGCCTCAACACATAGACAAAGGCCTGAAAGCTGGGGGAGGGGAGGGGACTGGCTCTGAGTGGTAGGGTCCATCCTTAGACGCACTGGTTCCACTAAATCAACATGCTGAGAGGAAATGAGGAGGAAGGGTGGCAGTGTAGTGAAGTAAGTGTTCTGGAGTCTAAAGGGACTCAGGTCTGAACTCTGGGCCTCAGGTTCTCCACCTGTAAAGTGGGAATAGTAATAGTACCTAGTCCATCGGGCGTTCTGAGGATCCTTTGGGAATAGAATACAGAAACTAACACAACACTGTAAAGCAATTATACTCCAATAAAAATTTTTTTTTAAAAAAAGAATATACATAAACTATCTCTGGAAGGAACAAAAGGAAACTGGTAACCCCTGGAGGGACTGCTGGTGGACAGTGGCAAGGGTGACTCACGTTTCACCCTTTTGAACTCATGTACCTGAATTCGCTCATTCAAAAAATAATTTTATTATGAGTGAGTTTTGGGGGTTTTTAGAACAGTATCTGGTACTCAATAAATATCAGGGGTTTTTTAATAAAGAAGATTTGATACAGGCCTCCCACCTGACATCAAATCATCTCTTTTCCTCCAGCTTCAAGTCAAAGCAAAGGCTTCAAACCCAAGAGGCAGGTGGTGAATGAGTGGGCTTTAGGTGCAGCCTAAAGAGACCTTAGGTGGGTCCCTGTGTCCCCCCACTTACTAGTTGTCTGGCCTCACTTTCCTCAGTTATAAAAGGAGGCTAATGTTCTCTCCCCCACAGGCTGTCGCCAGGATTTAATGAGATCAGAGCTCAAACCAAGTGAGCTGGGCCCCTGCCGGACCCACTGAAACACGCCACACACATGGCTCATGACACCTGCAGCTGCCACTGTCATCCCCATTTTACAGATGAGCAATGGGAAGCTCGGGCTGGTGAGGTAACTTGTACACAGTCACTCAGCTGGTAACTGGTGAGGCCAGGACAGTCTGGCTCCAGAGGTGGTGTCCCTAACCACTGCACCACCCTGCCTCTCCTGTGCATGTCCCATAGTTAGAGCACTGGGCACATGAGAACTGCTCTGTGGGATAGAGCTGTGACTGCCACCGATAGATGTTAAGACCTTTCCCAGGCCACTTGGTAAAACACTTGGGGCACGGCTATTTGACAACTCACAAACACCTTCTGGGGGCATCATTTAGCCAAAGAACCAGGCAGTGCTGGAAGAGCTGGAGAGATCCTTGCCTTGGTTCTCCCATAACCGCAAATTCCACAGCCAGTCCTCACAATCCAGGGAATCAATGTGCTCCACACTCTTGGCTCATCCATGCTGGTTCTGGTGGCTTCAGACTCCACACTGTAGACAACGCCCCAGGCGATTTTAAAAAGCCTAGAGTCTGCCGGCTGGGCGTTTGCAGCAATGCAGTGACAGCCGAGGGCAAGGGCGAGCTTCCCCAGATCTTTCAGACACTCCCACCCACCACCACCACCACAGCCAAAGGGATTTCGGGACAAGCCACCGCAAGGGACAGGCTGTTCTTTCCTACTGGTCAGTAGCACAAATGTGGGACCAACCAACGGGGAAATCGGGGAGTCTCACCCCACCCCCGCTGCTCGTCATGACCGCGCGCACACACACGCACACGCACACACACACACACACAAGATCCAGAAGCAGCACCCAGCCTGTTCCCACTGGAACTCAGCTGGGGGGGATGATGGAGCCAGGCCACCATGGATAATGCGCCAAACAGATAATCTGCTTATGAATAATTGAGCTTATTGTTAGTGTCACTGTCTAAAGCCATTGGCTGAAATTCCCCATAGACTTCCAGTGGAGAGGCAGCCTCTTCTGGAAAAGGAGCTCACACCTCGTTTCCCATTCTCTGGTTCTCCAGTGAGGGAGCGCAAGGAACCTACACACCTTATTTGGTTCCTCTGGACTTGTCCCCTACCCACCCCAACTCACATCACACGTGGAGACACAAAGGAGGAGGAGATTCGGAGCAGACGGGGTTTCAGGAAGTCGGGACCCTTTCCGCCCTTTTCCAGCCTGGGCCGTCAACTACTCCGGGCCACTCAGGTGTCCCGATAGGAGCAACTTTGATTAAAGGTCTTGATCCAACTAAGGCAACCCCAAAGCTTCTGGAAGTGTTCCTCCACCGCATCACCTCTTCCTGCTCTTGGAGGCCCTGTCTGGAGAATCATCAGACTTCATCTCCTCCCGAAGAAATGATTAAGTAGCCCACTCCTGCCCAGCTAGGGGCATCCTGGACTTGGGAGGATCCTGCCACTGATGAAAGGAGGCTGGGCACCCAGCAGAGCTGAGGACAGCCCAGTCCAGGTCAGGGCTGGTTCCGCCACAAAACTCTCCAGTGACAGGGAGGGGCTTAATGAGCACATCATGGGCCAGATCTGGGAGAAGTCAAGGAGCAGCAGCCCTGGGCAGGGCCAGCTGTTGGGTTGTGAGGAGGAAGGAGGCTCAGGTAGATGGAGGTGGTGGGGAGTAGATAGGAAAGGAGGGGGCAACCTCTTCCTCATGGGAAAGCAGTGGAAGGAAGGGAGACAGATGCTCCCCCACCCCCAGGCACCCAGAGAGGCCTGGGGCCACCTCCAGGCACATGGTTTGTCTCACATACTCCTCAGGAAGCCCACAGTGCAGCAGCAGGCCTCGCCTCCTCTGCTAAGTCTCTTGTTCCCCCAGCAGTGCCCATCTCACATGGTAGGTATTCAGCAAACACCTGCCTGCTTAAATGAACTGCTGTGCATGAGGACGTGATTACAGGCAAGCACACACTCTGCTGTGGGGTGGGAGATGGGTGTCTGGGAGCCTGGGGCAGTCGATGTCCCTGAGGGTAAGGAAAGTGTGAGAGAGGAACTCAGAGCTGTTACCTGTATCCTGTCTTCCGGGAGCTCCGTTTTCATGGCCAACATCTCCCGGGCATAGACGTCTGGGTAGTGGGCCTCATTGAATGCCTTCTCCAGCTCCTCTAGCTGGTAGGAGGTAAAGATTGTCCTGAGGGGAGCAAAAAAGTTCAGTCAGGACCCCAAAAATGGAAAAAGCTGTCCCAGAGAGGACAGAATGGCCCTCCCCCATGGCTCCTGGACAGACCCCAAACCCAGGCTTGGCCAGCACAACCGGATGCAACCTCCCTCCCTGCCCCCTCCCCCATCCTCTAAACTCTTCTTCATTCAAGTCTGAGGGCCCACACTACCCTTCTGGTGGTGAGGAGTATTATTTCAGCCCTCAGTGACATTTTATACTGGGAATCTTCCTGGAAGTGCTTGGGGGGAAAGGGTGTTAAGACACAAATTTTAGAAAACTGCAGAAAGCCCCTCTTCTTCTGGGCACAGCGTGGAGGGCTCACCAGGTGAATAAGTGCCTCAGCCTCGTCGGGACCAGCTTCCCGGGCTCCTCCCACAGACAGGAGGGTTGGTCTTTTAAATTGTACTCAGAGTTCAAAGATTCACCAGAAGGTCAAATGCAGCAGCCACCCCAGCCCCAGCGTCTGTACAGCAGAGAACTAACTGATTCCAGCAGCCCCTCACCCTACCTCAGCACGCCCGCTCTCCTCACCTGCCCAGACCTAAAGGCTCCTTAGAGCCGCCCCACGCAGTCTTGGGGGCAGGGAGATGGGAAAGGGGGTGCTCTGTCTCTTCTTGGGCTCAGAAGTGAAGGGTCACCTCCCCGCCATCCCACACACAGGCTCAGCCACTCACCCAGCGGGAGCCCCATTCAGGGGAGTTTCATTCAGGTCATCCCGAGAGTGCCTTCCCACACACTCCCCCAGCGCCCACAGAGCGGTTCACATTGACCTATTCTGAGTCATAAACTGCTTTAAGAATCCAGTAAAAGCCACATCCTCTCACCCTAGCAAATGGATATGCTCCAGTACATACAATGTTTTACCTCCAATATTAGGGGATTCATATCCCCCTTTCTTGAATAAATACACTACACACCCACTTACAGACACAAATTCTTTTTTCAGCCCTGAATTTCACCAGGTTCTAGGTGACCTTTATCCTGCACCCTCATCAACAAGCCGGGGAGCAATATAGTCCAGATTTGTTCGTAGACTCCACTTGAACAATGGTACCTTCCCTGCTTGAGCCTCCGGGATTTGGACCCTGGGAACAGCATGGGAAGGGGGTGTGTGGCTTAAAATCCCTCGCTGCTGCCCTCGCCTCGCCCAACACAAGGAAAAAGTACAAATGTCAGCCCCGTATACTCCTTGTGCTGGTGTTGGCTTTAACGTCTTGGAGGATGATGCGGGGGGGTGGAGGGGGATGTGTGAGAAAGAAAGATTCTCTCTTTATAGAAAATGACTGGTTTGATTCTAAATTGTTTCTCCTATCCTCTCGGGGAGAACAGAATGCTTATGTATACAGAAAGTTAATTCTTCAGAATTTTGAAGATCTGCTGCTTTCTATTCCTCTCCTGCCACTTACCGAAGGGTCCCTGAACAGTCAAAATAAACAATCAAAACATGCAAGTCTTTTTCAAAATTAGGAAAACTGAGGCACACAGCTATTGGGGCGTGGCCAAAGCCAAAGAGGAAAGGGGATGGCAGGTCATTCAGAACCTTTCAAGTGCCAGCCTCGGCTTGGGAGAGCTCTCATTAAAAACAAACAAAAAACCCAAAACAAAAAAACAAACCAAAAACCAAACCAAACAAAAAAGAAAGGAATTAAGAAAGAAACAAAATGAAGCAACGCCTCAAATCCCCCAAACTTCCCCTCATTCCTGCCTCAGAGCTAATCCACGTGTTTATGCTGATGTGCCCTCCAGGGAGTCTCCCTGCGCCCCGTACAATGTGACCCAAACCCTGCTCCTGGCTTTACGCAGAACCCCAGACCCTTCAGTTTCCCATTGTAACCAGTCTATCAGAGCTGAGCCTTCCAGGAAAAGGGAAGAGCAAAACCTGAGAGACTCCAAAGGCTGCTGCTCCATTCCCACTCCCCTCTCTAACCCCTGCTAAGCCTCTTGTGTTTCTGGGTGATCAAGAGATGCTTGCTTCTCATCACCATATTCCAGGGTCTCTTACCTGAACTCCCCAAATGAGAGAGGCTCAGGAAAACACATTTTTTACTAATTAAAAATTGCAGCAGCCATTCTCCTCTCTCCAATAATCTGTCCCCTTTGTGTACCAGAAATAGCCCGAAACCTAGGGCTGTTGTCCTGTCTCCCTGGGAACCCTCCAAAGCACCCAAATTTTCCCTGGTGGAGAGGGTATCAGGTGAGGATAGAGGGTTAGAAAACTTAAGCATGGACTTTCGGCCGTGGGTCAGTCAGCTCCAAGTGCTGCACAAGGAGATGCCGCCATGCAGAAGCACTGCTCCTGGGGGTGCTTTGTCCGGGGCTCTCCTGGCTGTGGGAATCCCTCCCCCACCTCTATTCGGTCAGCAGCACAGAAGCCGGTCAGCCGGACTCCAGCCTGCCCTCCGGGTCCCTGTCCCTGCTGGAGGTCCCTGTCCAGGCTCCAGAGGCTGACAGGATTACCCCCACCCTGCCACCAGCATGATATGAATGCATCGGAGGTGTTTTAATGAATATTTGCTGGACGGATGAATGTAAAAAATGACCCAGGATCAGGACTAAAAAAACAACGTTTCCGTTTACAATAAAACAAGACAAAATAAAACAAAAACAAACAGCCGCCTGAAGGGAACAAACCGAGGTCACCAAGAAACCAAGTCAAAGTTCACCCCCATTCAAGCCAGAACCTGTTGGGGCCTGAGAGGTGAGGAAGAACCGTTTTAAAACGTGGGGGTCATTTCCGGGGGTGAAGGAAGAGAGGAACGCAGAAAAGCACCCAGAGAAAGGGTGCAAAGAGGCTGAGAACAAATTGGGGAGAAGAGGATGAGGTGGAGAGCACCCCAGTGGGAAACGTCCACCCAGCGATCGGGAACCCTGCGGGCGCTCCATCCGCGCTGGGGCGGAGAGAGATCTGGGAAAACAAAGCTAGGGTAAGCGCAGGGGCAAACAGCACCCGCAGGAAGTCAGGTCGATTTTTGGTTCTCACTCCTTTATTTGTTGAAAACCTCCTCATACATTTGCACAAGGAATTGGTAGCGGCTGCGGAAGGGAATGCGGGTCTGGTGTGGGGAATTACTTTTCAGGATATACCTTTCTGCACCTACTGTATTTTAACTTTGTGCAAGTAATGTCTATTTTTAAAATATTTAAAGAAAAACAAAAACAAAAAACCCTCGCTCTTTAGTCTGTATCCTCCAAGGCAGCCCACTCCACTCCAGCGAGGGCTTGCGGAGTCCTTCAGTGCACACACTCCTCCCTCCGCATTTTACAGACAAGGAAACTGAGGCTTACGGATCACAGAGCAGCAGAAGCCAAAGGAAAATTTGCCATCCATGCGGGTATCACGCTCGAGATTTTGCGAACGGTGGGCGCAGAAAGATAGGGGGTTGGCGGCGCTGACAGGGACGGCGGGAGAGGAATAGGGGCCGGGGCAGAGGGCAGAGGAACCGGCTCCGGCGGGAGGGGAGAGCCGATCTGCCCGCCCGGAGTTGTGCGTGGCTCTCCGAATGTACCGATGCAGGGCTGGCACCTGGGGGCCGTCAGCTCCTGTCTGGCTCGGGTTTAGCCCCAGTTGGGGGCTTTCCTTTCTCCCGGAGAAGCAGGAGAAAGCCTGAAACGGTGCCGCTTCCCCGGCGGACGGTCAAGGTCCTCACCCGGCACGGCCGGACGCCAGGGCCCCGGACGGATGTCCCCAAACAACGTCCGGTCTCCCCGTCCTGGCACAGCAGCGGACCTCAGATCTAGAGCCGGCGAAATTAGGGTCCGAGCGACCCTACCCCCGATCAGGGGACGACGGCAGGGGATAGGTGAGCAGGAAGGTGACAGAAAACGCTGCAGGGGCCTTACCTGTGTCGCCGCTTCTTCCGTTTCTTGGTCTGATTTAAAGCCGATTTGGACATTTTTCGGTCGCTGGAGGAAACATCTTCAGAATCTGAAAAGCGGGCGGAGGCACGTGCGGCAGAATGGGGGACGCGCTCCGCAGCACCCGGGCGAGTCAGGCTCCCGAAACCCGCGGGGGCCCCACCCCCGGCGGCCTCCGGGAGCAGCCGGGCCTGCTCCGTCTCCCCGGAGAGCCCTCCGTGAGGTCTACACCATCCCTAAGCCGCGGCTGTTTCTACCCACGCCGGCGCCGCAATCCCGAGGTCGTGAACACATTCCGTTCTGTTTCGTTCTGAGAAGCAAAGGCCCAGACACGCCTGGGCAGGGACAGCAGGGGGGCGCGACAGCCTCCGCGGGTCGCAGAGCCCCCCGGCGGTGCCCCGGGTTCGGCGCCCTGCCCTGCGCTAGCAGCCGTGGCGCCGGGGTTCGGAAGGTGGCCCGCAGGAGCGGAGCCTGGGCGCGGAGAGCTGGACTCCGGGAAGGGCTGGGGGCTCCCGGGCACAACCCCCTTTCCAGTGCCCGCACCATGCGCCCCCCCTCAGGACTGGAGAGACTGCGACGCACCACTTTTCGTTGCCCCTCCAAATAAAAATAAATTAATTAAACGAGAGCGAAAAATCGGGGAAATCGCAGAGCGCGAACCAGAGCCGGAGGGCCGAGGTGGCGGAGACGTGAGGCCGGGAAAACTGCCCGCGGAGGGCGCGGCAGGGTCGTCCAGGGGTCCCGAGCCCGCGAGGCGCCGGGATCCGAGATATTGTGCCGCTTAGGTGGCATCTCGGATTGCGACCCCTTGGGCCGCCGCCGTGGCCGGGTTGTCTAAGCTCGTGAGGAGAAAATTAAAACCCAGCTGACCAATGCGGCAGGCTTGGAACGGAGGAAAGGAGGAAGGAAAAGACAACTTTGGACACCAGGGCTGGAGCCCGAAGCTGGCACCCGCTTCCCGGGCCGCCAAAGCCCGGAACGGAATCGGGCTCTAGGAGCGCGGGTCCTCCGAGAGGCCGGGGCCGAAGTGGAGCAATGGAAGGGGACCCCCGACTGCCCCACGCGCTCCGACACCCTAAGCCTTGTTTCCAGCAGGGCCCCAATCAGGCGCCGCGGCAGAGCCGGGCCCGACGCGGGGACCGGAGCACAGCTCGGCCGGCGGAAGCGCGGAGGCCAAAACCCGGCCGCAGCCGGGAGCATCCTCCGAGCCCCCGCCCCGGGCGCGCCGGCTCCAGGCCCGCTCTGCGACCTCTCGGCCTGGCACGAACTTTTGCACCCGGAGGAGGCCTTGCGGTGCAAGCGAGAGTCGACGGCGTGGGGTTCCCGGCTCTCACCCCTGTCAGGCAGCCACACAGCCTCGCCCTCACCTACCCGAGCTGGCCGTCTGGCTGGTGTCCAGCGGCCCCGACGCTCTGCCCAGCGGCTGCAAGTGGACGCTCTGCGGGTCGGACAGCACTTCCAGGAAGGTGGGCTGTGCATAGAAACCGGGGAGCCCCCCGGGCCCCAGTAGCCCCATACCGCCCACTCCTGCGGGACTGAGCACGGAGCGCGCAGCCAGCAAGTGCCCGGGGGCCAGACCGTCGAGGGGAGCCCGCGGGTGGGAGCTGGGGGGCTCCTTGTTCAAGCCCAGGATCTCCTGGATGCCAAACCCGGTGCACCTGCCCGGGGCGCCCCCCGAAGTGCTCTTGGCCACTGTCTCGGCTTTGGGCTTGCTCAGCGCTTCCCCGGCTTTCCCCGTCATCTCTCGGCTCTTTGAAGGGGCTGAGGCCGCAGGTCTTTTGCTCCCCCCACCCCCCCGCCGGGCTCCCCGCTTCACGAAGTTGGTCCCAGGTGCCCCCTCCGATGTCTAATGCTCTGGAGCCCCAAGGAGATTCCCCTTTTATCCAACCAGGCGGCAGCCCAAGTGGGGTCAGAGCTGAGCAGCCAATCACCGGGGCCAGGAGCGATTAGGAATTCCAAAAAGCTGGCAGCTCCCGCCGCGGGCAGCACTGAGGGGCCAGGGCGCTGGGGGCCAGGCACCGGGTGGGCTCTGCAGGACGCCTATGGGCAGGGCCCCAGAGGCTGAGATGAGACAACAAGGTTCAGGGCCGTTCCAGGAGGCTGAGTGGCTAGGGATTCTGGGCAGAGCTGGCTTGGACAGTCCCTGGGGTGGGGTGGAAGGATGGACTGAGGGCAGGTGCTAGAGACTGGGAGTCCTGCTGCCTCCCTCGCATCCTCCCTCCCTCCCTCCCTCAATCCTATACAGGTTTGGCAGGGTCAAAGAAACCCAAATATGGGACCACTCCGAAAAAGGCAGAACGAGGAAGGGGCAAGTGTCCTGGGCAGGGTGTGTTGTGGCAACGGGCAGAAAGAAGGGGGTTTGAAGAGGGAGATGGGGTGGGAGAGCTCAAAGCTTGTCTCCCCAGCACAGGATGCAATGCCTAGTTCAGAAGAGCTACTCAATAAATATCGCCCAATGAATGAATAAATGAATAAAGGGGTCAGGAGTAGGGGTTCCTGGAGGGAAAGAAGAGTGGTGGTGACTTCTTTTGGAGAACACCGGTGGACACCTGAACATCTTCCTAGAATAAACATGAAGGGTCGCCAACTTCCATGGAAAGATTTCATTACTCTTCTAACCATTCACTCAACTAATATGTATTGAGCCCTTACTAGCTCTGAGCAAGGAGCTAGGGGTTCCCAGTAAATCAGATAGACAAGTCAGGGGGTCTGCTATACCTCAGAGTTCACTGAACAGACAAATGAAGCGGATGGCATTGTTGAAGTGGAGGGAAGGAGGAGGGAGAAGGGAGGGTGTGAGAGGCAATTAAAAGGTGAGCTTCTGTGCCCATTCGATGGGGATCCCTTGACTAACTCCTGTGTCAGAAACTGCAGAAGTGCAGCCAGCTGGGCCAGTTGAAAAGTGGTGAGAGGCTGCAGGGAACTGCTCTAGGCAGGCAGGACCCTCACCTGGAGAAACAAGAAAAGCTTGAATTCCAAAGGTGGGCAGTGGAGCTACTGGTTCCTTGCTTTCAGGGAGGATGGCTCCCTTGGGTCCAAGTGTTAAGTGAAGGTGATTCTATACACACACACACACACACACACACACACACACACATGTATGTGCACCATGGACCCCGGAGTCCCTGCACTCCACCTCCTCAGCTAATTCTTCTGTGAGCTTTGTGGGACTAAGGACTGTCTATCTACCTTGGCACCTTCCTCTCCACTGTGCCTAGCATAGCATACAGTGGTAGGTTTTTAATAAAGCTGTCTTGACTTGAAGGCACCCTCTGAGGGGAAATAAAGACAGGGTGAGTTGTTTTAGGCAGAGACTGGAAAGCAAGGCTGGGGAGAAATTCCATTCAGAATTTCTGGGCCAGTCAACTGCAACCCCCCAAATAGATTGAAACCCCCTAACTCTCCCAGCCCACTGCCAGGATATCTAGTGCCCTCTGTGGTTGCCGTGAGGCCAAACTGAGAAGTAAGAAGAAACCCTATAGGACATGGAAGCTGAGGCTTTGCCTAAAGGGCTGTTGTGTGGTGGGTCTTCATCTGCTCTGGGCTGGTCCACACAAGATCCAGAACTAGGCAGGTACATCCCTTAGTGCGGCAGGTGTCTGGGAGAGGGGCACTGTTCACTCCAAGGGCCGCCTCCTTATCCCACAATAATGCCATGCCTACTGTGCATCCACGCTCCCCAGCCCCTTTACATAGCATAATATCAGGTCTTCACAAGGACCCTGTTAGTATCTTGGTTCCACATTCGAAAGTTCACATACCTATTCTTACTTGCAAGGTACAGACTCAGGGATATGCAATCTCGGGGCATCTTTCACCTTTATTCTATGGAGTTGGGTTCCATGTGTCACCACTCACACAGACAACCATGTGAATGATGACCCCTAGAGTTGTGCAAAGCAGTGGCTTTGCCTTCCAGGTAAGAATTTCTATCACCATTTTATGAATATGGAAACTTAAGTTCCTAGGGAGGTTAGGTGACTTGTCCCAAGCTACCTAGCTTGTAAGCAGCAGAGAGAGGCCAGACTCAACCTCAAATGAGTCTGGTGTCAAAAGCTGTTTTCTTTTGATTCCATCCCTCTCTCGGACTCCTCTCCATGCCAACCTACCCTGGGAAGTTGAATGGGGAAGTTTTGTTAATGGCAGCTGTCATATCCCTGACTTATCATGGGACATCCACCATGAGCCAGATGCCAGCCTATGGGCAAGGAAGTGAGTGATGGAAAGCAAGCATGTGAGTGATGGAAACCCAGCTCTTGCCAGGAGAGGAGGATGAAAAATCTCTTGACCAAACACTATATGTGAAGCTGCCATTTCCCACTCCCAGCGAGACAGTCTCCACCCTGCCCTAGGAGGCTGGGAATGGGGACAACCCCAGGCCCTCTGAGAGGCACCCTCGCCAGAGGCTACAGATGAAGGGAGGGCCCAGCGTCAGCCTGCAGCCAGTCCCGCCCTTGGAAATGGACTCCTGAAGGACTCCTGGTTGGAGGGCTCTCTCTGAGCTGCCTAGCTGAGGTCAGACCAAAACTGAGGACATTTGTGGATTTGGGGTCACGGGGGGGCAGGGCTGGGGCTACAGGGAAAGGCTGGCCCCCAGGGCTTGGCCTGGGGGAGTAAATTGTACCCTTTCAGAGGCATTTAGCTTGGTCACCTTGGACCCACATCCTGGGTCTGTCGCCTAATCGCTCTGTGGCTTAGAGCCAATCATTTAACTTCCCTCTTAGCTTCTATTGCTTTATCTACGAAACAGCCTGACACTGGACTTGTGAGCATTCCCTGACCCCCTGAGTTAGCACAGGGGGCAAGGGCATGGGCTCTAGAGACAGATTTTCTAGGTTCAGACTCCAGCTCTATCACTTGCTTGGTGACCTTGGGAAAGTTACCCAGCTTCTCTTTTCCTTCTGTGCCTCAGTTTCCTCATCCATAAAATAGGGATAATGGTAGTACCTACCCCTTAGAACTGTCATGAAGATTAGAAATGTACAGTGCTGAAAATGGTGAATAAGGCTATACTGTGAGTATACAAAATAAGACTACAAAATAAGGTTCCTGGGAGTGTTGGTTATTATCATCATCATGCAGGAGGATACTATACTTGGGACTGACAATATGGCAGGGAGCAAGACAGACCTAGTCCCGGCCTTCATGGAGTTTGGGCCAGCGATTGAAGGAGCTGCTGTTTTTAAAGCATTTAACATGGTGTCTGGCCCTGGGGACTCCAGACATCACGATTCTTACTACTATTATTAATGGGTGTCAGACCCCTTATGGCATTTAATCCACTCAACTTCTCAAGTTCTTTCCCCCTTGTTACAAATAAGATACTAAGGCTCAGGGAGGGAGATTAGGGATGAGGGACGATGCCATCTCCTTCCTTTGCTGTGATGCTGGTCATTTTTAGCACCAGTTGCAGCCAAGTCATTGTCTCTTGCTAGCTTCTTCCCTGAGTCGCCTCCCAGCCGTCAGCAACAATTTTTGGAGGGAGGAGGGTGGAAAATGCAAGGAAGAGAAAGGATCTGTGTTTGAATCAATAATCCCATTATGAATCTGTCACCCACGAATGTGTTTCACTTTTTTTAATGCTCTTGTGTATTTTGGGCTTACCCCTTGAGAGTACACCTTGTCTTGTTGTGCTGGACAGTTGTCCTGGCAGAGTCCCTGAGCTCCAGCTCTCTCATCCTCCTCTCATCAGACACTGGGCCAGAGAGCCCATCTCCCCTGTTCAGTAAGTAGCTGGTGCTACGAGAAAAACAGGAGTGATTTTGATTCACATTTAAGTTATACACAATGAACATTTATTAAGTTCTGAACTTTTTCACACTGTCTCAGCAAATCCTCCCAACTATCCTGAAAGATGTATATCATTTTTCAAATGAAGAAGCAACCTCAGGGCTTCCCTGGTGGCGCAGTGGTTGAGAGTCCGCCTGCCGATGCAGGGGACACAGGTTCGTGCCCCGGTCCGGGAAGATCCCACATGCCGCAGAGCAGCTGGGCCCGTGAGCCATGGCTGCTGAGCCTGCGCGTCCGGAGCCTGTGCTCCTCAACGGGAGAGGCCACAACAGTGAGAGGCTCGGGTACTGCAAAAAAAAAAAAAAGAAGCAACTTCAGAGAGGCTAGGTGACCTCCCCAGGAACATGCAGCTGCCAAGAGCCAACCAGAGTCCAAATCCACCGCATTCTTGTTTTCTTGAAGATGGAACCAGAGCCTCAAACAGAGGAAGGGAGCTTGGGTATAGGCAGGCAAGTGATGCCCCAGCAATGCTTGAGCTACCATCCTGCCCTGCCGAGAATGGCAGAGGGAAAAGGAAGGGACACCAGAAAGGGTCGAGAAGGGCTACTGAGGTCAAGGCTGGTGAATCCCCAGAACCTCAGTCTACGAAGAGCACCTTACCTCAAACATCTGGGCTGGTTTCCTTCTCCTAGTTCTCCAAGGAATAATCTATACCCTTTGGACTTTTCTTGGAGGGGCCCAGGGATTGGGAAGGAAGGAATAGACTCTTGGCACTGCCTTCAAGCCAGTCTTGTAAACCTTGTCACCAGGTAGGTGTTCCAGGTGCCATCTGCAGCTCAGGCTCGTATCCCAGCAGAACGCCACCCACCAGCTTTCAGGTGCCCACAACTCCCTGTCTCCTCCCTCCCTCAGCAGTAACCATTCCTTAGCCACTCAAGGGAAAAGAAAAACATCCCACATGTATCACCCTTGTCTCTTCCCTAGTGTTCACCTATGGGCAGTGTGGAACAATGGAGAACAGCAAGGCTTAGAGGACTTGCTCCACTACCAGCTTGCTGCATGCCTCTGGGCTGTGTCCAGTCTCCTTGCAGTCTCAAGTGATGGGTCTCAGAGCCCCAATTCTGCAATGAAACTGGAGAGGCCAGACACGTGCTTTCCCAGCCTCCCTTGCAGCTAGAACATGGCCATGTGACCTGGGCTCCACCAATCAGAAGCAGCCACCCTGCACTTTGAATCCAGAGCCAGTGACACAGTGACCACATCCCTGATGCCCTGAGAGGATGTTTGTTTTGTTTTGTCCCACAGGAATGTTGCAAGATAATTTAGTCAAGAACCTTCAGCAAGTATTTACTGAGCACCTACTGTATGCCAGATACTCTTAATGGGAATACTGTAGGGTAAAGGAGAGCAAAGCCTCCTGCTTTCATGGAATTTAGATTCTAGTTTGAGAGACAGTTAACAAAGAGGCAAGTAAGTAAACAAACAGGATAATTTAAGAATCCAAAGTGCTAAGGAAAAACACAGCAGGGTGAGGGGTTTTAGACTGACAGCAGGAGGGGCCTCTTTTTGATGCAGGACAGGAAGGGGTTTCTGGGTAGTCAACATTTGGGCAGGGACCTGAGTGGTGAGAGGCCAGCCATGTGGGGGGCTGGGGCAGGTGGCAGGGTTGGGGAGACAGCAGGTGTCCATGTTCTGGAGAAGGACCAGCTAGGCACTTCTGAAGAACAGCGAGGAGTTAAGGGAGGCTAGAGGGTAGAGCTGACGGTCAGGTGAACCTTTAAGGGGAGCCCAGTCTTCAGGGGTCCAAGCCTGCAGGGCCTCGTGGGACACTGGATGTTATCCCCAGGGTGAAGGGAAGCTGCCGGCAGTTGTGAAACAAAGAGGGAGGTGGGCTGTGTGATCCAGGCCAGAGACAGCATTGGTTGATTTAGGAGTTGAAGGTGGCAGTGGGGAGGGAGAGAAGAGGATGGACTGGGGATTACTCCAAGAAAAAAAAAAAAATTGAAAACAGCTAGCGCTATCCCTAACGCAGAGTACAATTTTTAAAGCTCAGAGATCTTGGAGCCCAGAAGTCTCTCTGATGGCTGCTTCTATGTTATCCTTAGAGTCCCAGCAGCCCTCTCATCAGGCCCAGAGCTTTTCCCATGGGATCCTGATCTGGCTCAAGGGTATCTCCCTGTGCTCAGAAGTTCGGCCTCCATCTATTTATCGGAATCAGGAGGGAGGCTCAGATCCAGGCAGGTCCTGGTGGTCAGTAGAGCTGCCTGCAGAAGCCATTAATATTAAGCTACTGTAAATGGCAAGAAAGTCAGGGGGCCTGGAGGAGGATCACAGAAGGGAGGTGATGGGCCTATGTCCTAGAGGGTGGCTTTACCAGAGACCCAGGAGGCAGGTGGGAACAAGGGAACCATGGCAATGCTGCATCCAGTTGGGGAAGGAAAGAGGCACCACCAGGGTCTGATCCCACAAATTTCCTGATTCCTTACTTATTGGCCCTCTGGGGTGGGCAGCTTTGTCCTTACTAGTTGCATAACCTTAGGCAAGTTACTTCACTTCTCTGAGCTTCAGCTTTATCACGCATAAAATGAGTTGTTGTGCCGTTTACATGAAAGAACATCTACAAAGTCCTATGATAGTCATTTATTATTCTGTGGGCTGTCCATCATCTGAACCTGATTCCTATTTGAGAATCAGGTTGAGAATTTCCCAACTTATGAGTCCCAAGACTCTTTGGAAGACCGAGCCCCAATGCTGCAACAAAACTGGAAATGCCAGACACTTGCTTTCCCAGCTTCTCTTGCAGCTAGAACATGGCATGTGACCTGGGCTCCACCAATCAGAAGCAGCCACCCTGGACTTTGAATGGGGAGCCAAGGACACAAAGAAGCGGAAGTTGTTGGGAGAACCTCCTCTGGTAGCAGTGTGGTTGCAGCAAAGCCCAACTTGCAGAGTGACAGATTAGCAGCAGAATTCCTTGCTCAGGGTTAATGGTGGCAGCAGTGGGAGATCCAGCACTTAGGATCCAGTTAAAGGGACAGTAACTGCAGTGGCTTCTTCACCAGACCAGTACTGTGACAAGCTTTTGGGCATTGATTCTAGTTTCCCAACCTCCTGGAGAATCTTTGAGTTACTCAGTATTGTTCTAGTAAATTCCTTTTTGGGTCAAATTAGACAAAGTTGTTCATAACCCTGAAACCAAATTTTTAAAGTTGTGGGTATAGTACCTAACACTACTCCCCAACACAATTTAACCTGGGAACCTTAATTTCCCTTAAAAATCTAATTTGGGCCATTGAGCTATTAATAATACAGGGTAATAAAGAGAAGGGCTTTGGAGAGAGATGTCTTAATAAAATCTATGTTTATGGGCATGCTGAGACTGATGGTTGCCTACCCAATTTCTATTCTCTCCTCTGCCTTAGTATCAGAACTCTAATTTTATTCAGAGTGGTGATGTCCATAGATAAAAGATTACATTTCCCAGCCTCCTTTTCAGCTAAAAGTGTCCATTTGATAAAGTTGTAACCAATGAAATATGAGCAGAAATCTTAAGACATTTAGCACACACCCTTTTTGCTCTTTCTGCCTTTCTTCCAGCTTCCTGTCTGGAACACAGACATGATGGCTAGTGCTTCAGCAGTTGTTTTGGGCTATGAGGGGACCTTGAGGATGGAAGCCAACATTAGGAAAGTGGAGTGAAGGTTAGGAGTCTGGGTGCCTGAAGACCCAGGAGCCACCATATCAGCCCTGGACTGCCCCCAAAGAGCTTTTTTTATACAGAGAGAAAGAAATTTCCTTTTTTTTTTCCTCCACCAGTGTCTAAACCACTGATGTCCGGTCTCTGTTACTAGAGGCCATAAGTGACACTTCACTGATACCTTGGAGAAGCATTTGAAATCAAATGTTTTGACCTGGGAGAAAATTGAAGGACTTGCCATCACAGCAGAGATCTGGCTTATCCCCAAGTCCTGACAGCTAGAACTCTCTCTTGGATCTGTCTCTCCTCTCCAACCTCACAGACTTTGATGCTCACTTGACTCTCTTCTCTTCTGTGCTATCTAGAGAACTTCTCCAGTGTCCCCTAGAATAGCTTTTGTAGTGGTCTAGGTAGCACCAACTTGACTTTGCTGCAGGGAAGCCCCTAAGTTTTTTGTTTTGGTGCTTTTCCATGATGCCCGATATTCTCTGCGCACGGAGAGCTACAAACATGGTTTCACTTCTGCCTCCAACACTTACTTGTGTGCTGTGGGGTGAGTCTTTTAGCCTCTCTGTGCCTCAGTCCCTTTACCCGTAAAATGGAGATGGTGATGCCATTCCTGGCTTTCTTGGAGGAAAATAAGCATGAAAGTATTTAGAAGGTGAAAGATCATATAGAAGTCTGGAAATCTTTTTTCTGGTTACAAATGATGGCTCAGAATATATCGACCATCTCATTTGAAAGCTTTCGTTATTTTTTTCTGCTTTATACTTGTCCACAATTGCAACTCATCTGCCCACCCTTCTCACACTTCGGTCTTTTAAGATCCGCCCTAGATTTATATCTGTTGACTTGATATTTTATCATATATCATTCATATGTAGCTAGCATTTATTTATTGAGAGTTACAACTACCTCTGGCAATCTCAGTTAACATTTATCGAGTGCTCAGCACTGTACATGGATTATCTTATTCAATACCCACAAAAAACCTATGAGATGGGTGTTTCTGTTATCTTCTCTTTACAGATGAGGAAACTGAGTCATCGTACGGTTACAGTCAGACAGCTAGTGAATTGCATAGTCAGGTTTTGTGGCAATAAGGCTGTGTCAGTTCAAGTACTCAAGAAAGCAGTTAATGAGACAGGGTTAGGAATGCAAGTGGTTTATTGGGGGTGGGAGTGGGGGTAACCCTGTGAAAGGTAAAGGGGAGGGGGAGCAGGATGGGACAAGGAGAGCCTCAAACCACAATGCAGCTCTGACAAAGTCTCAGCCAATCTAATGCGGAGCTCTGGAGCAAAGGCTGCCCTCTAAAGAAGCCTTGAGTTGGGCAGAAATGGCCAGGCCCTAGGACCCTCACCATGCCCAGTCACTCAAACACTGGGGTGAGTGATTATAACTAGTAATTCTGGATCATATACTTGAATGTTACCAAGAGAGTAGATCTCAAATATTCTCATCACAAAAAAGAAATGATAACTATGTGATGGGATGGAGGTGATAACTAATACTATGGTGGGAATCATTTTGCAGATTATAAATGTATCAAATCAACATGCTATACACCTTAAACTTACACAATGTTATCTGTCAATTATATCTCAGTAAAGCTGGGAAAAAATCAAACAGCACTGCTGTGGATCTGGAAGAGGCTGCAGCTGGAGGCTGTCTGCTAACTGCACTCTTGCACCTGAACAGCTAGTTCTCTCCTGAACTGTGTCTGAGCAGGGCAACTCCATGGCTTCTACAAGTAAGGTGTAACAACAATGTCCACATCTCAGGCGGTTTATCTCTCGCTCTGGGTCCCAGGGTCCAGGCGCAGCTAGGCTTGGGTGTGACCTGTGGGTTGCTTCTGGGTCTGCCTCATACCTCTCATTCTGGGACTGTGGCTATCAAAGGCATGCTCTTCTAGCAGAGGCAGCCAAAGCACACAAACCCATTTAAAGCCTCTGCTTGGGTCATACCTGCTCATATCCCATAGGCTGAAGCTAGTCACATAGCAAAGACCAAAGGCAATGAAGTGGGGCAATAAGCTCCCCCCACCAGGGAAGGCACGACAAGGGTATAGAGGGAGGGAAGAATTGTGGACAAACCCGTATACTACCTGGCCAGCCATCTGGCACCAAAGCTCACACCTTGACCATTTTATCATAAGTGGCTAGTATAGCACCTGATATGAGCTATTATGGTGCAGTGGCTAAAAGCACAGTTCTGGAGTCAGATGGCTGGGATCAGACCCTGGCATTTACTTGACCTCTGGGAGCCTCAGTTTCCTGTTTTGTAAAATGGGGATAATTAAAGAATCCACATTATGGAGGTGTGAGGATTAAGTGAGAGAATGTATGTAAAACCCTCGCCACAGTGCCTGGTACATGGTAGACACTCACAAATGTTATATTTCCTTTTAATCCTTACAACAACCTTGTATAATGGTGCTATTTGCTAACCCAGAACTGTGTGTTATTCTGGGAATCCAGCCCCTTCCCCATGTGCTAAGGTAGCTTGCAGCAACGGGCCACCCCAGCTCCTTCACCTGTGACCACCTTCCCTCAACACTTGCCCATCAAACCTCAGGCTTAGGACGCCTCTCTGGGAAAACCCCGTCCCATCTAGCATCCCCTCACGTTTCCGGTCAGTCATCCTGGGGAGAAGGTCACCCACTCCCAAGTGGCCAGGGATGTCTTCCAGCCCAGCCCAATTTCCCAGAATTACCATTTGGCATAGTCCAAAGGTGGGGGTCAGGTAGGTGTTGAAGAAGGTAAGAGGAGAGACCCCCTCCTAGCACTCCCTAGAGGGAGGAGGGACTCTGGCGGGTGCAGAGGGGAGGAGGCCAACAGAACACAGAAAGTCAGCCAGGGAAAGCTTTAGCCCCGCAATCCGATTCCACTTAATATCCCATAATAAAATGCTGTCAGCATGAACTTCCCGTTCAAGTGGATATGTTAAGAAGGCTGGGGGAGGTCAGAGGTGTATTCCTGCCCTCCTGTGTGTGTGTACGGGGTGCCTCAGGCATGAGAGCCCCCTCCTCCCCCTCTCCTGCCCGCCGTCCAGACAGGCTCTTGGGAGCAGGTTTGTCATACTGGTCTGTACCCGTCAACTTCGTGATGGTTCAGGGAGGGGCCCTTGAATCCTCTGGAGGGGAGTGTGTCTCCTTTTTTTTTTTCTTTTTTTTCTGTTTTCTGTTTTTGTTATTTGAGTGTGTCTCCTTTGCTAAGCATCCTGCTGTTAAGGCAGAGAGTGCGATTTTAATGTGGGGAATTCAGACCTGGACCCGAAGGTGAGGGTTTCCCGGGTTGTGGGAGGTATGTGTCAGAGCCCCCGAAATCCCACCATGAAGGAGGAGCCACAGATCAACCCTGAGGCAACCTCAGGGGACACAGCGCTGCTTAGTGAGAAGCCTGAAGACCTGGAGTGGCCTCAGGCCTCTCGAGTGACAATTTAGGGGTGACCCCACCTAGTTCTTCAAAATGGCTGCTGGCCGCCCCCCTGCCTTCCAGGCTGGCCCATTGCTGAGCTCTCCTGCCTTCCAGGGGCACAGGTCTGACCTCCCCAGGGTCCCTTAGTGGCCAAGCTGCCTGGGGCTGTCCTGATGTCATCTTGTTGAATCCAGGGGAGCTAGGGCGGCAGGCAGCAATGAGGTCAAGGCCGTGGAGAGAGGCTGCGTAAGGGTGGAGACTAGTGTTATCCGCATTTTCCCGTGAATTTAGCAGGGGCCTGGGGAGTTTAAGAAATTAAACCAAGACCTCACATAGTGAGGGGCGGCCCTGGGACAGGAGCCCAGTTCTGTCTGACCCTAGAGCCCACCCCAGGGATGTGGAAAGATGCCTAAAGGCTCAGTCAGCCTTCAGGAACCCAGCCTGGACTTGGGCTCGGAGCAGGAAGCTGGGGAGTCCGCAGGAAGCTGCGGGACACAAGTTGAGAGGATGAGGTCAGGCAGTGGCTCCTCTCCTGGGGGCCTGTGAGTAGGTGAAGAGCTAGGCGGGCGAGACCAGGGGAGGGGGGAGTGGGCCTGGGGGATGAGGAGTGTAGGCCTGGGCTTCCAGCCCTTTTGTGCGCCCTTTTAATTCGTGTAAATGAGGGTTTTTAATTTGTTATTCTGGGCTTTATTTCTATTACCATCTCATTTGACTCTAAACCCTATTTCGCCCCAGCCTGGACCGAATTCCATTTGATGCATTAGGACTAATTCTCCTCCCAAAGGGTTATATGTTTTCTCCCCCACAAAAGTCGCTTATTTTGGATAAAGAGACGATTAGATTTATCTTTAATATTTTAATGGCAGCTGGGATTAGCGGGCAAACCGCCCCGACTGGGGTTGTTGGCCGCGGATTAGGTTCTGATAAACTCTCAGATGGGGAGCCACCCCCATCCCACTCCACTTTCTGTTTTCCAGAAAGTGCTTTTTATTATTTTTTGTTGAAAAAAAAAATTCCCTTGTCTTTTGGAGCATCATAAATTCCATTTGCTGTTTTCTATTAAATCAAGTTGATTAAATTCGTTGTGACTCTTTGCACATAGATCTTTTTAATTTTAACGTCTCCAGCATAAAATCTTTAATGGTGCAATTCGAAATGGCTGCAATATACAGTACAGGCCTTGATAAAACAGATGGAAATGAGGTTCTGCCAGGGAGGGGCGCCATCAGCAGGCACAGACCTCCAGGAGAAGGCAGGGGTGGGGGGTGGGGGTGGGGGGTGGGGGTGGGGGTGGGGGGGGGTGACTCAGTCAGGCCAGAGAGGCCGGGTCCTAATCCCTGTTCTGCCGCTTCCTAGCTTCAGGGCCTTGGCCTGTGCTTGCTGTGTGGGTAGTAACCTTGGCCGATGCTCAATGGCGTGCTTGCCACGTGTCTGGCGCTGTGCACGCATTGTCAGTAATCCTTACGAGGAGGCTCACAGAGGCCCTTTGCTCAAGGTCACACAGCAACCTGGTGGCAGAGGTTGAGTCCAGGTTGTCTTTGGCCAGCAGAGCCTCATCTCACCTCTCGGAGCCTCCGTTTCCTCATCGGTGAAATGGGGGTGATCAGTTGGGCCCTGGCTCTCAGATGCTTGGAAAGATGAGATGTGGTCCACTCTGGGAATTTTACAGGGCTGGGCTCTCCTGAGGATGGGGCCAGGGGCGGCAAGGCTGGCCCCTCAGGGGCCCAGAGACCCCTCATCACTGTGAAGAGCTGAGTTTTGAGACTCTGGGAAACTTCCCTAACTCCGGGGCTGGGGAGAGACACACAGAGGCCGGGCTCGCCCTCCCACCAAGAAGCAGCTCTCCAGCCTCCCACCTCAGGCTTTTCTCTCCGGCCCTCCGGCTCTAATCCTGACCTCATCAAGTCCTCGGAAGGGTTGATCCACAGGAGCAAATCCCTCATTCGGAGGGACAAAATCAGCTTAATTTGCAGCAATTTAAAGCAGGTCTTTGCCAGGATTTGAATATCAAATTATCCCACAGCCCAGGCTGGCCTGGGAGGCCTCCTGCTGCAGTATGGACAGATATGCTCTGGGCTCCACCAGGGAGGTTGTCCTGGGCTGGGTATGAGTGGAGTAGGGGCTCGATGGGATGTCAGAGGGTGCTGGGCAAGGTGAGGTCACAGTCAGCCCCGTTCTCCGAGGGCACTGCAGCTCCCGGGCCTGGAGGATGGGATGGCAGACGAAACTGCCTGTTCATGAGACTTACCTAAGGTCTTGTCAAATATACAGATTCCCAGGCACCTCCCCACGCATAAGGAATCAAGATGTTCATAACTGGGAATGTTTGAAAATTTCTGGAGCAGCTCAGTTTGCCAGTCGGCAAACACTTACTGTGCACGCATACACCTTACGCCTCCTTATGTTCTGAGGAAATCAACATTTTCTGGAATCTACCCGAACCGTTCCCAGCCTCTGGCACTGCAGACCGTGCTCCCTTTGTCGTCCGCTCCTTGATGGCCCTAAGTCAGCTGCTGCAGAGGACTCTAGCTTTCCCTCCCTGGTCAGCATGCCTGTTTCCTCCAGGGGCTTGGCCCCTTCATACAAGCTCAGGCCTGGCAGACATCCTCTGAAGCTGACCACGTGGGACACATGGCCCAGACCTGAACCATGAGGTCAGACCCCTTTCATGGGTGTGTTGCTCTCCGCAAAGCTGTGAGCCTCTTTGGGAAGGGCTGGGACTCTGGGTCTGACACTGAGCAGATCCTCCATCAATGGTGGGAGAAATGTGCTGGTCCTGCCCAACGTGTGCCCCCTTGGAACTTTCAGTGTGAAAGCAGCAGCCAGGACTGCTGAGATAGCCCCGTGCAGGCCTGTCTGTCCATCCAACCCCATCAACAGAGATGAGAAGTCCAGTCCTGTTTTCAGAGATCCCACCACTGGCAAGAAAACCAAATAGTGTGACATGCACTGCAACACCCACAAGTGCTTACCAATTGCTCACTACGTACCCTGCACAGTTGTAAGTGCTTTTCTCTATTCACCCATGTCGTCCTCATAAAAACCCTATGAGGGGGACTTCCCTGGCAGTCCAGTGGTTAAGACTCTGCGCTTCCAATGCAGGGGGTGCGGGTTCGATCTCTGGTTGGGAAACTAAGATCTCACATGCCGCGTGGCGTGACCAATTAAAAAACAAAACCGTACGAGGTAGGAAATATTAAATACATCCATTGTATAGACGAGGAAACTGAGGCACAGTACAAGAGACCTTGGGAAGAACCCAAGGTCATGCGGTCAGAAGTAGTGGACCTGGGGTTCATATACAGGCAGTCTGACTCCGAGCTCTCTGTCTATCCATCCATTTTTATCTATAACTATTGGTCTATGTATATTACTTCTCCATAAGTGGCTTGCCTTATTTATTTATTTATTTATTTATTTATTTATTTATTTATTGGCCGCGTTGCGTTGCTTGCGGGATCTCAGTTCCCTGACCAGGGATTGAACCCGGGCCACGGTAGTGAAAGCCCGGAATCCTAACCACTAGGCCACTAGGGAAATCCTGTGACTTACCTTATTTTTTTTTTTCCATCTTCAATATTTTTTATTGTAAAAACCATCAGAGTTTCAAATGAATTTAAAAACTTTTAAAATATTATTTAATGAAAAAGTCTCATATTGTTGTGTATAGGGCATATCAACATTTACCATCCATCTGTCATATTTAATGAAAAACACCATTACTGTACACTTGAAAAAAATCTTCAAACCCATTCTCTAGTGAGTGTCCGTCATAATTTAAAGGGTATTTTCTCCACTCAAAAAAAAAAGGAATCTATGTAAGGCTATAATCGTTAGGAACCAAAGCAATACCTAGTTACATGCTTTACATAGTCCCATGAAAAAATAATTAAATTGTTCCTAATCCCTGATGCAAGGCACTTCAAAGCACCTGCACAAAACATCCATGTAAACAGCAGTACAGGATGTGATTTAAATAACATGAATGACTTTTACACAGCTTTACCTAGACTAAAGGAAAAATTAAATCCATCATAGCTACAGCTAAAAAAGCATGTGAACATTCACAGCAATAATTTGTATCTCTTATTACAAAAAAAACAGGCTATATAACCTTTTAGAAAAAAAACAAAACCTCATAAATATTTTCATATCAAGAAACAATATGCTCCCTGGGTAGGTATAAAATCAGAATATTCAGAGGTGATCAGAAGTAAATGCAACTGGCATTTCTAAATACCCAGCTTTGATATCCACCAGGCCTAGTAGTCTGGACTATTTGTAGCACCATGGAAAATGCATTAGAAAATCACAAAGATACATTACTTCAAAGTAACCTGGCCACGAGGTTCACTTAGTCCACAGTAACAAATAGCAATGATGAAGAGAAAGAATTTTTTTAAATTACTGGCTTATTCGATTTACCTAGCAAGAAAAATCCTGTATTATTTATTTTAGTACATCTCATGTATATAAAGCACCAGTTTAAATAAGATTATCAAACTCCTCCAGCATCTTGTTACTCAACCTGAAAGTTCATTTCTCATCATTTCCATGTTACATGCTTAAAGCCAAGGAGGATAAAATTTGAATGGTGATAGATACTGAGAAATTCAGTTCCTTCCCTATCAAATGTATGTCTCTCAAGTAAAACACAGATGAAGTAGCAAAATTTAAAAGGTCTTCTGCACTCTCTGGAACTTACCATCCCAGCAGCATAGTTTCTGTCTACTAGAGGACCAGCACATGGGGGTGAGAGGGCCAAAGCCAGGGCTCATGGCCCTGAAAGGTAAGGCTGGGTTAGCCTTGCTGCTGCAAGGCCATACTCTCCAACTCTACTACCAAGCAACTCTCACAGATGCTCACCACTGGTAAAGCAAGGAGGTCTCAGTGTGAATACAACAAGGAAGCCCATCAAACACCACTAAGAACTACCAAATGAGACTCCACTGAGGGTTAACCTCACAGATGAAAATCAGCACATTTGCCTCTTTACCGGTGGGAATCTTATCATTAGCATGCCCTTCTTACGTATGAAAGGGATAACGGTGCATCTAAGTTTACGCACAGTTAATAATCAAGTGTAAATATGCAGACTCTTGCATTTTTAAATTACAGGTTAAAAGTGACTCCCAAAAGAAAATCAATTTCTTCATAAATGAAAGATAGTTTATAAATAGCTGGAATGATGATTAATTCCAATATAGAAACTCATACGCAAAGAACTCTACTTTCTCCTTCCAAACTACTTAGGTCTGTACAGTTGATTCTACTGTACCATGATTACATCACCAGAGTAAAATATGAATAAAATACTTCAGTTAACAAACCGAGGGCCGCTTCTTGACAACTGCATTAAAACTGTAGCATTTAAGCAGGGCTGAGAAACACCATTCTTTTTTTTTTTTTTTTTTTTTTTGTGCGGTACGCGGGCTTCTCACTGTTGCGGCCTCTCCCATTGAGGAGCACAGGCTCTGGACGCACAGGCTCTGGACGCGCAGGCTCAGCGGCCATGGCTCACGGGCCCAGCCGCTCCGCAGCATGTGGGATCTTCCCGGACCGGGGCACGAACCCGTGTCCCCTGCATCGGCAGGCGGACTCTCAACCACTGCGCCACCAGGGAAGCCCAGAAACACCATTCTTAAGCATGGTTTCCTTCTTCCTGTTCTTGCATCGCACAGTGATTATTAAAGGAAGGAATCTGGTCTGTAAATGACTGGGTCATCCACTGCCCTTCTGGAATGTCACTGAAAGTTGATTCTCCACTGTCAGCTGTCAGCCCATTTGAAGAGAAGCTGCAAGGTTCACTACTGCATGGATTTTCACTATAAGCACCACCGCATGCTGCTTCATAACCCAGATCATATTTTTCTTCCTTCACAGCCATCTTCTTTGCATCCTCTTGGGCTAGCCGCAGGTCAAATGTATATTGCACCTCTTGAATGTCTGTGTTTCGCTCACTGACTTTCAACTGATCTCTTAAGTCCTTCAGCTTAACGTAGTAATGAACTTTGTCCTGGGCTCGAGGAAACTGAGCACATCTTGCACTGGATGATGGCATAGCATAGCAGAGAGTTTCTGTGTCTGGGATCTTATGCAGTTGAAGTCCTAATTCTAAGTTCTTAACTTTTACTCCAAAAACTTCCTTACTAAAAATTTCATAAATACAGTTTCCATTAAACACTGCTATTCGTGGCTGATATTTCTGTAATTTCTGCACTAGAATACGTCCTCCTTCACAAAATTCTTTACCGGAAAGGTCCTTGCTGCCTGGTGTTATCCTTGCCACCATATTGGTAAATCCAATACCCTATTTCCCTGGTAAAGTGTGATCATCCATGTGATTCAGTTGGACCTCACTCAGCCCTGACATAAACAGCCACTTCCAAAAATGGTTTCCATGTCCAGGGTAATGATGCCCTTTGTAAGCAGCCATTAGTCCTGGGTTTATGCCAATAATCACAATGTCCAGATTGAAGGTCAAAATGTCTGGTAGAGTCTTGGTCAAAAGTTCAGCTTCTGAAACACTATTGAACTGGTCTACTTTTCACTTTAAATGTGTCTGTAATTTTTTCTTGCTTTTCTTTTGATTTTGTGGACTTGCCAGATTTTTTGGCCTCAGCAGGTTTTTTGGGTTCCACTGGAGTTTTTGGTTCTGTTGTTTTGGGTTTTCCTTTTGGAGTCTCTTGTGTGGGTTCCTGAGCAGGAGCTGGGGCTGGAACTTCTGCTGGCATTTCTTGTTCATTCATAAGTGCCATACTAGGAACTTCAGTGATCTTTTGTTGGAATGGAAACGTATAAAAAGCTTGCGCTTGCTGGAGGGAATAGATGCCTGCGTCCTCCGCTTCCATTCCCTGCTGCCGATAGCGCGCGCAGGTACTCCTGCCGGGCAAGCAAGCCACTGGCCACTCTAGTACCGCGGCCCACGCACGTACTGCGGTAGGGTAATAACCAAACACTTAGACTCGATTGCTGGCAGAACTGGGACAGCGGCTGGCGCTCAAGCTCCTCCTCCAAGTTTCTAGTCACCCCCCTCCTCCTCCCTGAGCTTCTGTCTGTCCTGAGCCCGACTTACCTTACTTTTAAAGGCATAATCACAGTGTACGTTGTGAGCACAGAACCCACACTCGGGCAATCACAGAAGGCTTTCTGGAGGAGGTATCTTTATTTATTCAATGATGTTGTTGAGCAAAAATTGTGTACCTGGCACTGGTGGCGTAAAGATAAAAAGCTGGCCCCTGGCCTTGAGGAACTCACAGACGGGGACAGAAATGCCCCATAAGCAGATGGACACCATTAGCAGGTGGACAAATATGGGAGCACTGGGGAGACCACAAAGCTGGGGAGATCAAGGGCGGGCTTCCTGGAGGAGGTGCACGTGAGCTGAGGCTGAAAGGGTGACTGGGAATCTCGGAGACATGTCCTTGCCACTACATCCAGTCATTCACCTGAGGGCAAGGGGGCCCAGAGATCCTGCTGGGCACTCACACACTCTTTGTTTCAGTCAGTCTCTCCTCCATGGAGCCTTCCTGGTGCAACCAACCCCAGTCCCTTCTCTATCACTTACCCCAGACAGCCGGGTCCCCTCCTGGGGAGGTCCGCATCCCCAGCTGCTGTGTGTTCCTAGGAGGCACCAGACTCTTGAACCCCCAGTTCTTACGCCAGCAGGGGCTGGGCAGGCTCTGTTGTGGAGGCAGTGGCTGCCTTGGGAAAGCCCAGTGGTTTGATTTGAGGGCATCTAGACTTTAGAGCAAGAAGGGGCCCCAGAAACTACCCAAGCCCACTTAGAAGGACGGAGCAAGGCCCAGGGAAGTAACAGGAGTTGCCTGGGACTCAACTTCCCAGCTCCCAGTACCCTGGTCTTCTCTCTGGGATGGTCTGGCCCCACCTGGGCTCTCCCCTAACCCTCATCCTCATGCCTGCCTTGCCTGATGATGGCCAGGGTAGCCTTTCCCGAATAACGATGGTATTGGCTCAGATTAAGGGCAACTAGCTGGCTCTTGGCTTTTCCTTTTTATATAACAACTAATCTCCTTCTAATCAGCCATTATTAAATTATATCCCGTTTTTAATTCATTCACAGGTCACAGTTGGGACAGCTGGATGGATAATTGGGGAGAGATAATTTATGTAAATGAGGAGCAGCAGAAGGTAGGAGAGAGGGAGGCTGAGGGCCAAAGGGGGCCCCTCCTGTGCCCAGGCTGGGGAGGGGGCAGTGACCTGGCCTGGCCTGCCCTGGAAACAGGAGGCTGGGGACACTGGGGGGATTGGGGCCTGTAATGGAACCTCAGGGCTCCTGACTGGTTGTCCCTTAGCATTGCCTTGAATGCTTCTGGCAAATGGGAAGCCCATTACCTTTTGGGGGGTGGGCATCTCTCAAACATCAGCTTTCATTGAAGTGGACCCTGAAAAGCAGTAGAATACTGCAAAGAATTCTGGAGTCAGAGCTGTGTTTGATTCCAGCTCCACCACTTCATAGCCGCCTTTTGTTTTTGGGGGTTTTTTTTGGCTGTCCCACACGGCTTGTGGGATCTTAGTTCCCTGACCAGGGATCAAACCCGTTACCTCATCAGTGAAAGTGCAGAGACCTACCTAACCACTGGACCACCAGGGAATTCCCAGCTGTCTCTTAACTTTAGTTTCCAAACTGCAAAATGGGGGTATGGATAGTACCTACCTCATGAGGGGATGGAGAGGCTTAACCTAGCCTACAGGAAGAGCCCAATACCCAGTGTACATAGTGGCTCCTATCACTAGTGTGAGGACAGGGTACCTGAGTCATATCTACCTCCCTCTAACATCTGCCCCCAGGCCATGGAGCTGCCTTCTGGTAACAGAATACATCCACTCCCCTTGCATAGCTGACATATCCGTCCCACTGATGGTAATTACATCAGCAACTGACACCTTGGGGTTTTCCCTCGTGCCAGGTGCTGCACTAAACACTTGCTATTATATGGCATCTCACCGTATCATCAGATCAGCATCATTTTACAGATGAAAACACTGTGGACCCAAGCGCTCACCTGATGATTCCTTCAACAGAAACTAAAACAGAAGCCTGCTTGGGAAGGGCAAGGAGGCTCACAAAACCTGGAGCCCAGCTGGAGGCCATTTTGGGAAGGCAGCTTAGGGGCTGGCAGACAGGGGCAGGGCTGGCAGGGGAGGCAGGTGGAGGAGGTCGGACCTCCACAGGAATTGGGCATGGGTGGGCACAGGCGGCTGATAGGGCCTGAGGGGGTGAGGTCTGCAGGAGACTGAGGTTGGCAGGGGTCCACGGTAGGGCCTTGGACCATTCCCAGAGGGAGGCAGGGGATTAGGGAGGGTTAGGGAGGGTGGTCCCAGAGGGTCCAGGAGAGTAATGGGATTAGCCCTCAGGCAGTGAGTGAAAGTTCTTAGCGTGTGGGGTCTCTGGCCTCCCACCCGAGGCTGCAGCTGTCACACATCCACAGGAGAGAGTCACCAGCATCTGCACCCCTTCCCCTCCTTGGGGCAGGCTGGCACCCTCCGCCCCCCACCGGCTCTCCTGCTGTGTTCATCTGTCAAGGGGCTGGCCTCCCAGTGTAGCCTCCTGCCTACCCTTGGCAGACTGAGCCACCCCCACACAGTGTATATACCCTACCTAGCGCTGCCCTGTGCCTCGGTTTCCCCACCTGGATAGAAGGCTACAGTGAGGGGGATTGAGACCCTTTGAGGGAGAACCCCTGAGGCAAGGAGGTCAGAACCAGGCCCCCTGGGCATCTCGTTCTGCCAAACGTTAGCTGTGTCACCCTGGGCATGACTGTTACCCTCTTTGGGTCCTAATTTATAAAATGGGAGCCGAAGCACAGGAGGGTTTTCAGAGGGTTGGGTAGAGGGATCTGAGCATGGGCCCCTCGGTGAAGTTCAGGGTGCTGGGCACCTGCACGAGGTCGGGGCGGCAGAGGGCAGCGGGCTTGAGGCCTGAGGACTGGAAGGGGCCCAGGCTTGCCGGAGCCTCGCCTGGCGAAGTCTGAGCTGCGGTGAGGGGCCGGGCCTGGGGGTGGAACGGCCGGGCGCCGTGGGGCCGCTCGCGGCTCCCTCTAGTGGTGAAGGCGCGGATAGCCCTGGGAAGGGCGCCGACGCAGGAGGCAGCGCTGGGGTCGCGGGGGTCCTGTGAGCCCGCGCCCAGTCCGCCTTCCTAGGAGGCATCAAGGGGAGGGAGGCATCAAGGGGAGGGATGCCAAGGGTCCTAAGAGGCTTCCCCTGCTAACCAGTGCCTGACATCCATCGTTAGAGCGTCTTTCCTTCAGCTTGTATGTCAGCCTGTTAAAATGAAATTACCTCCCAGGAGGGAGGACACGGCTGGACGTCTTTCCCACTGCTGACCCAGCAGACCCGGGAGGTATTCGCCCAGTGTGGGCAGCGAGTGCCAACCAGCCCGGTGCCTGCGTGGGGCTTGGAAGAACCTGAGGTGATAGTCTGTGACCGGGCACGAGTCACACTTTTTCTAGCCTCTGTTGCCCCCTGGTAAACTGACAGGGTGGGGACTAGGCCAGTGGTTCCACCATTTTTATCTCAAACAGCCCTTTGAAAATGTAAAACAATTCTCATATTCCCTCAGGGAAGTACTTTTACTTCCCTCGTTTGACTAAGGAACCTACATAATGACCCAGCACTATTAGGCAGTCAGTAAGGCTTTTGCATGAAGTGATACTTTGTTAATCTCAACATCTGTATGTTTTTAAATTTTTTTAAAATAAACATTTTTAGAACAGGTTTAAACGTGCAGAAAAGTTGTGAAGATTGTACAGGGCTCTCATAAACCCCACACCCAAATGTCCCCATTATCAACATCTGACATTAGTATGGTGTACCTTTTTGGTTTTGTTTTGTTTTGTTTTGTTTATTTTGTTGCTGCACTGCACGGCTTGTGGGATCTCAGTTCCCCGACTAGGGATTGAACCCCGCCTGGCATTAAAAGCCCGGAATCCTAACCACTAGGCCACCAGGGAACTCCCTAGTATGGTAAACTTGTTAATGAACCAAGATTGATACTTTAATAGCTAAAGTCTGTGCTTTATTTGTATTTCCTTAGTTTTCACTTTATATCTTTCTTCTGTCCCAGAAGATCATAGGACATCAAGTCATCATGTCTCGTTAGCCTCCTTTTGGCTGTGATGATTTTGTATAACTTTAAAAAAAAAAGAAAGTACACATTCAGGCAATGGAATACTATGGGGCTGTTATTACACATTTTGAGCTGGGACAATCTCCAAGACAATATTAGTGTGAAAAGGAAGCTGCAGAACAGTATATGTTACTGCCACTTGTGAAAGAGAAAAGATATGTATATAAAACTATTTTTTTTAATCTCTGGAAGGGTATCTGAAAAACTGGTTGCTGGTTGATTGTGGGAAAGGAAATCAGAAGGCAGAACAGGGGTGTGAGGGAAGCCTACATTTCATTCTATATCCCTTTGTATTTGTTTGGTTTTAAAACTGTGTTTATGTACTATCTAGCTTGATAAACATGAATGTAAACATTAAACATAACAGTACATACAGGTGTAATGTATTCATTGTCTCTCTCACATACTGGGCTTCTGCACTGTTTGTGTAATAAAACCATCTACCAGCCCCTAGTTCTGTGGGAATATCCCTGGAGTTGGGTGCTCCTGTGGCTCCACTGGAACCACTGCCTTGGCTGGTCTGTAAGATGCCTTTCCACCTGGGTGCTGGGGCTCCTCTGGCTGTTCCAGGCCGGTATATATCAGGGTGCTTTGGGGTGGGGAACTCTCGGTGGGGTGCAGGTACAGATAACTGAACTTGCTTAAGTAAGAAAGGACCACAAGGATGTGCGGGCCTTGTGGGATCTAAGATAGGGCGAGCCCCAGACAGATGGGAACCACAGCTTCTCCTGAGTACTGCTGCTTCCTTCTCCTCCCTGCAGCCTGGCTATGACCCTCAGTCCCACGGCCACCCTTCAGCTCCCAAACTTATGTCTCCTCCACTCAAGCCCACATGGAACTCTTAGTCTCAGATCCAAATTTTCCAGTGGGATAAATATGTCTGAGCTTAAAGCAAGTTCCTGCATTAATGTACACGTCAGTATGTGGTAGGGAGAAACAAATTACATTCTGCACTATTTCACAAGCTTTGCTGGGCACTTGTTCCAGTCTAGGTGCTCTGGGGTACAGAAGGGAGAGAAGCAGGCTGTTCTCCGGGAAGGTAGGCCACAGGGTGGTATGATTTCACTGGTTTTAGGAAGGCCCACTCCCCCGATACTTCCCTTTCCTTCTGGAGCCACACAAGCAGCTTCATTTGGTTAAATTATGGATTCGATGGCTGTGGCATTCAATTCCCCTAGGAGGGGTCAGAGTTTAGGCAAGTCTTCCCAGGGGTCCCAAATCCCTACTAGAAAGGCCTTATTTGAAGGCCTGCTGAGATCTTGCTCTTCCTCACTGCACAGTGAGCATCTGCTGTGGCTGGTCTCGAGTACTCAGGAAATCTCTATATCCTCTATGAACTCTCCATATCCTTTACATGCCTCTGGACCTTCACATATGCTGTTCCCTTCATCTGGAATACATTGCTTCTTTCAAGCCTCAGCTCCAGTTTCCCTTTCCCTGGGAGGCCTCACCTGCCCAGGCCCAGACTGAGGTAGCATACACCTGGCCCCCCCCATCCCCATCCCCACTTCCACCCCAGGGCACAGACCTGATCTCTCCTCGTGGACAGGAGTCAGAGGTACGGGCACCCACATCCGGCTTTGCCACTTCTGCCAGCATACCATAGGTACATAATAAATCCTAGCTCCCTTCTGTCCCTCACATCTCTAGTGCATGCACTAATGATTTGTGTTTATCCAACCATCTCCCCTTTACACTGCGAGATTTAATTAGTAGGCACAATAAATGTTTGCTAAATGACTGAATGATTTAAACAGGGAGAGGGAAGATACTTCCAAGCTTTCAGACGTGAGACTGAGGACCTCCATTGCCCCAGGAGGCAGGGAGAGGGTGTCCTGTGCCAGTATTGAGATGGGGGGTACAGTTGAGAAATTTGGTGGGTTGATTACAAGGATTGGTTGGAGTGGGGGAGGGGGACAGACCAGGCCTGTGTGTGGAGGCATTTGGCCATCAGTGGGGGCAAAGATCTACCCAGCCGGCCCCCAGCCTCACCCTGCCCTGTGCTAAGGAAAGTGGGTACCAGTTCAGCCTCCAGGACCATGGCCAGGGCATGAGTTCAGTGCCTGGGGGCTGCCGGGAGACAACTTCTTCTCTAGGCTCTGCAGCCCCAAGACCCAAAGGGAGACGGGTCCTTATGTGCTCTCTTCTTCCTGGTCGCTAGTCAGAGACTTGTGGTCCCCTCATCTGAGCTCCATGGGGCACCCAGGGCTCATTGGATGCAGCCTCAAAGGTGTTGGGAGATGCAAAGAGGTGGAGAGGAGGTTGTAGCCGGGACATCTCAGAATCCAGCACCCAGCATGTCTTCAGCAGCGCACTCACATTTATCAGGGGTGCACTGCAGCCTGGGGGCTCAGAATCTGGGGACACAGCGCATAGCTTGAGCGGTTCACCCACCTCCACCGTCACTACTACAAAATCCACCAAACACTGACAGCATGGCATGTGCTTCACAGGCACAATCTCATTTAATCCTCACAGAGGCCTGATAAGAGCTCTTAAGAAGTTATTCTCATTGTTTGCAATGATGGAAAGTGTGGCTCACAGAAGTGAATTCACTTTCTGGGGTCACAGAGCTCACAGGCGGCAGGGCCAGGACTGGAAGCCAGGCTGCCCGGCCGCACAGGCCTGAACTCTCGGCCATGACCTGGCCTCCACTCTGCCCAGCTTCGAGCCCAGCCCCCGCCCCAGCTCCGATGAGCGCCAGGAGCTGGTCCCTTGGACCTGCCTCGGTCCCCTTCGACACGACCTTCCTCTGCCCGGCCACACAGCTCTCACTGCCCCACTTCCCTGAAGAAGTCCCACCTGCCTCCAAGCTCTGCACCTCCCTTCATGAAGCGCCGTCCACCCCGCTGCCCAGGAGGTCCCCGGGTCCCGGTGCCTAGGGACAGCGGTGGGCAGAGGGGCCCAGTGCTGCACGGTGGGGAGACAGGAGCGATGCACAGCGCTGATCCTAACCAAGTTTGCCAGCCCCGCTTTTCTCAGGGCTCCCACACAATGGTCTGCTTTGTGCCCACCTGCCGACAATGCTTAATTAGGCGAGGAGTTGATTAATTTGAGGTAATTGACAGCTAATTAGAGGCCCACAGGCTCATTAACTTGACATCTTGTCTTCCGTGAATTGGCTGAGCAGGGTCAGGTGACGGAAGCCGTTGCTCTCTCCCTCCCCAACCCTGAAAGCCAAGGTGATCACCTGGGGGCGGGATGGGCCGACCCAGCAGGTCAGGTGAGGCGGTCCCAAGGCCAAGAATAGAGGAAACCAAGGCACTGGTTTCCTGGTGAAGGAGGGTCACAGAGAGAGGTGTGGGCCTTGACCCCAGGAAGGAGGGAGTGAGCAGGAGTGGAGGGGTCACGGGCACAGAGGCAGACGCTGAAGAGAGGTGGATGGCTATTAACAGGGAGAGGGGAGCACCTGGTGTCCATGCAGGGAGGAGGAGCAAGGGAGGGGGGTGTGGGGAAGCCTACTGGTTCCCCAAGAAGCCCAGGCTTTGAAGTGAGATAGACCTGGGGCTAAATCCCAGCTCTGCTACTAACCAGCTAGGTGACCATGAGCGAGTTAGTTAATCACTAAGCCTCAGGCTTCTCATCTGTAAAATGGGAAAAGTAGTAGCTACCTCACGAGAGTGTTGCAAAGAGTCCATGGAGACACTGAAGTAAAGGATTTAGGCCAGTACCTGGGGGCCTGGTGAATGCTCGGGCAGATGCCAACCACTCTTGGCAGCAAGAAGGACTGACAAGAAGGAAAGGTAAGTGGGTGGGATGTGTGGTGGGGGGGCAATGGAGTACCCTCCCAAGAGAAGCCACTGTTATTCAGGAGGAGACCTGTATGCCTGGTAACAGCACTGTTGAGGTGGTGGGGAAAATACCATTTTAAGGGGGCAATTCAGCAATATATATTACATTATATATATATATATATATATATAATATTAGAATTAAAAATGCACATGGCCTTCAAGCAAGCAGTTCCCTCGCCAGGCATCTATTCTAAGGATATATCTGTACACGCACAAAGGTTTAAATACAAGGATGTTTGTTTATCACAACATAGTTTGTAGTAGCAGAAGGTTGGAAGCAACCTAAATGTCCATCATAGGCACTGGCTAAATGAATTATGGTACATCCATACAGTGGGACAATGTGTAGCTGTGAAATCTGTATGTACCAACCTGAACAAGATCCAAGAAAAATTAGGTGGGAAAACAAGATGTAGGACAGGGTGTAGCTCCCACAAGCTGGTAACCAGTAGTCTGAGAGTCGGAGGATGGGAAGAAGATGTTATTTTTCACAGTGTGCTTATTTTATTTTAATTATTTTAAAATTATTTATTTTTACAATGTGCTTATTTTAAGTATGGTTTGTATTTGTTATCTTTCCAAAAACCATTGTAAAATTAAAAAGCAATAGAACTTTTTTTCCCAAATGAATTCTAACTTGAAATCTGAATTCATAGGCAGAGTGACTCTCGTTGAACTGGGGGTAGGGATCCAATCCTACTTAGTTCCTTCCTTCCCTCCTGCAATGGTTCCAAGAGGGTTTGAAGATGATCAGTCTAGTGCCAAATACGACTTTCTATGATGATGGAAATGTATGTAGCTCTGCACTGCCCAATATGGTAGTCAGTAGCCATGTGTGGCTACTGAGCTCTTTAAATGTGACTAGAGTAATGAACTGAATTTTAAGTTTTATTTATTTTTAATTTAAATGGAATTTATGTGGCTAGTGGCTACCTATTTGGATAGCACAGAAATCTCTTCGAGGAACCAAACAGCCCAGCCATCCCAGCCTCCATCTAAGGGAATTACCAAGCCCAGAGAAACTACCATCAGCACCACTGATAACTCCAGTTACCTACAGTATAGACACAGCCTCTTTGCTAGGAGTGGATGGCGCTAGGAAACTTGGTTATAGAGACAACTGGAGGTCTTTTCTGGCAGTATTGGAACTGCACTGGATGGAAGCAAGTCAGGGATGCCAGTAGCTTACCTGGAATGCCATTTCTTTCAGGAAAGGTCACCTGAATAACCCATGTGTCAAAAAGCACATCTTTGGCTTTAAGATCAGTGGTCAGTTCCAGCTGGGGAGAATTATATAATGCCATAGGTGACAGGAGGCCATGGATTCAGGCATCCATTTGGCAACGGTGCACTGAGAGCCTAAGATGTGTCAGGTTCTGGAGCAACAGGGAAGCACGGACCACTCCCTGGCCCTGGAGCAGCCCACTGTCTCGGGACTGAATTCACAGAGCGGGGTGTAGAGAATGATGCTCCCTCACAAAAGAGTCAAGCATTGAGATGTCAGGGACTCTTGGAGCTTGACTGACAGCCCGCCCCCATAACAAAGTCACAGAGTGAGGGCCCAGACCACAGCCCCTAGGCCCTTATTTGCTGGTGGAGCGTGGAAGGTAGCTGCCAAAGGAACACATTGACCATCCTCTATCCTTCCTTCTGACTCCATAGCCCAGAAGCCAGATGATTCTCCTGTGTTATTGCCCCAAATCACCTCTATGGGGCTGTGGTAGCTTTCATCAATTTCCCTTTAGAGGCTCAGAGGACCCTAAATTCATTTGTTTAAATTGAGGCATAGTTTACACACAGTAAAGCACATAACTATCTTTTTAAAATTAATTAATTAATTATTTTTGGCTGTGTTGGGTCTTTGTTGCTGCGTGCGGGCTTTCTTTAGTTGTGGCGAGCAGGGACTACTCTTCGTTGTGGTGCATGGGCTTCTCATTGCGGTGGCTTCTCTTGTTGTGGAGCATGGGCTCTAGGCGAGTGGGCTCAGTAGTTGTGGCTCGCAGGCTCTAGAGCGCAGGTTCAGTAGTTGTGGCGCACGGGCTTAGTTGCTCTGCAGCATGTGGGATCTTCCTGGACCAGGTTCGAACCCGTGTCCTCTGAACTGGCAGGTGGATTCTTTTTTTTTTTTTAAGAAGATGTTGGGGGTAGGAGTTCATTAATTTATTAATTTATTTTTGCTGTGTTGGGTCTTCGTTTCTGTGCAAGGGCTTTCTCTAGTTGTGGCAAGTGGGGGCCACTCTTCATTGCGGTGCGTGGGCCTCTCACTATCGCGGCCTCTCTTGTTGCGGAGCACAGGCTCCAGACGCGCAGGCTCAGTAGTTGTGGCTCACGGGCCTAGCAGGCTCAGTAGTTGTGGCTCACAGGCCTAGTTGCTCCGCGGTATGTGGGATCCTCCCAGGCCAGGGCTCGAACCTGTGTCCTGGCAGATTCTCAACCTCTGCACCACCAGGGAAGTCCCAAGCACATAACTATTAAATGTACAGCTTGATGAATGTTCACACACACACTCACACATCTACTCCTGTGTAACCACTACTCAGATCAAGTAGAGAAAATTTCCAACACCCTAGAAGGCTCCTCGTGCCCTTTCCCAGTCAATACCCAAGGTAACCACTATTCTGACCTCTCCCACCCTAGGTTAGTTTCACCTGTTCTAGAACTTCATACAAGTGGAATCATACAGAATGCACTTCTGTGCCTGCCTTAATTGGCTCCTCATTCTTGTTTGCGAGATCCATCCATGTTATTCTGAGGTAGTACAGTAGTTTGTTCTTTATTGCCAACGGCATTCCATTGTAGGAATATATGACAATTTATTTCTTCATTCTCCTATTGATGGACATTTGGGTTTCTGCCAATTTTTGACTCATATGAATAAAGTCGCTGCCAACATTCTTGCACATCTTTTGGTGGAAGTCAGCACTCACTTCCGTTGGATGTATCCCTGGGAGTGGAATTAACAAAGCCTGTGTGTTTCTGAAGGTCACAAGGACTTGGTGACTCCACAATCACAGCAGTGGGGCTCTGAGGTAGGGGTAGGGAGTCAGCTTTGAGAGTCCTCTTGGGAAACTATGTGCCCCCACTGGCTGTGGAGGGGAGAGTAGCTCATATCAGAAAAGAAGGAGGCAGGGAGAAAGCCAAGCAAAGAACCACAACATGGTTTTCAAATCAAGGCCATATGACAATGACATCAAAAGTGTGTCTACATGAATGGAGCCTGGGAGGACAGGTAAGCCTAGGAAAACAGAAGTCTTTGTTTTGTAGGGTGGAGCAGGTATAAGGAAGAGGCAAGAACTAAAGGTCCCAGAGGATTTTTGTTTAATTTACCCCATAGAAAATAAATTTCTTTTAATTTCCTCCTTGGTAACCCAAATATCATGTTTGCCTCAAACAGGCTATAAAGCTCAGTACTTGCCCGCTAGAACATATCTAGCCCTGCAGAAGGCTCTCTCCACTTCCTTCCTAGCAAGTCTCCTGACACAAGTAACCATTCTTCTGATTTCTATCATCATAAACTCATTTGTGCCTATTTTTAAACTTTCTTTACATGGATTCTGACAGTTTATGTCAACATCTACTGGGCATTTATTATGTGTCAAACACACTGCTAATACTACCATTGCTAGTATTAGCAAGGGTACCTCATTTGATCCTTCTAACAACTTGGTGAAGTCAATATGTTCCCCCTTTAACTGGAGGATAAACCAAGTTCAACAAGGCTAAGAATCCTACCCGAGGCCACAAAGCTATCAAGTAGCAGAGCCTGGATTCAAACTACAGTGACCAACCATCACATTAGCTGGACTGTCCCTTGTCCCAGGAAACCCCTGAGTCCCAAGTGAACTGGACGGTTAGCCACCCTAGTTCAAACCTGATTGGAGTCTTAATCATCAGGCTGGACTCTCTTCCTTTGGCTTAAGATTTCACCAGACAGTGCCTGTGTTGTTAGCACAATCTCATGGGGAATGTTTGTCTCAAAAAACCTCTGTGAGGGCTTCCCTGGTGGCGCAGTGGTTGAGAGTCCGCCTGCCGATGCAGGGGTCACTGGTTCGTGCCCTGGTCTGGGAAGATCCCACATGCCGCGGAGCGGCTGGGCCCGTGAGACATGGCCGCTAAGCCTGTGCGTCCAGAGCCTGTGCTCCGCAACAGGAGAGGCCACAACAGTGAGGGGCCCGCGTACTGCAAAAAAAAAAAAACAAAAAAAACCCTCTGTGATATCAGGATTTTACCTGGTTTTCTTTGTTTCTTTTTTTGGTTTTGTTCCAGTCTGAAGAAAGATTTCATTGAAAGTAGATCTGGGTTGGGTAAAAACAAAATTATTCATATTAAAAGAGAATTCTAACATATCAATCCACCAAAGAAGGTTGTTTTTTTTGTTTTTTTTTTTTCCAGCATCCATGCACTGAAAAAGAATTTTAAGACAGTCCCTGACTTTAAGAAGTTTATAATTTATTTGGGGGAGTTAAGAGGAAAACACAATGAATAAAATTAGAGGGTAACTAACAGTAATAATAATCACTCACCTCTGAGTGCTTACTTACTATGTGCCAGAGGCCTTACCTTATATATTCTATCTCATTTAATCCTCTCAATACAGCTATGAGATACGTACTGCGGCTATACCCAGGCTTGGTGAGGTTAAGTGATTTGCTCAAGGGAAAAAAATCATTGAACTTTATGTATGTATCCTTAAGACTTTTGCACTTAATATAAGTGAGTTATACCTCCAAGCCATGCTTATTGAATGGGAAACCACTGAAGATGGGAGAAAATGTTCTTTCCTCTGCTTTTGAATATCCTGTTCCCAATAATTTTGGGCAAAGTTTAAAAATGTGTTTTGGCTTGTTTCACTTTAGTCATTCAGGTCAAAATGGCATTTTTAGCCTCAGTGACGAGTGCAAACAGGCACAGTGTGTGGCTGTGAAGTCAGAGCCCAGCCTTGCTGGAGGCCCAGGAGCTGACACAGGTCAACAGGCCAGAGCAACCTGCGTGGCCCCCAGGCTGCACACACCGTTGGCCTCAGACTTCTTGCTGTAGTCAGTCCTGCCAGGAACACACCAGGGTATTTGTCCCCTGGGTCCTCAAGGCCAGCTCCTCTGTCTCTCCAACACACCCCAAACCTTATCCCCTCACTCAGCCGCCTGACCCTGCCACCCATCTCTGCTTTCCAGGTTTGTGGTCCCCCACCCAGAAGCACCTCCATCATCCCTTCCTGACATGCCGACTTTCACTTCCCTAGGGCGAATCTCACTTGACAATCTCCTGCCCGTGTTTCTAAGCTCTCTGGGTCTTGGCGTGCTGTGGCTCTGTCCTCTCTGGGGTTTGTAACACCGATCATCTGCAGGGCTCATTAGCACATGCTGTTTACCCCTGTCTTTCAGATCATTAATGAAGATGCAAAGTGAGACACCAATTCTCCCGGCTCCCACCACGTGCCCCCGCCCATGCCCGGTGCTGCTAGAATCATTATCCTTCCGTGTGACAGGGTCAGAACCAAACCAATCTGCATCAATCTTTGGTGATGCTGTGAAGTGCTGCCTGCCCTGCAATCCTCATGTTGTAACAACGGCTTCAGCTGTCTGTTCTGGAGTTCTCCCCTTCTTCTTCGGAGGGCTGATCAGGTCTGGCCGACACAGCTCCTCATGCTAAAAGCCCCAGAGCTAACGGAACGGTTAGGCAGGATTCAGGGCTGCACGTGGCTGACGCTTTCCCTTTGTTTTGCACCCTGAGCTGGACAGAAAATAGCACCTCTTCGGGAAACAGGATGGACAAGTGCACATAGTGGCGAAGTGGAGGAGGGAGTGGGTGTGGCAGGCACAAAATTTTTCTTTCTCATCATGACATCTATTTCTGCTGAAGATAAACGAGGAGTAAGACTCCTTTGGACCCTCCAAGGCCTAATCAGATGCCTGGGCTTGTATATTCCAGCCTCCTGAGGCTGGGATGAATGAGTCATTCCTCGGGGACAAAGTCCATTCTTCTCCATGATTTTTGTATGTCCTCTGGCCCTGATGCTTTCATCTTTTCTTTATCAGTTCCATGACTCTGTATCTCATCTCGCAGAGAAACTGACCTTATATACACACTTGTCTGCCCATAAAGGTGAGAACCACCTACACATCCCTTGAGTCCCTCAGATCCCAGCTTACAGGAAAGACACTTCATTCCCTTTCTCGATGGTGCAGTTCCTCTGTCTGGCTGTCTGTGATGAAAATATGGGCGTCACTCCAGGCTCTGTCCCGATCCATGCCTACTCCTCTGACCCCTACGTCATCTTTTTTTCCTTCTCTCCCAGTTGGGAAGGGGAAAGTGAGCAGGAAGAAAGCAGAGAATGAAACTCTCACAAACACAATATATGAAGTAGTATTTTACATGCCCTATTTAGGGGAAATTCAGCCTAAACAGTCTACAGCAAAATTAGGTGGATATATTTTTCTCAGTGCAGTGTAGGGATGGACTGAGGACAAAGTTATTTTGCAACTCTGACCAAACACCTACTGAGTGAAGATTTTCCTGTTCCAGAGCAAAGGCTCTATGGAGTAATGAGGAGGGATGGGCCATGGGACTGGGTATGGTTAGGGAACGAGTAGTTTTTATTCACATTACATGTGATGGAGTAGAGTCTAGGGCAGGGCTGGATGCTTTAGGTGCGCAGTAGCTACTTAAAGGTTTACAGATTGACATTTTCAAACACAAGATCTAACGTCATTACAATAAACAAATGTCATCAATAGGGGCTTCCCTGGTGGCGCAGTGGTTGAGAGTCCGCCTGCCAATGCAGGGGACACGGGTTTGTGCCCCGGTCCGGGAAGATCCCACACGCCGCGGAGCGGCTGGGCCCGTGAGCCATGGCCGCTGAGCCTGCGCGGCCGGAGCCTGTGCTCCGCAACGGGAGAGGCCACAACAGTGAGAGGCCCACGTACCACAAAAACAAAACAAAACAAAAAACAAATGTCATCAATGAACTGAGTGTGTGTGTGTGTGTATGCACACACACATACATGTTGATAGGCTGGGCTGATAGGGCATTTTAAGACTTGTATATCTATACACCCAGCTCCAGAAGTGTTTTTCTTCCTGTATTATGGAAGCAACACATGCTCCTGTACAGAGTTTGTAAAATGTAGAGGAAAATGAAAATTACCCATAATCCTCCAACCAGGCAGCAAGCACTCTTACCACCTTGGTCTATTTCCTTCCCCACATACTGGAGATCGTGCTGCATTTATAATTTTTAATAATCCTTCTATTTTTATAACCTCGCTATTTTCACTTACTCTTATGACAAATCATTTCTCCCGTGATGCTGTAACCTCTCTGCAAACCTACTAAGTGGCTGCACAATAGTTCACTATGTGAATGCACCCTAATACGCTCAATAGTTACAGGTTTGAAGGACCTTTGGGCCAGTTGGTTTGGGTAAGCAGGGCTGATGACAGCAGTAAGATGATGGAGGCAGCAGCAGCAGAGACAGACGCAAGGGATCAGGAGCCAAGGAAGAAGTTCTCGGGAGCTTTGCTTTCCCACGAGCCACCCTGTTCCTCAGAGACCACTTCTGGTTCTGACCCTTGCGTACCCTCCTGGCCCTGCCCCGGGCTTTGCCAGTGGCCGCAGTCAGTGTTTCTCATTTCCACTCAGTCTCAAGTCACTGACTTTTCCAACTTGACTCTTCTCAGCTGCTCCTTTGTGTGGAGCCGCTGGCTTGGGCTGGCTCGGCTGCATCTGGAAAGGTCCTGGGATGTGACCTTTAGCCCTGCTTGACCCTGAGGCCTCGGGTTGTGGAGTCAGGCCAGGCTGTTCTCCATAGACTCCCAGAGAGGAAGAAGCTGAGAAGAGGCTGCCCGGGGGGCCCCAGGCCCAAGTGGACCTCACTCAGCCCTGGAAAGGGAGCAACTGGAATAGGGGTGGAGGGTTGGGGGCAGGGGTGGGAAGGACAGAGCAAAACAGGGAGGAGCATTCCTGTGCAGTGACTAGAATACCATGGATGCTTAGAATATATTAGGACCACCAAGATTAGCGAGGCAGATGACTCAAGGCTTATTATGCCAAGCTCAACATCAGCTCAGAAACCTGTCAATGTCACAAAGAACGCCTTTCCCTCCCTTGCTTATCAGCAGCAAGTAGTCTTCCATGGCCGTTGTCTGTGCAGTCAACAGTGGTATCTGCTGCGTGTCCATACCAGCACGGTCTGCCTCAGAGGGCGAAAGGGTGGGGGCAGGAGAAGCAGTCAGTAAACTGTCGGTTCTCCTGAAGAGTTGACAAATGGGTTTTTGGCTTAACTGACTATTCAAGGTAATCAAAAGTTATCATATTTTCCCTTTAAGGATTATCAATTTTTAACAACTATGAGTATAATAAAAAATTAAATATGGGTAAGATATGCCATGCACTGTTCTAAACACTTGCAAGTACTAATTTAATCTCCACAGTAACCACAGGAGTTAGGTGCATTGGACCCATTCCGTAAATGGGTAAACTAAGGCACAGAGAGGTTAAGCAATTTACCCAAAGTCACACAGCTAGCAGATGGCAGAAACAAGATTTGGACCCAGGCAGCCTGACATCAGGGTCTTGCTCTTATCCATGATGTTGGGCTGCTTCTTTAAAATGGAAGAGGTCCTGAGGACACTGAGGCTCAGAGAGAAGTGACTTGCACAAGCGCATCCTTCTCTCCCTCAAATCCAAGCTCTTACTATACCTTAGACCAGGAACAAGGCTATGAACACTGAGTATCATGGCAGTTCATCCTTTCTTTCCACAAATCCTTATTAAGCACCTATTATGTGCCAGATGCTGTTGTGAGTTCTGTTTACAAACAAAGAAACTATAGGAGACTGAACAAATTTGGATCAATTCTTTGACATCTCTCAAAAGTTATTTAAATAGTCAAATCTTATTACCTCTCCGTGTCTCGGATAGAGAAGATGGAAAAACAACAAAGCAACTTTGATTACTTGGGTTTTCTGGCTCCTTGGATTCTAGATAATTGAGTGTTTTCTGGTTTTGGAGGTCACTTTCAGAAGCATCAAGTACAGGTCAAAACACAAAGCAGAGGGCAGGATAAAGATGAAAAAACGTGTATGAGTCCAACTCAGCTCAGAGCTTGAGTTTAGCTGAGGTTCCAGCTGCCACTCTCCTCGCATTCGTTTGTCCCTGACCAAGTTCATGGCTATATCACCCCCAGTAATCCCTGTAATGGGCTGTAATCCTGGGGGGGGAGCTGTTTCTGTTTATTAAATGGCCAACCTCTGAGCCACAAGGAGTATGGCCAGTTGTGGCTTCTCGCCCTGGCAGCTGATGGGCCACTTTTCTGTTTTAAAAACCAGGAATCTTCCAGGATAGAGAATGGAGATAGCAGGCAGGGGGTGGGGAAGAGGTGATGGGTGCTGGAAGCGAGGGCCCCTTCCAGGTCATGAGCTCTTTGAGAGCACAATTCACGTGCGTGCTGTGGGTTTGCTATCCTTGAGATCATAACTACAGTTGAATAGGACTTCGATGTCATTCCAGGGATGGTGCCATAGTTACAGCTGCCCGTGATGCCACCACTGTGGACCACTGAGGCGGGATGAGGAGATCAAATGGGGACAAAAGGCAGAAGGTGGGGAACGAACAAGGCAGAGTGGGCATCCCCTGACGGTCAGGAATTCTCAGGGCTTCATCGGCCCCAGTGTCTGGAGCTGGGGAAAGACTGCCGCAGCTGCTTGTTTAGAGACCCTGTCCCCTCACTGTGCCCCTCCCCCCGCATCTGTCTTCTGGTTAGAGTTGTGTGAAGCGGAAGACAATTTGGGGCTTATTAGTGTCCCAGCGAGACATGTAACTTGTGTTGCTGGGACCCAAACAGCAAGAGTCTTAGCAGCAAACTCCAGCCGAGAAAAGACTGAGGAATTGTCTCACCTAATTACGGGGAATGGCCCTCTTTGTGTTTGCGATTCGGTACGGTTGTCCGATCGCTTTTGATCGCTTTTCTCCATTTGCTGGCTCAGGCTATGCTGGAATTGTGCTAATTAGGAGAGAAATGGACAGAGTGATCCTGTCAGCCCTGGTTACTGGTGGGGACAAAGCGGAATATTATTCTGAGGCAATGTTTTGTGAGGGCCCTTCTTCCAGGTCTCATTAGGAGGAAGGGGCCCACAGGAGGGGAAGGTTCCAAATGCCTGGCCCGTCTAATGGAGCATTGGGGTGTTCATGTGCTAATTAACAGGTTCTGCCAGCATTCGGGAGCCTCACGGTGCACCTGGTGCCACCTGAAGCCCCCAACCACTGCTGCTCTGGAAGAAAGTGTTGGGCACAGGGTGGGAAGGCCGGTGGCCTCTTTAAGCAGAGTCAGGGACACATCCCCAAAGTGCCCCAGAGCCTAAAGAGATGGGAGAAGTCAGTTACTGGCCAGTCAGAACTTCATGCACTGGGAGAGACCACTCATTGCCCACTCTTTGGGGCTGGGGGGGTACAAGGTCCCTCTGGTGAAATGAAGCCCATGCAAGGGCAGGTAGTCCTGTAGTTCTCAAAGAATGAAGAAAACAGAAACTGCAGAACATAACCAAATGCTTGGAGATGGAGTTTGTGCAGAAGTTGAGAGCCAGTATGAAACCCTGTTATCTGATCCCTGGGACCATCACCGTGGCCCACTGCCCATTTCCTCCCTTCCTGCTCTGCATTTACCTTCCTGTGATGCCTTAATCCTGGAGGAAACAGAAGGGACCAGAGCATACCACTGAAAATGAAATTCCTTGGCTTCATTATAAAGCCCTTACGGAAGTCCAAACACCCTTCAGAAGCCACAGGGGCAATGGAATGACTTTCACCAGCTTCGTTTTCACTGCTCTGATTTGGGTGAGTTCAGAAGACAGAGGAGCTAAAATAACCTGCAGCCAGAGGACCAAAAACAAGGAGCAGTTAGCAGTTGTCCATTTAAAAAAATACAATCAGTAGGTAACAAAAAGATAAATTAATGATAGCATTTTGATATCAATGCAAGTGATAGCCTGTGAACTTCTACTGCTCCAACAATGAAAAGAAAGCCAAGCAAATCAGCTGAGGCCTAAAACCTGAGAGACAGAAGAGAGCAAGAAGCAATGAGACCGTTGGTGAGAACAGCTTAGAATAAGAATGTGAAAATGTGCCTCCAGGCACCAGTGCTATGCTTCTCAGGACTGGTGCTGCTCACAGGCAACAGATGCGAGGCATGGATGGTATTTGGAACAGCAAAAGAAAAGAGAAGACAAACCTGTAGGCAAATGATACTTATTTATGCGAAAAATCATCTCTAAAGATTTAGAGCAGCATACTTGTCATGCTGTACCTTTTCAGTCAATCAACCAGCTATACTTTTCTAGATCAGAGAAATCTACTGTCCACCCAGATGTCTTCTTGGGGAACAATGCTGAATCAATGATGCTAAGCAATTTGCTTTCCTTAAACGGGAATGTTTTTTCTAAAAGGGCATGCTCTGGTCTGGAGCAGGTAAACTATCAGTGGGTGAAAGCAGTAGTACTGATTAGCACTTCCTCTTTAGTTCCTGAACAGAGTTGTAAAGAAACGCTTACTAACGGTTTTCGCAGGTGGCAGAGAAATATTTGTTTTTGATCTGTCACGTTTAACTGGAAGCATGCAAACAGGTAGGTCATGAACCCCCAGTTCAAAGAAGACACTGACAAAGAACTAGATGTGTGGGAGACAGCCACAATCTCAGAGAGCAGATAATTTAGCGGGGCAATTAAGACATGTACCCAGATGACTTAAATATAAGGTGGATTGTAGTAATAAGAGTCATAAGAAGGTATACATAAATGCTGTAGAAATGGAGGGGGAAGGATTATGTCCAGCTGGATCATGCGGGGTTTACAGGAAGGATAGGTTGATGTGTAGGAAAAGGATGCAAGACTTTCTAGGAACTCAATGGCAAGAACAAAGGCATGTAAGTGAGGAATTGGGAACTGTTCGGATTAACTGGAACAGAGACTTCATATACTGGAGAGAAAGGAAACCAAACTGGAGGGTTGATTAGGATTAGATGTAGAGAGTTTTAAATGCCAGGATGATGGATCTAGACTTTATTAGTAGAGGAGACGAGGTATTAAAGATTTTTAAACACTGTTTAGGGAGTTGAGCAGTAATGAGCTGGGTGGCTGGTAGGACACAATGGCAGCTAGAGACCATGCAGTAGATGACCATAGAGCCCCACACCACCCACTGTGATATTAAAGGGAAGATAGTGGGTCATCTGCCATTATAGTTGTGCTTTCTGACGAGGTCTATGCTTTAAATGTGCAAGTTGGCCTTTTGAGGAAAAACTCACTCTCCTATAAAAGGGAAATATTTATTATGATGACACAGACACCACCATATACAAAGTACAGTCCTCTAACACCCTGAAATACATACATGCACACATTGTACATAAATTTATATTATCAATATAAAAATACATCATTAACATCTCTAAGGACGGCAAATACAAAACCAATAAATATCACAATTCTAAAACATCTACTTACATTAAGTGCTGGTGAATAAGATGACAGTAAAAGGAAGAGGCCAAAGCAGACCAAAAAACCAACTACATAGCTTCAGTTTACAGACTGGAGTTGGTTTGGGGGAGGTATCCCAATGTTCTCCATATGTTTCTCAATTTCCCCAAGCACTTAGAAGTGCCTGACGTCATCAACTCTCAAAAACAGAGCAAAGTTAGAATTTGACATTATGGCACTAGTTTTTGCACACACCCCTTTCTCTCTCTCTCCCCATCTTTCACACTCTTTAACCGCATTTAAGATAAAGGAATGTCAATAATAAGCTTTACTTAAAATCAAAGCCTCTATAGCCTAACCTTCTATATAGCACCCAAGCAGAATGTTTTCCTTCTCATACTCTCCTTTATGCCTTGTGTTAAATTCCACCCCACTTATCAATAGGTAAAACTGCATGGATGGTCAAATGGTGCAAATGAGAGAAAAACCCAACCTTAACTCTAGCATGGGAAACAAGGCAGAAGTGTCAGAAAATGGTTAATGAACCAGCTATTAAACTGAATAGTTTTGTGCCCTAGCAGACACTCGGGACCAAAACCTTGACCACAACATTCCTTGTGTCCAAACACCAACACACTACTGCCACATGGATGTCCTTTTCATAAAGTTTAGGAAACCCCATGTGCTTCTACAAACAACAGAGCCGGGGGCTGGCTTATAAGACAAAATAAGGAGAACATGTATAATCAATTTTACGCATGGGCTAGATTTTCAGGTTTTAACATAGAGACAGATAACTGGCAAAGAGCTCCATAAGAGTTGTAAAGTCAGGGAATTCTCTTTTTCTTGTGTGTGTGTGTGTTTCTGTCACATGGGTGGAATATCTAATCTGTGCTGTGAGATGGGACAAGGGGGGCAAAACATTGCCACCATTCCACAGCACATTCCTTTAAGGTCAAGCAGAGTTTCTAGTTTTTAATCAAATGGGAACTCCTGCAAGCAGTCCCCTTCTCCTATCTTTCAGGCCATACTGACTTTCTCACTTGAATCTGTAACAGATTAACTAGAACTCAAAAGTCCTTTCTGTTACCTTTAAGTTGGTCTGGAGGTCTAGAACCCAATGCAACCCTACATATATGCCTTTCACTGTACAAGCTAATCCCAGGAGGGACCTGATTCACAGGGGTCCCCTTCCCTGGAGTCAGACTGATGGTGGGGGCTGGGAGGTGGGGAATGCAAGGCATTGGGGGATGGGACTCTCTTGAGAGATGTAGAATTTTAAAAGCATTTCTCCAGCTGGGGATTCCTGGAACCTAGTATACAGTGGTGAGCTTGCAGGCCAAGCTGCATGGTCTGGTCCAGAATCTAATTGGTCTCTGGTCTCCTTGCATCATAAACACCTCCTAAGAGATCAAGTACAATTCAAAAGAACTTGTCCCATCAACACATCTCAACTGACTTTGCTATCACTGAATCAAATCAACTGTAAGATCCTGGAGCTCCAGAATCATTTCCGGAAACGAGAAAGCAGGACTTTGACCTTTAAGAATGATATACCTTCTGGTGTTACCAACATCCGAGGCTGAGACGGTCACAGTCTAGAAGCTGAATGAATAACTGCACCACTGATCCTTGGATAGAGCAGATTCTTCTCTTGCCGCCGAATGTCCTCAGAAGCGCAGAGTGCCAGGAGCAGGGGAGAGGGTCAGTCCTGGAGGTGCACCCTCCGGCCTCTGGGCAGGAAGCAGTGAGGTGCGCGTCATCAGAACTGCACAGGGAGGGAAGCACGGTTCCAGTCCCCAGGGCATCCTGTCCACAAGCAGCTGCTACTTCTTGGGCTTCTCCAGAATGTTGAGGAATTTCCCCCGTGTCATCTCTCTGGCTGGAATCACAAAGCAAATGAAAGATAAATGAAGACCTAAAATCTGAAAAAGCGTTCACAGGAAGACTTAATTTAAGAATGCAGATTGATTTAAATTGTATACAAAGTTGCTACCATAACAGATTCAATCTCTACTAACCTCCAAAATGGGAGAAAAACAAACCACTATTGACAACAAACTGTACAAAACTGTTCTGAAGTTGGTAATTACTATAACGCGCAGGCCAACTGGGGAAATCTTTATCATTTACCCTTGGGTTTGCTCTTGGAGGCTAAAATCCAACCAAGATTAGATTAGAGTCTTTTCTGGATTGTTGGTCTCTGGACATTTATAATCTCAAATCAAAATTAGAGATTATTTACCCCATCTCTCAGCAGTGGTAGTCCCTGGATACTGTAATGTAACAGAGTTTATATTCCCTCAGTGCAGTTCATCTGTGGATGGAGTAATAAAGTAGGGTGTATAGAGCTTTGGTCTTCTCTCTCTTGGCATTGTCAGTCCTTAGATATTTAATATAGCCAGGCAAGGTTTATGTGTCTTTTTCTCACTTTCAGCACCATCAATCTTTGAATGCTGTAGTTACAAGAGGGTTTATACAGCTACTTTCCTACATATGAGGCTCTGAAATGAAAGTAAAACATTTCTCAGTTACAAGACCCACTCCAGAAGCCCCCCATTTTAGCTCTGTCAAGCAAATCCTCAAAAATTGTACGTGGCATAACCCCCTTCATCCTCATCCCCATAAGATCATCTTTTTATGTCTCTTAAATGGATGTAACAGTGCTGAAAGCTTCCGATGGCTGGCCTCGGGGCCAGAAGTCTTCTGGAACCATGCAGTGAACACACAGCAGGCTATGGTGCCCTGTGGCTTCCAAGGACATATCTCCATCTTGGCCAAAGGAGTGAGGTGGCTAGGGAGGCACCTGCAGGGGTGAGAAGGACCTTCACCCTAGCCTCCTTGCTTCCCTTCCCCGGTGCAGAGCAAATGGTGCTAGATGAATGGGCTCCCACTCCCCCACCCCACCATCTACATTGAATAGTTCTTGGTTTATTTGTACAAGGAAGAAATAAAACAATACAAATTTTGTAACCAGGAAAGCTTTTGGTAACTGCAGTCTATACATTCCCCATCTTTCAGAAGTTCCAAAGCTCCAACAAAGGGAAAGGAAATCCCATTAACTAGGAATGGAAGCCCCAGCGTTGGGCTTGTCTCATGTGCCCTCAACCGTACCCTGGCCCAAATCAAACTGACCATTCCTTCCTTAGTGGGTTTACGCCAAATCCCATACATACAAAGTTCCTATAAGACTTGCAATTACTTGTTGATATACTTGTCTTCCTCCATGGAAGTCGAAGAACTGAGGGCAGAGATTGTGTTTTATTATTCTTTTTATCACCAGCACCTAGCATAGTGCTGGACCCGGTATCTGCTGAATAAATGTTGGCTGGATGAATGATAATATAAAAAAGAACTAGAACCAAGTAGGAACAGAGTAAAGTTAGTTTCCTTCCATTTCACAAACAATAAGACTTGTTAGTGACCCTCATTGCTCCATTCTCTACATTGTGGGATTCTTTTAAAATTTACCTTGCTTATTCGGCAAGAAAAGTCATTTCCCTTGATGGAAGTAGTGCCAGATTCATGGAGAGATCCAGGGACAAGGACTAACTACTCTAGAAGAAATCCAAACAAGTATTTTATTGCCCAGGGGAAGGAGCATGGATTTCTTTCAGAGAACACAGGATCTGAATGCAGTTTAAGTTCCAACTCTAATATTTATCAGCTGGGCGAGACCTTGAGATGGGAAAGATCTCTGCGCCTCAGTTTCTTCATCTGTAAAATGAGTAGCATATTAATGCCACCTGCCCCGCCCTCTCGGGTATTCAGCCATGATCATGCTTGGTATAGTGGTATTATTAACACAGCGCCTTTCAGAGGAGGGTAAGTAGTCTATTGCTTCTCTTGCATGCAGTATTTCCTAAGTGAATAAGTGAATGAATTGTGATAAGGGAGGCTAGCAATCTCGAAAATCCCATTCCTTGGAATCTTTTCCCTCAGCCTGATCTATAGGAATTGACTTATACTTTTGGCCAGAGTGGGTCGCATCATTTATTCCTACTTGGATAGGTTTTCTGCCTACTCTCCAGTGCTTATTAATGAATTTAAACACAGTATCAAATGATCCTGCAAAGTGGCTAGAAGCAGGTGCTCTGGAAATCAGACTTGAGTAATACAATGCTCGGCTGGGTAGAACAGAGCCCTGTTCCAAAAATCCTGGGCCAGGAGCACTGTACTGATCTTACTAATTATTTCTGCCTACTGTCCTTCATGTCCCACAATTCTTTGCTCTTTTTTTCCCCAAATGGGAGAATGACCAATATTTTAAGGCTTAAAAATTTACAAGACCCAATCTATTCGAGGGATCAAAAGGATTTAAAAGGAAAAAAAATGGATATTCCAAGTCTCTCAGTGGCAAGCGCTCCTTGAATTTAACCAATCCTTTTTAACAACCCCCCTTCCACTCAGTCATTCCTCCCCCTTCAACCTAATCTAAGTACACAGAGCTGCAGCAAACCACCGTAAAAGTAGAAGTATTTCAAAAGACATCATCTTTTACGTGGGAGGGGTGAAAGTTTTCCTACTTGCTGTTCCTATATAGGAGATATACGAATTTGTGACATAGCTAGCTGCTCCCTAAAAGAGGGCTGTGCCCTATAAATCACATCCTAAGCACCAACCCCTTTTTGTGCACAGAGAAATTGCTGTGAGTCAGGGGCTGCTCCAGAGCACATGCCCTCCTGTTCACTTGTCATCAGAGATGTTAACATCTCTGATTAATTCATATACCCCTTATATTATTCCTCATCTCTTTATCCTTGGCTCTCCTGTTCTACTGCAATGTAAAGATTCTTACCGACCTGCTATAGTAATCACCACCCGCTAACTACACACCCCCCCAAACCTAGTGAAATTGTTTAGCGATGCCAACCGCGCTTTTAATTTGCAAGATATCAGACACAGAGGTAATTTATACCAACATCTGTTCGTTTTTGACTTCTGAAACAAACTCACACATGCTGCTACAAAATCCCATTAGGAGTAGGGAGACAGCCTTCTGCTACTATTCTGTATTCCTCTTCTACACAGACACACACACACACACAGACACACACACACACACACACACACACACACACACACACACACACACCCCTTCCAGTAGGGTTTATAATGTAAATGTGTTTTACTAAAAAACTCCCACCAAGGATTTCAAATCTCTTTGGGAAAAAACCTTTAGAGAAATCTATGCTTGCTGACAGAGGACAGTAAGGTATTTCTATGTCTTCCTGCCTAGTTCCATCCCTTCTTCCCAACAGTTACCACTTGGTGTAATTCTTGCACTAATGACTAGGGTAAGATTACATACTCTTCAGCTTGGCACTTCCAATTCCTGCCTTCTCTCCTGCTTCTCTTTTCCCACAATGTGTTAGAAGACGATCCTGGGGACCATAAAGTTGCTAGAGAAAGTTTTATCTGGAGTTAACACCATTTCTTAACTATTTTCTGGTTCTGGATTGATTCTCTAGGATTACAAGATTCAACAGGAAGGCAACACTGCTACCACAGTCGAATCACTATGCTCAGAGGGATCCACTGGTCATCAGCCACCAGTGTATGCTCTGCAGAAGAGAAGCATGACCTCCACGTCAAGTCATGATTTACAGGCCCTCCTATGCTGGGCACAGACCATAAACTGAGAAAGTCATAGTCAAGACTCTCACCAAAGGGTGAACATGTGAACTGCTGCTGAGTGTGGGACAGGGGACACATTTAAAGACAGCAAATGGATAAACTATAATCAACTTCCAGGTTGATGCAGTTTCTATCACCCCTTCATAGTTTCCCTAGGGCTGTCAGGTTCACAGCAGCTGTAAAGACCTGGGTATACTTTAGAGAGGTCAAGGCTGAAGGGAGGACTCCATCCTGCCTGCTGTGAAGGTGGTGTGTGCTTTAATGTAATCTCTTCTTTAGACTCTCCAATTCCGCCATCCTACATTTAGCCTTGCCTCTGGCTCCCTTTCCACAATGACTATCCCCAAACTGTCTTCTCTGCGGTAAATCTTCCGGTGGCTGGTTGAAAAAGATTCAGTGGTACAGACTGATTTCTCACCAGTGAGGGCATGAGGGATTACCAGAGGCACCCTGGTTAACGAGATTGGGTGCAGAATCTCTCACGAGACCAGCCCTCTATGCCAGGGCTTTGCACCTTTCGCCCATGACATATGGGTTTCATTATAGAAAGATTTTCCAGATTATAACTTTGAGGCAACTGCCTGATAAAATTCTGCTTGGCTTTAATATAGGGAACAATGTAAAGATTAAGTAACTTTTAATGAAATGGAAGAAACTCATAGCATTTGGTTTGCAGTTCCAATGCAAACCACTTTAAATATTTATATTGTGCCTCAATATAATTAAATCAATATAAATAAAAACATTAGTGAGGCGGATGGTTCTCTCATATCCTGAAAAGCAACAACAGGCTGTTTAGGAGACTCTGAGTGGCCAGGAAACAAAGGAGACAGCATAACGCTGTGAAAAGAGCAGGGCATGCATGTATTTATTTATTTATTTATTTATTCATTCATTCATTCATTTATTTATTTTGGCTGCGCTGTGCAGCTTGCAGGACCCTAGTTCCCTGACCAGGGATTGAACCCGGCCCCCCAGCAATGGAAGCGTGGAGTCCTAACCACTGTAACACCAAGGAATTCCCAAGAGCAGGGCTTTTAGCATTGGACAGGCTTGGATTCAAACCCCAGCTCCTACACTGAGCCTGAACCACTGTGGGCAAGTCACCCAAGTCATCTCTCTGTGTTTCAGTCACCTCATCTGTTCAAGATGGGATTAATACAAGGGTCACACAGGCATTCTGTAAATGCTAGCTACTGTATGACTCTTTCTTTCATGTCAAACAAGAAGTTTATTTAAGCAACAAGATACTTGATGGGAAAATTATCTAGGATTCATTTCGTTTAGAGTAATTTATCCCTGCTTCAAGACAGGTTGCCTTACACGTAACAGCTATGTACAAAAAAGTTATAAAACTGCCCTGGGTTTTACAGTGATAAAGTGAAAAACATTAAAATTCTCCAGTGGAACAAGGTATGCAAGGATTTTTGTTTGTTTGATTTCTGTTGAACAGTGAGAGCAAAATAACTTACTTGAATATGAAAGACAAGGACTGGATGAGCACGCCACTAATGGAGAGAGGGGGGACTATTACAGAACCAGAATTCTGCCCCAGTTGTTGTCAAGCAAAACATAACACTGGTCATTTAGCTTAAAAAAAAAAAGCCAATATGCTTGTGTACACCAGTTACCTCAACTACAATAAAGATGTGAGGAAGGGGTATATGAAAGAATAGAGAAGTCCATACTGTAGTAGTCAGGATGTGGGAGGCCCAAACTGCAGTCTTCTAACTGCGAAGGTCTTCTTGGTCTGTGGGAACTGAGATCTGGAGTAAAGAGCAAGTTCCCTTCATAGCAGACACCTCCTGTCTGCTGCTGGAACACACTGACGGCATCTTGGCTACTATAGTATGGATTTCTCTGTTCTTCCATGTACCATTTCCTCACTCCTTTACTGTACTTAAAGTAACTGGTGATGTACACGAGCATATTCCCTTTATTTTTTTTAAGCTAAATGACCAATGCTATGTTTTGATCGACAACAACTGGGGCAGAATGCTGGTTCCGTGACAGCGCCCCCTCCTCCATTAGTGGCATGCTCATTCAGCCCTTCTCTTTCATAATCCAGTAAGTTATTTTGCTCTCACAGTGTGTCTGTTTCATGAATTGGCTGCCTATTAAACTGGAATCTGACCTACCTCATTGACAAACCCTGTCATTCACAGTAAGCCTTCATTAGTGTACTGAGTGGCGTATGCTTAATCTTAATCTGTGCGCCACAGAACGGTCCAGCCCCGCCACCTTCAAATTAATATGATCATTGTTCTTAGCCTTGGCTCCTTCCTTGGGTTTTCCATCGGTCATGAGAAACAACAGAGTCTCCGCAGCTGCCATTTCACAAAAGAGAAAAGGTACCAGGTCAGTACCGAATGCGCACACAAGCAGCACCAGGAGTGGCAAAAAGAGGATGAACTATTTATTTTTTAAAGGCTCTCAAATGTAAAACAAAGGGAAACATGCCTGACTTGCATCTGTGTAACACGTATACTCTGGAGGTTCAAACCTGGGTGCTAGTTAGAGGCAGCGACCTTCCTTAACTACACCAGCAGCTTCTTCTAGCAAAAAGGAGCACATAAAACCCTAGTTCATTTGGTTTAAATCAATGCGCTAAAAGGTTATCTATTTAACTAGATTTATAGAAGGTGTTTTGTAGAAATGATGCCATTTGTTATGATTACACTTTTGACTTTTTTTTAACAATTATTTTTTAGTTGAAGGCATTCTAATTCCGCTGAGGGACCTCCTAGTCATGAGTGTGTGCTATGCAGAAGAGAAGCATGAAGGGGATGGATGAATAGTTAAGTTAGTCACATACAGAGCCTACCTACTATGTACTAGGTATTAGGGAAAATTCAAATAAATGAGAAGTGGCCTTTGAGATGGAGCTATCTAGCTGTTCACAGATACCTTAGTACATCAGAGGAGAACAAAGGAAACCAATGTGATTTACAGTGCTGATTTCTCTCTCACAGGAATGAGAAAGTCTTCCTGTCACTCCGGCATAGGGCCGGCGTACAGCAGAGCAGTTCCAGGCAGGCCCCCAGACTGAGATTCTTCACCATGCTCCAGTTCAGACCTCCACAAAAACCTATCACTAAGTGATCAATAATTCAAGTCAAGGACTAAGCACTTTATAATGCCTCTGATATGAGAGTGGCTGGGGCCACTGTCAAGAGCAGAAGGTGCTATGAACTGAGCATGGTGTTCCTGGATGAGAAGGAACTCTCTTGGGACCTCATTTGAATACTTGGCGGCCCTCAGAAAATGGTGTAATTGTAATATGGTCTACTGACCATTCTCAGTCAACTCTTGTGGGAGAGTCCACTCAACATAAGAGTTTATGGTAGAGGGACTTCCCTGGTGGTGCAGTGATTGAGAAACCGCCTGCCAATGCAGGGGACACAGGTTTGAGCCGTGGTCCAAGAAGATCCCACGTGCTGCAGAGCAACTAAGCCCATGCACCACAACTACTGAGCCTGCACTCTAGAGCCCGCGAGCCACAACTACTGAGCCCGTGTGCCACAACTACTGAGCCCGTGTGCCACAACTACTGAAGCCCAAGCGCCTAGAGCCCGTGCACCGCAATGAAGACCCAACGCAGCCAAAAATAAATAAATTAAGAAAAAAAGATTTTATGGTAGAAATCTCACTTTTCTCTAAAATATATAAAATCAGCATTTGAAGGCAGACAGAACAGCCTTAGGCTTTTGCCCAAAATTCTTTGAGAATGAAATAATATCTAAGAAAAAAACAGTCTGGATGCTACATCCATGACCAAACTATCATTGACTATGAAAATCTTCATCCTAAGAATTCTCAGAAAATCCTTTTCGGGGCACACTTCCCAGTTTCTCTTTCTATTCAGTGTCTTGTCTCTCTAACATGACTTTTTCTTCTAAAAGAGTGGGGTGTCTAAGAACTATGTTCTCTCCCGTGAATTCAGGAAAAGATAATTTTATATCAAACATTTTTTTTCAATTCATAGCAAGGGCCACTTCCAGAGAATGTTTTATCCAAGAAGTAATATAAAAAAGAAAAGCCAGGACTCAATGTACAGTTAAATGCATTTGGACAGTTCCAATATGGAAAATAATTTTAATGGCTTTTCACAACAGGGGGAAAAAAGGACAGAAACATCCAGCCAACAGATTTATTCTCAGAATATAAACCATCAAGCAGGAACATAAAATACGGTAAGTGTCATCCATGATGCCTGAAGGCTGAAAGAAGTAGAAGAATCTTAATTGTCAGGTATTTGAAAAATGCTGTATTCAGGTGAAAGCCTATGTTTCTCCATCAACTCTCCTTGCTCTGCCCTCTTTCAAGAGCAAAACAAGACTAGATTTCAAATATTCAATCCTTTTTATCACCCTTCTCCCTACTAAAAAACAAACCAAAACAATAACAACAAACCCCAAAGATTTGTGTTCAAGAAATGAGACCTAAAAACTTCTTATTTGTATTTTGTTTCCTCTTCAGAGGGCCTCACAGGCCTATTTCACTTGGTTCCACTTCCAAAGGTCAACTCAGTTGAACGAACAGCAATGAGATCAAAGCAATGGATTAATACACTCGGGGCAAACTTTTACTAAATACTCCTAAATTTTTGCAGAACATTCATTCACACTTCAGGGCCTTCACGTAGTACTACATTGTGGTGAAACACTTATTGTGACCAAAGGCTAGTAGCTTCACACAGTCTTAATTTCCTCATTCATAAAGTGAGTACAGCAATAATAATCTATCCTGTAAGGTTAAGAAAGAACTAGTCAAACTGATTTCATCAGGACACAAAATATTTTGCCCCAAGTTAGAGTAATTTATTCACAGGCAATATCCCACTCCCAGGAAAATCAGACCAAGATCACAGTATAGATGAATTTCAAAGGACTTGGATATTAAGAAAATCCTCCTGCTTGGAACATCCCCACCTCAAGGTGCTGGCAGCAGCAAACGTCTACAGAGGATGGAGGCCCCAGCCTTCTTGACCCACAGGGCAGGGAAAGAGTTACATCTTCACACTGTGAAGCCAATAAAAACCTCTCTTGATTATAATTTAGATAAGAACCACTGGATTGAATAATAATGTCTGAAACTCCCCTGGCTGTTTCACCTTGAGACGTCCATCACTGGGTTAAACATGATGCTAATTGCATTTGGATTGATTAATTTCTCTCACTCCTGTCTATTCGAATAACGCTTAACAAAATAATCATAGCACCCAGAGCCAAATCTTTTCCGTCAAAGGAATGAAGCCATCAGAACAGGCAGAGATGAAAGAAATGAAGATGACCCGTAATTACAGCTACGGTGATATCATTACCATATTATACGAAATGAGTGTGGGGGGAGGGGGAGGAGAGGGAGGAGGGGCTGAGATTATTTATTTTTTTTAATGAAACGCTACGATCTAAGAATACAGATTTGATATCAAGTGGAACACAGAGAAATATAGAACTTTAAAAAAATACAAATCTTGCTCATGAAATTGCAAAATCCGACAAACACTGAGGCCCAAGATACATCAAATGTCTTGGGCTGTGAGCAGGTATTATTCATGCCACTATTTTTTCACCACAATATCACTTTGCTTATGACTTACATGGAGATAGAAGATGCTGTCTTGATACCACAAGCACTCCTATAGTTACTAGAGAATTTTTCTTTAAGCCAGGAAATAAGATCATTTTATTGTAATGTTGTTAGAGGTGGCCTTGTTTGTAAAATTAGAATCTGACTTTTAACTGCAGGTAGTTCCAGTTTAAGACACCAAAGAAAATGTCTATGAATCTTCACGCATGGTTCATCAGACAGTAGTATGGACTTAACTCACCAGAAAGGAAGAATATATTTCCCTACTTTCTTGTTGTTTGATATGACCTTTTAATATATATGATATAGAAAAACCTATGATCGCATAGGATTTGAACTTTGGTCTCAATCTATCACTTATTAGATGGTGATCTCCAGTAAATTATGTAGGCTCTTTGTGCCTCAGTTCCTTCATCTGTAAAATGGGGGATTAGTAGTACCTACCTGAGTGGGTTGTATGAGACTTAAGACAATACATTTAAGTCCTCAGTAAGTGCTGGCACAAGAAGAAATTTCCCCCTAAGATTAATTTCATGGCTATTTACAGAACCTTGAACATGTTTTTGTTTTTGTTTTGGTCAGTCTGCGAGGCATGCAGGGTCTTAGTTCCCTGACAAGGGACCTAACCCGCACCCCCTGCAGTGGAAGCACCACGTCTTAACCACTGGCCCGCCAGGGAAGTCCCTTGAATGTTTTGGTTATTTCATTTAATGAAGTTATTTCAAATAGACACTGTAAAGTACCTTGAATGTAGATTTTAACAAATATTTGTGAAATAAATAAATAGGATACTTAGAAGGTGCATTATTCTAATAGGCTAGAAATATCTGGGGGATATTGTTGCTACAGTATTTTATTTTTAAAATTTTATTTATTTTTTAACACCTTTATTGGAGTATAATTGCTTTACAATGGTGTGTTAGTTTCTGCTTTATAACAAAGTGAATCAGCTATACATATACATATATCGCCATATCTCTTCCCTCTTGCGTCTCCCTCCCACCCTCCCTATCCCACCCTTCTAGGTGGTCACAAAGCACCGAGCTGATCTCCCTGTGCTATGCGGCTGCTTCCCACTAGCTATCGGTTTTACATTTGGTAGTGTATATATGTCCATGCTGCTCTCTCACTTTGTCCCAGCTTACCCTTCCCCCACCCGTGTCCTCAAGTCCATTCTCTAGTAGGTCTGCGTCTTTATTCCTGTCCTGCCCCTAGGTTCTTGCTACGGTATTTTAAACAGAGAACCATCACTAAGTTGAAAACAATAAAAACAGATACTGAAATTGTTTTACTTAGCTTGGACAAGAAGACATGTTTTTCTATTTTGTTATATAACAAATACTCCCAAAGAAAACAAGCATATGTATTCTGAATTTGTAATCATTCAATAGTAAATGTGAACAGTGCTTTAAAAGAAAAAAAACAAAACACTGTATTTCTGCCAGGTTAAAACAAGAGTCTAAACCATTTACTATGTTAACTTGGTATTCTCTGCTTTCTTTCTGGTTAAGAGAGGCAATGTATACAGTAAAAAGGATTTCTCTTATTTGGCTTTGGAATTAGATGGGTCTAGCCTTGATTCAAATCCCAGCCCCCCTCCCCCCCATTTACAGGTGTAAGACCTTAAGCAAATTATTTTTATGAGCATCAGTTTTCTCATTCATAAAATGTAATTATAAAATAGACTTTGCAGTCTTGTGAGATAAAATGAGGTATGAAAATCCTTTATATTGCCTGGCATATAGTAGGAAAGTCTATAAATGGCAGCGTTAATCATTTTTTTAATCTGTCAAATCTCAGTTCAAACATCACCTTTTCAAAGAGGCCTTCTGTGGCCACCCTATCCAAAGTGAGTCCTCTTGGTTACTTTCTTTCATATCAACACATTTACTTCCTTCACAGCACTTACCAAAATCTGAAATTAACTTTATTTCTCTTCATGCTCCTTGAAGTTCTACAGAGCCTCCTGCTCTATCCCCAGCAACTAGAACAATACCAGGCACATGGGAGGTGGTCAACTATATATCTATTGAAATAATTTATTCATATATGAGGAAAGAGGAAATCTGCTTCCTTTTCAATTCTTAATTCAATACTGTGCATAAGAAATTTTTGTCCTAGTAAAATTACCTATGTTTTTGACCCAGCAATTTTACTTCTAGGTAGCTACCCAAAGATACACCAGCAAAAATATTAAATAGAGTATTCATATTCTTATTCATTTCAGCACTATCTGTAATAACTGAAGATTGGAAACAACTCAAATTTAGGGAAGGGACTCCATACTACAGAGTACTGTGCAACTGTATGAAGGAATGAAGAAGAGACCTATATATTGCTATGGAGCCATCTCCAGAACATACTGCTGAGCGGAAAAAAAGCAAGGTGCAGAACACTATGTATAGTATATTACCTTATGTGGAAAATTAGGACATGGAGAAATACATAGGTATATTTACTTATATTTTCAAAAGAAATAATGGAAGGATAAAGTTTAGTATTTGTTTTTACTAATAAAGATGGTTACCTAGAAGAGGAAAAAGAGAGGGGGTAGGATAGAGGTGGAAGGTAGACACTTTAGATGCACCTTATTTTATACGTTTTACTTTGGGACACCATATAAATATTTTATACATTAAAAAATTCATTAAATAGAAAAATGGCAATCTCTAAAAGTGGAAATAAACTGAAAATAACTTGAATCTCTAAAATTTGGCAATAACCACACAGTACAAAAGTTTAAATAATTCTAAAGGACATATTCTGACTATATATCCCTACAAGTACATAGCCTAAAGATATAAATGAGGCACAGAGAAATCTTAAATTGCATTCAGCATTCTTGTTGTTATATGTAGTTAGTTCTTTTGATGCTAGTCTCATTGTGGGTTAAAACATAAATAATTATGTTAGTTATTAGAAGTCAAGATTTCCAGAGTAAAAGACATACTATTATACAATCAAATACATTGTATATGAGAAAAGAATCTAAAAAAGAATGAATATATGTATATGTATAACTGAATAACTTTGCCGTGCTCCTGAAACTAACATAACGTTGTAAGTCAACTAAACTCCAATAAAATTAAAAATTAAAAAAAAACCGAATACATTAAGTTAAAACCCTTAAACATCTTTTTTTTTTTTTGCGGTACGCGGGCCTCTCACTGCTGCGGCCTCTCCCGTTGCGGAGCACAGGCTCCAGACGCGCAGGCTCAGCGGCCATGGCTCACGGGCCCAGCCGCTCTGCGGCATGTGGGATCCTCCCAGACCGGGGCACGAACCCGCGTCCCCTGCATCGGCAGGCGAACTCTCAACCACTGTGCCACCGGGGAAGCCCCCCCGCTTAAACATCTTTAATTTCAACTGGGCATATTGGTAGGAACACAATTTCTTTTTCTCTTAAAAAACAAAACAACAACAACTCATTTACCAACCCTGTCCATGGAAAAAGCCCAGAAGCAATGACAGTCCAGTACCAATTAATACTCTTAGTACTTAGATTTCTACTAAAACTAAGATTTCTACTCCCAGGGTTCCTTGGAGAAATGGATAAGATTCTAAGTCTGAAGTAAATGAACAAGGAATATCTTGACACGCTGAAAGGAAGGAAGTTACCAAAGATTACTAGGGTCATGTCAAATGACACAGAAGTCAGCATAAAGGTGTGTCCACTAACTAAAGATGGGACAGTTTTGAGTGTCAAAAACAATAGTGATTATAGTGCTTAGAAATACATTAAATAGTATTTTAATGTATTATATTTAATATAATATTAATATAATGTATTATATTAATATAATGTATTATATTAATTACATCAAATTAATATTATATCATAATACATTATATTAAATATATTGTATTATATTAAATTATAATACACTAGTATACTGTATTATATTTAATATATTATATTTTACTATAATATTTCTTAAAAGCCCTCAGTCACTTCAACTCATTTCATGTTCTGAAAATTGGTAAGTAAAAAGGGGAGAAAATCAAGCATTTTTTCTGGCTTTCCTCTTTGGACCACATTTCAGGGAAACCAAATAGTTGCTGATTTATTAGAATAGTAATCATCATCATTATTATTCTTATGGAAAGAATGAGACTGATACCACCCAAACCCACTGATCTTCACTGAAACTGGGACAAATGAAGGTCCTGTGTTTCATACGCAACAATAGCAAGTACACTTATGAAGCATTCTTGCCAAAAAGACTGACTCCGAACCCACTTTATTCTCTAACTCTACTAGATTACAGGAAATTTGGGGGAAAAGAGGACCATGTGGAATGCTACCACCATGAGAAAAATCATCCAAATTTAAAATGTGGGAGATCCTCCTGGACAAACAACCCAGTTTCTTCAGCAATTAAATAGCATGGGGCGGGGGGGATAACCTAGAAGAAGAAGAGTGTGCTTATAGAGAAGATTAAGTGACTGAAGACTGATGTCAATCAAATGCAATGTGTAGACCTTGTCCAGATGTTGACTCATACAAACCAACTGTGAAAAACACAATTTTTAACCAAACTGGACATGGACTATAAGATGTTACTAAGGAATTATTATTTTATGTTGTTTGGTGTAATAATTGTGTGTTTTTTAAAGGCCTTCTTGGTTAGAGATACATACTAAATTATTTATGAATGACATGGTACTAGGATTTGCTTTAAAATACTCCAGCCAACAACACAACCACAACAAAAAGTGTGATATAAGGGGGCAGAGATACAACAAGAATGGCAGAAAGTTGACAATTATTGAAGCTGGGGATGGGTACGTGCAGTTCATTATAGCATTCTTTCTAGTTAGTATATGCTTGGAAAATCTCCATAGTAAACAGAAAACTTCACCAAATGCTTCTCTGGAAATACAGCTTTTTCTCATTATCACTACATACCATAATACAATGAAGAGCAGGCCAGGGAACAGAGATGGGGATAATTAATTCTGCAGAGGACTTGGAAATGGATGGACAGGAAAAGCTGTAGAAAGGGGGTGACTTTTCATGTCATGAATGTTTATTTCCATTGTTAAATTCTTTGGATGAGGAACAAATTACACATGACCAAACAATCAAAAGCAGATTACCTATTTTTTAAACTCTACCAAATCTAACTCAGGTTAAGCCTAATAATAATAAGCTGCTGCCTTCCAACCTTTCTTATTTAAGATATCATACAGACAAATCTAAGAGCACAATTTTCAATTTATTCATAAAATAGCTAGGAGGGAAGCTCTCTGGTTCAACATTTTGCTTCTAAAAAATTCTTTGGGAGGTGGAGAGAATGAGTCTTTCGTCACTCATTTATTTATTTATGTAAATTTATTTATTTATTTATTTATTTATTCTTGGCTGCATTGGGTCTTCGTTGCTGCGCGCAGGCTTTCTCTAGTTGCAGTGAGCGGGGGCTGCTCTTTGTTGCGGTGCGTGGGCTTCTCATTGCGGTGGCTTCTCTTGTTGCAGAGCATGGGCTCTAGGTGCGTGGGCTTCAATAGTTGTGGCTCGTGAGTTCTAGAGCACAGGCTCAGTAGTTGTGGCGCATGGGCTTAGCTGTTCCACAGCATGTGGGATCTTCCTGGACCAGGGCTCAAACTCATGTCCCCTGCATTGGCAGGCAGATTCTTAACCACTGTGCCACCAGGCAAGTCCAAGTTACTCATTTATTGAATCTTATCATAAAAAGCTTTAGGGTTGCTACAGCAGAAATTAACACATTGTAAATCAACTATACTTCAATAAAATTTAAAAAAAGAAAGCTTTAGGGTTGGTAGCAAGCCTAACTTTAAGGCTGAGGCCAGTCCAATAGCTAAAAGGAATAGCCTAATCTAAACAAAGTTACAAAAGGAATAGCTTAATCTAAACGTTCACTAGTCCAGTTAACTTTCAGCTAGTTTTTCCTCATACTATCAACAACTGTGAATATAAATGACCTCAATAATCCTACTTCACTTTGATCACTCTTTTACTTCACAGATGACGATTTATCCAATTTTAACACAAATTACTTGTTCTACCCGATAATTTGATTTTTAATTGTTGGCATTGTGGTTTCACATATGTATGGTTCATGTTTTCAACTTGACCAGACAATAAGTTCATCAATGGTAGACACTTTTAAAGATATTTTCCCTAAACAGACTTGGAAAAAATACCCAATATATAGTATTTATCCAGTAAGGCTTAATTTAAAAATCCTCTTTTTCCTCTAAAATAATGTAGTAGTACAAATGTACAACAATTACTGTCTTCACTTGATTATGAATTTCTTTTAAAACCACATCACATCAAGGTAAGAACTTGATCGTATGACGTGTCTACTTAGGAAGTCATATTGAGATAGGCTGGGACCTGGGACCTTTTACCGGAGTGCTTGCACCTGGACTAACATCTCTTTGAGTGACAGAATACAAAGAAACTATAAGGGACTAAAAACAACTGCACACGTGCACAGTTGGGGCAATTATGATCAACAGGATTCAAAAAGGCCACAAACCAACTGCCATTTCTGAGGTGCTGAGAGCAAAAGCAAGGCACTGTGCAGGATCCCTGTACATAGCACCACTAAAGGGGTGGGCAGATCACCTAAGCTACACCTCCTGCCCAACCCATGGACCCACCCCTGTTGTTACCCCTTTTAAGGACCCAAGCAGCTCCTCTCAGAGAAAGAGCAAGAGTACCTGTCTCTTGTTTTCACTCCCTTGTACTGCAGCACGAGCCCCAATAAAGCCTTGACTGGATTCTCATCTGGCCTCTTATCAATTTCTATTGAATAAAGAGTCCAAGGGCCCAGGTCCATAACAATATGGTAGTGGTTATTTTCCTTGTGAGTAGAAATTACAGCTAGTTAACCTTTTTTTCAAAATATCCAGTTTTGATGTTTCTGAAAAACCTTATTTACAACATTTGTGAATTATTAACATAAAAGAATTAGAACACAAAAATATCCACAGCCAGAAAATTATATTATACTGTGTATAATAGTCTGCTTCATTGAAACTCCAGAGTTTAACCTATACATAGTTAACATAATAATAGGCATGTACTGAATGAAAAAAACACTCTTTCATTGATAGTACAGGTCATAATTTAGGATCTTAAAAACAACTTATGTGTGATCAATACGGCAAAATATAATAGAAGGGGAAATATGGTTAGATACTATATAAACATTTACTATAATGCTTAATAATTAAAGTTAAAATATCTTTTTCATTAATTTTATTTGCATTCAAACCAAAAAAGAAGTGAAAGTGAAAAGAAGCATTTTATAGATGCTAGACCACTGGCCTCAAAATCAAAGGTCAGAGTTCTAAACTAGTTTCATCAGCTAGTCAACAAGTTCTAACTGCTCGCCCATTACATACTCTTATGCTTGCAGATAATGAGACACCAAGAGAGATCAACCAATCTTCCTTAGAAAAACCCTCCCCTCCTTTGGGCACTAAAGTTTGCTCATCAACAGCTTAATTGTGCTCTGTGTAGATACTTGTAGAGAGCTTTGCAATTATGGAGTACTTTTTTCCCCCAAGACCTTAAAAAGAAAGTTAGGTGGGGAAATCAGGAACAGATCCTATTTCAATATAGTAGAGGTTTTCAGGTAGGTTAGTTAGCATTTATTACCCGTATCAGTGGTTCTCAAGGAGTGGTCCCTAGACCAACCACATTAGCGTCACTTTGGGAACACGTTAGACATACACATTGTCAGGTCTCCATCTCAGATCTACTGAATCAGAAACTCCAGAGGCAGTTCTAATTCATTACTACAAGAATTACTAATAAAATTTTAATTTTATTAAAATTATGATCATAAAGCATATTTCTTACCATAAAGTTAAAAGTAGAAGAGAGGGGCTTCCCTGGTGGCGCAGTGGTTAAGAATCTGCCTGCCAATGCAGGGGACACGGGTTTGAGCCCTGGTCTGGGAAGTTCCCACATGCCGTGGAGCAACTAAGCCTGTGCGCCACAACTACTGAGCCTGCGCTCTAGAGCCCACAAGCCACAGCTACTGAGCCCGTGTGCCACAACTACTGAAGCCCGTGCACCTAGAGCCCATGCTCCACAACAAGAGAAGCCACTGCAATGAGAAGCCCACACACTGCAATGAAGAGTAACCCCCGCTCGCCGCAACTAGAGAAAGCCTGCGCACAGCAACAAAAAATAATTAATTAATTAAAAATCATATTAAAAGTAGGAGAGACTATCTGCTCTATGAGCAACAAAAGGAGAAATTAAAATTCAGCCAAGGATTAGAATTTTTACCGAAACTTCAGCTCTATCTCCAGTGCCATGCATTATGCTTAATGTTAAGGTTATAATATAATCCTTAACCCTCCTTGAGAATCTGTCAGAAGACAGACTGGAAAATAAATAATTATCAAGTCATGTCATCCAAGCTATAAGAGGAGTATATAACACATTATGAAGACAGACATGGGGATAATTAATTCTGCAGAAGGTTTGGGTTGGATGGACAGGAAAAGCTTTAGAAAAGGAGTGATATTTGAACTGACCCCTTAGGAATATACTATCTAGGAACACCCCTGCAAGCTAAGGACCGCTCCTTTTGAAATGCTTTCCGCTAGGCCACTGGTGTAAAATGCAAGTGAACATTATGAAATAGATCTTAAAATAAGCTTTAAGTACCCTCTTAATTCCCAGCATCATTTGGGATTTCTTGTGGATACCAAAGTAGTATAAGAAATGGCCCTGCTTTAAGAAGTTAAATCACAAATAACAAATTTGATCTATCCAAAATTTGGCAGAAACTAAACCAATTATACCTATTCACCATATCTGGTTAAGCAAAAAGCTGTGACAGTCAACAACCAAACAACAGTTAAGTCAAGTGACTTGCTCCTAAGTCGTTTCTTTTTGTAGATTGACGTTTTTGCAAGATATTTTTTAAAAATGGAGACAGCTACCATGCTTTTATTTTAAAGGCTTTATTTAAATGCTTTTATTCTTATTCAGAAGAAATAATTTATAAAGTCCAGGGTGGAGAATAATATCCTAATGAGTTAAAAATCCTGTGCTTGTAAGATCAACCTGAAATAATTCCATCTAAAAACCACATTTTATTTTAGTTTATAAATTTATTCATTTATTTATTTTTGGCTGCATTGGGTCTTCATTGCTGCACGAGGGCTTTCTCTAGTTGCAGCGAGTGGGGGTACTCTTCGTTGTGGTGCACGGGCTTCTCGCTACAGCGGCTTCTCTTGTTGTGGAGCACGGGCTCTAGGCACACGGGCTTCGGTAGTTGTGGCTCTTGGGCTCTAGAGTGCAGGCTCAGTAGTTGTGGTGCAAGGGTTTAGTTGCTCCGCGGCATGTGGGACCAGGGCTCGAACCCGTGTCCCCTGCATTGGCAGGCGGATTCTTAACCACTGCGCCACCAGGGAAGTCCCTAAAAACCACATTTTAAATCATTTTTTCCCTCTCTATTTATGTTGATTCTAATAAACTAGCATTCCTGTAACCAAACATACCTAACACTCATTTTTTTGGTAGGTAGAGAGACTATAAAGGCTAGTTTTCATAATTTGCTAAAAAGTTTATTTTAAAGACTATTTATTAAGTCCCTGGTACTCTCTAGTTCTGATTTGATTTAGGGGTACTATTTCTAATAAATCCAGAGTTGAGTCAAAGGCCAGAAGACAATGTGAATAAAACACTTAAATGGTCCTACCATTAATCACATTCTTTGAACTGCTTTCTTAATGATTACCCAAGTGCAGCTTGAGTTACTGGGTACATTCACTTCATCTGTATAATCAGTGATGTGTCTTTGAGGCTAAACGTCAATACAGAAATGAATTTCTATGTGCCAGAAACATTCTATTCTTTCAAAGTTTCACTCTATGCAAAAACAAAACAAGAATATATGACCGAGATTAAAAATAACAACAAAACAGAGGTTATGACCTATTGTTGTCATTTAGCCATGACAGTCAGCCAACTGTAACTGGATTCACAATAAGCCATTCTTCTCCATTCTAGCTCAAGATATGAAATATCAAACTCTAGAGTCCTTTAAATGGAATCCAGTACTGACAGTGATGAAAGCAAAAAGGTTTATGTTTTTGCTTACCCAGTCAGTTTCTGAGTGACTCAAAATGACAAATGAGAGACCAATAAATGTTTGTTACCTGCAAGTTTAGCAAAATGTATTTAGACCACTGGGTGATATATATTGTACTCATACTAAGTTAAAGCTATATCCAGGGTATTCCAACGCAAAACTTATAATACACAAACACACCCCCACATCAAAAGAAAGTTTAAAATGACGATGACACAAAAACTTGCACACAAATGTTCATAGTAGCATTTTCATAACAGCCAAAAAGTGGAAATTCCCAAATGTCCATCAACTGATGAACAACGTGGTATATTCATATAATGGAATATTATTTGGCAATAAAAAGGAATGAAATCCAGAGACAACAAGTAGGTTAGTGATTACTTAGGGCTGACTGGGGAGTGGGAAGTGGAGTCAGGGGAATGGGAGTGGCCGCTAATGGGTATGGGGTTTCTTTTTGGGGTGATGGAAATATTCCAAAATTAGATTGTCATGGTGGTTGCACACTTCCGTGAATATGCTAAAAACGCACTGTACACTTTAAATGGATGAATTTTATAGTATGTGTAAAATATCTCACTAATGCTCTTTTTATAAAAATGGGTGATGTGTAGAGCTGTGCAAAAATTAAATGCAGAAGAATAAAAACTCCCTTGGACTCAAGTGAAACCCCTGATAAAGAGGCTTCGCACAGGGAAGATACAAGCTAACAGAACCTGGGTTTCTCCACTGAAGACATAAGCATCCAGTTCTTACCTCTACCCTGAGGCACAAAGAAAAATAGCCCTTTCCTCCTGGACTTGTTCTTGCTAAAGAACTAACTGAAAGTCTAACTAATCAACGTTCTTGATAAAACTGAGTGTTGGGACATTACTGCCAATATACTTCAAGAGAAAATATACTTCATAAATTCACTTGTTTAAATTCAGATTAAAGGACTTCCCTGGTGGCGCAGTGGTTGGGAATCTGCCTGCCAACGCAGGGGACATGGGTTCAAGCCCTGGTCCGGGAAGATCTCACATGCCAAGGAGCAACTAAACCTGTGCTCCACAACTACTGAGCCTGCACTCTAGAGCCCACAAGCCACAACTACTGAGCCCGTGTGCCACAACTACTGAAGCCTGCATGCCTAGAGACCATGCTCCGCAGCAAAGAGAAGCCGCCACAATGAGAAGCCTGCGCACCGCAACAAAGAGTAGCTCCTGCTCGTCACAACTAGAGAAAAGGCCGCGTGCAGCAACGAAGACCCAGCGCAGCCAAAAATAAATAAAATTAAAAAATAAATTCAGATTAATATCAGAATTTGTATTTATGTACTTTTTGAAAGCAAAGATACTATATATATATATATATATATATATATTTTTTTTTTTTTTTTTTTTTTTTGCTTGGTAGGCGGGCCTCTCACTGTTGTGGCCTCTCCCGTTGCGGAGCACAGGCTCTGGACATGCAGGCTCAGCGGCCATGGCTCACGGGCCCAGCTGCTCCGTGGCATGCGGGATCCTCCCGGACCAGGGCACGAACCCGTGTCCCCTGCATCGGCAGGTGGACTCTCAACCACTGTGCCACCAGGGAAGCCCTAAGATACTATATTTTGAATTAAAATAAGTATAGTACTTGGATTACTTAGACACTATGAATAATTATTTGAAAAATGTTCCTTTTGTTTAATGACTAAATATTCATCCCAGGAAGTCAGAATGCAATTAAATTTAATATAAGTAGATTAGATTAATGCAAATGCATTAAATGCAAAAGCATTTAACAAAGCTATATATTTAAACATATCAAAATCCATGAAATGAAAGATTAAGATTTCTATGAAAACTAAGTAATCCTCAGTATATGTAAATAATTGGGTAAATGTAATAACTGAATTATCAATCCTAACTCAGATCACAAGCAATAAAGTTAATTTTATTTACACAAAAGCATTTAATTGTAGGCTTTCCATGTGCTCATTATTGTGCTATTCTCTGAAGATAAGAATAATACTGATGGTTCCATTTTTTTTTAAATTGGTTCATTCAATATGTACTTATTGAACACAACTTCATATAGGATTAGTAATGCTCACTTTTTTGTATTCACATTTTGAAGAGATTAAAAGATTGAGAAAATCAGTACACAAGTTATTTGTATAGTATAATTTCTCACAGGGGCCATAAAATTGTCACACTAGTTACTTGGTTGCTGTTCAGTCCTGTGTGGCTTTTTGAGTAGGATCATTTTCTGATCTGAACACATTCTTACATTCTTAATATATCGGTGAAGCAGAGTTCTCACTTGTTCTAATTAGCGCCATCCTTGGTGCTGACTTGACATTACGCTTCTTACCTCTTACTCAAAACAAATTGTACTCTGCTCCACACATTATATAAAACCTGCTCAGTCCTAAATTCCACCTAACTGGCATCACTGTAATGTTAACACATTTATTACACATTGTTCAAAATTTAGAGCTCACCCAGGGAAGAGTCTGTGCTGCTGAATGGCTAAGAACCACAATGGCTAACATTCCTGAATGGTGATTATATGTTGGGTACTATTGAAAGCATTTAACACATTATTATTTAAAATCATCACAGTATCCTATAAATAGGTGCTGTTTATCACTCCCATTTTACAAATGAGGCACAGAGAGGTTATATAATTTGCTCAAGTTTAAACAGCTAATCAGTGGTTGAGACAGGATTAGAATCCAAGTGGCCTTAACTCCAGAGCCTGCTACAGTTATTTCCCGATGGTCCCTGACCTAAGAGAGTTCACAGACTATAAATATATACATCATTAATAATATAAATTGATATTGGCTGTAATAGAGGGATGAACAGGAGCACAGAAAAAGGGCTACGGAAGTAGACAAAGTGCTCCAGGGAGAGGAAACAGCAATCTGTATTTCAAACATTCCAGGCATAAACTTCCCAAGAAATGTGATTTAAGTTTGTTTTAAGAATTAAAATGAAAGACACATGAGATACTCGGTCTAAATCCACTTTCCAAATTCCAGGTCTATGTCAATACAGACTACTCACATAATGACTGTTCATTACTTTTTAGAAAACTTTTAAAAAAAGTTTCTTGTATAATGGCTTTTTTCCTTCTAATTCATGACATTTACTTAGGTTTTCTTTAATGTCTGTCAATAAAGTTTGCAATTTTCTCCATAAAGGTCTTACAAAATTTTTGAGAGATTAAACCCTTAAGTATCATTGGGAAGGTTATCTTTTTTAAAAAAACATGTTATATTCTAATTGCTTCTGGTGTATAAAATACAACAGACTTTTGTTTTTATATAATGGTTTTATAAAAAGTGCTATTTCAACATTGGTGCATTCTGTTCAACACTGTCATTCTCCAGAGAACATCACATGGACCAAATGTGTATTGTCTGCCATGTTTGAACGAACCCCAAACATTTGCTTTGTAAATGTATGCCAACCAAGAGGGATGAAGGGATAACATTTCATCTATTATTCTTTAAAATTTCCATGTGATTGAAAGTGCTCTCATGTTTATGCTATGACTTTATTTTTAACTGCAGTTTGAGTGCAAGATAATTTAAGCCCCCTAAAGCTTGAAAAATTAGTGAAGTAAAAAAAAAAGTGCAGCAAGATGCTCCTTCCAAAAACCAACTCGCTCACATCCACCTCCACAACTACCACCCTCTCAAATCTTTTCTTCCTTTGATAAACACAATAAAGCTTCATTACATTATGTCTGTTATACAGTCTGTATTTATTTACTTCTAAATTCTTACTACTTAAGCTTGTTTTCACTGTTCAGTTGATATATTTTTCTACCTATGAAATTTGTTTGGGTATCTGTTGGGATGGAATGCATCATAGTTTTTCCTACTAAAAGTAATAAAAATCTTTTTCATTTAATGGCAGAATTTTTCAGAAACACAATAGGTAGGAAGAAATGGGTATTCAAGTACTGGTCCTATGAAACATGTCTCTTCAGGAAATGTGTTGCCTCCCCTACAAATCCAAAATCCTCCTCCTAAAATCCAAACCAATCCTCAACTAATTCATTCTTTGAAAAGCAGCTTTCTTGATGTATAATTTACATACAATAAATTGTACCTATTTTCAATCACAGTTTAATGAGTTTTCACAGACATTTAAAATTGTGCAACTGCCATCATAATCAAGATATAGAATATTTCTATCAACCCCAACTGTTCCCTTGTGCCCTTCTGTAATGAATCCCAATATCACCCTAGTCCTAGGTAATCACTGATTTACTTTGTCACTATAGATTGGATTTGCCTTTTCTAGAATTTCATATGAATAAAATCATATACTAGGTACTCTTCAGCATAACATTTTTTTATACCCATCCATATTGCTACCTGTATCAGTAGTTTGTTACTTTTTAGTATTGAGTAGTATTCCATCACATGGGTATACCACAAATTGTTTGTTTATCCATTCACTGGCCAATAGATGTTTGGGATGTTTCCAACTTAATGGGTATTATGAATAAAACTGTCATGAACATTTGGTACAGTCTTTGTGCAGATATATGTTTTTATTTATTTTGAGTGAAAAATCAGGAGTGGAATTGGTAGGTTATATGGTAAACATATGTCGAGCACTGTAATTGCCAAACTTTTCCTAAGTGGCTGTCCCACCAGCAATGTATAAGTTCCCATTGTTCCACACCCTCCCTAGCACTTGCTATAGGTCTGTCTTTGATTCTAGTTATTCCAGGACTTCCCTGGTGGCAGAGTGGTTAAGAATCCGCCTGCCAATGCAGGGGACACAGGTTCAAGCCCTGGTCTGGGAAGATCCCACACACCCCGGAGCAACTAAGTCCATGTGCCACAACTACTGAGCCTGCTCTCTAGAGCCTGTGAGCCACAACTACTGAGCCAGCATGCCACAACTACTGAAGCCCGTGTGCCTAGAGCCCGTGCGCCTAGAGCCCGTGCTCTGCAACAAAGAGAAGTCACCGCAATGGGAAGCTTGCACACCGCAATGAAGAGTAGCCTCTGCTCTCCGCAACTAAAGAAAGCCCACGTGCAGCAACGAAGACCCAACGCAGCCATAAGTAAGTAATTAAGTAACTAAATAAAATAAAACGTTAAAAAAACCCTCACAGCGAGTGGTGCTCTAACTCATGCTTGGATGAAGCTTATTTAACACGTGTATTTTCTCCGTAAGGCACATCATAGCCTTCTTGGACTTAGGAACACTAGACAGTACTTCAGCATTATGCTTAGGGCCATTCTAAATCGCAAAATCAACAAAAATAATAAAAATGCAAAATACTGGCACTAAATAGGCCATGGAAAGGAAGGCACAGCACCATTTTGTTTGACACCAGCTGGGAACACACATGTTGGGCAACTCAAATTTTTGCCACCTGGTGCATATCCACAAATGACCATAAAAGTACTACAAATATTGGTTTGGGGGTTATAAATTTTAGTAAGTAGGTGAATCTGCAAATATAGAATCTGTGAATGAGGATCAACTGCATATATATTGCAAATATTTTTTCACAGTCTGTGATTTGTGTTTTCATTTTCCTAACCTCTTCTGAAGAGCAAAGGTTTTCTATTTTGATAAAGTACAATTTATCACGTTTTTGTTTTATGGCATATTCTCCTGTGTTATCTAAGAAGTCTTTGATTATCCTAAGGATGCAAAGATTTTCTCTTATGTTTTCTACTAGAAGTTTTAGGGTTTCAGCTTTTACATTTACACCCATGATCTATTTTCAGTTCATTTTTTTTAATGATGTGAGGTAAGGGTCAAGGTCCATTTCTTCCCACATAGATATTCAGTTGTTCCAGCACTATTTGTTGAAAAGACTATCCTTGTACTGTTTTGGCACTTTTATCAAAAACCAATTGACTACATATATATGGGTGTATTTCTAGACTCTTTATCCTGTTTTATTCATCTCTATGCCTGTCTTTATGTCAAAGCCAAACTATCTTGATGACTGTAGTTTTACAGTAAGACTTGAAAGCAGGTTGTGTAAATCCTCCAACATTGTGGGGGTTTTTTGTTTTGTTTTGTTTTGTTTTTAATTTTTTGGCCACACCGTGCAGCATGTGGGATCTTAGTTCCCCAACCAGGGATCGAACCCATGCCCCATGCATTGGAAGCATGGAGTCTTAACCACATGGACCACCAGGGAAGCCCCCAACATTGTGTTTTTTGTTTTCAAAATTGTTTTGGTTATTAGGTCCTTTGCATTTCCATATAAACTTTAGAATCATTCGGCTTTCAATTTCTCAAGAAGGCCTGGTAGGATTTTGATTGGAATTGCATTGACTATACACAGATAAATCTAGAGAGAACTAACATGATAACAATATTCAGCCTCTGATCCATAAACATGGTATATACCTCCATTTGCTTAGATCCTTAATTTCTCTCAGCAATGCTTTGTAGGTTTCAGTATACATGTCTTAGACACATTGGCTAAATTTATTCCTTAGAATTTCATGTTGTATTTGTTTTAAAAAACTCATGTACCAATTGTTCATTGCTGGTATATAGAAAAAAATTTGATATTTGTACTTTGTGTCCGGAAATCTTGCTTTAATTCACTTATTACTTGTTTTAGTAGCTTTTTGGTAGATTCCTTAGATTTCTACGTAAACAATCATGTCATCTGTGAATAAAGACAGTTTTGCTTTTTCCTTTTCAATATGTATGCCTTAATTTGTCTTTCCTTATTTTACTAGTTACTCGATCATGATGTATTATTATTATTTTGTATATTGCTGGAATGGACTTGTTAATATTTTGTTAAGGATTTTTGCATCTATATTCATGAGGTAATATCTGTAGTTTGATTTTCTAATCTTTGTCTGATTTTGCTGTTAAGATAGTGCTGGCCTCCCTCCTCTATTTTCTACTAACTCTTCATTAAATGTTTAATATAATTTTGTATCTATATGAGATGATGGATGTTCACCGAACTTGTACTCAATCACTTCATGATGTACGTAAGTCAAATCAGTATGTTGTACACCTTAAACTTATATAGTGCTGTATGTCAATTATATGTCAATAAAACTGGAAGGAAAAAAATGTTTAATAGAATTTATCAGTGAAGCCATCTGGGCTGAAGTTTTGTTTGTGAGAAGGTTTTAAATTACAAATGTAATTTCTTTGTTAGATGTAGAGCTATTCAAGTTTTTCATATCTTCTTGAGTCAATTTTGAAAATTTGCATCTTTCAAGGAATTTGTCCATTCCGTCCAATCTATCAAATTTATTGGAATAAAGTTACCTTATTATCCTTCCACTGTCTGTAGGATATAAAATGATAACCCCTCCTTTCATTTCTGATATTGGTAATTTGTGCCTTCTTTCTTCTTTTACTTGATCAATCTAGATAGTTATCCACTTTAGCTTTTCAAAGAATGAGTTTTTTGGATTCATTAATTCTGCTCCTATCTTTTGATGCATTGACCCTTTTATCATTATGAAAAGCTACTCTTTCTCCCTGGTAATATTGCCAGTTCTGAATTCTACTTTGATATTGATATAGTCACTCCAGCTTACTTTTTACTAATGTTTGCATGGAACACCTTTTTCTATCCTTTTATTTTCAGTGTATCCATGTCTTTATATTTAAGTTTGTATTTAGCATATAATTGAGTCTTATTTTTTATCCAATATGATAATCCCTGTCTTTTAACTGATGTGTTTAGACCATTTATATCTTTTCCCCATCTTTATTGAGATATTAGTGACATATACGTAAGTTTAAGGTATGCAATGTGATAATTAGATACATGTATATATTGCAAAATGATTATCACAGTAAGGCTAGTTAACACCTCTATCTCCTCACATAATTGCGATTTTGTGTGTGTGTGTGGTGATAACATTTAAGATCTACTCTTTCAAGTATATTCGATCATTTATAAATATTGAATAATTGATATGATTTCATCATCTTGCCAGTTATTCTATTTGTCCCATATGTTGTTTTTTCCTTTTTTCCCAGCCTCTTTTTGGATCAACAAAGTATTTTTTAGTATTCCATTATAGTTTTACTACTGGTTTATTAGCTATGCCTTGAAAGTCCTTAAACACTTCTTGTAATGTATGTTTCCTGGAGACAGATTATCTTGGTTTTTGTTTGTCTAGAAAATGTTTTATCTTGCCTTTATTCTGAAAGAATATGTTTGCAGGACAGAGAATTCTAGGTTGACAGATTTTTTTTCCTTTCAGTATTTTAAACATTTCATTCCATTACCACTGGTTTGCATATTTTCTGATGAGAAGTCTGCTTTCATTCTTTGTTCCTTTATATGTCCTTTTTTTTTTTGCGGTACACGGGCCTCTCACTGCCGCGGCCTCTTCCATTGCGGAGCACAGGCTCCAGACGCGCAGGCTCAGCGGCCATGGCTCATGGGCCCAGCCGCTCCGCGGCACGTGGGATCCTCCCAGACCGGGGCACGAAGCCGTGTCCCCCATCGGCAGGTGGACCCTCAACCACGGCGCCACCAGGGAAGCCCTATATGTCTTTTTTTTTTCTGCCTGCTTTTAAGAGTTTTCTCTTTATCACTCAACAATTTATGATATGTCTTGGTACAGTTTTCTTCATGTTTGGGTTTCACTGACCTTCTTTGTATCATATTTGGAAAAATTTTGGCCATTTCTTTTCTTTTTTTTTTTTTTTTGCAGTAGGTGGGCCTCTCTCACTGTTGTGGCCTCTCCCGTTGTGGAGCACAGGCTCCGGACGCGCAGGCTCAGCGGCCATGGCTCACGGACCTAGCCACTCTGCGGCATGTGGGATCTTCCTGGACCGGGGCAAGAACCCGTGTCACCTGCATCGGCAGGCAGACTCTCAACCACTGCGCCACCAGGGAAGCCCTGGCCATTTATTTTCTTAAATACTTTTTCTGGCCTCCACCTGACTTTTCTTGGGACTCCAATTACCCATATGTTAGACTGCTTGATGTTGTTCCACTGAGGTTATGTAATTTTGTTTCAATATTTTTCTCTTGGTGCTTCATTTTAGGTAGCTTATATCCATTTCTATAGTTTCTATTGCTATTCATGATGAGCAGAATTGCTCCAGTAATTCATCTTATTTATTTTATTTTTATTTTTTTAGATTTTATTTATTTATTTATTTATTGGCTGCATTGAGTCTTTGTTGCTGCGCATGCACTTTCTCTAGTTGAGGCGAGCGGGGGCTACTCTTCGTTGCGGTGCAAGGGCTTCTCATTGCGGTGGCTTCTCTTGTTGCGGAGCACAGGCTCTAGGCGCACAGGCTTCAGTAGTTGTGGCACGTGGGCTTCAGTAGTTGTGGCTCGCAGGCTCTGAAGCGCAGGCTCAGTAGTCATGGCCCACGGGCTGAGCAGCTCCACGGCATGTGGGATCTTCCCGGACCAGAGCTCAAACCCAAGTCCCCTGCATTGGCAGGCGGATTCCCAACCACTGCACCACCAGGGAAGTACTAATTCACTTTTAAGTGAGTGAAATTCATCTGATTTTATGTATATCATACAGATTTTAATAACAAGCATAAGTCCAGAATGATTATTATCTTTCCTATGCTTTGTAGCAAGATGACTGGGTTTTCAGAAAAGGAAAAGGACTGAAGATTACTCAACCTTGGGAGAGGAAGGAAGAGAAGGGGAGCTTATGGTATATACTATTAATTATCCCATTTTTATTATCAAGTCTTATGTTATGTAAAAAAATACCCAAAAAACCTCACCACTCTGTAACTTTTCAATCTGTTCTGTTTTTAAGCAGAAAGAAAATGGAACATTTAAGCTCCAAAGCAACTTCTAAGATGTTAAATAGGATACTGTGGAGTTTATCTTACCAAGAATTACTTTTATTTTCTTTTCTTTGAGGTTGGTAATTAAGCAAAATGAGCACTATAAATTCTGGCAGGTAATCAAATTAATACTTCATATTCACCATGGATATACACAAAAAGAAAAGAAATGCTCATCAATAATTATGCTTGAGAATCTGTAGAAGATATAAAAATTCTAAAAATGTGAAAAAGGCTGATCTTAGTGGAAGTTAGATGAAAATTAAATTTTCTGAGCATTGTTAATTGGCAGTATTACCTAGCTTTTCAGAAGAGGGCAGCAAGAAGCTTTCTAGTGTAATGAAAGTCCTATTTGAAAGGTATGATGGAATTTCAAGCTATTTTATATATATATATATATTACATTTTATAGATTGGGGCAATCTATAAAAACCTTATGAACACACAGCTGATAAAGATTTCAGGAGGTTCTATAACTCATTCACCTACCTTTACAAGAACTTATTAAGTTATCAAGGCAAATAACCTATAACATAAAAACTTGATTGTCTCTTACAAAGACTATATTTTGATAATATAGAAGATATTCTAAGAATGTTTACAGTAGACCAAAACAGTTAAATGACCATTAAGGCAAAATATGACAAGGGCCATAAGACAGGTAAAGAATAAGTGCTATAGGAGCCCAAAGATGGAAATAGCACTAGTAAGGACTAAAAATTCACAGCATTAAGCTTGAGTTGGGCTTCAAGTGTGAATGAGATGTAGACAAGTGTAAAGGAGGGGCCAAGGCATTCCAGATGGCAGTCACAAAAAAGACAAAGACGTAGGGTGCTTTGGGAAAGCAAAATGAGGTACAATCTTCAGAAATACTCACAGCTAAAGATTCAGAGGAAAGCATATAGCCTGGAAGTACAGGTTCCCAGAAGTTAGAGAAGTGCGCAAAGAGTAATGAGGATAGAAAAGGCTATTGGATAAATGTAAAATCTGATATTTAATTAAAAGAAAAACTGTGCAGGATATGAGAGGGCACATAATTTAATAACTGAAAAACCTTGGGATTTTGGTTGATTTTCAAGTCCCTTTTGAGCTAACTCTGGGAGATCCAAGTGCTAACAAAGAAACAAAAATCTTAGTTTCTGTTATTAGATGCAGATTCCAGATTGCAGAAAACAATATTGGATTGCTCAGGAATCAGTCCACAATTAGAGTGCTGTATTCAATTTTCATTGTCATTTTATAAGAAAAATGTTGGTGAACTAGAAGCTATATCCAAAGAAAGGTAACCAGAGTAGTATCTCAAAACTGCCACAACAGGAAGTTAAAGGCTGGTTTTATTTACTTTTATCTTTCCACTTCAAACCTCCTTTATCTTCTGTATCCCAATTCTAGGCAATGGGAGCAAATCTACCAAGTCACCCATATCAGAAGCCAGGGAAGATCATGCTGGATCCTTCTCTTCACTCCCATCTTCAATCTGTCACTAAATCTTATTGAGTCTCTAACCCAAATGTCTCATGTCAGTTACATTTACTGCCTCACCAGTTTAGTTTAGGTCCTCTCCATATCATCCCTGGACTATTTCTGATAACCTAACTGATCTCCCAATCTAAACTTTACTCTCTTACAAAACCACCACTCTCTACATGACAGCTAAAGTGACTTTCCGATAGCCAAATCTAACCATATTATTCCCTGGTTTAAAAAGAAATCTTCAATTACTTCCAACAATCTTCAGAATAATGTTTTAAGTCCCCTTTCATGTTTACAAGGCCCCTGCTTACCTCTTTATTTCTTTATCAGATTTTTACTAAGCATCTATTATGTGCTAGGTAATGTGGATACAATAATGAATAAGCCAGAAAAGGTACTGTCATTCATGGAGCTTACTAATGGACAATGTCATCTCCTGCTAGTCTCCCAGCGCTCTAGTTACACAGGGACAACTAGCATTTCCTCAGATGTACCATCTGAATTCATACTTCTGTGCCTATGTATATTATTAAAATTACTTAGACTGGCCCATAGTTTCTTCTGTATTCTCCCTTCTTCTGGATTCCTATACTGCTTTATATCCATCTGGCAAATTTTTATGTACTCTTCAAGACTCAGCCTCCGGTGTCTCTTCTATGAAGCCTCTCCTGAAACCCTCACACAGGCAAAGTTGGTTATTCCCTTCCCATGTCAGCCATGAACCACATACAAACTTCTTTTACACTGAACTATAATTATTTAATTACATGCATGCCTTTCACTGGGAGATGACTTATTCACGTCTTATTTATTTTTGAGGCCTAGAATCTAACAGTGTCCAAGGCACAGGATAAGCTCAATTAATAACTGTGAAACAACTGAATTACATGATTGGCTACATGAATGAATTTATTCAAAGGGTACTATGATAGATTTCTTTAAATATACTGAACTATTTATGTGTGAGAGAAATTTGCTCTTTTAAAATTTGCTACTAACATCTTAAGTAACAACTATGGCTATAAATTAAGAGAAGTCAGAAAGAAGGGAGAATTCTGTGGGATAATTTTGTCTAGCAATGGAAATAAGCTCCCTTCCCCTGGACATGTTTAATTGGATGCTGTAGGAGGAAAAGACTATTGATGCTGGAGAGAGAGGAAATAAGCATGAAAAGGTTGAAGGTTCCTTAGAAATTAACCAGAAAACAGAAAATAGAATACACAGAAAAAAGGGGACAATCCTCAGATAAGAAGGACACCTCTTGGAATTAGGAAAAAGAATGAGAAAACAGAGACAAAGAACTTAGGTATTAAGAGAAAGAGAAGAAGGTTCACTTAAGATAATGTAGGTATTCCTAGTATCAATAAAATAGGAATTTCTCTTGAAAGGAGAGAAAAAATTGTTCTGAGAATGTAGGAAAAGAAGATATTTTAGAATCAGTCACTGAGGTAAGGCTTAAGTCAATGAGACATCCCAGATATGAAAATCTGTTTTACTTTCAAAGGTCAGTAAAACAGGCAATTTCATACTTCTGTTCAAATTTTAACATCCTTGTCTGTCCAGAAATTCTTCCTATTTCCTAACTCAAGTCATTCAGACTTTGGATTAAATACATTTCCTTTTACTCTAAATGATGTTTGAAAAACTGGCTAATTTTTCTATCAGAACATTTACTAATTCAAGGAAAGTACCAATAGCATTGCTACCCCTATTAACAAATAACAACTGTTAAAATAGGGAGGACTATAAGATTAGGAACAAACAGAAATATTGTAAAACTGGAGCAGTGCAACATGGAGACGAGCTATTTTATAGATATTTTGAAAGCAAAAAGAATAGAATCCTTAATTCTTAATAGGTGAAAAGAATAGAGATCACCCAGCCTAAGCTCCTAGTTAATCCTAAACAGTATCTGGTAACATTCCAGAGCTGGTCACAGAGCTCTGCCTGAGAGTTCTCCATGATGGGAAACTTGGTACTTTCTGAGAGTACATTTAATTTCTGGAAATTTGGAAAGTACATCCTTAATACTGTGGCAAAAACAAAACAAACAAACATCTTTCTAACTTCTCCCCATTGTTCCTAACTGTCCTCTGAAACAGGACATGGATAAATGCCCATGTGTAGTTAATGCAGAGCAAATGGGATGTAATGAATCTAATCAAAAGTGAGGAAAAATAGGTGTAGTATTAGGGACAACTAAGTCAATAGACAGCTGCTCCTTGAATACTTTAAGAGCAATAAAACTAACTCCTTATTATCTTTCTTGACACTAGGATTCTGTTCAAACCCAAGAGGTTTATAGAAATTGTGCAATTCTTTTGTACTTGCAGATATTCAGCAATTCTTCAGATGAAACACATAATAAGGAGAAATAGCATGTGATTCTATAGCCAATCATGGATGATCCATTAAGAAGACAAGTGACAGCTCAACCCTCTCTCCAGGAACATTTGTCACCTACGCCTTTATCCTTCAGGGATTTGAGTTGAATGACATTCGCTGTAGGTTGATAATTAGTTTTTCTTTCTTTTTTTTTTTTTTAAAGCATAGGAAGCTAATGTTGGCTTGTTCCCCATGAGGGACACTAGCCTAAGTGGTTTTGGGAATATATGCCTTGATCAGATTTGCACTATGACTCCTGAATGCATGAGCCATCCCAGCAACACCTGCTCTCCTGACAGGTCACGAGGGACTGGTAGAAAAAGGATCCATCAATTCCACTCTCCCCAGAGAGATCACCCAGACCTAGCATTAAATGTACAGTTCAATGACGTGTTAAAAAATAAAATTCCATCCACCAAAACCTACCAGTTACCAGAGGTCAATATTTAGAAGACCCTAATAATGGAAATTAGCATAAATTTTATTTTTTTTCCAATTGGACTGTAATCCAACTAAATACTCAGAAAGGTACCACTTATATCAAGGGGGATAAGATGGAAAGGAGTGAAACTCCTTAATCAAATCATGTTACCAATATATTGCTAAGGGCTTGAGTTTTGGGTTCTATTTCTCATCATGGGGTGAAAATATAGTTGCTTCCCACCCAAAAACTGTGAATTACTTATTTTGGATTATAGTAAGTTTGAGCATGCAGATTTTACAACACAAAAACTGAAAATATGTAAGCAATCACATTTTCATTCAAAGTAATTAGCTTCCTTTTCATCAACAAAGAGAAGCATACAACTTTTATTTTTGGCCTATTCATATACATTTCGTGTTTCAGTTTCCATTTATTTTCCTATTAAACATTATTTAGCTTTGTCTCTCTAAATGTTAAAACATCCAGTCTCTGTCCTTTCTATTACCCATTTCACCTATTTTTAAGAATTAAGTTATTTTTTCAAAAATTAAAGTTATACATGTACATGTCTCAAAAATCAAATAATTCTATAAGGTTTGTTATGAAAAACTGCAGTTCACCTTTAACTCTTCAGTGGGAAGCATTTTTACCCTGTTTAACTGATTATATTGTATTATTACCTCTATGTCTCTAAATGACTAAATAATATGCTTGTATTACTATTTCTCGATTTTTCAATTTGAGGCTTTATCTATTGACTTCCCCCAATATAGAAAGTGATGATTTAGCTCCTTTTCCCATCCTTCCACCTTAACTCCTCACAATACATATGCAAGCATCCTACCTCCTATCTTCTCAGTTATATGTATGTTTTTAAAACATTTCTTTATTTATTTGGTTGCACCAGGTCTTAGTTGCAGCATGTGGGATCTTCGTTGCCACGTGAGGGATCTTTTAATTGAGGCATGTGGGCTCTTAATTGCAGCATGCAAACTCTTAGTTGCGACATACATGTGGGATCTAGTTCCCTGACCAGAGATCGAACCCAGGCCCCCTGCACTGGGATTGTGGAGTCTTAACCACTGCGCCACGAGGGAAGTCCCTCAGAGTTATATATTGTAACTTTACCTAGATCAATATTCACTTTCTACATTATTATGATTATATAAATGCTACTTATAGCTAACCCATGTAATAAACTATGATTACCTTTCCTTTCTTGCATATCTTTTTGTTTTCCCTGAGTTTTATTAGGTTGCTTAGTTTTCTGTGTATTTATCTCTAGTTTAACCACAGACTCTATCATTGCCTGTTGTCGAAATCTTAATATATTGAGATGCATCATGTAATTTATCAATTTCATCTTCCTGAAGAAGTCTCCAGATGGTCTGTCCTCTGTGCCTGGTGCACAGCAATAACCCTGGATTCCTCCTCTCTCACCTGTTTTCTGTATCCCATGGGTGGTGCATGAGTGCCAATAGTGCATAGAGTTTATCAGAGGTCAATTTTTTGAGATCTTCCATATCTAAAAAATGTCTTTATTCATCTTTTCACTTGAAAATAATTTTCCCTTAGAATTTTTAAGATATTGTTCCAATGGTCTCCAATGTTGAAGACATTCTGATTCCCATCCTTTGTATGAAACCTACTTTTTGTCTTCTCTAGAAGCTTCCAGGATCTTCTCTTTTTTCTCAGAGTTCTGAAATCATGAAATGATGTGTCCTGGATTAGGTCTATTTTCATCTATTTTGGTGGTAACTGTCAGGACCTTTCAGACTGGAAACGTATGTCCTTCAAGTTTGGGAAGTTTTTTTGAAGTATTTCTTTCATTAATGATGTCCTTTATGTTTCCTTTTTCTTCTCTTTCTGGAATTCCTATTATTCAGATTTTTGGCTCTCATAGATTGGTTCTCTTTTCTCTTTCATTCATGTCTTTTTGGTCTATTTTTGGAAGACTTCCTTAACTTCAACTCTGAAAATTTTTGAGTTTTTCATTTCTATCATATTTTTAAATTTCCATGAGCTCTTTCCTGTTCTCTGCATGGTCCTTTTTAATAGCGTCTGTTCTTATTACGTTTGCAATACCTTATCTGTCTGAGGATATTAATGAGACAGATTGGCATTGTCTGTTTTCTCTTAGTTGATTTTTTCCATTTGTTGCTTTTGGTCTTTATTTTTTATGTTAGGGGCTCTTCTCAAATGTTGACAACCTTTCATTGTTTTTTCATATGTAAGAACAAAAGACTAAAAAGCTGCTTGAAAAGTCTGAGTGTAGGAGTTGGGCATGTTGACTGTGAGTTTCACTGCAGTGTGACCAGGCTTTTTAGTTGTAGAACTTTCAATATCAGTGCCTTTATTCTACTTGGGCTGGTCAGATTCCCCAGAAGTCTCTTCCAACCTTCTGAATAAAGGGTGAAAGCCTGGCTGTGGAGGGAGGGGTGGTCACAGCATGCAGTGGGCATAGTTCACTACATTTGTGGTAGAACCTCCATCCTTGGTTGGTTCCAGTTGAGGAACCACTTTGTTTTATTGCCTCTAGAGAATAAAGCTCCAGTCTTTTGTGGGACAGAATAAAGGTGATCTAGGCATCTGACTCCTTCTTAAACAGACTTTAATTAATCCCCCTTATTTAAACTATCTCCCCCCTCCACCTAGTACCAATCTTTAGCCTCTTGGAGTATTGTGAGGTATGAACTGTCTTGGTTCTTGGCTTTCCTCACTTTAGGACTGGTTTTCTTAGGTCTCCTAAGTTCACATGCCTACCAGTTTCCAAAATTTTGCTGCTGTTGACCTCTTTTCTCCTTGAGGGTTCACATCTTTTTTTTTTTTTTTAATTATTTTAGTAGGGTTTGGGAGAGAAAGGAAAGCAAATGTGTGCATTAAAACCATCATTACCCTGGACGCATTCTCTTCCCAAATTTATTTTCCACTATACATACTTCCAGCTTTCTCCATGATTCCAACTGTTCTGTCATGCTCCCCACTCCTACCTTGGTTATGTCTTTACATTCCTAATGTTAGTTATGGTCTTTCTAAAGAGCAAGAGACAGTGGATAGCTTCTGAAAAAGTAGCAATGAAGAAAAAAATTGGTAAGTACACTTTTGTTCTCTGATTGCTTTGAAGGCTGCGTTTCCGTTTCTCATTTGTAAATATAAGATTCCATCTATTCAACAGGAATTTAGACAACACTGTTTTGTAATATACAAAGGTAGCATAAAGTATGGTCCCAGACAGCAAGGGTCTTACAATTTCGCTGGGAAGACAAGCATCAATAATAATTGAATGCTAAAGAAGTCAGGAACAGGAGGGCTCAACGTGGCTAAAAACAACCGGGAGGGAATTATAACAGTTCAAGGAAAATGAAATGGTTAGAAGAGAGAATTAGTCATAAAGGAAATTAGGAGAATGCAATGGTTAAAAGGTTGGAAGAGCCATCTTCTATTCACATTCACATTTGTTTTGTCTTCCAAAACAAAAATTACCAGACTTTTTTTGGGGGGGGAAGTTTGTTAAAACCTACTGATTAATATTTATCAAACCCCTTCATGAAAAGTAGCCAACAGAATTTTGAGGGACATTTATAGCTAAGTCAATCATTGGCTCAGATGGCACTGTCCAGGTGGTGAATGCTACCCAGCCAACTGTGAAAGTTACAGGTGTACCCTGCTTTGAGAGAAGTTAACATCTATTAACAAAACAGAAACTATTCATGATACAAAATGAAATCATTTACTTTATAAGATTTAACTTTCCACAAAGCTTTTACTCCCTGTGCCAGTTACTCATTTATTACCTCTCTGCTCCTAACTCCCCTTCTCTGCCCTGCTTTGTGATACTGGCACTGGACCCTGCAGCAGGCTACGTTTTTCCTGTCAGGTGGTTCGATGTTAAGCTTGCCAATAGAGAGGTGGGAGACTGCAAGGCTGAAGCAGGAAGAAGGAACTTTTCTTCCTTCTTACAAATGTGTGGTTTTTCTGTGCAGGAAGAGCAGGTTGGCAGGTGGGGGTCCAAGCAATAGTCACCTTGCCAATGGCTGCCCTCAGTTCAGTGCCCCCAAGCTAAGATTCTTCACCACCTCACGGGTGGCTGCTCCTGCATTCACCAACAGGGTACCCTCTGGCAGTGGGCAGCATGTCCTCTCTTCAGAGGTCTGAATCTCTGCCTTGTGGAGATCTCCTCTAAGTTTCTAAGTTCCTCTGTGTTCACTCCTTCTGCCTGGGGTGAGGGGGCGGAGCTTTCTGCAGTTGCTACCTCTATACACCTTAGAGTCTTCTTTCACCCCTTTGTAAGTCAACCACCTTTCACTTAGTTAACAATTATTTATTTAAACTTTTCCCTGTTCAAATTGCTCCTGACTAGATTCTGGCTAATACAATCAGCCCCAAAGACCAAATAAACAGAATGCAATACCAAGTAAAGCCGATTCCCAAATCCTAATGTTAAAAAATGAATTCCAGCAATTACTGTTATAAATCTAGAGACATTCCCCAACATCAATTCTTTTTTTTTTTTTTGCAGTACGCGGGCCTCTCACTGTTGTGGCCTCTCCCGTTGCGGAGCACAGGCTCCGGACGCGCAGGCTCAGCGGCCATGGCTCACGGGCCCAGCCGCTCCGCGGCATGTGGGATCTTCCCGGACCGGGGCACGAACGCGCGTCCCCTGCATCGGCAGGCGGACTCTCAACCACTGCGCCACCAGGGAAGCCCCCCAACATCAATTCTGAATAAGACAACCATAAATATAAGGTTACCCAAACCATGAGTACCGAGCACTGAAGAGCAAGAGCAAAGAACGAACTACTGCAGAGAAACTTTTGGATTTTGCTGTGATAAAATTACAAGATTAGTGGCTGACAAGAACCCAATAGATGAAAGAACCTGATTATAAGAAAGCATTTAATACTGCTTCTCCTGGCATCTTCCTTGCAAAATTAATTAAAACTAGCCAGGATATATGAGTCTCATGAATTGAAAACTGGCCTCAAGACCACAAGGAGTGATTATAAACTGCTTTAAATCACACTGAGGAAAGTGTCTGGTAGAATGTCCAGAGAGTATTAGATTGGTTATAATCCAGTATTTCCATTAGTGCTTAGGAAAGTAAAGAGTCAGTTAATTAATATTTAGTAGACATTAATTAGAAGGGATTTGTGAAAACCAGTATGGTCTAAAGTATAAAAGATTTAGAAAAGTGAGAAAGACGTACAAAAGGTAAACTCTTTCTCCTTACTATGAATAATTAATATAAAAAGTAAATTTCACCTAGTGATCTCAAGACCTCATATGCATAAGGACTACATAAAGTTGTCAGGGAAAAATCAAATGTTTTTATCTGGGTTAACTAAGAACAGCAGCCACCTTGGGGGACCTAATTCCTTTCAGTCTACAGAGATTATAAACTCGGACAGAGAAGAGTGTTTGGATCTATAAATAATCCTTTGCACAGCTACATCATACAGCAGTTGAGTGAATACCAGAATTTCCTTTTCATGTGGATCTGTACATTTACAAATACATGGAAGCAGAGACAAAACAGAAAAACCAAAAGCAGCAGTAACACCAACAGCCAAACTGAATTTTTTATAAAGATATCATTTATGCCTTAATAAAGAGATTGCCTAAACCTAGAAATTGTCTGGCCTGTTCCCTCCTCTCCTGCACCTTCCTAGCACCTATGTGTGTGTCAGGCACTGGGGAGCCAGTGGAGAACAAAGCAGACACTAACAAGTAATTGCAATACCGAGTTAGGGTAGGAGGAAGTAGACGGTGCTGGCAGAGCATACACTGTGGGCATGGGAGCGAAGGTAGGAATAACTTAGTCTAGGGGTCAGGCATGGCATTCCAAAGGAACTGACATTTAAGCCTGGAGTTTGCCCTAGTCCCTATGTGGGCTCCTTCTTAAGGCAACAAGTTGTCAATGGTAATTTCTTGCTATGGGACAGAAGATGGTCTGGGGTTTGTTCTCAAATTGCCAGCATCTAGTCCAAAGGAGTCCTGGCGTCTGTTTTCCTTGAGAAATTTAGGGCTCTAAAAATGCTTGCAAGTCACAATTTAGCTAGGAAAGGGCTGGATTAAGCTCCTCCCCCACCCATACCCATACAGATATACTGTGCTTCATGTTTCTTTCTAGTAGTTATCTGGGTAAGAGGAAGACAAGTACTGGCCTTAAGAAGTGACTACTTCATGGCAGTGCTAAGCAGGCCTCAGGAGAGCACCCAGGGCCAGGACCAAAAGCCTTCCCTAGTTGCCATGGTCAGGGGATTTAGGCCATGCTCAGCAAGCAAGTTAAGGAGCAGAGGCTTTGGAATCACACATGCCTGAGTTCTAGTCTTGGCTCTGTCATTCAATACCTTGAGCAAGTGATCCCCTCTTTCTCCATCTGTACATGAGAATAATAACAGTAGCTATCCCCATAGGAGGGGTATCAGGATATGGATAAGGATGTGGGCATAGGGCCAGGCATATAGCAGGACACGTTAGCTGTGAATGGTAATAAATAACAAGAATATGATGGACCATATCTGTAAGTAGCTGAAGGAGTATATACGTATGTTTATTTGTATGCACCTAAATTGTTTATTAAACCCATATTTAGCTAAGTTAAAATGATGTCTTAGAATGTCCCACGGGCAAACAAGACACAAGTTGAAAACAAATATCTCTCAGCCCCAAGCAGTAGTTTTCCTTACATTCTCTATTCTGGTTAATTAAACCGATTAAAAACTACTCAAGTTAGAAACTGAGAGTCATTCATAACTCTTGCATCACTGCATCTTCTAAAACTGGTCTCCCTGCCTCTAGTGGTCCACCAGTCATGAGCACCTATAATGTGCCAGACACTAAAAAAGAGAGGCAGAATTACAGTGAAGAGTAAGACAACGGCCTCTGCCCTCAACTGTCAGAGTGCTCTTCCTACCGAGAGGTCAGTTGATGTCACCTCCCTGCTTACCATTCTTCAGTGGCCACACAGAGCCTTCAGACAACACCTTAGCTCATATGCCCAATCACAGACTCCTTAGTTTCTATCTTCATCTCCTGTTTACTCAGCAGTTCCCCAAACACAGCATGCCTCAGGCCTTAGTATACTTAGGCCCAGACTATTTCTTACCCAACCTGTGCAGCAATTACCACCCCACTCCACCTACTCACTGCCCGTCCTTACAGACTGGTAGGATTACTTTCTCTGACCTTGTCTGAGATAAATAACCATCCCTAGTGCTCTCTAATAAATCTGTACAACTGTAATCTCAAGGACAAGAATGTTCTCCTCTATAACCCTGTTTTCCCCCATCTCTGTTAATAAAACCCTGATTTTATTCAGGTACAGGATGATCATGCGCTTAGGGGAGACTGGGCTCCTTCCCAGTCCCAGAGGGTGAACCATTATTGGTCCACCTAAACCAATCATGGTAGTCTCATTTGTCTTGACAGGGATTAGTTTAGGCATAGGAATGTGACCGATGCCGTTCAGCAGCATGTGAGGGGAAATCTGCTTCGGAGCTTCTGGGGGTTTTCTCACTGATAAGAAGGTTGGGGGAGGCGGGACTCAATTCCCTTTTCTATCTTAGGAAACTGTCGTCGGTATATGACGTCAAAAACTGTAGTAGCCATCAAATATGATGCAAGCCAAACTAAGAAGGAATACAACATCGAAGGTGACACAGCAGAAAGATGGAACTAACAGTGGTATCTGATGTCACTGAATTAACCAACCATAAAAATGAAGTTATCTCTGGACTTCTTGTTATACGGAACACCCTCATCCTTTAAGCCACCTTAGTTGGGCTTTCTGTAATTTGCAGAAAAAGTCATCCTGACTGATACTGTATTGGTTTGCTGGGGTTGTGGTAACAAACTACCACACACTGAGTGGCTTAAACATCAGAAACTACTGTCACACAGTTCTGAAGGCTAGAAGTCCAAGATCAAAGCATCAGCAGGGTTGCTTCCTTTTGAGGGCTGTGAGGAAAGGATCTGCTCCAGGCCTTTCTCCTTGGCTTTTAGACAGCTGTCATCTCCCTATGTCTCTTCACTTCATCTTCCCTCCATGTATGTCTGTCTCTGTTCAAACTTCCCCAATAAGGATACTGGTACCCAATAAGGATACCAGTCATATTGGGTTACGACCCACCCTAAGGACCTCATTTTAACTTGATTCCCTCTGTAAAGATCCCATGTCCAAATAAGTTCACATTCTGAGGTACTAGAGGTTGGGACTCTGATGTATCTTTCTTAGGAGGACACAATTCAACCCATAACAGAGACCTTTTAAAAACACTAATGGAAGCCATGGATACTCTCTGCAGAAAAATATACATGTATATGTACACATACCCAATTCTGTTTTTAATTTCGGGAGATTCATGGACTCTCAGGTTAAGAACCACAGCTATAGTATCTTCCTGAACAAGACAGACACTTGAGCATTACACACAAACAGAAGCTTAAATCAGTAATTGCCTAAGTAGCAAAATTACACTGTAGGTAATTCTAAGGGTACTGTGTTATGTACAGTTGTCACTGGTGTCATCGGGGAATTGGTTCTAGGACACCAAAATCCATGGATGCTCAAGTCTTTTATATAAAATAATGCAGTATCTGCATATAAGCTATGCACATTCTCTCGTATACTTTAAGTCATCTCTAGATATAATATCTAATACAATATAAATGCTATGCAAATAGTTGTGAATACAATATAAATACTACATAAACAGTTGCTGCAAATTGAAGTTTTGCTTTTCTAGAACTTTCTAGAAAAAATTTAAAAAATATATTTTCAATCTGTGGTTGGTTGAACGTGCAGCTATGGAACCCATGGATATGGAGGGCTGATTATATATACAAAAGCAGAAAAGAGATAATTTATTAAATGAAGGTTATGCTAAGATCACCAGAAAGCTTTAGAAAAGGGAGTTACCAAGAGAGTCTTCTCTTAAAGGAATAAAGTCAATAATATTCTTTATATTTATACAAATTTTAGGGATAATTTGGGTGAGACTGTTTTAGCTCAGAATTCCTAGTATTAAATCTTTCTTATAATTAAATGAAAATATATAATCTACACTGAAAATTATTAGTACAAAGAGGAAACACATTTTGTTTGCATTAATCTGTTAATATTAAATAAGCCTTAAAACTTAAAATAGTTGAGGTCTAACCACCAGGAACGCAGAGCCTTTAAATGCTCACTTCCACAGCCCCAGCAAACCCATGTTGTCAGTAAGGTTGGAAGGAACTCTAGCGCCCTGAAAAATGGCAGGAAGCAAGGTGAGAGAGAACCGAGAGGAAAACTGTAACCATCTGGTACAACATCAATGTAACTTCCAACGTGTGAAGAACTAGAAAATTCTGAAACTTTGTGCTATTTGGCTTTGAGGAATAGCATTCAAAATCATTAAAGGCCATTTGTAAACTGTGGCAATCAGGTTAAATAAGTTTGATTTCTACTCTCTAGAGATAAGTTAGTAGTAATGATAAGAACAGCAAACAGACATTTTCCTTCCTCAACATCAAAAATTGCTGCAAAACTAAGTTAAATTATAAAGCAAGGTATCATAAGAACAAATCATTGAAAATTTGATATTAAGATACCTCTGAAGTTGAAACAAAGAATTGGGAACGTCTGCAAAAACTACCTGGCAAATGATACGCAAAATCCTTAATTACTGAGACTAAGAAGTTATACATTTTTTCGGGACTTCCCTGGTGGCGCAGTGGTTAAGAATCCGCCTGCCAATGCAGGGGACACAGGTTCACGCCCTGGTCTGGGAAGATCCCACATGCTACGGAGCAACTAAGCCCGTGTGCCACAACTACTGAGCCTGTGCTCTAGAGCCCGCGAGCCACAACTACTGAGCCCGAGTGCCACAACTGCTGAAGCCCACGCACCTAAAGCCCATGCTCCTCAACAAGAGAAGCCACTGCAGTGAGAAGCCCATGCACCACAATGAAGACCCAAGACAGCCAAAAATAAAATAAATTAATTAAAAAGAAAGAAATTATACATTTTTTTTCTTCCATGGGAAATACTGTCATAGAACTCATGCTGAGTGATAACAAAAATGAACTCTGTCTGAGGGAACAGGGAGTCATTACAAGGAGAGGGATTTGAAATGGCCTTGAAGGATATGCATAAGTTTTCCAGATAAAACTGGAAAGGCTACGTTGATATTAGCAAAGTCCTTTTGTGAAGGCCTGAGGAATGTGAATTTTCTCTTGTAGGACCCAAGGAGCCAAAGAACTTTAATAAGTAGGAGTATGACATAACTAGCTTTGTTTTTTAAGAAGTATCTGTGGTAGCAGAGGATAGACTTTTTCACCATTGACCATGGCAACTAATAAGGCCACACACCTAACATGCTCAGTTAATACTTATTGATTGACTGACTGAAGCCTTAGGAAAGGGTTATTAGAACTGTAGACTTGACACAAAAACAAGGGTTAGTCCAAAAAGACGATCCTGAGTATTCACATAAAGAAACAGCAGTATTTAAGGCTTACTGCTTGTTTTTTGTTATTGCTCAAAAAGAGGTAAGTATTACGATCTGTAACCAAATAATGCCAATTCTTTTTCTACATTAATATGACTTTATCTGGCTTAAAATAGGAGGACAAAGCAAATCAATAACCTTATCTACAGGAAATAAAGCCAAGTAAAATAGCATCTAAAACATCAATGTTTATTTCAGTCTGTAAGCCCTTTTTTTTTGCTTGCCTGTACAGTCTCCAATCATCCCTGAAATGCAAGTGATTGGGCTCTTCTGGACCCACTAGTTAAGGGGAGGGAACATTTATCTACCATCAATTCATGGGACACTAATCTCCTTCCCACTCCTCTGATTACAAGCAAGCAGGATGCTAGAGGAAAGGCCTCAACAGAAGCTTTAAAAATAAATAAATAAACTGAGCCCCTTCTGCTCCAGGAATACAGGAAAGATTGGCACTAATACAAGCGAAAGTGATCTGCCCAAACAAAAGCCAATGTGAAGGAGGAGCAAGCCGCACAAGCTAGCCTGACATTATTGCTGGGAAGATAGCACACTTGTTAAAAATGTATATTTTAATTTTCTGTATTGCAAAAGGCCCCAATTTGCCCGAGGATCTAGCTAAGCTGCCATTTTCTACTAGACAGAGTCTAATCTTTATTTAATGGATTTAGCATCTATCTTTACTAGAGTGGTCTCTAAGGAAAAGGGGAGGGGAGAATGAAGGGGCAGAAAAGAGATGATCAGATCCCCCTCCCCCTTTCATCCATCCTGCGCTCATGTTTGTGTTCAAAATTCAATTACCTCCTTATTGATACTTCACAGAGATATTTAAGCTGCAAACATGAAGCCCTGATTTCCCAAGGGGCCATGCCCCTCTCTATTTCACTGCTCTGCTTCTCCCTGGGTGAATTCCTGAGGCGTCCATATTAATAGGTAATCAGTCACAATTCATTTATTAAACGGCAAGCAAGGTTTATCAGCCTGCCCTGATTAGCCCGAAGAAACCACTGAATTCCTAATTTATTTATGGAAATGTAAGTGTCTTTCTGAATTCCATTCAGGAGCCGCAGGAGTGTTGTAGTCTTAGCATACTGCAATCTAACAGGCAGCACAAGCAGCAAGCAAGCTTTCCAGGAACAAGAGGGGCTGCTTGCCACCAGAAGGCAAAGAGCAAGGGAGATACGGAGATACACTGCAGGGAATCTTCTCTTGGCCACGGGATTTGGGTCCACATAATCCTTGGATTAGTACTTATTTGATTGGTTTCTGTTTACATAAAAGAGTTTGAAATGTTGTCACTAGGCAGCCATTACTATCCACTGTAACAAAAATCAATCTCAGGGATGTTGCTTTTGATTGGCAGAAAAGTGGCCCTTAATGGAGTACAATTGAGGACCTCAGTGAGTTAAAAGACAATCATTCTTAGCAGAGTTAAAACCAACACCAGACTGGAATACAAACCAAAACCACTAAAATAATACTTCTCGAACATTAATTTTAGATTAGTAACTAAACCAGACCCTGTTTTAATCTTACACTGTTCTAGGTTGCAGTAACAAAACAGCTTTGCGTGTAATTTCCACAGTTCTGATCAATTAACAATTCACACAAAATTGCCCATTACTAATTGAAAGGCCAATACAGATTAAATAAAGCCCTTAAGAGTAGCATTGGGTCACCGCTAACTGCCCCAAGAGATGCAATTAGAAAAGACACTGTTTCAGGGACATGAGCAGATCATATAGCCTAGACTGTTGTTTTCAGCTAGAATTAGGACTGTTTCTTCTGAAAAATGATAAACAATAAAAAAAAATTTTAAAATGTAGCCAGTGTTTCAATGCCAACCAACAATGGTGTTAATGCTATCTTTGTATGGGTTACCCACAGCCAGTGTTTTCAAATCCTAATCTGCCTTCCTCATATAGTTCCCTATGATTAAGAGCAACCTCCCCATATAACCTACTGTATGAAGTGAAAGGCAAGCCATAATCATGAGAAAAACATAAAGGTACTCCTTAAAACTGTCAAGGTCATCAATGACAAAACAAATCTGAGAAACTGTCACAGCCAAGAGGAGCCTATGAGGAGATATGACTACTAAATGTAATTATGGTGTCCTGGAGGGGACCCTGGAACAGAAAAAGAACATTAGAGGAAAACTAGGGAAATCTGAATAAAGTATGGGAAAAAGAGAAAAAGGAAAAAAAAGGTAAACTTCATTAGTTGTAACAAATCTATCATGATAACAATAATAGGGCAAATTGGGTATGGGTATATGGAAACTCTCATGATTTTCATATCTAAAACTGTTCTAAAATTTAAAATTAATTTAAAAAACAGAAAGTGACAATTTATAAACTAAATTAGGTGGCCAAGACATAAGTAATTTTTATATTTCTACAAGGTTTTGAAAAATCATTTTTCATTAACATTATTTTTGAAATATTAAAACCCATTAATAAATGAAAATTTTCATATATATTTATTTGTTTCTACCTGATAGGAATAGCAAAAATATATTTAGTTATTAGTATATATTTAGTTATCAGTTTTAAACATATTCTCCAGAAAATGTCATCTCCATGCAAGATGTTAATGACTATTATAATTACAATAAATGGAAAACCCCCTAAAACACACACACACACACACACACACAAGAAAAAGGTAAACCAGTTGTAATATTAAACTAAAATACAATTGGGAGGAGTATTTGTAAAGAAAAGCAATATATCCTCAAACCAATATTAATACTCTTTAGATTATGTTAATGTTACTATTCCTCTCTTTGAGTTTGAATCATCAAGAAATGACTTGTATGTGCTTTGGCTAAAGATGAAACACAGGGTCAAGTCAGGAGCACCAACTCTCCCCACCCCAAATAAATAACTGCATGCATTAGGATTCTGTTAATAATTCCGAAGTGAAACATAATAAAAATTTTCTTTTAAGGTCCAATGTCTTTATCTGAACTGTCCAATACATAAAAATACTATGTATGGCTCTGGCTTCTACAATACTAGCTGAAGAAAAGTAAAAAATGAAATGCGTCATGGCAGGCATGATTATAAGAAACTGCTATGAGTCAGACGATTTGAGTCACAGCTCTTGGGCTAGCACAGACCTTTGTGAACTATAAAATGAGGTCAATGGTCCAAGTTACTCAAGCACAGTTGTGAGGCTTTGGAAACTATGCACTTAAAGCACTTAGCACAGTACCTATTAGTAGGTATTCATATAATTATGGCTGTTGAAGCTATGCTTATCACTGTTTCTCAGCAGATACCTGATGACTATAGGCAGAAAACCTGAGGAAACAAAAAGTAAATTGAGCAGTATAAAAACAACACAGAGCCCATCTGTTGAATCCATTAACATTAACACAGTACTCTTGAAGACAACGCTCCTACTTGATCCACTTAACAATCTATATGGAAGGCAAAGCAGGTATTTATTACCTATATCACACAGATGAGAAAAAGAAAGGCAGGTTAAGTGATTCACCAAAGGTCAATAGCTAATAATGAGCAAAGTCAGGACTTGAATAGTTCTGACTCAAACTGCACTGGTCTCCCATCCTGAACGACAGGCATGTTTTGTCCTTTGGCTGATAACTCGTGACTTCTCTGGCACATTACTCTAACCCACATCAAATTCCTTACAAGAAAAACCCCTATAATGCCACAAGATTTCTTAAACCCCAATGCTTTCCTCAGGCACTACCATTTTAAGGAAATTTCAATATGAAAAAAGAGACTATTCAAATAGCATTTTATTTGTATTAAAATTACCAACAAAAACAGACCAATCACTTCAATTTTTCTTTTAATTTATGCTCAAGTACAACCTAATTTCCTCATCAATAAATTTCAATGACATCTTTGTCCAAAGCAGTATATTGTCTCACTCGTGACATATACATATTCACAAATACAAGACAGAACAAAGACATGCTCAAATCCTTCCTGAATATTCTATCTATTAAAACCCACAAAAAGCATTACTACATTAAACAAACTTCCTCTTGCAAGCTATCATTCTAGCGTTTTATGTGGGAAAATATGTCCTCTAGATTTGTGGACTCTACATCTTGTTGGTTCAATCAAAATAGTAATACATGAAACAAATGGAAAAACAATATTAAAATGTTCTTTCTGGTCTGTTTGTCCCAGCATGTGACACTTTATCAGTCCTACTAAAAAAAAGTTGTCAAGAATTACCCCCCACGTACCCACATTTTAACTAAAAACTTCAAAGGGAACACTGCCATCTACTGAATCACATTCATCACTATTCTCTATTACAGTGATACCTCATTTAATGACTCTCCGGGAACAAAAATTTTAATACTAAGGATGTTTACGTTAAAAGTAAACTTTTAAGGCACAAAAAGTTGTATACATTCACAGCTACCCATGACAAAAATACCCCAGAAAACAATTCCTATTATTCTTATCCAATACATAAGGCCTGCTCTAAGCGATACTTTGACATCTGGGGGGTTGGTTCCCTTCCTCTTCAACATCTTCTTTCCTAACTGGCTGGAAAACTACTAATGCTTGATAACCTTCTTTCATGAGCTTCCCATAAGAAACGAGAAAGGCTGTGAGGGCTATCATTTCAATTTAAGGACAGACTGGCAATAAGACTTCAGAGTGAATTAGTTTCAATTTTTATCTTAGCCACTAACTTTAAATTAAAAAAAAAAAGTAAAGTATACCATATACACAGAAAAAAGAACAAATCATAAGTATACATATGAGGAATTTCACAAAATGAACACATCTGTGTGGCAACCACGTACATCTATATAGAGAACCATTGCCAGCACCACAGAAAACTCCTTCCTCATGCCCCATTCCAGCCACCACCATATCCCAAATGTAACCATTATTTTTATTTATACCACCATAGATTAGCTTTGCTTGTTTTTGATACAGTATAATATGTACTCTTTTGTGCCTAGTTTCATTTACTCAAGGTTACATTTCTGAGATTCATTCATGTTGTTGCATGTAACAACAGTTTGTTCATTTTCATGACTGTACAAATATAACATAATTTATTTACTCATTCTACCGACACAGAACTTTTGGGCTGCTGTAGTTTGGGTCTATTATGAATAGTGCCATTCTGAGTATTTTTTCTATGCATCTTTTGGTATACAAATGTTTGCAATTCTATTTCTAGGGTATATATCTAGCACTGGAATCTTTGGGTCATAGGTTATAAGTATGATCAGCCTTAGTAGATACTGCCTAACAGCTTTCCAAAATGGTTGTACCAATAATCACATGCCATTTAAAGTCTCATAAATTTCTCAGCAAAGGGCCAATCTTTCAAACGTAAACTGTCCCCAGTTAGAAGAACCTGAGACACCTGGAAGTAGGTAGGGAGTTCTTTGGGGAAGAGAGGTCAGAGTTGCTCAGATCATAGCCTGAGAACTTCCCAGATTCTCAGTTTCCCCTGGAGGACTATGACCTAGAGTTCAGGGGTCCCTAGAAGCCTATTTAGAGAACTGTCTCCCATGTAACTGTACCCCAATACCAATTTACCAGCAGGTTTCTTCCATCCAGGTTCTCCTAAACACTCTCTAAACTCTAGTCAATACCTCAAACTCCCAGATAAAGATATTATGTTTTTGAGGACAAGCTAAGTTGTTTCAGTTAGAATTCAAAGACATTTTTCCTTCCTATCTAATTACACGGAATGCATTTTGAAGTAAAGAGATTTCAGAAAATAAAACAAAACAAACAAAATCCAACAATATTACTGGAATTGAATTGGAGTTACTATAGTGGGAATCCCTCCTCCAAGATTTCTCCTATTTATAGTGACAAAGACTCTTGTCAATAACGTGAGAATTCCATGCCTAACTTCATTCATGTACTGATCAGTCCTGGTGCGGTCTTATCTCATCATGATGTCTCAACTTAAAGGCAAAAAGGAGACAGCTGCCAGAATATTTTAATACCTATGAATTTAGAGAATTGCTCTACGTCAGCCTAATCATTTTGTAGAGTTATAAAAATATCTGCTACAAAAGTGGTGCTATAAGGATGTGTCCTTATGCAGCTGAGCGTAATGAAACACTGCACAGCCCTGGGTCACAGTCTGCCAAACCAGAGCTGATGTACATCAGTGCTGCTGGGAATTTTTAAAACTGTTCTGGCTAATCTTTTTAAAGGACTCTTGTTTGTTTATTTAAATAAGAATTAGCTGCAATAGTAACCAACTGCTTCAGTGCATCAACAATGAGTTGTGCCTAATGAAAATTCAGAAATCATTGCTGCATGTCATAAGGAGGTTAATATTTAACATGTAGAAGACTAAAAAAAAAAAATCAATATTCTTTTAAAAATTAAGGATCTGTGAGACTCTGATGGGTAGTAAATCCATTCAGCATAGAAAGGAGAAATAATCAACATCATTGTCAAGGTGCAGGTCAAACTCAGCTCATGCCAGAAATGCTTGATGGTGGCTACTTTCTTTTCTCTTTGTTGCCACTTAACAGGCTTAACAGGGTAAACCCAGAGAGGTTGCTGCAAGGCTCCATAGCCAAATTACAGTGTAAGGTTACTCTGCCTCCCTGACTATTTAACTACCTGACAAGTAGACAAACAAGTGATGCCTTTTACTATACTAGGAAACTGCCAGCAAGGGAAATGGATATGATAAAAAATTATCTGTGCAGGTTAATCAAATAGTAACTGCTGCATGGAATGCTACATTTTACATGAAATCTTACAGAGAGAAGGAAACCAATTTGCCAATGATGATATAGAGTATTTCTTTCACTCCAGTTTAAATATCACTTTTTAAAAAAGACTCTACCCAGCCACCTTCAGCCCACTATGATCTCTCATTTCTGAACTCCTGTGGTACTCAAGTGGCACTTAGTCATGCTCTCTTGTACACATTTGCCTTGCCATCCTAATCAGATTATAAGCGCCTTGAGAGGAGTTTTTGCTTTTGTTTTTGACATCTAAGGTCTAGAACACTCCTTTTCATAGTTGGCCATAGTTTTTTTATTATGATAATATCTAAATCCTAAGAAATAGATGTGAACCCCTTGGTAGGGTCAGATGTTAAAATAAGTACCAAGGATGATCAGGATATTTCAAATCTACTTTGGGAAAGAATAAAGAGAAGAGAAGAGGTAGAAGGGGCTCATTCATGAACTGAAGGAAGTGGAATACAAAATCGGGATGCAGTCGACCCTTGAACAATATGGAGGTTAGGGGCGCTGACCCCCTGCAGAGTCAAAAATCCGGGTATAACTTCACAGTTGGCCATCAGTGTCTCCAGTTCCATATCTGCATTCAACCAGCTATCGGTTGTGTGTAGTACGTATTTATTGGGGAAAAAAACCCACAACCCATATATAAGTGGATCCACACCGTTCAAACCTGTGTTGTTCAAGGGCCAACTACTGTACATCAAAAAAATACCCTTCAGTTAGGAGCAGGCCTTCTTCACATCCTTTTGGGCTTCCTAGGCTGGTTTCATTTCTGTGTTTTCTTCTTTTTCTTATATAAGTTAATTAAAAATTGATATATAATCCACATACCATAAAATTCACCCTTCAATTGTGGTAAAATACTGATAATATACATTTTACCATCCTAAATATTTTAAAGTGTACATTTCAGTGGCATTAAGTATACTCATATTGTTGTGCAACCAATGTCCAGACATTTTTCACCTTGTAAAACTGAAACTCTGTACCCATTAAATAATAACTCCCCATTCTCCCCTCCCACAGTCCCTGGCAATCATGGTTCTACTTTCTGTCTCTATGAATTTGATACTCTGGGCACTTCATATAAGTGGAATCATATAGTATTTGTCTTTTTGTGACTTAACTTATCTCAGCATATCCTCAAGCTTATCTGTGTTGCAGCATGTGTCAAATTTTCCTTCCTTTTTAAGGCTGAATAATATTCCGCTGTATGAACACCCATTTTGTTTATCCATTCATCCATCAATAGACACTTGGGTTGTTTCCACCTTTTAGCAATTACAAATAATGCTGCTGTGAACATGGGTGTACAAATAACTCTTCCAGTCCCTGCTTTCAATTCTTTTGGGTATATGCCCAGAAGTGGAACTGCTGGATCATATAGTAATTCTGTTTTTAATTTTTTGAGGAACCACCATACTGTTTTCCAAAATGGCTGCACCATTTTTACATTCCCACCAGTGATGCACAAGTGTTCCAATTTTTCACATCCTTGTCAACACTTGTTACTGTCCATCTTTTTTATTATAGTCATCCTAGTGGATGTGAATATCTCATGGTTTTGATTTGCATTTCCCTATTGATTAATGATGTTGAGCATCTCTGCATCTGTTTATTTGCCATCTGTATATCTTCTTTGGAGAAATGTCTATTTAAATCCTTTGCCCACTTTAAAAATGGGGCTTTTTATTGTTGAGTTGTAAGAGTTCTTTATATAGTCTAGATTATCAAACAATATAGAAATGATTTGTAAAAGTCTTCTCCCATTCTGTGGGCTGTTTTATTACTTTCTTGATGGTATCTTTTTTTTTAAAATTTTTGGCTGTGTTGGGTCTTCGTTGCTGCGCACGGTCTTTTCTCTAGTTGTGGAGAGTGGGGGCTACTACTCTTCATTGCGGTGCACGGGCTTCTCATTGTGGTGGCTTCTCTTGTTGCAGAGCATGGGCTCTAGGCACATGGGCTTCAGAAGCTGCAGCACGCGGGCTCAGTAGTTGCGGCACGTGGGCCCCAGAGCATGAGGACTTTAGTAGTTGTGGTGCGCAGGCTCAGTAGTTGTGGCGCACGGGCTTAGTTGCTCCGCGGCACGTGGGATCTTCCTGGACCAGGGATCAAACCCGTGTCCCCTGCATTGGCAGGTGGATTCTTAATCACTGTGCCCCCAGGGAAGCCCCTTGAGGGTATCTTTGAAACATAAAAGTTTTACATTTTGATGAAGCCCAATTTATTATTTCCTTTCTCTGCTTATGCATTATCATATCTAAGAAACACTGCCTAATTTAAGGCCACAACGATTCATGCCTATGTTTTCTTCTAAGAGTATTATAGTTTTAGCTCTTACATTTAGGTCTATAATCCATTTTTTAAAAAAAGATTTATTATTTATTTATTTATTTTTGGCTGCGTCTGGTCTTAGTCGTGGCACACGGGATCTTCATTGTGGCGTGCAGGCTCTTTGTTGCAGTGCATGGGTTTCTCTCTAGCTGTGGCATGCGGGTTTTCTCTCTCTAGTTGTGGCGCGCAGGCTCCAGAGCATGTGGGTTCTGTAGTTTGTGACATCCAGGCTCTAGTTGAGGTGCACAAGCTCAGTGGTTGTGGTGCATGGGCTTAGTTGCCCCACACCATGCGGGATCTTAGTCCCCTGACCAGGGATTGAACCCACGTCCCCTGAATTGTAAAGCAGATTCTTTACCACTGGACCACCAGGTAAGGACCATATAATACATTCTGAATTAATATTTGTATATGGTGTAAGGTAGGGGGTTTAATCTTGAGTTTTTGCATGTAGATATTCCATTTTCCCAGCACCATTTAAGAGACTATGTATTTTCCCCCATTGAATGATCTGGCACCCGTGTCAAAAATTAATTGACTATAAATGTGAGGGTTTATTTCTGGATTCTCAATTCTATTCCATTGATCTGTATGGCTATCCTTATGCCAGTACTACACTATCTTGATTACTTGTAGCTTTATATTAAGTGTTGAGACTGGGAAATGTGAGACTTCACTTTTGTTCTTTTTTAAGATTGTTTAGCTCTTCTGGGTCTCTTGTATTTCCCTGTGAATTTTAGGATTTACTTGTTAATTTCTGCAAAACCAGCTTCATTCTTGACCTAAATAAAGTATAGGGGGTACTACCTATATATGGAAGGATCCATAGTCCTTACAAGGTTAATCATGCAAACTGGGATCTCACTGCTTATACCCACCTAACACCAAAGCTAATGTGGGTGGGGACAGCCCATATTGGCATATGCTCATTTCACACAGTGGTGCTGAACAATAAAAACAGAATCCAATGTAATTTCTAGGGGCAGAATTCTTTTTTTTTTAAAATAAATTTATTTATTTACTTTTGGCTGCATTGGGTCTTGTTGCTGCACACGGGCTTTCTCTAGCTGCAGCGAGCGGGGGCTACTCTTCATTGTGGTGCGCGTGCTTCTCATTGTGGTGGCTTCTCTTGCTGCGGAGCACGAGCTCTAGGCATGTGGGCTTCAGTAGTTGTGGCACACAGGCTCAGTAGTTGTGGCTCACAGGCTCTAGAGCACAGGCTCAGTAGTTGCGGCGCACGGGCTTAGCTGCCCCGCGGCATGTGGGATCTTCCCGGACCAGGGATCAAATCCAGGTCCTCTGCATTGCCACCAGAGAAGTCCCATATAATTTTAATTTAAAGAAAATAATTATTAGATCTCATTTGTGGCAAAAACCATTTATTTCTTCTAACAGTGTCACAAAAATTCCAGAGAAAAATTACACTGCAACATTCTATACAATGCTAAATAATGCCATTACCAAAGAATCGAATTTTTCTATTCTTTATACTTAAGTAGGAAAGCAAGTTATTCTGAACAACTCATAAATGTAAGAGTTGTAGTATCTGAATTCAAGTCTTTAATATCCATGATATTTCAACCATGAAAGTATGAAAGTCAATATAACACAGGAGTTTACTTGCAATTTTGCTGATGCACTAATCTCAACAACACACACTGAAGGAGCAAGTCATTCAGCTAGTGAGTGAGCCTAGCAGTCCACTCACCACCTGCATCTCACTGTGACTCTGATATTCCCTATTGGTACTCGTTTACATAGTAAAAATAACACTATGGATACTAGAAAGGACTAAAAGTTTCTACAAATTTGGAATAAAGGATGGCTGGAATACTTTTCTTGAGGCTGGCTCAGATCCGTGACATGAATAGTTCTATCACATATCCAGAAGTGTGTGGGAATGTTGCAGCAAGTGCACAAGCTTTTATCAAAATATTTATCGTACAGAGAGAAGGAAAGAGCGAGAAACTTTAATGAAAGCTGAAAAGGCAGTGAGAATGATACAGGAAACATGGGACTTATGACCACAATGTGATTTGGGAGAAAATGTAAAGTTAAAGGGTTCATAAAAAAGAAGGATTATAAGTCATAACAAGAAATTGTTTAACATAGGTAAAACTGACATGTTAAAAGAAAATGCCTTTGTGAACATAAATCATGAAAGAGGAAAGGTAAGCTCCTATTAGACAATTAGATATTTATCATGTACAAATTATATAAGTGTTGGGAATTGAGGGGTGAAAAGCCCAGATGCTCACATATCCTTATATCCTTAAACTCTTACAGAGTTTAAGATCAGACTGACTTATCTATTTTGTAGTAATTGTTGAGAAAAAGTTATGTTTGTCCTACTGATCTGAGATCCTCAGGACATAAAAAGAACGCCTTTCCAAATAGTGACAGGCCAATAAAAAACCTCAGATACAGGGCAATGTTTTTTGGACTGGTTTTATACATACTTTATGCCAGAAATAGAGAAATATCTAATTTCTCAAAAGCTTGAATTTCAGTTCTCCTCATCATGGACAATGTGCAAGGCTATCCTTAAGGACTATAGTTTACAACTCTAAGTCAAGGTGATGTTCCTTCCCCTTAACGCTTCTGACTTTCCACGTGGAGTGTAGAACACAAGCTCAAGGTATATGACTTTGCTATACTTTCACTGGCATCATAAAGTGCTGTGGACAAAGATCTCAAATTTGGTAATTGCCAGCTTTAGAAGAGGTACATCCTTGATTATATAAGAAATATTATGGGTGTGATCCAAGTATTATTGGGTGATCCAGAAGGGTAGATGCTTATTGGCATGCCTTATGAAAGAAGGCAGTATATGACTTCAAGGAGATTATTTTCACAGGTAATGAAGAGTATACCATAAATACTGACATCTGCATTGGCAGGCAGATTCTTAACCACTGTGCCACCAGAGAAGTCCCATATAATTTTAATTTAAAGAAAATAAGTACAAGAGGGTGGCGAAGGTTTGGAGGGCACACATAAAAGTGACATGGAAGAATCAGAAGAGCGAGAAGACTTAGAGATGATTTGGCAAAGAATGACAAAGAGGAAGACACTGAAGATTTAGAAGAAATTTTGGGGGTTTTCATAAATTTAGTCAAAGTTCTAACATGGCAAACTGTTAACTGACACCAAAACAAGTTATGATCAGTGAACAGAGCTTTCAGTAATAAAATTTGCACTGATTCTGTACCAGGGAATAAAGCAATACATATCTACCATTCATAGTGTTCTTTAGAAAAAAGCTATCACTTCAGGAAGGTTCCCCCTCAGAATGCTGTGTCACAATGATCTCCTTGCTTCCTCTACCATTTGCCTCTTTCTCCAAAGCTAATGTTGAAATGTGACTTTTTCTGTAGTTCAGTACGTTTCATGATCTCACCATACAGTCCATAATTATCTGGTATCACTACCTTGAATATGAAGATTCAGAGAAGTTCAAATTAATGCTTCTACTAATATATTGTAGTGTAACATTTGTTTTAGTGGGAGAGTTACTTTAGTTACTTCTAATTATGGAATAATTTACATCAAAAGCCTAAAGGGGTAAACTGATTTTTTTCAACCACATCTTAACGCATTTTACGGCAAAAAATGATACGCTATAGGTTATCACAAACTTGGGAATTCACAAAGTTCCCTCGTGAATGTCAAGGTTCTATCTTTTTAAAAATTTACTTATTTATTTGGCTGCGTTGGGTCTTCGTTGCTGCGTGCGGGTTTTCTCTAGTTGCGGCGAGGGGGGGCTACTCTTTGTTGCGGTGCGCAGGCTTCTCATTGCGGTGGCTTCTCTTGTTGCGGAGCACGGGCTCTAGGTGCGCGGGCTTCAGTAGTTGCAGCATGCAGGCTCAGTAGTTGTGGCTCGCGGGCTCTAGAGTGCAGCCTCAGTAGTTGTGGCACACGGGCTTAGTTGCTCTGTGGCATGTGGGATCTTCCCGGACCAGGGCTCAAACCCGTGTCCCCTGCATTGGCAGGCGGATTCTTAACCACTGCTCCACCAGGGAAGCCCCCCAAGGTTCTATCTTGAAAGCAACAAGTTGACTCTCTAATTTACCACAGAAATGCCAGATGCTCATTTTATAGGCAGATTTTGTAAGCTTCATATTTAATAAGAAATTGTTAGAGCTACATTTGGCAACGGAAGATTCTCTCAGATGTTGAGAATATCAGCAGAAGAATCTCTTTGCTTCATTTTTCCTAGGAGAGATTGACTGAAGTAATTTGACAGTCGAAAACAAATTGAACAGTTAAAAACCTTCACGGTAAATTCTTTGTTGAAAGGTCAAGTGCGTCTGCTGAAATGTATTCATTCTATTTCTTTCAGAATTAAGATGAGAGAATAAGTACTTAAAAGACACAAAATAGTATACAAAATCAGAATGATGTTCTGTTACACTGTAGGTATTATTCACAAAGCTGTTGCAAGTCGACCATTTATACTACAAAGAATTTTACCTATTTCAAAGCTCATCCCGGTTGTGCTAGCTCCAGGGAACTAATTTGTGTGAGCTCTGGACTAATTCCGCAGTCTGTCTATAGAAAGAAACTTTGCTCTAAATTTGCCTAATTTGCTTGATAGATTCACAATCTTCTGACGGCTTAGGGAAACCCCTAACCTAACTTGATCAGAAAAGCTGAAATGTTTTCAAGAGAAGTGGACATAGGTCCAAGTGTCAGGAAACTTTTCATGTAAAGGGCCAAACAGTTAATATGTTAGGTTTTGTGGGCCACAATCAGTCGCTGTCTCATATTCTTCCATTTTTTGTTTTATTTTTATAACGTTTTAAAAATGTAAAAACCATTCTTAGTTCACAGGGAATACAAAAATGGGCTATGAGCCACAGTTAGCCAACCTTTAGTTTAGAGTAGTGCCATCTGATGGAAGTGTTCTATGTCTGTGCCATCCAAAATGGTAGACAGCAGCCGTGTGTGCCTACCCGAGAGCATTTACTGAGGAGTGCATCTGAGGAGTTACATTCTAAATTTTATTTAACTTTAAATAATTTAACTTCAAATAGCCACGTGCGGCTAGTGGCTACCGTTTTGGACAGCGCAGGTCTAGAGGACCTCCTACACCCACAAGAGCCCCTGAAAATCTCTGTATACCTATGTTTCCCAAGAATACTGAAGGCTTGGACAAGAAGTAAATTGGGTATAAATAGTAACTGTTATTAATAATAGCCTCCAAGTATTAAGTTAAGCATTGTATAACAATTCAAATGACTAACATCAAGGAGAGGGAAAATGTGTAAGAAACTTGAAACAAAACAGGTTGGCATTTCACAATTTATTAGAATGACATCTTTCAACATTTGGGCAAATCAGAACTTTGAAGTGTTGAGAGAATTAGTCTAAAGGGCTTTGAGTTTAAAAAGACCTACAATGTTCCTAATTTTGATGGAAGTAAAAATTTTTACCACTCAATTTGCATAGATTCTACTGAAGACAGATGCAACTAAAATTAGGTTTCTGTTTGCCTAAGAAGACAACTGATTTCTCCCATCACTGACCTGAAATGCTCCCAGAAAATTGCTTTGCTTCATTCATCACACTGCCACTCCTAGCAAGGGCCCTAAAGTTCATGAGGCACAAACTTGCTTTGTTAGCCAAGCTGTTACACAAGAAACCTAAGTCCTCATTTTCACGTGCTGACAAATCATTACCCAAGTCCATTAATGCATTCATAACTTGATTCTTGGAACTTGTGAAGTAGAAAATTAGGGGAGAAAACACTCATTCAACTTTAGAGGAAGCCTCCAATCAATGCCTTAGACAACATCCATTAAAGGCTATTTGTTTTCCCCACCTATCTGGGACAGAACACTTCTCATTTAACTAAGCAAAGAATTTAAAACACACAGTAGGGTGCAAATCACTACATATGTCCAGCTGATGATCCATGACAAGACTCACACCATCCTTCCAAAAAAGTTTTGCCTCTAGTATTTTCTATTTTAAAACAGTCCCGGAACTAAAGGCAACATTCCTGAAGAGAGGAAATCACTTCATGTAAAAATCATAGGTTGAACCATAGAACACAAATCAGTCATTGCAACCAATTGGTACAGTAAGTATTCACTCATAGGTCCAAGTCAAACTGTCAACAAAGAGTCTGGCATTGGTATATCCATACTATGAATTTCTATGCAGCAATTGAGAAACAAAGAGGTAGATCTATCTGAAATGCTGTGGAAAGATATCTAAGATATATTGTGGGGAGGAAAAAACAAGTTACAAAACATTACGTATACGTATTATGACCTCATCTGTGTGTGGTAACATATATAAACTTCATTAATGCATAGAAAATGTCTGGAAATGTTCATGGAGAAACTGTTGGTGGTTTCCTCAGATAAGTTCAGCAGGTAAGGATTTTACTTTTCACTTTATATTCTCCCATACTATTTTTAAAAAGTTTTTAAATCAAGAGATTGAATTATCTGTATAAGTTTAAAATGTTCTTTTAAAAGTCTGGAGAGATCTCTGCAGCGGTTCCGCAAGAGACTAAGAAGATGTGGTGGCCCTTCGTTACTATTGCAGTGTTGATAATTTAATGAAAAAGCCAAAGCTGTTCCTTTTGTACTTAAAGCCACTATAATGTTCCTAAGACTGCCTCTGCCAATAAACTTCTATAGTAGGAAGGGGAGAAAAAAAAAAAATCACAACATTATTATGAAATTGGGGGGAAAAAAAGGCACACTTCAAAAAGGGCCTTGGTAGGACAAGACAATCCACAAGTGCCAACCAGCTCCAGGCTATAAAGATCCCAGGAGAGCCATCACTTTTCAATTACCATCACTAACATTACTCATTATTTGGCCTGCTCCCGTCCCTAAGGAAGGCAGCTTGTGATGACAATACCCAGCCTCTTCTTGTAAAACAATTCATTAGGCAAAGCAGAACAGCTGGGGCAGCCACGTGTGTGTTCTTAAGGCACCACCCCACTGGGACCTCTGGCCCAGATATCCCTTTTGGTGAGGGCAGCTACCACCCCTGTGACAGCTGTAGAGTCCTCCAGGGACACTTCAGCTTTAATCAGTACTTCCTGCACTGGAGAGGGCCATTTGATTTCTAACATAAACTAATAGCACTCCTGCTTTCAGCAGGTTACACCAGACATCAGATAAGAGGCTTTAGGGCATTTTTATCTTGTTCTAATGCTCCAGAGTTAACGAGGCAGCAAAAGATACTGTCATAGAGCCCCAGTGTAGCTCTATTATCCAATAAACAGACTCTTTCCAAGACAGGTTTAATATGGATGGAGGAGGTAAAGAAGGCTGGCTTAATACTGATGCTATTGAGAGGATAAGAATCCAGTTACCAGAAGTAGGGCAAAATCATGCACACTCTGCAGCAGATAAAGTGCTACAAGGAAAGTAAGGAGTTGTCTCACAACAGGAAGAGGAAAACACTGATTTTCACTATTTTAAGCAGCATAAATCTGATAGCTTTATCTGGCATTTGGGGCCAAGTTTTCAAAAAGTGCTTCTAAATGAATCTATTTATGTATTTTGCTGAAAAGTAGTCTTAGGAGTTAGATTTTTTAAACTAGCAATATAGTCATTATAAAAATAGCTTACTAATAATATATGTAATTATATTAATAATTATATTATGTAATATATTAATAAAGGATATTACAGTTGTTTTTTTTTTACTGGCTATAAAGCAAATTCTACTATGTTAAACAGTAATATCACCAGAGCCTACATAATATCAGGCTTTAGAAATAATTCAATCATTCATTCAACAATATTGATAGACTTTTATAATCAAGGATCACGGGGCCCAGCTGTGAGACAGAGTGAAGATAAAAATTAGCCCTCGGATTCCCTAATCCAGGCTAATTCGCATAAAACAAAATTTTACTTAAACAATCTTCTTTTTTTTAATCTTAGAATCTTGATAAATATGTGGAAATCAGAGAACCAAGTGTTTCTCTTCATAACTAGAAATATCTACTCAGAACCTGCTGAGTAGACATAAGTATTACTAAGCTGACTACTAAAAACAGTCAATATTAAAAGATGACCATTTCTTGAGTTGTTTGCCTCCTAAAGATTAAAAAAAAAGCTGAGATCTTCTATTTACTTCCTTGGAAACCAACCCCCCAAAGACAAAGGTCTGCAAGATCTCTTAAAAGCTATTCACTCATTTTTGGAACACCAAACATACAGTAAAGAAAACAGAAACAGTCCCTACCCTTTATTTATAATTCACACAAGATAACCAACAAATTATAAGAATGAAGTCCAATTCACAAATTAACATCCATACATACAAAAATCACTAACTTTGAGCTTCTCAACATAACCATCACCTCACATTCTTCTACTTCTACTAACCAATCATTGCTCTTGCACAGGTCTCTCGTTCCCTGTGGCAGAGAATGTTGGTTGCTTATCCCAATACCTGTTCTCCCTTTCCTCCTTATTAAAAGAACCCCAATTCTTACCCAGCAAAATTACAGCTCAGGATAAAAGACTACATTCTTTTGCAGCTAGGGCAGTCAGTCCAGATGACTGAATTCTGTGGGATTTCCAGGAAGGCTGCTTAAAAGGAAAGGAGTCAGTTGTATGGTGCCCCTTTTTGTCTTTCTCCCTTCTCACATTCTTCTGGCCTACAGCTCAGGCCCAATGCCTAGATCTCTAGCAGTCATCTTAGACCAGGAGGTATCCTTTAGGATGGAAGCCAGGCACCAAGAAAGTGGAGTGAAAAGAAAAGAAGCCTCAGTTCTTGATGACACTGTAGAGCCCCCCTTCCAGTCTGTACCTAACTACCTCCAGCCTTCCTTTTTGTGGGGAAAAAAGAAATTCTACTTTGTGTAAGCCACAATTATTTTGGATTTCTTATTATATGTAGTTGAACCTCATTCTTTTTTTTTTGTGGTACGCGGGCCTCTCACCGTTGTGGCCTCTCCCATTGCAGAGCACAGGCTCTGGACACGCAGGCCCAGTGGCCATGGCTCACGGGCCCAGCCGCACCGCGGCATGTGGGATCTTCCCAGACCGGGGCACGAACCCGTGTCCCCTGCATCGGCAGGCGGACTCTCAACCACTGCGCCATCAGGGAAGCCCCCGAACCTCATTCTAATAGACCTGATAGCCACAATCTTTTATCCTATAACCTTGATAGTTAAGTTATTCATTTCAATGATGCCTTACTGACACTTTGGCAAACAAAACTGAAGTTTTATAATGCATACCCACTTCCACCTTAAATTGTATTCTCCTAGTCACAAGGGCTTAAAATCTTGAAATCATTTTGACTCATGTCTCTCCAGTCTATTACAATTTCATATCTATTTCCCCCCGCAAACAACCTTCCTTTGCATTCATACCCTCCTATCTAGTACAAGCAGTTACTGCATTCTTGGACTGCAACCGCTTCCTAGCTGGTCTCTTAGGTCGACCCATCACCACACCCTTCAATTCTCTCTGAGGGTGGCTACCAGACCTTTGAAAATGATTCCTCAGGTTTTCCACAATTTAGCTCCTCCTCACTTTTCCAACCACATTTTCTAGTACTCTAACCAATTCATACCCCCAAATTGCTTCTCAGTTGCAAGTGTCTTCTTTCCTCCCATATACAAACATTAGCCATTAATATTTGGAAGCCAAATAAGTAGCCATTTCTACTTAAGTTTCATCTCTTCTAAGAAGTGTTCCTTGAATTCTTACCTCACTTTTTCCTCTTTAGGAGTTTCCCTCAGAGAGGGAAGCATGGTGTGAGATGAACATGGTGTGACAAAGGCCAGGTCATGTAGAGCTGTAAGGCCAAGTTAAAGGCTTTTTATTTTATTTAACTAAGAGCAATGGGAAGCCATTGATGGGTTTTAAGAAGGGAATAAGGTCATATGTCAATTTGTGTTTCAAAACTATTACTCTGACTGTGGAGTGGAGTAGTTATTGGAGAAAAGATCAATTCTACAGGTAATTCTGCTAGGGGAAGGGGAGAATACCAGAAATAGATTAAGGAAGCTGGATAAAGCAGGCTTGGTGTAGAGGGAGAACTTGAAACTCAATATTCTAGAGGAAAATGATAGTCATTTGAGTAAATATATGTTCACCATAGGAAAAATTCAGTAAATATTTATTAAAAGAGCTGGTGTGCAGAATTTAGATAGGAGCACTAAATGTTCTCCTATCAAGTATGTATTGGCATTTACAATGCCTTAACTTTGACTGAATCTTGGTTAAAAAAAAAGAAAGCTACACAAAATTTAGGGACAACTGAGAAATTTTCAATGTGGAAGGATATTAGGTATTTTGCAATGATTGTTAATTTTTCTTGGATGTAATAATAGCATTATTATTTAGGAAACTGTCCTTATTCTTAGGAGATGTATCCTGAAGTATTCAGGGGTAAAGTGCCTGATGTCAGAAACTTACTTCAAAATAGTTCAAGGAGGGGGGAAATAAATAAATAAGTAAATAAATAAATATTCCCATTATATATAAATATGGGGCACTCACTGGATGTTTAAAATTTTTTCATAATGAACTAGTGGAGGAAAAGAAGACAAGGGGATTTCTTCTTAAGCTAGTGGAGAGGGGCTTCTTTTCTGGTGTACTCGTGGCATTGATACTCATTTACTTGGTAGTTTGCAACAAGTTATTTTTAACCTATAGCTCCAAGGAAGTCTGGGATCTTAAAAAAGTAAACCACCATAGGAGGATTTTCACCCAAGAATTATCCTTTCTACAAATATTAACAGATCAATACTCCAGCCCTGCCTTTAGTTTCAAGCCTGGCTACTCTTGGATTCCATTCTCAGCCTGATTAAGGAGAGGGAGGAAGACACTGCCTGAGCTTTTTCAAGTGTGAGACATGTTACTGAATCACTCTCCAGTGCCTATGTTTATTAAACCTTTAATACAATGTTACCAATCCCTGCTGTGGAGCCATTTCAGAGAATAGCAGGTATACAACTTAGTATTCAAATAATCTTTTGTTGTGTTGCTCTTTTCTTTGTTAATGTCATTATCCTCCAACACTGTGAGACTGCTCCCTAATTAAACCCTTGTTTTTACTGAATTTGACAGCTGAGGGCAGCAGAAACAGAAGGAGATAACCATAAAGTATTTTCTCTTCAACCAGGAGAAAAATGCTTCCCCTGCAAAGCTAGAATACTACAATTTCCCCACCTATAAAATTATTTTGGGGGAGGAGACAGTCTTAGTAATAACAAGCCTTTCAACCTGAGCAATCAGAAAGCTTATTTCTATAGTCAGACCTAGACGGACCTCTTATTCTTCTTTTGACTAATTGAGCAGGCAGGCATAGATGAAACTCATCTCAGTCCAAACTTAATGTGTTTATAGTTGAGCTGTATAAAATGGATAAAAGACAAAAGAAAAAATAAAGGTCTACAGCAAAATGGATGTCAAGCACTTCCAATATGGCATTCACTAAAGAAAACAATTTTTTAAATTCATAAAACAAAACAGGATGTTACAGCACCAAGTTAAGAGGATAACTCGAAGTTTTGTTTGGTTGGTTGGTTTAGGTTATTGTGCATGTTTGTTAAATTGGACCTAGTAAACCAAGTACTAGATGTTTTCCCAAACTAGAATTAGGTAACAATGTAACTTCACAAGCCGATTCCATGAAGAACACTTGCTTGGCATGATGGGAAAGAAGAAAATGAGTGGAAAAGGGTCCCTGTTCTAACAGAGGGCAAGTTCACTAACAGTAACTAAAGGGGTCTAAGTAGCTTATTCCTCTCACTCAAAGAAAGCAGTTTATCCCTCGTTGAGTAAGAAGAAACTCTATTATGGCAAATAGGAGAGATAAAGAATTAAAACCACAGATAATTTCAAATTTCATTTTAGCCATAGTTTTCTCTAACCATACTTTTCACCACAGCTTCTGGAAAAAAGCCAAACAATTATGTGTTATATCATCTCCTTTAATCTTCCCTCTCCCATCTACTGGTAGAAAGATGGCAAAAAGAATGCAAGCAGAAGAAGTAAAAGGTGATAAAAGTTATCAACTAGATAACTCTCCATATTATTTGGACTCATGGGCTGACTAAAGGTTGAGATTTATCATGCATCTTATCCTCTCTTTGTTAAACTGTACTGCCACCTCCTACCCTTTTAAACTACCTCGCAGAAGGTTTAGGATATGCAAGGACAGTTTTGATTCTTGAGGGATCTGCTCAAATATCAAATGTAAAAAAGAAAAGTATATGTTTGCTTCTCCATCTATTTTAAAAGGGCTTCTCGTAACTTCAGTTTCTTTTCACAACTGCTAGAAAAAAAGCAAACACTAGAGAATTCCTGAAGGGTCTTTAAAGACAGGAATATGAAGAATTTCTCTCTATTTTAAGACTTCCTTTCTCACGGCAAATGGTTGAGGGCACACCACCTCAAGCCGTCAGGAAAGAGCCATTAACAGTTGAGAATTAAGACATGGCAGACATAGTCATCATCAAGACTCTGGCTGGCTCCACTCTTGAAGAGGAATGAATGTTCTAAAAGAGAAATTCCGTGTTTTAACTCTAAGAAAAGGAAAATGGAAAGAGGAAAAAAGACCCAAGTTTAATTATCTCAAGAGCAATAGAAAAGGAAAATCATCTTAAATGCGTTGTGTAAAATGAAGTTAGAAAGGATTTTTCATATCTACCATATCAAAAAATAAGCTGCATTTTCACTTAGGAAATGAACATTGTACATGTTCTATTTTCAACAGTTATCCAACATGAAGTCATCTGACCTTAAACAAACAAACAAACAGGCAAACAAACAAGAGAGGCCAAGGTCCAGTATCAGTTCCTACCCACCATTCCTACCTAATCTCCCAGCAAGTTAATGCAAATCAAAGCAAGCACTTCACTGCTGCTGGTGGTAGTGAAGCCGGTTCCTTTCCCAAGAGAGGCCTGTAAAACAGGACAGTCACTGACAGCAGTACAATTACTGACACAGATACAGACTTTATGGACATGTTTATCTCTGCTGTAAATCCACACACTCTCTCCACTCTGATTCACGAGTCATAAAGAAATTGCAGATAATGAAAAAGTTGGGGAAATTTACAGCATGTCGGAAACCTCAGACAGCCAGAAGAAATTAAAGAGCTGACTAGGGATAAATCACACAGGTACAATTAAAACTTCCCATATACCTCCTTCATTTCCAAACTGAGGCACAATCCAATGGAGATGATGAAAAGTTGAGGTCATGACTCCTCAGGCTGTAATTATTTCTTAACTAACTGCATGTTAAAAATTAGCCAATTCACAGGTCATGTGTAAATGCTGATTTCTTGCTGCTACCTTGATTTCCTTTGCTCTCCACTAGAAGCACCCGCACAGCAATTCTGTCTGTAAACAGGCCAAATTGCAACAAGCAATAAACAGAAAGGTGATATCCCCTCTCCACTGCCATCTCTGTAGATGCAGGACATCTTTTACCATAGCCACTGTGGACTGAGCATTAAAATGAGAAAGTGGAGCTACAATGGATGAATGAAAGTGGAGGTTTCTTCTTCCCCTATAAATGACCATTCTGAAGGTTTCATTTGATCTCTTTTCAACATTCCAAAGGAGATGTTAAAGGGCTATTATGTTTGATACTAGAATAGGAATTACTTCTGGTGATGCTTGTTTGTTAATAGACTGAATTAGTGCTCTATTCTCTTTATGTAACCACCTTTGCATGAGCTTAAAAGTGGTATAGTTTTAGCTATACCACTTCCATCAACTACCCAACTCTGTTTTTCACATTCTTCTAGTGACAAAGGCTACAAGAGGGAAGGGAAAAACAAAAACAAACAAACAAAAGGTGAAACAAAACCAAACCTCCAAACTTTACCGGAATCTAGAAGTCTTAATTAAACTTTAACTCTTATTCCAATAAAGTAAATCAGAAAAATACCAAAGATAAGAAATAAGGGGCTTCCCTGGTGGTGCAGTGGTTAAGAGTCCGCCCGCCGATGTAGGGGACACGGGTTCGTGCCCTGGTCCAGGAAGATCCCACATGCTGCGGAGCAGCTGGGCCCATGAGCCATGGCCACTGGGCCTGCGCGTCTGGAGCCTGTGCTCCGCAACAGGAGAGGCCACAACAGTGATAGGCCCGCATACTGCAAAAAAAAAAAAAAAAGAAAGAAAGAAAAAAAAGAAATAATGTCTATTTCTTAAATAATAAGCTTAATAGATCCCTACTGCTGAAGACTAGAATAATGTGAGTTAATTGTTGGTCCCTCTATTCAACAAGCCTATAAAATTCTCTGTGAAGGAAAAAAATGATTCTATCACTTGCTGCACTCTTCCACTTTCCCCAACTTACTTACATAAAACTAGCAGGTTTAAAAAACATCAACCCAAACACAAGATCTGTCTGGAAAGCAGAAACGGAGAACAGAGTTTACCAACTAACTTCCACATAAATGCACGAACCAAGAGTGTCAACAAAGTTATACACAAGTCAATAGTCATCTTTGTACATCTCTATAGGACGGAGCCCTAGCCAAATCAGCTCTGATATGATTTTGAAATTCTGTGCCCTGTCAAGAAATGAAGGTTAACAGGCTTTTTTAGAGATATGGAGGATGCAATTGACATGGTTTCGATTTTGTTCCTATTTGATCCCTTGATGATTTGAGATCCATTTTACACTTCAGAGAACCCAAATGTCATTTTCAATTTATATATTAAGATTTTATTCTCTATGGAATAAAAATAATTCTAAGATGATACTAAGAGTTTCAACCCAGACATCACTACCATACAAAACTTAGGTCATATCTAGCTCATGGATCTCAATTCTATTCACTCAATAATCATTAGACATGGCTTCTAATCAGCTTTTGCTTACAATGATAAGTTCCTTTAGTTCACGGTCAGATTGGTGTCCAGTATCAAATAAGAACTACTAAACAGAGGCAGAGTTTTATTTACAAGCTCCTAAGAGGCAAATCATATTTTATCAAATGAGTATTTGAATGAAGCCAAGAAACATCTACTATGTAACTCTACTATCGACAGTTACTACTCTAAGAGGCAATATTACCCCTGGATTAAGAATCAGAAGACTTGGATTCTAGGCCATTTTGCAAATAGCTAGGCGTGTGACTGGGCAAATCATTGAAGTTCTTTGAACCTCAGTTACCACATCTGTTCAAATGGGAATAACAGCAGAATAGTAGAGAGAATTAAGTGAAAAAGTACATGTAAGAAACATAGCAGGCTCAAAAACGTTACTTGCCTTTCCCTCTTCATGAGACATGATTCAGATTCCTGGTTCTGTCACTAATGAGCTGTGTGGCTGTCCTTAGGTAAGTCACCTAATATCTTTAGGCCTCTGTTTCTGCATCTGTAACATTAGAGCGTTGGGACTTGATGATCTCTTAGATTCCTTTCCAGCTCTAACATGCTATGATTACCAATTCTGTCACTAAATTTCTGGGTGACCAAGGTCTAAGTCACTTCATTTCTTTAGACCTCAGTTTCCTCACCTTTAAATACTGGAGGGTGAACCAACAGAAAAGTAGATAAGAACTATAAGGGGAAATTCATAAAAGGAGGAAAAACAAGTGGCCAGTAAACATAACTTTATTAGCAATCAAAGAAATACATATAAAAAATACTGAAACATAATTTTTCATCTATAAAATGCACAAGTACTAAAAAGTTTCACAACATCTAGAGTTGGCTATAAGATGTAGGAATGCAAGTACTTTCATTTACTGTCCTTAGAAATATAATTTGGACTAGTCTTTCTGGAGGTCACTTTGGCAATATGTAATAATTTTTAATGTGCCATTCACCTTGATCAGAGTAAAGGATGCTTATCACAGCATGATTTACTTTAGTGAAACACTGGAAACAACCTAAATGTCCATTAAGAGAGAATTAATGAAATACATTATAAATAATCATATAATGGTATTCCACACAGTCATAAAACTGATGATTTTGCTATGTTTTCATGGGTATTGAAAGATGTCCACAATGCACTAAGTCAAAAATGCAGGTTGTAGAAAAGGAATAGCATGATGCCATGTATGTAAAATATATATATATATGTACATGCATATATGTGTATGTGCATGTATATGTGTATAATACCTCTTAGAAAGAAATGTTTGGAGGATTTGGAGGACTGTTGACCAAAAAGTTAAAAGTGATTACTGTTTTAGGATGCTGTGATTTGGGGTGATTTTTGCTTTCTTTATATTTTCTACAATGAATATGTATTGTTTTATAGTAGGAAAAAAATAAAGCTCATATTTAACTTTTAAAATACATATCACAAAAAAGATTCTATGACTCTTTAACAATTCTTTTCAGTTCGATAAGCAATATCTCTTGTTCTTATAGTTTTTGACATAAACCGTGTATATAGTTACATCATTTGCACTACAATCTAGCTGCTTTACTTAGACCTATGCTAAGCACTTCACTCACACCATTTCTAATGTTCTCCACAATGCTACACGGCCATTTTTATTCTAAAGAAAACCCAGCAGAGCTTTTACATTTTAGAAGCTGTTTTTCCCCACACTAGATGTTATTTTGAAAAGAGTAAGACACTCCAAAGTGAGATCTTTAAGGCCAGAAAACTCTCTTTACTTTAAAAAAAAAGTCATTGTGTAAATACAAACAAGTGTTATTCTTGGTTATCCTTTAAATCTCAGTTAGAAGCACTCCTAAGCTGATATTAGGAATATACTCAAGATTGCTGAAACCCAGGCAACGCACCATTGTGGTATCTAACAAAGTACATTGGACAATGCGGGGTGAGATTTGGGCTGGTTATTTGTTGCAGGATGGCCTGCATAGGCAAACAAGAAGCCAGAGTACTTAAGAATAAGAAACTTAACTCCTAAATCATGTTAAAATTTTTGGTTGCCATCCTGCATTAAAAGTATATTTAATTATTCATTTCCTGACATATGTTCATGTAACTTGAAGTGGAGAGATACAGAAAAGGAAAATCTGTGATCCAACATAGAGGCACTCTCTCACCTTCCCATCAACTCACAAACCTGCACTTTCATCTACTCTCTTTCCTCTTGTTACAATCCAGTAGCTCTCTTCAGTCTAAGGCCAATACACCTGTGCTCTAAACCCTAACCCTTCAAGCCCTCTCAGGAACCTTACACTTTATCCCTTTTCACCACTCTTCCATCTTTGCCACCAGAATTTAAACAAACATAAGTCTACTGTCCTAAAGCAAACAAGAAACTTTGACTCCACTTCTCCCTCTCGCTATCACCCTTTCTCCCTCTCAATAGCCAAACTCCTATTTCCATGTCCTACCTTTCACTCATTCCTCACTCATCCATGCATTCAACTGTCTATATAATGGAGAATTCACATCCAAAGCCAAACCCCCATGTCAAAAATCAAACTCATTAAAGACCTAAATGTAAGACATGACACCATAAAACTCTTAGAAAAGAACATAGGTGAAACATTCTTTGACATAAATTGTAGCAATATTTTCTTAGATTACTCTCCCAGGGCAAAAGAAATAAAAGCAAAAATAAACAAATGGGACCTAATCAAACTTAAAAACTTTTGCACAGTAAAGGAAACTACCAACAAAATGAAAAGACAACCTATGAAAGGGGCGAAAATATTTGCAAAAGACGCAACCGACAAGGGCTTAATTTCCAAAATATACAAACAGCTCATACAACTCATTAGCAAAGAAACAAACAACCCAATGAAAACACGGGCAGACCCAAATAGACATTTATCCAAAGAAGACATACAGATGCTCAACATCGCTAATTATTAGAGAAATGCAAATCAAAACTACAATGAAGGGCGGAGTCAAATTGGCATTCTAGGAGGACACGTAATTCTTGTCTCCTCACAATTAGGGCACCTACCAGGCACTGGTGGGGGACCACGGACACCTAAGGGGACGGGAGGAACCCCCAGCAATCGGGTAGGACGTGGCATGTGGGAGAAGTGAAGGGGGAGAAGTAGTAGAGGCTGGCACCCCTGAGGGGTGGCTGGGGGAGGGGAAGGGATCCCAGGCCCAAAGGGGGAAACTGGGGAACCATTGGGAGGGCACAGGATCCAAAGGGAGCATGGCCAGCTTTCCCCTGCCCACTTGGACCCCCAGAAACCTGTTGAGATGCCGAGCCTGATCCTCTGCCCACCTAAGCCCCCTCCAGCCATGCGGGTCCTGAGGGAGTGGGAGGGAGGGAAGGGGAAGCAAAAGTAAAGGCCAGACCTCTGGGAATGGCACCCCTGAGGGGTGTCTGGGGGAGGGAAGGAGTTCCTACACCCAGCAGGACACACCCACAGTTAGGGGTCCAGCAGCAACGGGGGAGACCCTGGGAGAGGTGGTGGGGGAGGTGCACGAAGGAACAGAAGGGAACGGGGCCAGTGCTTTCCCTGTCCACTTAGGCACTGGGAAGCCTGTTGGGCTCCAGGACCTAATCCTCTGCCCTCAGAGCCTCCCTCCTGCCATTCAGAGCCCAAGCCCCACCCCTACACCCCCACCCAGTGCCCCACCTCTACACTCGGAGACCCCCTCCATCGAGCTGGACCTAAACCCCACCCACACACGCTCACTCAGGGCCCTACCTCCAAACTCCGGAACTCCACTCTCCAGAGGCCCTCCTTACCACATGCTGCCTCTCCCCTTCTGCCAGGTCCTAAGCAGAGGCCCCGCCCCACAATTGAACGTCAGCCTGCCTAGGCCCCGCCCCATGCTCAAACATCACCCACCCACCCACCTATGTCCCACCCCTGCCTAAGTTTCACCCCCCAACTAAACTCCACCCCCAAGGCTTTTTTTTTTCTTTTCTTTTTTCCTCTTTTAGATTAGGGTTCTGTTTTACCTTGTTGATTCATTGTTGTTGATTTTTTAATTTGTCCTAATAAATCTTTTATTTTCCTAATTTTATTTTACTCTTTATACTTTGTTAGTGATCTCTCCTTTTGGCTTGTTTCCTCCCCTCCCCTTTTTTGTTTCTTTTTTCTGTTGTGGTTTTAATTTACCTTGTTGCAGTTGTTTCAATTATAGTTTTATTTTTCCTAGTATATTGTACTGCTCCTTTCTTTCTTCCTTCTTTCCTTCTTTCCTCCCTCCCTCCCTTCCTTCCTTTCTTTCTTTTTCTTTGTTTTTTTTTTTACCATGCCATGAAGCTTGCGGGATCTTGGTTCCCAGGGCACAGGTTGGGCCTGAGCTCCAGTGGTGGGAGCTCCGAGTCCAAACCGCTGGACTAACAGAGAACCTCAGAACCCAGGGAATATCAATCGGAGTGAGGCCTCCTGGAGGTCCTCATCTCAGCAACAAGACCCAGCTCTATCCAACAACCTGCAAACTCCAGTGCTGGATGTCTCAGGCCAAACAACCAGTAAGACAGGAATACAGCACCACACATCAAAAAAAAAAAAACAACAGAAATGACAACAAAATATGTTACAGACAAAGGAGCAAGGTAAAAACCTACAAGATCAAATAAATGAAGACAAAATAGGCAACCTACCTGAAAAAGAATTCAGAGTAATGATAGTAAAGATGATCCAAAATCTCGGAAACAGAATGGAGAAAATACAAGAAACATTTAACAAGGATTTAGAAGAACTAAAGAGCAAACAAACAGTGATGAACAACACAATTACTGAAATTAAAAATACTCTGGAAGGAATCAACAAGAGAATAACTGAGGCAGAAGAACGGATAAGTGAGCTGGAAAGTAAAATGGTGGAAATAACTGCCAGGGAGCAGCATAAAGAAAAAAGAATGAAAAGAATTGAGGACAGTCTCAGAGACGTCTGGGACAGCATTAAATGCACCAACATTTGAATTACAGGAGTCCCAGAAGAAGAAGAGAAAAAGAAAGGGTCTGAGAAAATATCTGAAGAGATTATAGTCAAAAACTTCCCTAACTTGGGAAGGGAAATAGTCAATCAAGTCCAGGAAGCACACAGAGTACCATACAGGATAAACCGAAAGAGAAACATGCTGAGAGACATATTAATCAACATATCAAAAATTAAATACAAAGAAAAAACATTAAAAGCAGCAAGGGAAAAGCAACAAATAACATACAAGGAAATCCCCATAAGGTTAACAGCTGATTTTTCAGCAGAAACTCTGCAAGCCAGAAGGGAGTGGCAGGACATATTGAAAGTGATGAAAGGGAAAAACCTACAACCAAGATTACTCTACCCAGCAAGGATCCCATTCAGATTCGAGGAAGAAATTGAAACTTTACAGATAAGCAAAAGTTAAGAGAATTCAGCACCACCAAACCAGCTTTACAACAAATGCAAAAGGAACTTCTCTAGGAAGGAAACACAGAGAAGGAAAAGACCTACAAAAACAAACCCAGGGCTTCCCTGGTGGCACAGTGGTTGAGAGTCCGCCTGCTGATGCAGGGGACACGGGTTCATGTCCTGGTCCGGGAAGATCCCACATGCCGCAGAGTGGCTGGGCCCGTGAGCCATGGCTGCTGAGCCTGCGCGTCCGGAGCCTGTGCTCTGCAATGGGAGAGGCCACAACAGTGAGAGGCCCACATACCGCCAAAAAAAACCCCCCAAAACCCCCAAAACAACTAAGAAAATGGTAATAGGAACATAAATATCGATAATTACCTTAAAGGTAAATGGATTAAATGCTCCAACCAAAAGACATAGACTGGCTGAATGAATACAAAAACAAGACAAGTACATATGCTGTCTACAAGAGACCCACTTCAGACCTAGGGACACATACAGACTGAAAGTGAGGGGATGGAAAAAGATATTCCATGCAAATGGAAATCAAAAGAAAGCTGGAGTAGCAATTCTCATATCAGACAAAATAGACTTTAAAATAAAGACTATTACAAGAGACAAAGAAGGACACTACACAATGATCAAGGGATCAATCCAAGAAGAAGATATAACAATTATAAATATTTAGGCATATGTACTTTAATACATAAGGCAAATGCTAACAGCCATAAAAGGGGAAATCGACAGTAACACAATAGTAGTAGGGGACTTTTAACACCCCACTTGCACCAATGGACAGATCATCCAAAATGAAAATAAACAAGAAAACACAAGCTTTAAATGACACATTAAAAAACATGGATTTAATTGATATTTATAGGACGTTCCATCCAAAAACAACAGAATACACTATCTTCTCAAGCACTCATAGAACATTCTCCAGGATAGACCATATCTTGGGTCACAAATCAAGCCTTGGTAATTTAAGAAAACTCTTCCAACCACAACGCTATGAGACTAGATATCAACTACAGGAAAAAACCTGTAAAAACTACAAAGACATGGAGGTTAAACAATACACTACTAAATAACCAAAAGATCACTGAAGAAATCAAAGAGGAAATCAGAAAATACCTAGAGACAAATGACAATGAAAACAAGACGATCCAAAACCTATGGGATGCAGCAAAAGCAGTTCGAAGAGGGAAGCTTATAGCAATACAATCCTACCTCAAGAAGCAAGAAAAATCTCAAATAAACAACCTAACATTACACCTAAAGCAATTAGAGAAAAAACAACAAAAAAACACAAAAGTTAGCAGAAGTAAAGACATCATAAAGATCAGATCAGAAATAAATGAAAAAGAAATGAAGGAAACAATAGCAAAGATCAATAAAACTAAAAGCTGGTTCTCTGAGAAGATAAAGAAAATTGATAAATCATTACCCAGACTCACCAAGAAAACGAGGGACAACACTCAAATCAACAGAAATATAAATGAAAAAGGAGAAGTCACAACCGACATTGCAGAAATACAAAGGATCATGAGAGATTACTACAAGGAACTATATGCCAATAAAATGGACAACCTGGAAGAAATGGACAACTTCTTAGAAAAGCAAAACCTTCCGAGATTGAACCAGGAAGAAATAGAAAATATAAACAGACCAATCACAAGCACTGAAATTGAAACTGTGATTAAAAATCTTCCAACAAACAAAAGCCCAGGACCAGATGGCTTCACAGGTGAATTCTATCAAACACTTAGAGAAGCGCTAACACCTATCCTTCTCAACCTCTTCCAAAATAGAGCAGAGGGAGTAACACTCCCAAACTCATTTTAAGAGGCCACCATCACCCTGATACCAAAACCAGACAAAGATGTCACAAAAAAAGAAAACTACAGGCCAATATCTCTGATGAACATAGATGCAAAAATCCTCAACAAAATACTAGCAAACAGAATCCAACAACATATTAAAAGGATCATACACCATGATCAAGTGGGATTTATCTCAGGGATGCAAGGATTCTTCAATATACGCATATCAGTCAATGTGATACACTATACTAACAAATTGAAGAATAAAAACCATATGATCATCTCAATAGATGCAGCAAAACTTCTGAAAAAATTCAACACCCATTTATGACAAAAACTCTCCAGAAAGTGGGCATAGAGGGAACCTACCTCAACATAATAAAGGCCATATATGACAAACCCACAGCAAACATTATTCTCAATGGTGAAAAACTGAAAGCATTTCCTCTAAGATCAGGAAAAAGACAAGGATGTCCACTCTCACCACTATTATTCAACATAGTTTTGGAAGTCCTAGCCACGGCAATCAGAGAAGAAAAAGAAATTAAAGGAATACAAACTGGAAAAGAAGAAGTAAAACTGTCACTGTTTGCAGATGACATGATACTATACATAGAAACTCCTAAAGATGTCACCAGAAAACTACTAGAGCTAATCAATGAATTTGGTAAAGTTGGAGGATACAAAATTAATGCACTGAAATCTCTTGCATTCCTATACACTAATGATGAAAAATCTGAAAGAGAAATTAAGGAAACATTCCCATTTACCACTGCAACAAAAAGAATAAAATACCTAGGAATAAACTTACCTAAGGAGACAAAAGACCTGTATGCAGAAAACTATAAGACACTGATGAAAGAAATTAAAGATGATACCAACAGATGGAGAGATATACCATGTTCTTAGATTGGAAGAATCAATATTGTGAAAATGACTATACTACCCAAAGCAATCTACAGATTCAATGCAATCCCTATCAAATTACCAATGGCATTTTTTACGGAACTAGAACAAAAAAATCTTAAAATTTGTATGGAGACACAAAACACCCTGAATAGCCAAAGCAGTCTTGAGGGAAAGAAACAGAGCTGAAGGAATCAGACTCCCTGACTTCAGACTATACTACAAAGCCACAGTAATCAAGACATTATGGTACTGGCACAAAAACAGAAACATAGATCAATGGAACAAGATAGAAAGCCCAGAGATAAACCCATGCACCTATGGTCAACTAATGTACGACAAAGGAGGCAAGGATATACAATGGAGAAAGACAGTCTCTTCAATAAGTGGTGCTGGGATAACTGGACAGCTCCATGTAAAAGAATGAACTTAGAACACTCCTTAACACCATACACAAAAATAAACTCAAAATGGATTAGAGACCTAAATGTAAGACTGGACACTATAAAACTCTTAGAGGAAAACAGAGGAAGAACACTCTGACATAAATCACAGCAAGATCTTTTTTGATCCACCTCCTAGAGTAATGGAAATAAAAACAAAAAAAAAACAAATAGAACCTAAGAGAACTTAAAAGCTTTTGCACAGCAAAGGAAACCATAAACAAGACGAAAAGACAACCCGCAGAATGGGAGAAAATATTTGCAAACGAATCAACGGACAAAAGGTTAATCTCCAAAATATATAAACAGCTCATGCAGCTCAATATTAAAAAAACAAACAAGCCAATCCAAAAATGGGCAGAAGACCTAAACAGACATTTCTCCAAAGAAGATATACAGATGGCCAAGAAGCACATGAAAAGCTGCTCAACATCACTAATTATTAGAGAAATGCAAATCAAAACTACACCTCACACCAGTTAGAATGGACATCATCAGAAAATCTACAAACAACAAATGCTGGAGAGAGTGTGGAGAAAAGGGAACCCTCTTGCACTGTTGGTGGGAATGTAAATTGATACAGCCACTATGGAGAACAGTGTGGTAATTCTAAAAATAGAATTACCATATGATCCAGCAATCCCACTACTGGGCATCTACCCAGAGAAAACCATAATTCAAAAAGACACATGCACCCCAATGTTCATTGCAACACTATTTACAATTGCCAGGTAATGGAAGCAACCTAAGTGTCCATCGACAGATGAATGGATAAAGAAGATGTGGCACATGTATACAATGGAATATTACTCAGCCATAAAAGGAACGAAATTGGGTCATTTGTAGAGACGTGGATGGATCTAGACACTGTCATACAGAGTGAAGTAAGTCAGAAAGAGAAAACCGAATATCATATATTAACGCATATATGTGGAACCTAGAAAAATGGTACAGATGAACCGGTTTGCAGGGCAGAAACTGAGACACAGACGTAGAGAAGAAACGTATGGACAACAAGTGGGGAAAGCGGTGGGGGTGGGGGTGGGGTGGGGGTGGGGGTGTGATGAATTGGGCAATTGGGATTGACATGTATACACTGATGTGTATAAAATGGATGACTAATAAGAACCTGCTGTATAAAAAAATGAATAAAATTAAATTTTAAAAAAAACAAAACAAAAAAAAAAACAAACAATAAGGGAAAAAAAAAGAAAAGAGTCATGTACCACAATGTTCATTACAGCACTATTTACAATAGCCAGGACATGGAAGCAGCCTAAGTGTCCATTGACAGATGAATGGATAAAGAAGATGTGGTATATATATACAATGGAATATTACTCAGCCATAAAAAGAAACGAAATTGAGTTATTTGTAGTGAGGTGGATGGACCTAGAGTCTGTCATAGAGATTGAAGTAAGTCAGAAAGAGAAAAACAAATACCATAGGCTAACACATATATATGGAATCTAAAAAAAAAGGTTGTGATGAACCTAGGGGCAGGACAGGAATAAAGACACAGACGTAGAGAATGGACTTGAGGAAATGGTGAGGGGAAAGGGTAATCTGGGATGAAGTGAGAGGGTAGCATTAACCAATATACACTACCAAATGTAAAATAGATAGGTTGTGGGAAGCAGCTGCATGGCACAGGGAGATCAGCTCAGTGCTTTGAGACCACCTAGAGGGGTGGGATAAGGAGGGTGGGAGGGAGACACAAGAGGAAGGGGATATGGGGATATACATATGCATATAGCTGAGTCACTCTGCTATACAGCAAAAACTGACAACACTGTAAAGCAATTATACTCCAATAAAGATGTTAGGGCTTCCCTGGTGGCGCAGTGGTTGAGAGTCCGCCTGCCGATGAAGGCGACACGGGTTCGTGCCCTAGTCCGGGAAGATCCCACATGCCGCGGAGTGGCTAAGCCCGTGAGCCATGGCCGCTGAGCCTGCGCGTCCGGAGCCTGCGCTCCGCAAAGGGAGAGGCCACAACAGTGAGAGGCCCGCGTACCGCAAAAAAAAAAAAAAAAAAAAAAGTTAAAAAAAAAAAAAAGAGTAAGTAGAAACTGCAAAAAAAAAAAAAAAACTACAATGAAGTATCACCTCACACCAGTCAGAATGGCTATCATCAAAGAGTCTACAGATAATAAATGCTGGAGAGGGTGTAGAGAAAAGGGAACCCTTGTACACTGTTGATCGGAATGTAAACTGATGCAGCCACTACGGAAAACAGTATGGAGGTTCCTTAAAAAACTAAAAATAGAGCTACCATATGATCCAGCAATCCCATTCCTGGGTATATATCCAGAAAAACAAAAACTAATTCAAAAAGATATATGCACCCTAATGTTCATAGCATCACTATTTACAATAGTCAAGACATGGAAGCAACACCAGTGCCCATAATATATATATGTGTATATATATATAAATTGGAATATTAATCCACCATAAAGAATGAAATATTGTCATTTGTAGCGAACACAGATGGACCTAGAGAATATTATGCCTAGTGAAATAAGTCAGACAGAGAAAGGCAAATACTGTATGACATCACTTATAAGTGGAATCTAAAAAATAATGCAAATGAATCTATATACAAAACAGAAACAGGCTCACAAACATAGAAAACAAACTTATGCTTACCAAACGGGAGGGGGGAGGGGGAAATTTAGGAGTATGGGATTAACAGATACAAACTACTATACATAAAATAGATAAGCAACAAGGATTTACTGTATAGCACACAAAATTAGACCAGTATCCTATAATAACCTATAATGAAATAAAATCTGCAATAAAACTCAAAAAACAAAACCTGAATCACTATGCTGTATACGTGAAACACAATATTGTAAATCAACTATACTTCAATTAAAAGAAAAAAAAACTTGTCTTCCCTTACAAATCTGTTCCTCCACTACTGTTCTTTCTAAAAAAGCTTTAGCGACAGACTGCAGACTTTTTGTCTTTTTCTCAGAAAAGCCTTTTTTCTCTGGTCACCGCCTACAGATCAGAAAAGGTCTCACAGATATCTGCTGTTACGGAATCTTGTACTTCTCCTTCACAGCACTCATCACAACCCTCACTACAGATTATTTGTGTAACTGTTTGATGTGTGTCTTCCATGTGATTGCCTTGCTTCCCAATGCATCCCTCAACTTTTAGCACAGTGATTGGCTCATTTTAGTTAATTTAAATGTTTGTTGAATAAATCCTTGAGGGGAGAGGGAAAAAAAGTAAATCAATCAATCGATTGATTGATGGATCGATCCTTAGTGAGGTATAATTCATATATGATGAACTGTACATATTTGAAGTGTCCAGCCTGGTAAGTTTTAACAAATGTTTCTACCACTACTGAGGAAAACCCTTCTGACTCATGAGAATTTTCCAGTCTGGCTGGTGGGAATAAACCCTGTGGTGCCAGCCACGGTTCCCTGTAATCCTTTCAGATGGTTCTCTCTTGAGCCTCAAGTAGTTTCCTCACAAGATTGCACTGATCAGTACTCAGCTGATTACTTTAGGAGGACCCTCTGCAGATCTCCAGGGTTCTCTCTGTGCAGCCCTCTCCCCTCCGGTACTCTGTCCTGACCTCTAGCTGCCTTGGTCTCTCCAGATGCTTAGCCCTGTTTCTTCAACTCAGGGAGCCTGCTGGTCTCTGCCTGGGTTCCCCCTTCCTGCACTGCAGCCTGGAAACTCTCTCAAAGCAGTAAGCTGAGACAATCACAGTGCTCATCTCATTTACTTCCTAATTCTCAGGGATCACTATCTTTTGTTGCCTGATGTCCAGTGTCCTAAAAACCACTGTTTGTATATTTTGTAATTAACAAAAACTGTTTCAGGTGGGAAGGTGAATCTAGTCTCTGATATTCCATTTGAGCCAAAAACAAAAGTCCTTCCACTGTTGTCTGCATGCCTCTGACCTACATGCCCAGGGGAGAAATCTTGGAGTCATCCTTCGTTTAAAAAAAATATTTATTTATTTATTTATTTGCCTGCGTTGGGTCTTCGTTGCTGTGCGCGGGCTTCCCACTGTGGTGGCTTCTCTTGCTGTGGAGCGTGGGCTCTTGGTGTGCGTGCTTCAGTAGTTGCAGCACGCGGGCTCAGCAGTTGTTGTGCACAGGCTTAGTTGCTCCATGGCACGTAGGATCTTCCCGGACCAGGGATCGAACCCATGTCCCCTTCATTGGCAGGCAGATTCTTAACCACTGTGCCACCAGGGAAGCCCCTGGAGTCATCCTTGACACCTCCCTCCCCCTCCTCTCATCTTCCACAGCCAATCAATCAAGACTTATTCTTTGTCTTAAATCACTCTCAAATTCAAGGACTTCTCTCCCTGTCCACTATCAGTACCCTAGTTCTAGGCACCACAGTCTTGGCTATTGCAATGACCTCCTACTTAGTCTGTAGTTCTTCTCATGCCCCCCCTCCAAACCATTCTCTACATGGCCAAAACCTGAATATTGCTTGCCCATGCCCTTAACTGACTTGCTAGTGCTCTTAGAATAATGTCCAACATCCTTAACACAACTGAGAAGTTTTACATGATCCAGCAGTCTATTTCAGCAGTCACTGTCTGAGTTCCAGTCACATTTGCCTTCTTTCAGTTCTTCAAAGGCACCATGCTCCTTCCCACTACCATATTTCGATACTTCCTCTAGAAAGCTCATCTCCCTTCCCTTCACTCAGTTAATTTCTACTCATTCTTCATACCTAAATATCTTTTTTCTCAGGAGAACTATTCCTGCCCCACGTTGTACTTAGAAAAACTTAGTGGCAAATAATTATTTGTGTAATGCCTTATCTACTAGAATGTTAGCTCTATGACAGCAGGAACCATCTCTGTCTTATGTACTGTCAAGTCCTTGGTGCCTAGAACAGTACTGTGAAGATACACAACAAATATTTGCTGTATGAAAGTCAGATAATAGAAAATATATATATTGGTCTCTGCCCCTGGTTCCTGGCACAAAGCTCCTAAAACGCTTACAATTTCCTAAGAGTGTTAGAAGCATCTTTTATTTTAATATTTGGTCTTTGACTCGATTCCTGACACAAAGTTCCTAAACCCCTTGGAATCTCCTGGGTGACGGCAGTATCTTTTGTTCTAATGAGGTGACTCTTGGTGTACTCCAGGATGGGGGCTGGTCAGCAGACAGACCAAGCTATGATTAGAATCTTGGGATTCTCAACCCCAACCTCCATTCTCCAGAGAGGAGAGAGGCTGGAAATGGAGTTAATAATGTCTCATGACTACATGATTGAAGTCTCCATAAGAAAGCTTCCAGGTTGGTGAACATGTAGAGTTGCTGGGAGAGTGACACGTCTGGAGAGGGCACGAAAGCTCCATGCCCCATGCCACATACCTGGATGTTCATCTGTATCCTTTATCATATCCTTTTATAATAAACTGGTAAACAGTAAGTAAGCTGTTTTCTTGAGTTCTGGGAGCTGCTCTAGCAAATTAATCAAACCTGAGGAGGGGATTGTGGGAACATCTGATTTACAACCAAAGCACAGGTGGACTTATAGTTGGCATCTGATGGGGGGGGCAGAGGGGAGTCCTGAGGGACCCAGCCCTCAATCTGTGGAATCTGATACGATCTCCAGGTAGATAGTGTCAGAATTGAGTTAAACTGTAGAACACCTAGCTGATGTCACAGAATTGCTTAGTGTGAGGAACAAAAAACTCCCACACATCCAGTGTCATGTTGTGAGTGTGCTAGAGATGTGAGAGTAAAGGAGACACATGGGAGGAGTAACAGGGGGTCTTTCCTATACAAGAATTAAATACTATGTCTTAAAATATAGAATGTTAATGCTGTAAGGATCTGAGAGGTCTTTAGTCCAACAACTTCATTTTTCAACTGAGGAAGCTGATGCCCAACATCACACAGCTAAATTCCTGATAAAGGTGCACTAGGCAATAGTAAAATCTAAAATTTACCAATAGCTTACTAGGTGTCACATACCATACTACGCATTTTTGCTTATTGAGGTGAATTCAAATTTTTAAAACTGATTTTAAAGTGTGCAATTCAATGGCATTTGGTATATTCACAATATTGTGCAACCACCACCTGTATCAAGTTACAAAACATTTTCATCACTCCCCGCCCCACCCGCAAAACACTCCTATACCCATTAAGCAGTCACTCCCCATTTCCCACTCTCTTTTGTCCCTGGCAACCACCAATCTGCTTTCTGTCTCTACGAATTTACATACCCATGATGTTTCATACAAATGGAATAATATGTGATCTTCTGTGTCTGGCTTCCGTTATTTAGTATAATGTTTTTGAGATTCACGCACGTTGTAGCGTGTATCAGTACTACATTTTTATGGCTAAGTAATATTCTATTGTATGTTTATACCATATTTTGTTTATCCATTCATCTGTTAATGGACATTTGAGTTTGTTTCCATCTTTTGGCTATCATGAATAGTACTGAATGAACATCTGTGTACAAGTATCTGTTTGAGTACTTGTCTTCAATTCTTTTGGGTATATACCTTAGTAGTGGAATTGCTGGGTCATATGGTAATTCTCTGTTTAATCTTTCAAGAACTGCCAAACTTTCACAGTGGCCACACCATTTTACATTCCCACCAGCTATATATGAGAGTTCCAATTTCACCATATCCTTGCAAATACTTGTTATTTTCTATTATTATTATTATCATCATTACTATTACTATCTTAGTCGGTGTGAAGTGGTATCCCATTGTGGTTTTGATTTACATTACCCTTATGACTAATGAAAGATGTTTAGCATCTTTTTATGTGCTTATCGGCCATTTGTATTTCTTCTTTGGAGAAATGTCCACTCAAGTCCTTTGCCCATTTTAAAATTGGGTTGTCTGTCTTTTTGTTGTTGAGTTATAAGAGTTCTTTATATATTCTAGGTACTAGACCCTTATCAGATATATGATTTGCAAAAGTATTCTTTCAATACTGTATTATATATTTGAAAGTTGCTAAGAGAGCAGATCTTTAAAGTTCTCACCACTAGAAAAAATTTGTAGCAATGTGTGATGACAGACTTACTGTGGTGATCATTATATTGTAACATGAAACTGTTATATGTCAATTATATCTCAATTTTTTAAAAGTTTTCTCCAATTCAATGGTTGCCTTTTCACTTTCTTGATAATGTTCTTTGATGAACAAAAGTTTTAAACTTTAATGAAGTCCAATTTATCTATTTTTTCTTCTGTTGCTTGTATTTTTGGTGTCATATGTAAGAATTCATGGCTACATCCAAGGTCATGAAGATTCATACTAGGCATTTTATAATCATTGTCCAATTTAATCCTCTGAAGAACCCAATAAGTATTATTATTACCTTCATTTTACAGACAAGGAAAATGAGGCTCAGAGAGAGGTAACTTGTCAAGTTAGTATGTAGAAGAATAGGTCTGTTTCCAACGACCAGGATCTTATAATTTCCAAGTCAGTTTTTCTCTGCACACTCACAACATGGCAGCTTGTTTCCCCAAAAAGGGCATGATGGGGGACAAAACAGAAGTCATGGTCTTTTTGTAACTAAATCTCAGAAGTAGCATTCCATTACTTTTGCTATCACTGATCCAGCCCACACTCAAGAGGAAAAGATCACACAAAGGCATAAATAGAGGCTGCCTACCACACCAGGGTTCTGTTTTTTTTTTTAAAGGTCAGGTCTTTTATTTATTTTTGGCTGTGTTGGGTCTTCGTTGCAGTGCGCGGGCTTCTCATTGTGGTGGCTTCTTTTGCTGTGGAGCACGGGCTCTAGGCACGCGGGCTTCAGTAGTTATGGCACGTGGGCTCAGTAGTTGTGGCACACGGGTTTAGTTGCTCTGTGGCATGTGGGATCTTCCCGGACCAGGGCTCAAACCCGTGTCCCCTGCATTGGCAGGCGGATTCTTAACCACTGTGCCACCAGGGAAGTCCCCAGGGTTCTGTTTTAATGTTACACATCTTCCCTGGCTGATCTCCTTCCCACCTGTGGCTTTAACTAGAACCTACAAACTGATGATGTCCAAAACTCTACTTCCTGTGCTCTAGATTCATACATTCAACTATCTCCTGGGTATACCCACCTAGATAGCCTACACTTACACTTACAACTGAATTCCCCAATCTTTCTTCTCAAAGGTGCTCTTCTTCCTATATTTACTCAAGCCAGAAACTTGAGTCACTCTTGATTCCTCATTCTTACTGCCCAGAACTCCCTGACCCCAGTATATCCAATCAGTCACTAAGCCTTTCCATTCTACCACTCAGACTTCTAGAACCCATCCCTATTCTCCATTTTCACTGAGAAGTTAAAAGAAATCTAACTTGTCTCCCTGATACCATTTTTCTGTATTACCAATCCATCTTCTACCATGTTGGCAAAGTGAGCCTTTTAAGAAAGTAAATATGATTACATGCCTACTATGCTTAAAACTTCTCATATGCTGCCCATAATGATAACAACAGTTTTTTTTTTGTTGTTTTGTTTTTTTGCGGTACGCGGGCCTCTCACTGTTGTGGCCTCTCCTGTTGCGGAGCACAGGCTCCAGACGCGCAGGCTCAGCGGCCACGGCCCACGGGCCCAGCCGCTCCGCGGCATGTGGGATCTTCCCGGACTGGGGTACGAACCCATGTCCCCCACATCAGCAGGCGGACCCCCAACCACTGCGCCACCAGCAAAGCCCAACAGTTAATATTTATAAGCACCTATTAAGTGCCAATATTATGCTAAGGTTTTATAAATAATATTGTGTTAAATCATCAAAACAATACTCTAAGGTAACAGATCTCAAAGTGAATGGTCAGGAAACCTCTGGAGACCCTGGGGATCACTAAGCCCCTTTGAGAGGGTTCCTGAGTTCAAAACTATACATATGATACTAAGATGTCTTTTTCACATATTCTCTCACAAGTGAACAGTGAAGTTTTCTAGGGACTACCTAACAAAAGATAATCATAACATATTGAAAGAAGCAGCAGATATGAAAATCCAACTTTTTATCAATCCAAACATTACGGACATTTGAAAAATGTAAAAACTGCCACTCTTCTCAATATTTTTTGTTTGGAAAATAGTTATTCTTCATAAAAATATTTATGCTAACATGTAATGGGTTTATTCCTATTTTTAAATTAATTAGGGACTTCCCCAGTGGTGCAGTGGTTAAGAATCCTCCTGCCAGTGCAGGGGACGTGGGTTCAATCCCTGGTCTGGGAAGATCCCATATGCTGCGGAGCAACTAGGCCCGTGTGCCACAACTACTGAGCCTGCGCTCTAGAGCCCACGAGCCACAACTACCGTGCCCATGGGCCACAACTATTGAAGCTCACACACCCTAGAGGCCACACACTGCAACTACTGAGCCCACGTGCACCATAACTACTGAAGCCCACGCACTCTAGGGCCCCCGTGCCGCAACTACTGAGCCCACGTGCTACAACTGCTGAAGCCTGCACGCCTAGAGCCCATGCTCTGCAACAAGAGAAGCCACCACAATGAGAAGCCCGCACACCACAACGACGAGTAGCACCTGCTCGCCACAATTACAGAAAGACCGCGTGCAGCAATAAAGACCCAATGCAGCCAAAAATAAATAAAAAAGTAAATTAATAAATATTTAAAATTTTTCTGTTTTAATTTCTGAAACAGTAAATATACATATAACCCACATAAACAAGAACTCTTTGGGGTCACCATTAATTTTTAAGAGTGTAAAGAAGTCCTGACACCAAAAAGTTTAATAATTACTGTTCTAAGGTTTTCATCTCCATTTCACAAATGAAGAAACTAGGGCTTAGAAAATTAAGTTACTTGCCTAAGTGGTAGATTGAAATTTATAATAAAGCTGTATGACTCCAGAACCCAAGCTCTTAATCACTATTTTGTCCTTTCCTATTAGCTATTTATCACCTGGTTCCTACTTACTTATCTTCAGGTAATTGTTCTTCCCCTTAGGTTATATTCAGGTCATGCTTCTCTCCACTAGCCTTAGTTTCCTCAAACAGAGGTGTTTCTTAGGCTATAGTTTGAAAATGCAATTCCTATAAGTTAGTATACTATAATAAGATAGTATACTCTTCCAAAGCTTTCTTTAAACTGGACAGACTTAAGCTTTGCAACCTACCAATTATAGATAAGATATAATTCCTTGGTTCTGGCCTCTTAAGAGGTTCTCTTCTCTGGTGGTCCAGTGGTTAGAACTCAGTGCTTTCACTGCCCAGGCCTGGGTTTAATCCCTGGTTGGGGAACTAAGATCCTGCAAGCTGGCAAGCTGGGCAATGAGCCAAAAAAAAAAAAGAGTTTCTTCTTAAAAACAATCTCCCAAAATGTCCAACAATTATACTAATCTTCCAGTGGACATGTTCTGGATCCATGAAATAGGGACTTAAAGTCATTGCTCACATGTTTTACATTAGTTACAATATACTCATTTATACAAAGGGTCTATGAACTTTAAAAGAAAAACTATGCTGAACAGTAAGCCCCTAAAGACTGTGTACAGTGCTAAAGCTGATTCCCTAAATCTTCACAACAAAGATGCCCAAACAAGCTCTTTTTCCTCAGGCTCTTTTTCCTTTTCTTTCTAGTTGACTGGGGATTTGGACACAGGTTCATTTTCACAAGATGTATCTCTAATCCCCATGAAGTTGTTGCCTTTTTTTTTTTTTAATGTTTAAAACTATTCCTCAAAAGAAACCTATCTAGCGGGCTCAACTCTTTCTAAAATAATCCACTGCACAGGGTGGATTTCCCACTCCAGGTCAAACTGTTAGGTCTATAAGCACAGCACTTATCTAAGTCATTAATAATCCAACTGAAATCAATGGCTCCAGTGTAATTTCCTGTGGTTTCCCCATCCCACCCAAACAACTTTTCTCTGTTCTAACAATTCTCCATTACTTAGATCTGCTGTTTCCATTTTATATTACCAATTCACTCTATATTTCTTATACCACTAGCCATAATGGTTTCCAAATACATACAAAAAGATCTGCCTTCTGTTTTTACAATCAAGTGAAGCAAGTTTAATTACTAATGTGAAACTAAAATCTTCCTCATTCTTTCTTTTCCTATACTAAAATTATTATATGCATCAACTGTGTTGTTAGTTCATTATACAAGTTCTTTTCTCATGTAGTGCCCAAGTCAGTCAACAGAGAAGACAGTTAAGATGCTTTGGTTTTTCAAGGAAAGTGGCTTTCCAAGGATTTGCAAATGACAAATGGTAACACATATAAAAATGCATCACTCAACAAGATTGTCAGGAAACTTACACATCAAATCAGGAAACCAGTGAGCTGAGGAAAACATACCTTCACTTTCTCTATTTGAATTTTTTCATTCAATAGCAATAATGATATTCTGATATTCCCAAGGGGGAGAAGAAGTGAGAGAAGGAAAGAACTAGCCAGCCCAAGTTACACTAGTAATTTACTATTTATTTTTAAAATACTACAGCTTTGACATTATCACAACCTAAATTAAAATGACAGGGGTGGCATTAACAAAAAAGGAAAATACTGCCAAACTAAAATTCAAAATTTCTGTTTAAATTAGAGAAATCTGAATATGGATTGCATATCGGATAATCATATTGTATTATGTTAAATTTCTTCAGTGTGTTAACTGTATTGTAGATGTGTAGGAGAATGTCCTTGTCCTTAAGAAATAATGCTAAAGTATTTATGAAGTGTCATGGTGTCTGCAGCTAGTTCTCAAATAGCTCAAGAATAAAACAATAAAATTTAAAATTAAATATATATAGATAAAGCCAATGTGACAAATGTTAACAACTGATAAACAAGGAGAGGGTACACAAGTATTTATTGTACTATTCTTGAAACTTTTTAAAGAGATTTAAAACTTGACAAAACATAAATTTAAGAGAAAAAACAATCTTTGGTTCATTAAAATACACCATTAAGAAGGTGAAAAGGTAGCCACAGAGTGGGGTAAGATATTTGCAATTTACATAACTGACAAAGGATGCATATCAGAGACATATAAAGAACACTTGCAAATCAATTTTTAAATTGACAATCCAGTTTTTAAAGAAGAGCAAGAGATACCAATAAGCACTTCTCAAAAGAGGTTATCCAAATGTTCAGTAAACATATGAAAAAGCAATCTCATCAGTCACTAGGGAAATGAAAATTAAAACTACATTGAGATACCATTCTATCTATTTTAATAGCTAGATATTAATAGACTGAGAATGTATCTGTTGGTAACAACATAGAACAAATGAAATTGCCTGTGGGCTTGTAAATTGGTATAACCACTTTGGAAAACTGTTTGGAACTATCTACTAAAGCTAGATAGTTATACACACACACATCCACAACCTAGCAATTCTGCTCCTAGTTATATACACAACAAAAATGCGTGTACCATAAAAAGACATATACCAAGAATGCTCATAGTATTTACTTGTAATAGGCAAAAGCTGGAAATAGTCCAAATGTCCATTATTAGTAGAATGAAAAAATTAATCACATTGTATTCTTACAATGATACACCACACAGCAATGAAAATAAGCAAATGACTGTTAAAGACAATGACATGGATGAATGTCATAATCAAAATGTTGAGCAAAAGAAGCCAGAAACAAAAGAGTATACAGTTTGCGATGCCATTTATATAAAGCTCAAAAATAAGCAAAACTCTTTTATGATATTATAAGTCACAATAGTGCTTGCCTTTGGGCAAAGGGCAGGTAATGACTGAGAGGGGTATGAAGGAGGCATTATATATAGGAAAGGTTCTATTTCTTGATCTGTTCTGGGTGTGGTTATATGGGAGTGTTTTTATGAAAATTCATTGAGCTGTACCTTATAATTTGTGTACTTTTCTCTATGTATATTATAATTCCATTTTGAAAACTTTATTAAAGAACAAAAAGATGATGGAACAGTGGAATATTTTTATATCCTGAATCTGAAGTCTTATTTTAGTTCTTTTCTCTTTGTATTCTGTATCCAAAACTTCAACCTGTCAAATTCAACTATTCTCTCAAAGGATTCTTCACTATTACCCAACCAATTTTAAATGTATTCTCCTATACTAGAGTCAATCAAATGTAACAGTTCTTCCTTTAAAAATATCATTCTATTTTTACATTATATTTCTCAAATCTTTTTCAGTTACACCAAACATTGGCAGCTTTTGCCAAGCTTTTAATTTAGACTTACTGGTTAGAGATACTTCCCTTCTAGATACAAAAAGTCAATATTTTTCTAGATTTCCTACAGCAAAGTGCTCTGTCATCACCTATAAATTCTCATGCAATATCATCACCCTCCTAGATCATATTTCTGACACAAAACAGTATTACGAACTAAGAAAAAAAAGAAAAGAAACTGATATTACATTTAAAGCAAAAAAACACTCTTCATTTTGTTGAAATCTCTAGATGTCAAAAACTAAATGAATACACAAACCAAAAAAAAATCAGAAAATGTCAGTTTACTTCCCCAGGAGCAGAAACAGTCATTCTTACACCCAAAGCCTGAAAAGAAACTCAACTCATATGCATACCTACTGCAATTATTCTGTTCTCCTCTCCTCTTCGTCATAACAAAGCTATATATTCCAAGCCAAAAGGAAAAAAAATTATTAGGTCCGTTTTACTTCTTGACCAAACAGCTGCAATTCCATTTAAGACTAACATACATTCTAAATGGTTCTTTGTGCCTACTGAGTAGTTAATACTAGAGTTCAGTTCTCCAGCTACAGGGAAGAATGGCTGAAAACATAAAGCTGGACAAAATCTTGGCCAAGGTTTGTTTATGAAAAGATGCCTCTTTTGCCAACTAAGTCATCTCTCGCCCCTGACTTAACAGCTTACCATTCCTTTTGCTCCCAAACTTCTGGAAGGACATGCTAAGGATGGGAAATGAAGTATCATTAACTTTCACTTTGCTATTCATCACTTGCTTAAAATGATCAATTGTTGTTAATGGATCTAGTCATTTTTATTTAGAAACAGTCCATAAAAGAGTTTAAAATTTTAACTGTGCAGGATATTAGAAGATAGATCTTTCAAGTAACTATAATTTTGTTTCTCAAATGGGACATAATTTTTCTTTATTTTTTTAGATAGCTTTCCCCTATTCAGAATAGAATGTAACCATTGTTGATGATTTAGAAATTTCAGAAAAAAAATTTTTTTTAAATCACTCAATATAGCCATTAAAACATACTGGTGTTTTTCCTTCCAGTCATTTGTCTACGCCCATGCTCTCAAAACAAAACAAAACAAAAGAGAAAAAAGAAAAGGAAGGAAAAAAAACTGCTGACTTGTGTTCTGCAGTTTTTCATTTGCATTTTCACTTGCAATTATCCGTACATATAATGAGCATTCTTCTGTCCTTAAATGCTCTTTATTGCTTTAACAAGATTTTTAATGGCTATACTGTCTTCTACTGTATAAATAAACTATAATTCACTTGGTTATTCAATGTTGACTTTAAATTCTTTCACTATGTACATCCCCTTACCTATTATACATTTTGTAGAACTATGCAGAATGCTACTTTGAAACCAACCCCGAACAAATTAATTTAAGCCCTGCCTGCTTACCTCCATCCTTCTCCTCCCCACCCCCAAATCAGAAGAGAATAAAACACCCCAAGCATTTTACGGTAAAATCCTCTTTGTGTGTAAAACCATTTCAGAGGCAATGTTGGGTTTATGAAATAACTTGACTAATGGATAAAAGATATGAATGCTTATAAGCCTTAAAGGCAATTTGAGGTTTTGTGTATCCTAATTTGTTAACCAAGGGAAAAATGAGAAATAATGGCATGTTTTTTTCCCCATTATCGTAATACATTTTTAAAAACAAAATACTTAAGACTAAGTTGACAATTTCTAATTATAGGGAATACCCCTAATCCCTTCAAAGTGGGATTTCTAGATTTTATACTGTATTACTACCTAAATAGGATGCCATGCTAATGACTGTGGTGAGATGGTATGGTAATGCATAAAACAAAGAAAACAACTGGTACTTGAGAAATGCAGATTACAACACTGCCCATACGGTGCTTTTGAATCAAGTTTGCTGGCTTTATTTTTCAGGTTAAAATAATTTAAATTATATTTTCTTCAATTCCAGTCCTTGTTAACAGAGATGATCAAGAAACATGAAAAAGTTCATTTTTACAAGTGAAGAAATGAACATAAAAACAAGATATTAATATTCTGCCTATCAAGTTGCCAATGACTTTAAAAAATTATAATACTTGGTGTTAGCAAGGAGGTAGGGGTAGGAAGGGCCTTTCTGGAAGACAATTTGGCAGTATACTTCCTTCTCAATTAGAGATCCCACAAATCTCCAACTACATGTAAAATTCAGTCCTCACTCATAGGAAGACTTAACCCTGGTGCTGATATAATCCAAATGTTGCTGTTAATTAATAGATGCGTCAACATCAAATATTTTGGGCCAATTACAGTTATTCAAAGGTAAACTACTGAAATTTTTTTCTAGTTAACAAAGATTTGGATGTCTACCATATACAAAGGCCATAACAATTTCCTGAATAGCTATAGGTAGCTAACTGAATGAAAAAGAACTACTGTGGAAGAAAACTATGTGAACATAATTTATTCAGCTGAGAGGCTTAATGATCTGCCAAAGCTTATAGGAACCCCAAAAATCCATTTCTGAAGTTATGAATATCCTATTTCACACACTCATTTCCCTGAGAAAACAAATAACTATCTAAAACATTACATGTTACCTAGGTGATGTGACTAGACAAAAGCATTGTTTTCATCCTATTAATAACACCAACCTATACAAATGGCTTGTACTTATTTCTAAAACAATTCAGATGCTTGCCTACTAAGGGACATGTAAAAGAATTAGGTGATTTTTTTAGTTTAACCCAATCTCTCTCCTCTTTCTGACTTCCCTGTCATTAAGCAGGCTCAAAACATCATGGTAAACTCTAATCACAGTTTACCCCCTAAGATTCATCCAGACAGTTTACCTACCTAGTCCTGAAAATGATATACCTGAAACATCTACTGTTGGTATGCTTCTTTCCATTATCACTGCCACCATTCATTCAAGCCCTCAATTCTTCTTGCTGAACTCACAGTCCTTGCTAGCTTCCAGCTTCCTGTCTCTACCATTACATTCTGTCCTATGCATGATGCCTCTTAAAGGTGTGTGACTTCCCTACTCAGAAATTTTCAGTGGTAGAATTTTTAATGACACAGAAAAATACTTAAGATAGAATGAATGGGGAAAAAAGCATAGGCAAAAACTATATACATACACTATAGCCTCGGTTATGTTAAAAAGCATGTCTGTGTATACATATGGGAACAAGAAAAAATGTAAACACACACATCCCTACATAAAGAGAAAAAGGAGGGCCAGGAAACACATCAAATGTTAACAGTGGTTATCTCTTACTTGTAAGGCTATGGTCATTTCTACTTTTTTCTTTATAATAAACAGATTTGTGGTAAAGTGTCTTTTAGTAAATAAAATATCTCTACAAACCATCTATAATGAAAATATAGTTAATGTTATAGCCATTAAAATACTTTTTAAAGAATATTTCACATGCTCCCCATTACCTATGTCTAATTCCTCACCCCCAAGAGTACAAGGCCCTCCTCAGTCCAGCCCCCATCTCCCTACTCTTATTCCTTATGACCTCTAATATAAACTGGGCTCCTTAAAGACCAGATTAAATCACTCATACTGTTCCTTGAGCGTAGCTGTTCTTTCAAACTCTCCTTGCTCCAAATGTTCACTCCACCTAGAATATGGTCCCTTCCCATTTCCATCCATCAAAAACCTGTGTTGTTTAAGGTCTATTTTCAATGATCCAGAAATAGCAAATACTACCACACCCCTTTCCCTGGTCCACAGCAGACAACACTAATTGACTTATCTGAATCAAGATTCCTCAAAATCCTCAATTCAGCAGCCCTAGGAAATCCTTACTAATCAATCTACGTTAACATACAAAATGAAACTTATCTGCCATTCCTGTAGCAATCTAATGTAATTGCCTCTTCTCCCCTATCCCAAAAGTTCTTAGTACTCTATGGAGCTTATCTCCTCTACCTTCCACTCAGAATCATTTACTTGGGGCTTCCCTGGTGGCGCAGTGGTTGAGAGTCCGCCTGCCGAGGCAGGGGACACAGGTTTGTGCCCCAGTCTGGGAAGATCCCACATGCCGCGGAGCAGCTAGGCCCGTGAGCCATGGTCGCGGAGCCTGTGCTCCGCAAAGGGAGAGGCCACAACAGTGAGAGGCCCGAGTACCGCAAAAAAAAAAAAAAAAGGAATCATTTACTTAATTGTCTTATCTCCCTTTCCTACTAGACTTTAATCTGCACAAGGGCAGTAATTATGTCTTATTCATCTTCATATCCCCTACAGAACCTTGTAGGAAGTAGGCGCTCAAACACTTGCTGAATTGAACACTTCCTTCTTTTGCTATTATCTCATCACTCAAAATGGCTAAGTATTTGAAAGTTTTATTTTTTTTTCTAAATTTATTTATTTACTTTTTGCACTGGGTCTTCGTTGCTGCACACGGGCTTTCTCTAGTTGCGGTGAGCGGGGGTTTACTCTTGACTGCGGTGCGTGGGCTTCTCATTGCGGTGGCTTCTCTTGTTGTGGAGCACGGGCTCTAAGCGCGCGGGCTTCAGTAGTTGCGGCTTGCAGGCTCCAGAGCTCAGGCTCAGTAGTTGTGGCACACGGGCTTAGTTGCTCCGCAGCATGTGGGATCTTCCCGGACCAGGCTTCGAACCCGTGTCCCCTGCACTGGCAGGCGGATTCTCAACCACTGCACCACCAGGGAAGTCCCTGAAAGCTTTATTTTAAAACAATTAAATTCTTCTTGAAAATCTAAGCTTATTTCTTCAATTTTAGCTAACATTCCTATTTTAATTTAATAAGGCATTGTCTGATACCACTTGATAACCAGGAGAGTCAAAGGATAGAACAAGATAAACTGAGATGAGAGAGCTGAACCCATTCTGAGGGTCTTATACCCAGGTATGGAAGCTATTGAATTAAACTACCACGCTTTTGGTTTTTTCTACCCATCTCCTTCATCAAAAGCAAACTGTTATTTCTGACAATAGGGAAACAGAGCATCAAAAATACACATTGCTTAAGAAGGGAATTTTTGGGCTTCCCTGGTGGCACAGTGGTTGAGAGTCCGCCTGCCGATACAGGGGACATGGGTTCGTGCCCCGGTCCGGGAAGATCCCACATGCCACGGAGTGGCTAGGCCCGTGAACCATGGCCGCTGAGCCTGCGCGTCCGGAGCCTGTGCTCCGCAACGGGAGAGGCCACAACAGTGAGAGGCCCACGTACCACAAAAAAACAAAAAAAACAAACAAGAAGGGAATTTTTTTTTTAATGTGGAGAGATGAAAAGGAAAAATAAAAAGTTAAAAATCAAGTAAGGCATCAACAAAGTTAGGCAAGTAGTCCAGTAAAGACATAAGAATTTGTACCTAAATCAGAAACCCAGTTCAAGAGATATGGGTAGAGGAAAAGCCAGAAGTACAGTAAGACTCATACTGCCATCTAGAGGTTAAAGGCTAGTGAAAAATCATTTTTCTCCTCAATCAATCAAGTACAGTTAATTTAACTTTTAACTATTATAGATAGAGGTACAGGCTTTGTAAAGTAAGCCAGTCAAAGAAGTCTGATGTCAGGCCACAAAGAAGAATATCCAGGGTGTAAGAGTCCCACCTATTCTCTCCCTGCCCTCCTTCACAGATTAAAATAAGAAATTAAAAGAGCTAACTGTTCTTTAGAATTTTCTCTATATGCGAAACAATTTCTAACTACTACAAATGGTCACTTTTTCAAAAACCACATACCTAGATGGTGGAGAAGTCTACTTTACCACAGCCTAGCTTGGAAGCATAAGTTTTTCTTTGGTACCACCACCAAAGAAAGTTGTACCAGGGAATTCCCTGGTGGTCCAGTGCCTAGGGCTCTGAACTTCCACTGCAGGGAGTGAGGGTTCCATCCCTGGTTGGGGAACTAGGATCCTGCATGCCCCGCCACATGGACAAAAAATAAATAAAAAAGAAAGAAAAGAAAAGAAGAGAAAAGAGGGGCTTCCCTGGTGGCGCAGCGGTTGAGAGTCTGCCTGCCGATGCAGGGGACACGGGTTCGTGCCCCGGTCTGGGAGGATCCCACATGCCGCGGAGCGGCTGGGCCCGTGAGCCATGGCCGGTGAGCCTGCGCGTCCGGAGCCTGTGCTCCGCAACGGGAAAGGCCACGGCAGTGAGAGGCCCACGTACCGAAGAAAAAAAAAAAAAAAAAGAAGAGAAAAGAGGGAGGAAAGAAGGAAGGAAGTTGTACCAAATAATTTCTGGTACAGACAACTTCATCAGTGTAGACTACAGGGATGACATAGGTTTTAATGGGGAAGTCTCAACCTTTTTTACAATAAAATGCTGCTTTTTAAAAACTGGTAAGTGATTAAATTTAGCCAAATAATAGTCCTACCGAAACAGCTAAATGAACATACAGGATTAAATGATAAATTAGCAGAAGCAACTACTTATATCAAAATAAGCTAAATTTCTTAAAGCTTTTTTAGACAGTAATATACTCAGTGTGATCTTATTTACTTAATAACTTTTTACCAATCTTTTCCTTATAATACAAGGTAATTTCAAACCAGTACAAGTAAATGAGTATAAATCAAATTGAGATTTTTATTATATGGTATATGGTGAAGTGTAATCAACAACAAATGCATCAGATTCAACCTCTTCATGATAAAAACACTCAACAAACTAAGAATAAAAGATAACATCCTCAGGGAGTTCTCTGGCAGTCCAGTGGTTAGGACTCCATGCTTTCACTGCCATGGCACGGGTTCAATCCCTGGTCAGGGAACTAAGATCCCACAAGCCTCACAGTGCAGCCAAAAAAAAAAAAAAAAAACGGATAACATCCTCAAATGGACAAAGGGCATGTACAAAAAACCTAATATCAGACTTAGTACTTTCTCCCTAAGATCAGGAGGAACACAAGAATGTCCACTCTTGCCACTTCTATTTAACACTGTACTGGAATTTCTAGCCAGGGCAATTAGGCAAAAAATTAAAAAAAAAAAAAATGGAAAGGAAAAGAGAAAAGAAAGAAAGAAGGGAGGGAGGGAGGGAGGAAGAAAGGAAAGAAGGGCTGGATGATTGGAAATGAAGAAGTAAAATACCTCTATTTGCATATGACATAATTCTGTATAGAGAAAATCTTAAGTAATCTACTAAAACACAATTAGAACTAATAAATGAGTTCAGTAAAGTTGCAGGATATAAGATCAATATACAAAAATTAATTGCATTTCTCTACAGTAGCAATGAGCAAACTGAAAATGAAATTAAGAAAACAATTCCATTTATAATAGCATCAAAAAATTAAAATACTTAGGAATAAATTTTAACAAATTAAGTATAAAACTTATACTTTGAAAACTACAAAACATTGTTCAAAGAAATTAAAGGAGACCTGAATAAACAGAAAGACATACCACATTCATGAATCACCTTAATTTCATTAAGATGGCAATACTCCCCAAACTGATCTACAGATTCAATGCAATCCTTACCAAAATCCCAGCTGACCTCTTTGCAACAACTGACAAGTTAAAATTCCTATGGAAATTCATTGGATCCAGAATAGCCAAAAACAAATCTTGAAAAAGAAGAACAAAGTTGGAAAACTCACACATCCCAATTTCAAAACTTATTACAAAGTTACAGTAATCAAGACAGTGAGGGACTGGCATAAGGATAGAAATATAGGTCAATGGAATAGAACTGAGAATCCAGAAATAAACCCTCATGTTTATGGTCAATTGATTTTTAACAAAAATGCCAAGACAATTCAATGGGAAGGGAATAGTCTTTTCAACAAATGGTGCTGAAACAACTGGATATCCACACTCAGAAGAATGAATTGGGATCCCTACTTCACAATATATATAAAAAATTAACCTAAAATGGATCAAATACCTAACTATAAGAGCTAAGAATAAAACTCTTAGAAAAAAGCACAGGCATAAATCTTTAGGACCTTAAATTAGGAAATGGTATCTTAGGTACGACATCAAAATGTAACCAACAAAAGAAATAACTGATAAATTGGACTTCATCAAAATTAAGCTTTTGTGTCCCAAAGAATACCATCCAGAAAGTAAGAAGACAACCCACAGAATGTAAGAAAACCTTTTGCAAATTATATATTGAATAAGCGACCTGTTTCTAGAATAAAGAACTCATATAACTCAATGATAAAAATACAAATAATCCAATTTTAAAATGGGCAAACGATCTGAATACAGTTCTCTAAAGAAGATATACAACTAGCCAATAAGCACATGAAAACATGCTCAATATCACTAGTTATTAGGCAAATGCAAATCCAAACCACAATGAGATATCACTTCTCATAATATATCCACTAGGATGGATTATGTAATAATTTTTAAAAAACAAATAATAAGTATTGGCAAGGTGTTGAGAAATTGGAACCTTCATACACTGCTGGTGGGAATGTTAAATGGTGCAGAGTCAGTATTGAAAATAGTCTGACAGTTCCTCCAAAGGTTAGATGTAGAGTTACCATATGACCCAGAAATTCCACTCCTAGTTATAAGCTAAAGAGAATGAAAACATATGTCCACATAAATGCCTGTACATGAATGCTCACAGCAGCATTATTCACACTAGCTGAATAGAGGAAATAACCCAAATGTCCACCAACTAGTGGATAAACATAATGTGAATAACTGGTAGATAAATATATCTATACAGTAGAATATTATTCAATCCTAAAAATGAAATAAAGTATTGATACATGTTACAACATAGATGAACAATGAAAACACTATGTTAAGTGAAAGAAACCAGTCACAGAAGACCATATATTATATGATTCCATTTATATGAAATGTCCACAGTAGAAATTCATAGACACAGAAAGCATATCCTTGGTGGCCTAGGCCTATGGAATTTGGGGGAAAATGAGGAGTGACTGCTAATGGGTACAGAATTTCTTTGAGGGGTGACGAATATGTTCTAAAATTGATTGTGGTGATGGCTGCACAACTCTGAATATACCCAAAATCATTGAATTGCACACTATTAATAAATGAATTGCAGGGTATGTGAATTACATACCAGTAAAGCTATTATAAAAAAAAAGGAAAAAGAAGAAATGCATCAGAACCCCAAGCTTTAGCCCTAGTTTCAAATGGCACGGTCTTCTGCTTTCCCAATCATCACATCCTATTTAAAAATATCTTGAATATAGCCAGTAAGTAGGTCATCTGCATAACTACTACAAGGTTTGTAGCTTTCAAAGACAGGGGAAACCTTTTTTAAAAAAGGACAAAAACTGTTGAAATCAGTATTCAGTAGGATTTACTGGGTTCAATGGGTCTTAGGAATACAACAAGGTACGTTCTGTTGCAACTTAACATGACTAAATCAGGATCATGCCCAGATCATAATAGCAATGGAGTAGGGGTCAGGTAGAAGATAAAACCAAACCATTACCAACAAGTTTCACACCATCTTTACTATGGGTGGTTGATCATCCACTGTCATAAGAGAAAAATTCCAGACATTATGAGAACTTCAAATGTTACTTCTCATCACTAAAACACAGACTATCCAGAAAAAGAACAATTTCTAGAAGCTTCCACTTTTTCAGTTTTAAGTCAGTGGATTTCATTTTAAAAATCTGTGATTTTGGGACTTCCCTGGTGGCCCAGTGGTTAAGAATCCGCCTGCCAATGCAGGGGACCACAGGTTTGATCCCTGGTCTGGGAAGATCTCACATGCCGTGGAGCAACTAAGCCAGTGTGCCACAACTACTGAGCCTGAGCTCTAGAGCCCGCAAGCCACAACTACTGAACGCATGCTCCACAGCTACTGAAGCCCGCGTGCCTAGAGCCCCTGCTCCGCAACAAGAGAAGCCACTGCAATGAGAAGCCCGCGCACCGCAAAGAAGAGTAGCCCCTGCTCGCAGCAACTAGAAAAAACCTGCACGCAGCAATGAAGAACCAATGCAGCCAAAAATAAAAATATATATACATAATAAAATAAATTTTTTTTAATCTGTCATTTCATCTAACGGCATCAAGCAGTTCATCATGCATTCAATCAGCAAATACACATTGCATGTTTACCATATGCCAGGTACTCTGTGGGCTACAAAGACAGCCCCAAAATATGATTCTCACCTTAAAGAGTTACAATTAATCCAAGAGATAAGACATGTACCAAAAATCTCCCAGAATGATAAAATGAAACAAACGAACTGCTCTAGGAGCAATTTGGGAGGCCAAGAAAGCGATTTCACTTTCCAGATCAGGTATAAAAAGGAAAGGCTGATAAAAGAAGTAGATTCTGGCTGAATAATGAAGGACAAATAAAAGTCCTAATATTAGAAATAGGTCAGGGAGGGTTTTCTGAGAAAAAGGAATAGCATGAATAGAATTAAGAAGATGGGGGAGTGTTCCGGGAAGAATATTTCAAATGAGGACAATGCATGGTGTTTTGGTAGAGGAGAAGTAAGAAGGCTAGACATTAGGCTCGGCCCCGAGTGAAGAGGATTCTGAATGCCATGCTAAGGAATCTGAATTTTATCATATGGGTAATGAAGTACTACTAATGACTTAAGAGCAAAGGACAAACAGAAGCAAATGGTACTTTGGAAAAATTAACCTGTTAGTGGTAAAAAAGATGGACTGATATGAGGTAGTTGAAAGGCAGGGAGGGCAGTTAGAAGGTGACTACAATAGTTTCAGTAAACAGGAAGGACACTGAACTCAGATGGAAGTAACAGAAATGGAATTCTTTATATGGTAAGGCAGTATTTTATATTTCTATATTTTTCATGGGAATTTCACATAAATTAACTGCCCAAATCAAGTCAGAGGGCCCCAATCATGAAAAGCTATAAATACCTATACAAAACATTATTGCATTCCAAAATCTGCACACCAAAAGAGCTGTCTGAGACATAAAAATGTACCAAATCAAAGGGCAGGGTTCATCTTCCAAAAGACACAATCTAGTTACTATCAGCCCTAGAAGGTTCACATTATCTCTATACTAACATTTAACAATGCTCCAGGGAAGTGACAAACAATCTTGTTTTGAGGACAAATATTTTTTGCATTTTTTTCTTTCCATCATCTTTATCAGTGCAGATATTTGCATGAAAACAGGATCACTGGTCCTTGGGGATTCATCAGTTCCTATTGCTTATTTTTCATCCATGTCATCCTCTCAATTAATGCAGGAAAGAGGATTGAGAGAGACTTCGAAACACCAGATTAGGGTGTCAAGTAAATGTCAACCCCTAGAGTAGATGAATAATCTGTAAGGACAAAAAAAAGATCTTGTTTTTATGCAAATACACTATATACAATAAAACAAAGAGTTTGTATCCAAGAAGTCCACTCCATATCAATGTGATTCTTTCCAATTCTAAATTTAAAAACTATTTTCTGTATGTCAGCTAATTGTTATGATTGGGGAAAATAACAATCAGTAGCAAAGCACTGCTACAGAAGTTGAAAGAAGGTTGAATTTTGAACTAGAAAATAATTTTGAAAACTCTCAGCTGTGCTCATGGAACTCATCTGGCAGAATTTTGGTTCCATGCTTAAGGTGACTAAACTAGGTGACTTCAAACCCTGACCTCCAAAGCCTTAAGTTTCAGAAATATAAATACTTAACAATAATAATGATTTTAACTGTGTGGATTAAAAACTGAAACAAACCACACCAAGTTTTTGACTCTGTGGAAAGACATTAACACAGATTTATTGATGCTCAGAGAACCGACTCATTATTCTAAAAACTGATAAAGAGAAAGAATCATTCATCCAGTAAGAACAGCTTTCAAGGTAATAAATAATACATAGTCGATAAGATAAAGTTCTTTACAGAAAAATTCTAGCTAATAAGAAGGAATGACAGAATTAGTGTATTACCATTTTGCAACCTATAATAAAACAGTGAATTTAGGCAGTTTTCAAAGGCTGCTAAAACTCTGGGTGTAAGGGTGATGAAGAATTTTACAATGAATAATAGATGAGGCTAGCAATACCTTTATCAATGAATTAATCTTAACATCACAAAGAAAGACAAGCAGACACGATGTACCCTTCTATAGGATGTATACAACACCATTTATGAAATACTCTTGCCAAATTGAAAATAAAAATAAAAATCAATCCTGTATCTGTGTGAGCTTCTAGATCTAGTTACTGGGAAATAAAAAGGGATAGATGGACATATTAAGCACTACCACAGGGATGTAAGCAAAAAATTCCAGAATGTGGAAAATTCTACAGAACAAATAACGAATAATAATAAATGGCAAAGGAAAATAAACGGGAGGTGGAACTCTGACAGATTAAAAGAGACTTAAGAAACATATCAAATACAGTACCTTATTTAAATCCTGATTCAAACCAATCAACAATATAAAGACAATTATGAGTCAACCAGGGAAATCTGAATCCTGATTGGCTATCTGATGACATTAAGCAAGTATATTAAAATTTTTTAGGCACAATAATGGAATTGCAGTTATACTAAAAAAAAAAAAAAAGGAGAGAGAGAAAGAGAGAGTCCTTGTCTTTTGGACTCACATATGAAGTTATTTGGTAGTGAGACGATATGATGCCTGAGATTTGCTTTTAAGTAATTATGTAGGTTGGTATAAGTGAAACAGATTGGCCATATGCTAACTATTGAAGCCAAGTCACAAGTATATGAGGTCAATATTCTACTCTCTCTCCTTTGGTATATGTTTAAAATTTTCCATAATAAAAAGTGGGGAAAAAATACTTCATTATCTTTCTCAGTAGGAAAATAGAAAAAGAAAAACTAATCAGAGGAAATTTAGTAATTTTATCTACAACTAGAGACAACACTGTTGAAAAACACATTTGGTAATATAGCATCTCCTTGATATAATGAGCATAAAACTTTATTTCATAAGAAAAATTGACACAGAGAGATAAAGGATTGATTGCTGTGATCATTACAGCATGTATTATCCAGAGCTAGAAAAAGAATCAAGTTCTATACTGTACAAGTCTCGCATTCATGAATTTAATAATCACAGGGTTTTCATTATAAACCCTTGAGGTCCATGACATACACGGTAATCAGTAATTTTGCTAAGACATAAACGTTAATCACGAGAAATAAATGACTAGTACACAGAGGAGTTAGGTAACAATGAGTGAACCTAGCAGACCACCTAGCAACCATACCAAAGCAGTTTTTTGTTCTCTGCTCCTTGATTCATGAAGTGATTAAAAAATGTTTTCTTGGTAAAAGAATGTCACCTGCTAATGACAGTAATGGAAATAAAGAAAATATAAAGAGGACTAAGGAAGTGTTGTCTATTAGTCAAAAATTAGAAGTTTTAAATTAAATTTTAAAGTGAAATGTTGAATTTGGTAGTAAAATCAATGATGTGGACAAATCCACTATATACTCTATAAACAAGAGAAACAATTTGTGAAACTATTGTTGGGATTGTGCTAATCAGTACAAAACTTGCAGTTCTGAAGAAAGTTATAAGCTATAGCAGCCTCTCAAAAATGTGCATTTATGAATGTCTCTGGAGGTACATATCCAAGGAGAACAAAGTTCTAACCACTCTAATTATGTTGAGTATTTCTTTCAATTACAAAATGAAAATTTTCTACAATTCCTTTTCCAGTTTTATAATGAATACAGTATGGAAAGAGATATAGTTTCTAAAGAAATAATTTTAAACTAAAAGAATGGACAGCAGACAGGAATAGATGAGAACTTTAAAAGCATTACTCATGCTAGCAGATTATGTTCTTGGTCTGTTATATAACCCTTCCTTTGGGGAAGCAATCCTCCCCTATTGCATTCCACATGATTTGAGTCAGACTAACCATTCCAACCTGCCTCTGCAGCCAGGCCCCAGGCCTGGCCCATCTCGGTGCTCTTTGCTACTTGGCCAAAGGACTGGTTCCAGGATAGATATGTGAGCCAAGATGGAACAGTCAGAGTCCTCCCCAGGACCTTTCTTCTGGCATATTCAGAAAAGATGTTCTTTCCTTTGGGATTACAAGATTTAAAGACATGAACTGGAGTTCCTACTGGCCACCTTCCCCAGTGCTAGATCAAAGAAGAATAATAACTCATGAGTGAAGCAGAGCTTTGAGATGCAAAACTCAAAAAGTAAGAACAAGAGCACATTCCAAAGACATTATTAAGAGTCATGGATATGGGGAGGGATGGACTGGGAGTTTGGGATTAGTAGATGCAAACTATTACATTTAGAATGGATAAACAAGGTCCTACTGTACAGCACAGGGAGCTATATCAAATCTCCTGAGATAAACCATAATGGAAAAGAACATAAAAAAGAATGCATATACATGTATAACTGAGTCACTTTGCTGTACAGCAGAAATTACTACAACATTGTAAATCAACTATACTTCAGAGACTTCCCTGGTGGTCCAGTGGCTAAGACTCCCCACTCCCAATGCAGGGGACCCGGGTTCGATCCCTGGTCAGGGAACTAGATCCCAAATGCCACAATTAAGAGTTCACATGCCGCAACTAAAGATCCCGCATGCCACAGCAAAGAACCCGCGTGCCACAACTAAGACCTGGCGCAGCTAAATAAATAAATATTTTTTAAAAACTATACTTCAATAAAAAGTAAATAAATAATGAGTCATGGCTCTAGAGATGCTCAAAGCTATTTCTACTCCTAGAATTTTGATTTATGTGAATAAAATCCTTCTTTTGCTTAAGCTAGTTTGACGACATTCTATCACTTAAAACTCTAAGAGTTTCCAATATATTTTCATTGTATGGCGAAAAACAACTTGTAACCTAGTAAACTCAGTAATTATTCCAGCACACTCTATCATAAGTGGCATACTTTTGATTACAATGGCTTCTTACCTTTAAAACACCTAATGAAGATACTTTCTGAATTATGACAGAACTCATCATGAAATATACAACATGCAACCCTGAATAAATGTGATTTGGGTACTCACACTCATCCAGCCCCAACTGATAGGCCAGGTTCTGAAGGCCTCGTACCTTCTCCATCAAATTAGCTGTGGTGAGGCTCCCCAGTTCTGAAACAGAATCATTTATTTCGTTACCATTTCTTTCCACTGCTTTCTAGTAACAACTCAATCAGGTTGCAAATCCTTGTTATAAAAGTTTTCAAGTTTAATTCCTATAGAAAAATAGAAAATGGATTCATCTCTTCTCATCCAATCATTCCCCCTACACACACACACACACACACACACACACACACACACACACACACACAGAGGCATACCAGTGAATTTTCCACCACTGCAAAATGCCTCAGATGAGCTTACCCACTTAATGAGAAGAGAGTCATCATAGACACAATAGCAAATTATGTGTTTTATCCTGAGGATCCTTTTATTACATTCATTTTGCCAATCACACAAAATGAATACACCATTAAAATATGAAACTTGTGATCCGACACAGAATTGAGAAAGCCTACAGACAGATCTCTGTCTCACTGTCATTTACAAGTCCTCATTATTCCAATTAATAAAACAGCAATAAAACACTCTTCCCTATTTCCCTAAGTTTAGAAAACAAAGACTAAATATTAATCCAAACTTTACCTTCAAATCAAATTCCTATAAAAATTTTTACATTTACCAGATAAGAAGACAGTATACTTAAAATAAAAACTTACTTTCCGAGATTTTCCTTTAAATAGCACCCAATTCCTTTTAGGTTTTAGACATAGGTCAATTTGCATGAAACATAATGCTCTGATCCCTTACTAAAACTTTAAAGTTTCCTTAGAAAATACATGCTGATGGGATATTATATAAATGTCTGTTTGGAACATTACAACAATGAACCCGAGATGCCCTTGAGACTTAATTTTCCCTTGGCTGGAGGAGGGGATCTGCTTTTAAGCATTTCATGCAGAAGAATGAATTACTTCTGAAATCAAATAGAGATGTTATTTTCTGCAACTTATCATGCCACACTCATTATCTATATCTGGCATAAGTAGGCTTTCTTGATCTGTTCGGCTGCTTAAATAGCTTAAGAATCCCAGATTTTTTACCTTAACTTCAGTCTATTACTTCACAACCATCATGAATCTTATCACCAGAAGGATGATAAAAAAATTAAATAAAGTAGAGCAAAATCAAAGAAAATTAATGTTTTTTAATTTAAATTTCTACTTTGTGGTTGAGTTCCAAGTCATTTATCAGACAACAATATTCACTACTTACAGTATTCTTTATGAGAGAAATTGATGAGATAGAAAGAACTAAAAGACAGCTCTTAACCCACTAAGGGGCTGTCAGTTAATAGTCCTGGCAGCAATATATAGCAGTAAATCCTAAATAAAGCACTTGTGTTATAGCGGTAAGAGACTAGTCTTAAAAAGATCACGGTTTGCGGCTTCTCTGGTGGCGCAGTGGTTGAGAGTCTGCCTGCTAATGCAGGGGACACGGGTTCGTGCCCCGGTCCGGGAAGATCCCACATGCCGTGAAGCAGCTGGGCCCGTGAGCCACAGCCACTGAGCCTGCATGTCCAGAGCCTGTGCTCCACGACGGGAGAGGCCACAACAGTGAGAGGCCCATGAAAAAAAAAAAAAAAAAAAGTCAGGGTTTAAATTTTAACTCTTTCTAATAAACCTTGGTTAATAAGTTAATCTCCGAAACTTAGATATCATACCTAATTCACAGGACCTGTATGAGAATTAAATAAGAAAATTTATGTGAGAGCTTTTACTTAACTCTAAGCATCATACAAAATAAAGTTAATATTAAAGGAATTTAGCAGCAGAAGAAATCATTATTACTGAGTCTTGAATTGGCAGGATTTCTACACATGGAAAAGTAGAGAAGGGCATTTAGACATGAAGAACCATGAATAAGGATGGTTAAATAGGCAATTTGAAGCCAAGAATACTGGTAAGGGAATGAGAGAAAAATTGGAATGGTAGTTTGTTGAGGAGCATAAATGTCAGGTTAAAGGTTAAACGTCACCAGCACTGCTTACCTTTCAACATGTCGATATCGTCACGTTCTATTTCAGCCATCCATTTGGGTGGAGAGCTAGTAATAGGCTGTCAGAAAATAAGAATATATCCATTCAGATATAAGCAAAGTATGAAGAGACCCTACTCTTCTTTCTTATAAGAAAAGGAGTTTTTCACACAGCCTTTAGGTTGTTTGAAAATACTGGCAAATTATAATTTCAAAGACCTAGATTTCTCCAGGTTCAGATATGGCCTACAAATAGAACGCTTAGAAAATAATACTGCTCATCTTTAAAAGCTGGTTTTAAAGAAATGATCTTGGAAGAATCAGGTCTGACCACTGTTACTGTTGTATACATAAAAAATTGGTATAGTTGTGAAAGAAATTACTTGAAATTCAGTACTGGTGAAAGCCTCCAACTGAACTGTTTGAAACAATAATCAGGAAGTAACATTCTCTGGCAGAGGAGAAGATTCAAAGAAGAACCAAAAATGAGAAAATCTTCAATCTGAATGAGAGAAGATTGGAATGATCATTACTTGAAATTTCATTTTATTGTAAACATTTCAGAAAACTTTAGAATTTTAAGTTTCTTTTCATTTCTGAAAGTGAACTTACAAAACATGAAAGAGAACCCATTCTTAGAATAGCTTTGGAGTAACAGTTTTCAATCCTGGTTGCACATGGGAATCATCTGTGTAACTATAAAAAAATACAGACAACTAGGCCATAACCCAGATGTACTGATTTAGAATATCAGGGTTTGGGAGAGGGTCCCGTGGAAAGAATGGAGCAAGGGCATTACATATGTATTTTTTATTATTTATTTATTTATTTATTTATTTTTTTGCGGTATGCGGGCCTCTCACTGTTGTGGCCTCCCGTCGTGGAGCACAGGCTCTGGACGCGCAGGCTCAGTGGCCATGGCTCACGGGCCCAGCCGCTCCGCGGCATGTGGGATCTTCCCGGACGGGGGCACGAACCCGTGTCCTCTGCATCGGCAGGCGGACTCTCAACCACTGCGCCACCAGGGAAGCCCTCTTTTTCTTTTTTTTAAATTGAAGTATAACTGCCATATAACATTATATTAGTTTCCGGTGTATAGCATAGTAATTCAATATTTGTGTAAATTGTGAAATGATTGCCACAATAAGTCCAGTTAACATCTATCACCATACATGGCTACAAAATTTTTTTTCTTGTGATGAGAACTTTTAAGATCTATTCTCTTAGCAACTTTCAAATATGCAATACAGTATTACTAACTATAGTCACCATGCTGTACATTACAAATCCAGGACTTATTTATTTCTTTTCCTTTTTTAAAAATTAACACTTATTTGGCACTCTGTGGCAAGCAGAACACTTTATATGCATCATGTCATTTAATTTCCAAATCAACCCTATGAAACAGGTATTATTATCCTCCTCATTTTACAAATTAAAAAAAAACAGATGTATAGGAAGATTATAAATCACTTGCCTCAGGTCACAAAGCTATTGGAGCCAGGATTCAAAACCCATGAAGTCTGAGTTCAAAAACCACTACTCTATACTACCTCACCTTGAAGGCTCTAGGTCAAATTCACCACTTCTACCCCAGCAGGGAATCGGACTATACCAGGGGATCTTAACCTGGGGCCCTGGGATGGCCCTGAACCCCTAGAAACAAAACTCAATATATATGTGCATACTTCTAGGGAAAAAGTGTAGATATTTAATCAGATTTTCAAAAAGCACCATGCTCTAATAAAAGTTTTCAAAAAACCACTCATTTATGTTTACAACTTAAAGTACTTAGTTGTAACGCATATAATTAACTAAACTAAAAATTCATTATGAATAAGAATTTAAGAAAATTAAATCAGGTACTTTCTACTCAATCTACTAGATAAAAGCTGATCTAATAATAATAGCTACAATGTACTGTTTATTAGTTCTTGGCAGTATGCAAAGTGTTTTACATGCATTATGGCATTTTATACTAAGTTCTATGAGGTACTTTCAGATGAGAAAACTAAGGCTCAAAAATGTTAGGAGGGCTTCCCCGGTGGCGCAGTGGTTGAGAGTCCGCCTGCCAATGCAGGGGACACGGGTTTGTGCCCCGGTCCGGGAGGATCCCACATGCCACGAAGTGGCTGGGCCCGTGAGCCATGGCCGCTGAGCCTGTGTGTCCGGAGCCTGTGCTCCGCAACGGGAGAGGCCATAGCAGTGAGAGGCCCGCGTACCGCAAAAAAAAAAAAAAAAAAAAAAAATGTTAGGAAACTTGCTCATGTCACAGATAGTAAAGTAGCAGATTCAGGACTCAAATCCAAGTGTGTCTGACTCCAAAGCCCTATGCTATCCTGTACTCCTCATGCTCAGGCCTTCCTGGACGCTAAAGTAGCACACTCCAGCTTTCATACAACCCTAGCTCCTGAAAAAATGAAAGAGGCTACAAAGTCAGACTCCCTTTGAACAAACATGCTCATAGGACCTAAAAGCCACAGGCCCAGAAGAAGGGCCTTAATATTTAACTCAGCACCTTTAACCCTATTAATGAGTGGAGAATGCTAAGCATATGGTAAGGTACTAAGAGAGTTATATTACAAATCCCCAATTTGTTACTAGAAAGAGCATTAGCTTTGGAATCAGACAGATCTGTGCTCAAATCCTGGCCTGTCACTCACTAGGACTTGGGCAAGTAACTTAACTTCCAAGTTTCTCTGCCAGTCAGTGCTTTTAACTTTGGGCACAAATGCTTTTAGGTTTGGTATAATGAATATGGATGCTAGTAATTAGACTTACGGGCTCAAAGCCTGGTTCTGCTATTTACAGCCTATGATCTTGGGTAACCTACTTAACCTCTTTGTGTCTATTTCTTTGTCTGTAAAATAGGGATAATAATAGTACCTATACCTCATATGTTTATTCTTTTTCTTTTTTTTTTTTTTGGCTGCACCATGCAGCTTGCAGGATCTTAGTTCCCCAATCAGGGATTGAACCTGGGGCCACTGGCAGTGAAAGTGCCGAGTCCTAACCACTGGACTGCCAGGGAAGTCCCCCTCACATGGTTTTGTAAACACTAAATTATGTACGTAAAGTACTTAGAACAGTGCCTGGCATATGGTATGCATCATGCACGTGCTAGCTAATATTATAATCATCCTATTTTCCTGGTTGTGGGAATATATAAGAGAACATATTTAGAGCATCTAGCACAATGTCTGCTGTCCTGGAAACGGAAAAGTTGTGGCTCTAATGAATGTCTTCCTTCAGTTTCTGACGAGCCACTGAGAAATTTCAAAATCCTCTAGGGAGGTATAAGTTAAAGTCATAATGCATCACATAAACAAAAGAGAAAAGCTTCAAAATCATAGTTTGGGCAAAAAGAATACTGGCATTACATTAAATATTTCAACTGCCTTACCTTAAAATCTTTTAAGCTGAGAGAAGAGGCTAATAGTCAAAGGTCAAAACAGAGCATGAACATCATTAACATGATGATAATATAAACAGATTTCCAGGGCTGCGGTTACAAAATATTTTGAAGGCTATGACATTATTCTTGAAAATAAAGAAATAAGAGATAGTTGAGATTTTACCCAGAAGCAAAATGTTGGAAAAACTCCATTAGGTAAGTAAGATATTACTTACGCTTTTGAAGGAAGCTGCAAATTCAGCAACACCTGGTACTAAAAAGAAAAAGCACAACATTAGTCATTCAGTAAACATTTTAGTGTCTCTTACATAGAGGATTCAAATGAGAAAACAACCTTGTCTTCCAGGAGTTTATAGTCTGGAAGAAGAGAGAGAGTAAATCAATAACTGTAACATTTTTTAAGTGCTTCAAGAAAAATACCAGTTGCTATGGGAGGACAAAAAATGAAAATCTAAATCAGACTGAGGAGGCAGGAAAAGTTTCTCAGAGAAAATAATGCCTCAACTGAACTTCAAAGGATCAGGAGTTAGCTGAATGAGACGGTGGTGAGATCTAGTATCTCTTACCAAAAATTTAAAATTTCCTTTTTAGGTATGCTATTCTATCAATCCAATTGTTTATTTAAATATCTCACAGAAAGAATCATATTAAAAAAGAGAAAAATAAAAATCAGGTATTTAAAAATAAGGTTCAACCTCACTAATAAAGAAATATAAACTAAAAATAATGAATATCAGTAACGTCCAATCCTGGCTAGTATGTAAGGAAATGGGTACTCCCATACACAGTCATCCTCTTCCATATGCACAAAGATATATGTGCAAGGATATACATTGTTAAATTGTTTGTAACATCAAAACTTGGATATAACTTAGGTTTCCATATAGGGTATGAATACATAAGCTGTAGTAGATCTATACAATGAAATATTTTTAAAAAATGAAGTAAGTCTATACCTATCAACCTGGAAAGATCCATTAATAAGTTACTAGGTAGAATATGTTAAGCTGTAGATCACTGTACATATGACTTCATCATAACAAAACAAAAAACTCTCTATACACTTAAAATATTTATTTGCCTATCTGCATAAGCATTTAAAAAAAAAAAGGTCCAAAATATCAGTACTAAACTATAACAGCAGTTAACTTTATAAGAATACTTAAAGAAGTAAGGAATTACTTTATGCATCTCGTATTGTCTGACACATTACAGATGAAGTTTAAAAAAAAATAATAATAATAATAATTTTTTTTTTTTTTTTTTTTTTTGCAGTACGTGGGCCTCTCACTGTTGTGGCCTCTCCCGTTGCGGAGCACAGGCTCCGGATGCGCAGGCTCAGTGGCCATGGCTCACGGGCCCAGCCGCTCTGTGGCATGTGGGATCTTCCCAGACCAGGGCACGAACCCGTGTCCCCTGCATCAGCAGGCAGACTCTCAACCACTGCGCCACCAGGGAAGCCCAAAAATAATTATTTTTTAAAGGCTCTCTATCATTTCCTGAGTCACACTGTGTTCAGAAAAAATTAAACTACCAAACAGCTATTCTTAACACCAGACCACAGAATTCAGTCTCTTCCTTTGAAGTAAAATTAAAATTTTAATCACTACAGCTAAATGGTAACTCTTCAAAAATCTCCCTCAAAGTAGCACTGGTTTTCCTGCATTGATTTTTGAGCTGCTGCTTCTTTTTTTTTAATTAATTAATTAATTAATATTTATTTTTGGCTGCATTGGGTCTTTGTTGCTGCACACGGGCTTTCTCTAGTTGCGGCGAGCAGGGGCTACTCTTCGTTGCAGTGCGCGGGCTTCTCACTGCAGTGGCTTCTCTTGTTGCGGAGCAAGGGCTCTAGGCACGTGGGCCTCAGTAGTTGTGGCATGTGGGCTCTAGAGTGCAGCCTCAGTAGTTGTGGCTCACGGGCTTAGTTGCTCGGCGGCACGTGGGATCTTCCCGGACCAGGGACTGAACCGTGTCCCCTGCATTGGCAGGCAGACTCTTAACCACTGCACCGCCAGGGAAGTCACTCCTGCATTGATTTTGATATAAAAAAACCAAGAACTTACATTGCTCTGGCCAAAGATCTGGTGAAGCTCGGTCAAGTTTTTCAAAACTTAGCAAAGATGCTTCCAGATCTGCCCCTAGAACAAAACACTGAGATGAGCTAAGAAGATACAAAACACATTATTTTACATTTTATGACGTATCAATCTCAAAGAACATAACAAACTGGAACACTCACTCACCTGGAAGTCTAGAGATTTGAGTTCTATGACTACTGATGCTACTGAGCCATGATGTTACACAAATAAGTCATTTCCCTCATCAAACCTTACTTTTCCCATCTCTAAAACAAGAACAATATTTTAGTGGGGTATTGGGAAAAATGAATGTCAACAAACCCATCTGCATCTTTACTCATACTCTTGAACTTTCCTCCCAATCAATGAAGTGTCCCTGCTCCCAAGAAAAACAAACTCCTCTGATAGGGCCCTGGATTCCATCTTCTCTTGCTTTGTCAAAGATGTGATCTTGAATAATCTCTTGCACAACCAGTTTCTACCTTTCTCTACTGGCTCAAACTCAACAGCAAGTAAGCCTGCTCTGGAATTTACCTTCTTTGAAGATACTCTTCCTTGACCCCATGACTTCCTCACTCCTCCTTCACTGCAAAAGTTCTTGAGTTGTTCCTCCTGCTGTCTCCACTTCCTCACCTTACATTCTCTCCTTAACCTACAACAAATAGGCTTCTGCCCCTACATGTGTGGAAACGGCTGTTGTCAAGATTATCTATGACCTATGTTGCTAAATCGAGTGGTCACTTCTCTGTTCTCTCTTATGTGACCTCTGCAGCATCCCCCCACTGACCACTCTCCTTCAAACACTGCACTTGCAGCTTCTATAAAACAATTATGCTGGTTTTTCTCCTTCCTCACTGACTCCGTCAGTCTCCTCTTCCACTCAGGGCCCACCCTAGGCTGACTTCACTCCCTACCAAAAGTCTCCCAAGGAAATCTCATCTAGTCCCATAGCCTTTACGACCATTTATATGCCAATGACTTCATACTTCTACTTCCAGCCCTAATCTTTCCCTGGACTTTGCAGTTATATATCTAAGTGGCTACTTGACATCTCTTTCTATTAATATGTGTGAAAAACCATAATCCCCCAGTCTTCTCCATCTCAGTAAATAGCACTACCATCAACTCCAGTTCTCAAACCAAAAACCCAGGTGTCATCCTTCATGCCTCCCTTTCCTTCACTCTTCCACCAACCCATTAGTAAGTCCAGTAATTTGTCCCTCTAAAACATACCATGAAATCACATTAATTAACCAAGGAACCATAGCTTCTCTCCTGGACTACTTCAATAGCCTCTTAATAGGTCTCCCTGCTCCCATTCTTACCCCTCCCCCTCCCGACCCCTAAATCTACACTCCACAAAGTAGCCAGACAGATTTTTTTTTAAATGTCAATCAGTTCACGCCACTCTCCAGCTTAAAGAACTTCTTCCCAGCTAAATTCATGAATGCACATCTATTGTGACCTATAAAATCCTACATGATCCAGCCCCTGCCTAATTCTTCAACACCATTTCCTCTCCATTCTTGCCCTGGTACACAGTAGGTGCTCAATATTAATGACAACAGGGACTTCCCTGGTGGCACAGTGGTTAAGACTCCATGCTCCCAATGCAGGGGGCCTGGGTTCAACCCTGGTCAGGGAATTAGATCCCACATGCATGCCACAACTAAGAGTTCGCATGCCACAACTAAGGAGCCCGCCTGCCGCAATTAAGGAGCCCGCCTGCTGCAATTAAGAAGCCCACCTGCCACAACTAAGACCTGGCACAACCAAATAAACTAATTAAAAAAAACCAAAACGACAGTTAACATTTGTTGAGTACATATTGTGTGCTCGGTATACTAATTAGCTGCAGAAATTGGTTGATTTAATGATATAAACAGTGGTTTCTTAACATTTTCTGGGTAAGCCACATTTTTGAAGATCTGAAAAAAAAAGCTATGGACTCACTCCCCAGAAAACACACATATTTATAAAATTTGTCAACATGTGCTTTTCTCTAAACTAAATTTTTTTCCCAAATATTCTAAGGGACCCCATGTTCATAGCAGGATTACTTACAATAGTCAAGACATGGGAACAACCTAAGTGTCCGTTGATGGATGAAGACATTGTGAAAATACACACACACACAATGGAATATTATTCGGCCATATATAAATGAGGAAATCCTATCATTTGCAACAACCTGGATGGACCTTGAAGGCATTATGCTAAGTGAAATAAAACAGAGATAGAAAAATACTGTATGATCTCACTTATATGTGCAATCTAAAACAAGCAAACAAGTAAACTCATAGAAAAGAGATCACACTTGTGGTTACCAGAAGTGGGGCGTAAGAAGAGGGGTAATTGGAGGAAAGTGGTCAAAAGGTACAAACTTCCAGTCATAAGGTAAATAAGTACTAGGGATGTAATGATGACTATAGCTAACACTGCTGTATGATACACAGGAAAGTTGAGAGCAAATCCTAAGAGTTTTCATCAAAAGGACAAAAAATTTTTTCCTTTATTCTTCTTTCTTTTCTTTTTATTGTATCATTATGAGAAGATGGATGTTAGCTGAACCTATATATTTAAGTGAATTTCCAATAGCATTCTAATTGGGAAAGAACTCAACTCTAATAAATTGCCTTAACTAAAGCATCCAAAAATGGCAACCAACCAAACAAACCAAAAAAAGCTGTGTGAAACACAAAATGCCAATTTTCAAATTCCCAAGGAATGTTACTGATGGAAAGTTCAACCGTAACAAAATAAACTTATTGAGGGTAGGATCCAATAACCAAGAAGTGTGACCCTATGATACCACAATCTGGAGCATAACTCAGACTCTACTGTGAGTGTTATTCTCATACATTAAGTAATTAATGGCTTTACTTAGTTCAATTTTCTCCTTTTCAAAGATGTCCCAGCAATTTTAGCGTTAAAAAGAGAAACACTAGGGCTTCCCTGGTGGCTCAGTGGTTGAGAGTCCGCCTGCCGATGCAGGGGACGCGGGTTCGTGCCACGGTCCGGGAGGAACCCACATGCCGCGGAGCAACCCACATGCCGCGAAGCGGCTGGGCCCGTAAGCCATGGCCGCTGAGCCTGCGCGTCCGGAGCCTGTCCTCCGCAACGGGAGAGGACACAACAGTGAGAGGCCCGCGTACCAAAAAAAAAAAAAGAGAGAAACACTAAATGACCTAAACTTTTTTTCATAGCAAGATAATTTAATGGCGATAATTTTAAATCTTAAAGACAGAAACAGGTGGAACACTAAAAATAGAAGTGAGAGAGCTAGGCAGTGGAATATTTTAGGATACGATACTTATTTAGAAGCTAAATTTAAGTTCAAAGTGCTCAACTTGATTTTGTCAGATTAAAAAGATTATGGGGAGAGGGTGAAGCTCTGTAAAAGATGAGCATGAAAAGTTTTAAAAATCTAGAGTGCACATTGAGTGAGAGTGGATATGGCTAAAAGACCAAAGGAAAAAAACACATTTCCAGTATTCTTCCTGGCCAAAGAGAGGAAAAGAAATTGAGAGAAGATGGGAAAAATCAAACATAAGGAACAAAACTTTTAAATATAAAGACAACTTAGTAATAAGCTAAAAATTTTAATAGCAATTACTTCTACTTCTATCACTTGGCTGGTTTTTTTTAAAACTGTGGTAAGTTATACATAAAATTTACCATTTTAATCAGTTTTAAGTGTACAGTTCAGTGGCATTAAGTACATTCACATTGTTGTGCAAACATCGTCACCATCCATCACCAGAACTTTTTCACCTTCTCAAACTGAAAGTCTGTACCCATTAAACAATAATTCCCCATTCCCTTGGCTGATTTTTTAAATGCCTTTTTTTCCTGAGGGGGGGGGAAGGACATTTTAACAAGAGAGCACCCAGGCAAAATAATCTCTTTTGACTCCCAACACCCATAATTTCTTATACAGTATGTACCTGTGCTCAAAAAACTTAAGACTCAGTTAAACTTAAGACTAAGTAATTTATTATTTATGCATATATCTAATCAGTCTTTCAATAAACGTGAATTGAAGGCCTACTGCTTGCCAGGCACTGTGCTAAGCCCTGGGATCCAACTATGAACAAGACAGACTTGGAATTTACAATCTGGTGTGAAAAGGGCAAAGTTAACATAATAACTATTCTGTCGATGAAGGTACAGAGAAAGGGAATAATGGTGAAGAAGGGCAACTCCAGATACTGTGTTCTGGGAAAGCCTCTCTGGGAGGTGACATTTAAATGAGACCTGAAACTGCAAAAGTGTTTACGTGTTTGATTAATCTTTTCCAAAGCACCTAGAATAACGCCTTTCATATAGCAGGATCTCAGTCTAGATTTCCTGGCCTCAATTTCCTCATTCCTGAAACGAACTTCCAAGATTCCTTCCAAACACAAAATACCTTTGTTTGACAGAAAACTAACTATCAGTGAAATGGACGCAGGGATGGAGGTGGTCGAAGCAAGAATTAAGTGAGTCCAGAAATGACTGCAAGATCCTAACCCTAAAGCAGAACGGAGCGCAAAACCCTGTGGGTATACCAAAACCACTCAATTACTATCTTAGATGACTTGCCTCTTAGACAACATATAAGCAGAAATCGTTCATTCACTCAGCCTTAAGAAACAACACACAAAGCAGAAGCTACAGAGGTTGAGACGTGTGCATGACTACGCTAAAAAGCTCAATTCTCATTTTCCTCGGACTCTCACTGCGAGGGACCGAGAGGGTCTCTTCCTTAGCCGCCAGGGCAACGGTCCCAATCTAAGGAGACAGGAGAGAATCACGTTTCTCTTGCGGTTCAATCCCGGGATGAAGTCAGCCACCAACCCTAGCAAGCGCTTAGGAGAATCGTTCCGGATGCTCAAAAAGAGGAGAATCGACCCTTCAATGGGGCGCCCGGAGGAGAAAGCTACACTAAGGCGCCTCCTTTCCTCAGCAGTATCTCCTCCTCGGCCCTCAGCCTCACCCAAATGGGGCTTTAGCGTACTAAAGCGGACCAGGGCGGAGGACCAAGGCGACTCTCGTCCTTTTGCCCAGAAAGGGTCCCAAGCGGGTGCCCTCCTCCACCCGCCTGGTACATTGCAGAGAAACTGGGCACCTTCAGAGCCACTGTGAAGAACCAGCGAACTGAAGATGCACCCACCTCCCATGGAAAAGAAGTGGAAGGGAAAGGAGAGCCCACTTAAGATATGTAAGTTCGAGGGGCAGACGGAGAGTGGAAGTTCCCAGGAGAGCACAGAAGGAGGTTGCAGGCGAAGGGTCCCTAAACCGGCTCTTACCGTCTGTGGGAGACGCCATCTTCCAACCCATGTCACGTGACGTGGCCAACCGTCGGCGGGAAAGCAAGGATCCATAAACCACGCCCCCAAAGAGAAACCCTATCCCCAACACACGGCCTGGTCTAGTTTCCCCGCCCCATAGGGCAATGTTTCCACGGCTCAGCCCCCAGTGCTAGCCATACCCCCTCGCGCCGTGGGTGAGGCGGAGCTACTGCAAAATTCTTGCAGGACCTTATTTACTTTCTTCAGTGGGTGGGGCCGCGGTTGTGCCTGTGGCCAATCCCGGTTCTGGGTTCGGGGGCGGTTTCCCCGTGTGCTCAATATAGAGTACCCAAGTCAGGGGCGTCTTCCCTACCTCCGCCAACAGAATTTGTTGAGGTGGAGGGGGGCGGCGAGAGCTCTATCACTTCTGACCAATCGCATACCACCAGGTCTGGGACTGAGGGTGCGGAGTCAGGTGTTAGGACGAGTGATTGGCTAGGGGAAATTGTCCTTTCCACCAATGAGGAGGTGCGGCAGGATGGAGGGGCGAGGCCTGGCAGCAGTAGTGCTTGTGGACAGACTCAGACTGTAGAGGTGTGGGGGGCTGAGAAGAGGCAACCGAGAGCCATGGCGGCGGTGGCGGCGGTGGCGGCGGCGGCGGCAATGCGGGCCCGGATCCTGCAGGCGAGTGAGGGTGGCGCCAAGGGGTCGCGAAACTAGAAATTCGGTCCTTTCCGTCCGCTCTCTGAGCCAGCCCCTTCATGGCTGACCCTCCTGTGCCCATCGGACCAGTGCGGCCCTGTCCCACACCTTACTCAGTATCCGCCTTCGTTGGATCCAGCCCTGGACTATATCACCCCTCTCCCTTTTATTCTTGAGACTCCCTCTTTCTGGCTCTGGTCCACTCTCCTCCTCCAGCCCTGCCCCGCCCCTGCCGTCACTCTCTTGCCCTCACCTCTATCGGTCTGCCCACCGTCTTTCCCTTTCACCTCTGCACCAGCCACCTCTCTGCCCCAGCCACCTCTCTGCCCCAAAAACTCCCCTTCTGGTCACCTTTCTTAGCATCCTGCCGGGAGCATCCAGATTGTTCCCTTCCCCCACCCTTCCCTTCACTGTCTACAGTCCGAGGTAAAGGCGGAGGTGGGAGGCACACGAGGGGCGAGGGTCAGTGAATGAACTTTGAATCTCCTTCTAGAAGTGTACACTAGGTTTTCCCTCAAAGCAGCCATTTGCTGAGCTATTTTCCCCAGCTATGGCTCTTTGTATTTTCCACAGGCTGTGGGCTGTGCCCTTGCTTGCCAAGACTTTGAGTTTAACTTTCTCTCAGCAAAGTTACAGTGTTTATGTTGGCCGTGAATAAGGACACATAGTTAATGCTACCAGTTTGTTCCAAGCATATGCAAAGGACTAAACATCTCTAAAGCACGTTATAGAAAATGGGAGCCAAGGAAGACAAGAAGTGTAAGTTCCAAGTTCCCACCCCCAAGTCAGCTCCTAGCCTGACTCAACTCTGCCCCTGGGGGTGGGGTGGGGGGATTAGGTCCTCTCTGAAGCCAGCCTAAGGATAGGAGATACAGAAGCTGCATGCCTGAGGCCTGTGATTTACAACTCTGTTCATAGCCTTTCCCCACCCCCACCCCCACCCCTGCCCCGCAACCCCCCGTTGTTCACAGCCTTCCAAGGACTTAGATTATGAGGCAAGATTTACTACAGGCAACATTCTGGAACCTGCAAGAAGCAATTTTGCTTCTCTTACTCATTATATCCAGCCTGGGAACTTCTTCCTCTATATTGCTGGGCTGTTAGATAATATTAGTATTTACCAGGTTTCAGTGAGTTCTACTGCAGAGACCATGCATTTTTAAGATTCTTAGCAGAGTCGGCAAAGATTCCTGTTTAAATATGCTATTTAATGGGACAGTGTGGAGAATGGGTTGGAAGCGTTTGTCAAATGATCTGGCTTTCCTCATATTTCTTGATGTGATCCTAGTTCTGATTTTCTAGGTTTGTTTGTTTGTTTGTTTTTTGTTTTTGTAGTAGAGAAACAAAGTTTCCATCCTATACTTTCCATTACCAACTTCTCAAACTCTTCTACTGAAATTGACTTTTTTCCTTTACCTCCTCTGCCATCACAAGTCATTGAGAGCCTTAAGAAGCTATTTTGTCCTTTGCATCAAGGAAAAGAATCTCCCTTCCCAAGTACTTTATTTTAGAAATAGACACTATTTTCTGATTCATTTTAAGAAACTTCTGAGTTGACCTGGAAAGAACAGAGATAGTAATTCTAAGTCAACTAGGAGTTACTGTAACATGACACTTTGATAAAGAGTAGTCTAGATTCTGGCAGTCAAGATATTATCACTCCCATTTAAAGATAAGAAGACTGGTCTTGAAGTGACTCAATGACTTTCTTCAGTGATGCAGTGGAAAGAGCACAGGCTGCACAATCATACTTGGGTTCTATCCCAGCACCACCACTTCCTAGTTTTAAGAATATCTGTGAAGATTAGAATTAATATAATGAAGTAAGTTACCTGACACTAAAGGTCATCCAAAGTCTCCCAACTAGTAACTAATGCGGCTGAGAATTCAGGCATGTCTTTCTGTGTCAGGCACTGTCCCAAGCTTTGGGAAAGGAGAGATAAGTAAAATATTCACTGAAAACCCCCCTATTGTAATGCAATGATAAGTGCTAAACAGTAAGAGTGCACACAGTACTGTAGGAACCTAGGGAAAGAGCCCCAAATTCCACCTGTGCAATTCAGGAAAAGCTTCCAAAAGGGGTTGATCTGGGTTTAAGTATTGCAAGAGTAGGAGGCCTTTAGGTAGAGGGGAAGAGAGTTCCTGGTAAAGGAAATAGCAAGTATGAAATAAACATCTAGAGAACAAGGAGTTTGGTGTGACTGGACATAGGATAGTTTTTTCAGCAACAGTACTAATGAGTGTGTCTTGGAAAATGAAGAAAAGAAAGGAGATCTAACCTTTCAAAACTATATGATAATGTTTTATTATACCAGATGCAGTGCCTTTTATACCCTCTTGACAGCAGGGAGACTGTGTGCCAATGACAAAATAAAACTAAGTGGCCTAGGGCTTCAATGGTGGCGCAGTGGTTAAGAATCCACCTGTCGGGCTTCCCTGGTGGCGCAGTGGTTGAGAGTCTGCCTGCTGATGCAGGGGACGCGGGTTCGTGCCCCGGTCCGGGAGGATCCCACATGCCGTGAGCCATGGCCACTGGGCCTGTGCGTCCGGAGCCTGTGCTCTGCGACGGGAGAGGCCACAGCAGTGAGAGGCCCGCGTACCGCAAAAAAAAAAAAAAAAGAATCTGCCTGTCAATGCAGGGGACACGGGTTCGATCCCTGGTCCGGGAAGATCCCACATGCTGCAGAGCAACTAAGCTGGTGCACCACAACTACTGAGCCAGCGCTCTAGAGCCCGTGCTCCACAACAAGGGAAGGCACTGCAATGAGAAGCCCATGCACCCGCAACAAAGAGTAACCCCCGCTCGCTGCAACTAGAGAAAGCCCGCATGCAGCAACGAAGACCCAACACAGCCAATAAATAAATATTTTTTTAAAAAAGAAAACAAAAAAAAACTAAGTGACCTAGAATGCTCCAGTTGGCTTATCCGTGCATTTTCTGCCCTGTAAGAGAATTTACATGAAACAAAATTAATATCCAACAATTGCTTGATGTGTGCTCATTCTTTCATTCTGCAGAATATTACTGAGTGCTTACTCTAGTCCAGGAATGGTGCTAGGGGCTTAGCACACAACCATCTAGTGATCTAAGGGAGAGAGACTTAATACTTAAATAAGCTACTATTCCCTAGTGCGATATGAGAAATAGAGGAATTCGGGTGTTTTATGAACTTCATAATCAGGTACTTAGCCTAGACCAGAGATTGAGACTTAAAAACTTCCAACTCTGCTACTGCCCCTCTCACTCACAGGAGTTAATCTTGTTTTTTCTACTTCAGAGGAAACAAAAACCATTAGATGAGAATGTCCTCAACTTCCTGCTAGCAAGCCTACAGAACTGACCTGTACCTGTACCTGTACCCAAAGTGATAGGGAGCTAAGGAATAGACGTGAGCCAAGCAAATGGGATGAAACAATTCCAGGCAAGAGGGAGCAGCATGTGCAAGGGCAATGAGAGCACAAAACATGTTCTGAACAGCTGGAGCATAGAGAGAGCAAGGAGGAAAGCAACAAGCTAGGAAACTAGAGAAGTAAAGATACTATGTAGAGTCTTCTAAGCAACATCAAGGTGAGTCTTTATCCCAAGGACAATGGAAAGCCATTGGTAGGTTTTAAACAAAGGAGTGATCTAACCAGGTTTGTGTTTTAGAAAGACCCTCTGGCTATGGAGTGGAAACTAGATTCAGAAGGTTTAAGAATGGAGGCTGGGAGACCTGTTAGGAAACCATTGTTGAAGTCCAGGTGAGAGACAATGATGGTATAGACTTCAGTGAGGGTAGGAGGGGTGGAGAGAAGGGGGTGCATTTCAAAGACTTCTGGGAGGACAGATTGCCAGGACTTGTTTGACTCACTGAGGAGAGAGAGGGAGGAGTTGGGGTGACATTCAAGTTTCTGGCTGGGCAGCTAGGTGGATAGTAGCCCCATTTACTGAAAGGTGGGCTATAGGAAACAGAGCCGGTTGGTGGAAGGAAGATGAGGTCAGCTTTTTCAACATGTACCTAAATAACATCCAAGTAGAGATGTGGTGAAGACAGTTATGTAGGTATTACCTGAAGAGGAAGATTCTGGTGAGGAATTACAGTTTTGGGCATCACCAGGATCTAGATAATTAAGCCACTGGAGTTGATGAAATCACCCAAGGAGAGTTCAGGAACTCCTTGTTCAGGAACTCAACCATTAGAGGCCAGGTATAGGAGACTGAACCAGCATAGAAGGCATAGAAAAAGTGGCCCAAGAAATAGAAAAGATACCAGGGCATCACAGAATACAAGTGGAGAGGGGATTCAGAAGAGGGCATGATTAAATAACTCTCCACCTCTGCTGAGAGGTCAAGTACAAGAAGGACTTGGAAGAGTCCATGGTATGGAGGAAGTCACTCGTGTTCAATCAGAAAGCTTGGAGATGATTGAAGAGTTAGTGGGAGATGAGGAGGTAATTGGTATAGAGAACTCTGGCTATTGGATGGAGAGAGGTTTAAGGTACAGGAAAGAAAGGATCATTGATGGAGGTGTCCGAGGCAGGAGGAACAGTTCAGAGCACAGGTGCAGAGATTAGCCTTAGATTACAGGACAGACACCTCTTCAGTCAGTCCACCTCTGTGCACCTCTGTCTCCCAGTCACTCTGTCCCTGTGAACCTTGGTAGCTACCTTCTCCACTATAAGAGGAAGAAAGGAAAAAATGATGGGTATTGGTCAGTTTTGTAGGCTTACTGGTAAGAAGTTGAGGAAGTTCCCATCTGATGGTTTCTGTTTCCGCTGAAGTAGAAAAAATAAGATCAGCTCTTTTTTTTTAATTAAAAAAATTTTAATTGAAATATAGTTGATTTATAATGTTGTACCAATCTCTGCTGTACAGCAAAGTGACTCAGTAATACACATATAGACATTCTTTTTTTCATATTCTTTTCCATTATGGTTTATCACAGGATATTGAATATAGTGCCCTGTGCTATACAGTAGGACCTTGTTGTTTAGCCATCCTATATGTAATAGTTTACATCTGCAAGATCAGCTCTTAAGAGTGAGAAAGAAAGGAACAGAGTTGAAAATTTTAAGAGAATTGTTAAGTTTTGAAATAGCAAGGAGTGTGAGCAAATAAGTATTTATAGTAATAACAACATGTAATGAGCACCAACTACTTGCTAGCTATTTTTCATACCTGGACAAGCTTGATCTCAGTAACTCTGTAAAGTAGGTAAACAAGATTCAGTGCCTGCCCTCGTGGAATTTATAGTCTTTGGGGTAACAAACAAGTAACTAGGTCATTACAACACAGACAGATAACCTCTTAAGGGAAATATTGGCTGCTATGGAGTACAAAAAAGGACAGCTAACCAAGTCTGGGGTGGGGGACAGTCAGGCAATATAAGCTGCCCAGTGGACCTTTCTTTCGTTCAGTAGATATTTACTGAACACCTACTGTGTAGCAGGTACTGTGTTGGTATTCGGAACGTGACTATAAGTAAGACATGGTGGTCTCCAGGAGAGTGTTGATGGTTTGAAATAGCTTTTGTGGGGACTGGGAGAGGAAGCAGACCAGGCATTTGGAAGGACTGTCTGCTGGCCCAAAGGACCAGCACCCTTTCCTCTAGACAGTGCTGCAGGCACACAAACAAATTCTTGTACTTTATGCAGCCCTAAACTCTTTGGTTAACATGATTTCTCTTCAGACAAGGTAATAGATTATTAGATTGCAGCTTCCTTTTACAACCCAGTCTTGACTATTTTAGTTTGCTCACTTTGATTAGACTTCAGTATTTCTTATATCAACTTGCATAGCATATATACAAACTATTTTCTTTTAGAGAGTGACTTTATTGTAACTGATCCCCCCGACCCCTGCCATTTCCTGATTAAATCCTATTACCTGTATAACACATTCTTTTCCTATTAGGTACATGTGGCTTTTTTTTTTTTTTTAATTTATTTTTGGCTGTGTTGGATCCTTGTTGCTGTGCGCCAACTTTCTCTAGTTGTGGCGAACGGGGTCTACTTTTTGTTGCGGTGCGCGGGCTTCTCATTGCAATGTCTTCTCTTGTTGCGGAGCGCGGGCTCTAGGCGCGCAGGCTTCAGTAGTTGCGGCACGTGCGCTCAGTAGTTGTGGCTTGCGAGCTCTAGAGCACAGGCTCAGTAGTTGTGGCACACGGGCTTAGTTACTTCACAGCATGTAGGATCTTCCCAGACCAGGGCTCAAACCTGTGTCCCCTGCATTGATAGGCAGATTCTTAACCACTGCGCCACCAGGGAAGCCCACATGTGGCATTTTAAAAAACAGCTTTATTGAAATAAAATTGACCTAAAATAAACTGTACATATTTTAAAGTGTATAATTTTTTTTATTTGTTTATTTTTGGCTGTGTTGGGTCTTCGTTGTTGTGCATGGGCTTTCTCTAGTTGCAGCAAGCGGGGGCTACTCTTTGTTGCGGTGTGTGGGCTTGTCATTGGAGTGGCTTCTCTTGTTGCGGAGCACGGGCTCTAGGCGTGCAGGCTTCAGTAGTTGTGGCATTCAGGCTCAGTAGTTGTGGCTCGTGGGCTCTAGGGTGCAGGCTCAGTAGTTGTGGTGCACGGGCTTAGTTGCTCCACAGCATGTGGGGTCTTCCCGGGGTAGGGATTGAACTCATGTCCTCTGCATTGGCAGGCGGATTCTTAACCACCGCGCCACCAGGGAAGCCCTAAAGTGTATAATTTGATGTTTTAATATTTGTATACACCTGTGAAGACGTCACAATCAAGATAGTGAACACATTGCCCCAAAACGTTTCTCTCTTACCCCCTTCCTCTTTTCCTCCTCCGTCATCTCTAGGTAACCACTCATCTGCTTTCTGACATTACCTTTTACATTTTCTAGTTTTATATAAATGGAATCATACCGTATATACTCTTTTTAAGTCTTAACTTCTTTCACTCAGTATAATTACTATAGTTATCCATGTTGCATATGTCAATAGTCGACTCCTTTTTATTGCTGAGTAGTAGTCCGACATGGATATACCATACTAGTTTCCCTATTCACCCATCCAATTGTGGACATTTGCTTTGTTCCCAAATTTTAGGCTGTTACCAATAAATTTACCATGAACATTCATGTTTTAAGTATTTGTGTGGGCATATTATACATACATTTGACACTTGGTTATATACTATCTTATATTCAACACCTATTGTGTTAGAGAGCATCCTAAGTGTTATCTTATTTTTAGATTTATGGTGACTACATGTACCAGGCCAAAAATTAGAAAAATATGGTCTAATGACAAAAAAAATATTTTTTTAACCAGGACTGTCCTGGAAATTGAGCACATGATCATTGTGGTGTATTGTTCTCTCATGGTTTGCTGTGTCTCATAGTCTCACAACTTTTCTCTTTACAAAGCCTGTATGAGCCTTGAGAGCAAACGCCAAGTCCTTTTTCATATACCCACAGTAACTAGTATAATGTTAAGCATATAGTAGCCATTCACTAAATTTTTAATAATTTTCTGCTCTCATTTATCAAAATAACCATTCTTTTACCCCCCAGGTTTCTTCCAAGGTGAACTCCAGTTGGCACCCAGCATCCTCCTTCTCTTCATCTTCAGTGGTGAGTTTATTTGGTAATAAAGGCTGACTTCTGAGAAGGAATCCAGTATAATTTGGGGGTATTCCCATTTATCTTCTTTACATAATTATGATCAGAGTTTATCTGAAATTTTGTATCTTGGTTTTCTTATCTCATATTGTGTCTACTGTGTTGTAAGCATTTACAATATCGCACGGTGGTCTTTATGATTATGATTTTTAATGGCTATATAATATTCTATCAAGTAGATATAGCCTGAATTAACTAATAATTTTTCCAGATAACATTTAGACTTATTCTATTTTTCAGTATTATAAAACAAACATTTATTTATGTAGTTTTCTTCTTTCCCTTCTGAATTAGGATTACTGTGTCAAAAGATACATTTTCTTGGCTTCTAGAGGTTTTCTTGAGGCTGCCAGAAAGGTTGTCTTCTTTACAACCTTTAGAGTTGTTTTTACAGACCTACTGTCTATCAGCCATTTGCAGTAACGAAACCTGATATATAAGGACTGGTGCTCAAAATCCTGTTTATATAGAAGCATGCACATACTGTAACATAGTAATCTTTCACCTTTTTTGGCCCACAGACCACTTTGAAAATTTAATGAAAACAAGCTACTTCTCAGAAAAACTACACAGATAGAAATGTCTTTTAAAATCTTTTGATCCTAAAGGTAATGCATGCTCATGGTAATGTGACAGAAAGTCACCTGGGCCAAGACGTCCTAATAGCTAATCTTTGTTAACACAGAGTCTACTGCTTTTTTAGTATAAGCTTCTCAGTGGCATATATTTACTCGTGAAGTTCCACTGTGTGATTGGCAGGGAATTTCCCATTTACAGAGAGATCACAGTATTGAGAGGCTCTGCCCCATATTAATAAGCACTATAGACAAGTATATTGTATCTCTCTTTCCTAGTGCTAACATTTCTAGAGGGCAGGAAATTCAGTTATCAACCCCAATTCCTTTTCTCTTTGTGAAAGAGAGAAGTAAAGCAACTAACTAATACAAAGTTTTGTGGTGTTTTTTGTTTTTTTTCCCCAGCCATCTGTAAAGCTTTTCATTGATGGGAAATTTATTGAATCCAAAAGTGACAAATGGATGGACATCCACAACCCCGTAAGCAAAGCTGCTTTGGGACTTAAATTTAACTAGCCTAGAATTCTGGGAACATGGTGGGAAAATAGGGACCAGGTTGTCTATTGTGAAGCACATGGCGCTGCCCCTGCGACTATATGAAAAATGAAGAAGGTGGGGCAGGGACAAAGGATGATGTGCTGCTTTTTTAAAAAAAAAAAAAAGATTTATTTATTATTTGTTTATTTATTTTATTTATTTTTGGCTGCATCAGGTCTTAGTTGCAGCACACGGGATCTTCGTTGAGGCATGTGGGATCCTTGTTGCAGCGTGCGGGCTTCTCTCTAGTTATGGCTCACAGGCTCCAGGGCACGTGGGCTCTGTAATTGTGGTGTGCGGGTTCCAGAGCACATGGGCTCTGTAGTTTGTGGTGCGCAGGCTCTCTAGTTGAGGGGCGCGAGCTCAGTAGTTGCGGCACGCGGGCCTAGTTGCCCCGCCGCACGTGGGATCTTAGTTCCCTGACCAGGGATCGAACCTGTGCCCCCTGCATTGTAAGGCAGTTTTTTTTTTTAATTTATTTAATTTATTTAGTTTTGGCTGCGTTGAGTCTTTGTTGCTGCATGCGGCCTTTCTCTAGTTGAGGCAAGCGGGGGCTACTCTTTGTTGCTGTGCGCGGGCTTCTCATTGCAGTGGTTTCTCTTGTCACGGAGCACAGGCTCTAGGCGCGCAGGCTTCGGTAGTTGTGGCACGTGGGCTCAGTAGTTGTGGCTCACAGGCTCTAGAGTGCAGGCTCAGTGGTTGTGGTGCATGGGCTTCGTTGCTCTGCAGCACGTGGGATCTTCCCAGACCAGGGATCGAGCCTGTCCCCTCTGCAATGGCAGGCAGATTCTTAACCACTGCACCACCAGGCAAGCCCTAAGGCAGATTCTTTACCACTGGACCACCAGAGAAGTCCCTGATGTGCTGCTTTCTCCATCAGGCCACCAATGAGGTCATTGGTCGGGTCCCTCAAGCCACCAAGGCTGAAATGGATGCAGCAGTTTCTTCCTGCAAACGTGCTTTTCCCGCATGGGCAGACACTTCAATATTAAGCCGTCAGCAGGTCCTGCTCCGCTATCAACAACTCATTAAAGAAAACTTGGTAAGAAATCTGAATGGTATAATTTTCCAAACTGTTGCCTAGGGGATACTTGTCACTTTCCTAGAGGCACTTTTAGCTGCTCTCCCTAACTGTACAATACAGAGAGACATAGATCATGGCTCTCTCCCTCATAGTACTTCTCCCTGACTTTTATTCTTTTTTGGCTGCCTGAGAACTAACAGGAGGCACATCCTTGCGTTGGTTTCTATATGTGTGTTTTCTCTCTAGAAAGAAATTGCCAGGTTAATCACGCTGGAACAAGGGAAGACCCTAGCGGATGCCGAAGGAGATGTATTTCGAGGCCTTCGTAAGCAGGGATTCCTCATGGGGAGTTCAGGGACATTGGGAAGAAGCAAAGGAAAATGAGAGGCAAAGACCCCAGATGGGGGATTGCTTCTTCCTTTATGTAGATTTTGCTATCCCATGATATCTTTTTTAATACTTATGGGAAATGACAGTACTCAGGTATCTGTGGGATTGGTTTACTTCATTCATTATTTTACTCAAATGATCTTCCAAATGGTATATGTATTGCACTTTCTTTTTCCCATTCAGATAATCTCACTTTACGCAACCCCTTCACATGGCAAGTCAGTGTTTCTTCCCTCTGTCGTTGGTCTTGCCACTCAGGGCTGACTAGAGCATGACAAAACTAAATAGTGCATAGTGTGGAGAGTTGGTGGCCCGACTGCTCCTTCTCTATTCCAGAGGTGGTTGAGCATGCCTGCAGTGTGACATCCCTCATGCTGGGAGAGACCATGCCATCCATCACCAAAGACATGGACCTTTATTCCTACCGTCTGCCTCTGGGGGTGTGTGCAGGCATTGCTCCATTCAATTTTCCTGCCATGATCCCCCTTTGGATGTTTCCCATGGCCATGGTATGTGGAAATACCTTCCTAATGAAACCATCAGAGCGAGTCCCTGGAGCAACTATACTTCTTGCCAAGTTGCTTCAGGACTCTGGTGCCCCTGACGGAACACTGAATGTCATCCATGGACAACATGAAGGTAACTGCCCCTCTCTACATGGCACTTAATCTGGATACCAAAAAATCAAGGTGTTGAGTCAGTGATGGGGTGTTTTAGGATGAAGAACCTAGGGATGAAGGGATTTACTAGTAGTAACCTCCATGTTTGAAGATAATGTTTGTTGATTGTTTTGCCACCTCTGTGCTAAGGTAACTAACTGGGGAGTAGCGGTGCTTCTTGCTCTACAGAATACATTAGGACAAAGAAATATGGTTAGGGCAAGATACAGATGAGATTAAAGAGAAGTTTCATTTCAATATTGAGAGAATTTATAAGGTTATTTAAGTCAGACTTTATAGATCTCAGAGGCACTGAAGTCCTTCTGATTCATATAATAATAGCTAACACTTGAAAAGTGCTTCTGTGTTTCAAGCGCTGTTCCTAATGCCTTCTATATATTTGTTCCTAATGCCTTCTATATATTATCTCATTTAGTCTTTACAACAGCCCTTTGAGGTAGGTACTATTATTTTCCCATTTTACAGATAAGAAAATTGAGGTATAATGAAATTAAGTGATTTGCTCAAAGTCACGTTGCTAGAAACTGTCAAAGTCGGGATGTGTATACTTAAGAAGGGTGACCCTGGTTTTTACTTTTAAACACTATGCTCTATTGCCTCTCGCATGAGGGCACAGTAGTATCTGAGAGTCCCAGTATAAGTGACAGTTGAGGAAATATCACATTCGTAAAGGACAAAAGGAAGAGTTGAGTATTGAAAGGCTATTATTTTGGAGGAAAATAGGAGTTGTAGCCTTCAGAGTTAGATTAAAAGTAGAAATTCTGGACTAGCAAGTGGGAAAAATAATGAAAGAGAAGAGGTTAAATAAGATTTGTAGTTTAAAGAATTTAAGAGAGGGACTTCCCTGGCAGTCCAGTGGTTAAGACTTCTCGCTTCCACTGCAGGGGACGCAGGTTAGATCCCTGGTCGGGGAATTAAAATCCCACTAGCGGTGGAGCGTGGCCAAAAAAAAAAAAAAAGAATTTAAGAGAACAAGGACAGAACTCCAAAATGGGAATCCAGGGTAGAAAAACAAAAGTATGAAAACTTCTCATTCATAACAGTGAGAAAGGGAGAAATTTGCTTTGCTGAGAATCCCACAGCCCTTTTTTCCTTTGTGGTAATCATTTATTTTCTTCTTAAAGCTGTAAACTTTATTTGTGATCATCCTGATATCAAAGCAATCAGCTTTGTGGGATCCAACCAGGCAGGAGAGTACATCTTTGAGAGAGGGTCAAGACATGGCAAGAGAGTTCAAGCCAATATGGTAACTTCTTATTCCTTTTTCCCCCAAATTCTGTTATATGTATTAAAATTACCTAGAAAAAGCCCCTCAGCAGAGGGGCCACTCATCCCACTCTAATGCCAGTGTTTCTTTATTCACAATTCATCCTGGTTGTCTTCCCTTTAACCACGAACAGTGTGATGAGTTTTATTCTCTGTCACTTTAATTACCTTTTATCTTAACCAGGTAATCTTGGTGATAAAGTCACATTTCTCCTTAAGAATGATATTCAAATTCTTTGGGCTTCAGCAGTAACTGCCAAGTTCTGCTTCTGGCCCTGTTTCTTCCTTCATACCATTCTTCCAGCTAGACCCCATCCTTCCTGCCTTTAAGGCGTATCCTAACTACTAATGTCAAAGATATGATCTTCCCTAAGAGCCCAGACTATTTAAGGCTCTGGAAAGAGCCAGATATCCCTGTATGATATATGAGTGTGGTTTACTTGGCTGCATAGTTTTGCTGTTCCTTAGTGACTAGCTCCTCGCCAAATACTTGGCAATTCTTTGATACTAAATATAATGTCCAGTTGCTACTTTCTTACCCTTCCACTAATGTTGCAAAAAGGGTAGCCACCTATGTACAGGCTTGGAGACTGTTCATGATATGCCCATTTGTTTCTTTTCATGGCTGGATGTGTTTTGGCCAATTTGATTTATGCCCCTCCCAGTTCACTACATATTTCTTGAATGTATTCTGTGTCTAACATTATACTATGTGTAATGGGATACAGTTAAGTAGCAGACAAGGTATCTATTTATGTACTCAACTATAGCTGTACATGGAAACATGTGGAAATGACCATATGTCAGTCCCACATAGACGTTTATGAGGCTGTGTATCTAGAAGCAAGCCAATTGGGGGAATTTCTTTCTGGAAATTGTGTATCAGGAGGCCTACCTCCTATTTTGCCTTTCAGCTGGCTACTGGCAGCTCTATGTTTACATTGCTCTTCATATAACTGGAACCTCTGACAAACAACAGATTCTTTCCTAGCTAACTTAGGAAAGAGAAGGGAGTTCTCCTTGGCTCCTGGATGCAGTGTTTAGCCTGTCAATTTGACCAAACGTGATTGAGGCAGTGTTTTGTTTTTGTGGAGGGGCGTTTGATAATGGTTTTGATCTAAATAAACACCTATCAGCTTTTCAGCTGAGGAAGTGAAGCAAAATTAACCTGGAGACTTACTCAGTGTTACCAGTACTTCAGCAATATCAAAATGATAATAAGTCTATTTTCAAAGCAACACAGGATAAATTCTTGAGTCCTTTCCTTAAATTCTCATCTGAAATCTCAGGTTCTTTCATTTCTTAGCCAAATTGTATTTTGCCAAGGAAGATTCATGTACTTTCTGTATTTCCTTAGGGAGCCAAAAACCATGGGGTAGTCATGCCAGATGCCAATAAGGAAAATACTCTGAACCAGCTCGTTGGGGCAGCATTTGGAGCCGCTGGTCAGCGCTGCATGGCTCTTTCAACAGCGATCCTTGTGGGAGAAGCTAAGAAGTGGCTGCCAGAGCTGGTAGAGCGTGCCAAAAAGCTGAGAGTCAATGCAGGTAACCAGTTATCTGCCCGGCTTCTTTAGACTTTGCATCTGTGGCACTAAGCTCTTGATTTTCGCATTGGCCTTGTCCAGTGGGAGCAATCATGTTTATTCTTACCATTGTCTCTCTTTGTACTGTACTACTTGTCATTTGGATTCATCTTTATTTAGCACTCATAATTTATGTTAATGAAGACCTGAAATACTTCTGTGTTATTCTACAGGAGACCAGCCTGGAGCTGATCTTGGCCCTCTGATCACCCCCCAGGCAAAAGAGCGAGTCTGCAATCTGATTGATAGTGGAACAGAGGAAGGAGCTTCCATCCTTCTTGATGGGCGAGATATTAAAGTCAAAGGTTATGAAAATGGGAACTTTGTTGGGCCAACCATCATCTCAAATGTCAAGGTGAACAACTCTGGATTATTTATTTTGCAAATATATAATTTTGCGAAATTAGCTAAAGGCACCTCATTCATCTAATTTATAAATGAAGACATTTAATGACTAGAGACCTCATCTCTTGCCAGAATTACTCAGTTATTTTATCTCAGGTCTGAATGAGTCTCCCCTCCTGACTTCCAACCTCTTTCCACTATACCAGTGGTTGGATAATTTTACATTAAGAGCTAAAGAGTAAATATTTTTGGCTTTGCAGGGACAAATAGTCTCTGTCACAACTACTCGACTCAGCCATTAACATGGTGTGGTTGTATTCCAATAAAACTTTATTTATGGACAATGGAATTTGAATTTCATATAGTTTTAGGTGTCATGATTGATTTTTTTCAACCATTTAAAAATTGTAGAAACCATTCTTTGCTTGTGGGCTGTACAGAAACTGGCAGCAAGCCACTCCAGCTCACAGGCCATTATTTTGCCAGTTCCTATCTTACATTATACTTCTTACTTGTTTAATGTTAAATTCTTCTTCCCTCTCCTTCTTACTGCCTAGCTTATAGCTATTGCAGTGTCTCCATCAATATATCAGCCCCCAATAGTTATTGAATACCTACATCTTCACCAGAAAGTGACAAAAGAAAAAGAATTGGTGTCAATTTTTATTTATCAAAACTGAAAGTTGCTCAGCTAGAATGACAATGACTCCTCAATGACTATATTGAGGAGTTTTTTGAAATTCACATATCCCCACTAATCCTATTATAATCCTGAATAGTCAAGAGCTGAATCTAAGTGTAGTAGAAATTATGAGATTTCTTGCCACAGAGTCATTGAGGAAAAATCCACTTATCAGCAACAAACACAGCTGACCAGCTGCAGTGGTAAAAGATGTTTTCAATGTTTAATGTGACCTGATACCAAAATAAAAATGTACAGACTCATTTGGGAGGCAAAGGAACAAATGAGAATAGATTGTTTATGTTACAGAAAACTTAGCACAGGATTTCTTTAAATAGAAAAATTCTCCTGTGGTGTTTTTAATATATATTTGATTTATTAAAAAAATGAATTTTCAAGTAGTTTTCAGTAAGATAACAATTGGATAAACAAGTAATACAGGCATAAAACAGGAAGCTAGTGATGGGTCATGAGACCTAAAAATACAGTGCTTAAAGAAAAGGAGTGTAGTTATATAGTTACAGCAATAGGAATTTCAAGTTATTTATGATTGGTAGCTTGGAAGATGGAACACAGCAAGAAAGGACTTTTTTTAATAGGTGATTTAAAATGAAAAGAGATTATTACTGACATAAAAGCTGTTCATTAAGCAAGTGGGTAATAAAGTACCAAATAAGCAACAAATACTGACTTCTTTTCTGCTACATCACTCCTGGCAGCCAAATATGACCTGTTACAAAGAGGAGATTTTTGGCCCAGTTCTTGTAGTTCTGGAAACAGACACTTTGGATGAAGCCATCAAGATCGTAAATGACAACCCATATGGAAATGGAACTGCCATCTTCACCACCAATGGAGCCACTGCTCGGAAATATTCCCACCTGGTAGATGTCGGACAGGTTTGTGAACAGAATTCTTATGATATTCTTGTAGCCATTTACTGTTTCCTATGTAAGGGGAGAAGGTAAACAGCGATCAGTCACTGCCCCTCTGATCTCCCTCAGGAATAAAAGCTCATGGGATGCAGGATCGGGTGGAAGGTGGGTAGTTAAAATTGGTCTCTCTGATGCCAAGCATTTGGGCTTCTAAATGGAAAGTTCCTTTGTTTTTCTTAGTATTTGACGTGGATTTGTTCTGCTTTAGGTCGGGGTGAATGTGCCCATTCCAGTGCCTTTGCCAATGTTCTCATTCACTGGCTCTCGAGCTTCCTTCAGGGGAGACACCAATTTCTATGGCAAACAGGTGACTTTAAGTTTAAAAAAAATATTTTTCCTCTAAGAAACTTCCTTGAACATATTCAGGAACAAGTCAGTAGTTCCCTAGAAAAGATATAAAAGTTAACAAAATTTTGCCAATTCCTGAATAACTCAAGGCAACACAGTTTTTAGGAAAGAGCATGAGTAAATCCAAGCCTTTGTATATGTCCTCTCCTCTGCTTGTGACCCTCTCTTCCTGTATCCCCCCTTTCTCCCACCTTTTCATCTGACTGTTAACCCCCAGTTTAAAGTGTGGACTCCTCCAGAAAATCACCTCTGACCACCACCATCCCCTTCAGTGTTGGGCTGGGTATGTCCTCATGTGCTCCCACTGCACACATTGCTCCCGTAATAGTTACTCATTTACTAAAAATTTTATTGAGCACCTTCTGTATATTAAACACTATTCTATAATAAAAATTATATAAATGCAGCACCAAACAAAAAATAAATAAATAGAGCAGATCTGGAACCAAATTACCACTATTATCACATCCTTCAACTGGTGCATATATCCTAAAGCAAGAACAGGCATGGCATGTTCAAACAGCAGAAATGGGCTGGAGCACAGTGAGTGAATAAGGAAGATAGTGGTAAGAGATGAGGTTAGAGAGGTAGGCAGAGGCAAGTCATGTAGTAGGACTACTTAAGCCATGTTAAGAAGCTCTCGTCACACTGTAATTATTATTTACTTATCTGCAGAACGTGGCACAGAGCAAGTACCCAAATACGTGTTGGACAAATGGGCTAGTGAAAGTTCTTTGTAGTCCCACAGAAATACAACCATCTTGGCACCTTCAGTAAAAAATTACTTATTTTCTATACAGGTCTCCCTTTTATAGGTTAATAATAAATTAACAGTGGGATTACACAGCAGGCTATGACCGTGTAGCCAGCTGGTTAAGAAACACTGTTTGGAGGTGGATTATCCAGTTTGTGCATTAGTCACCGCTTTTGTAAAATTGACTAGTTTGATACTATTAAAAATTTATTTCAAGGGAAGCAGAGTAAAACTCTTGCTTAAAATAGTTTGTCAGTTTTGGAGTTTTTTTCCTGCTATGTCTTTGTTTAATTACTGTAAGTTACTCTGGTGAGTGAGGCTTCTTAAAGACTGACCTTATATACAGTTTGAAGTCTTAAATCCTTAGGTACTTAAATTGCTATTTTGCACTATGGAAAGAAGACATAAAAGTATCATTCTTACATAATAAAATGTAAACTTCAGTTGTATCTTATAGTGAAAGTATGTTATAATCTCTAAAGTTGTTTTCACTATATTAACATTGCCCAGATTTTGTCTAATAATTCTAGAAGAGTATTTTAATCAAGCTGGTGTGTTTTTTTCTAACAGTATCCTTCTAGCTTGCTAGTAATTTTATGTGTTAGATCTGCAGTCTATTCTCTTTTACTCAAGCCTATTCTTATAAATAAATACAAGTTTAACAGTTTACCTTGTTCAATTTTTCCATTTAGATGTGCCAGGTAATATGCTAAATGTTTTACATAAATTATCTCATGAGCAATATATTTAATTTTGGTTGCACCTATTCCTCCAGTAGGAACGTGAATAGCATTTCATAGCATCTCCTTCAAAAGTGATTAAAAGAGGAATCATGAAACCCCCGGGCATATATGATAACTCTCTCTTTCTCTCTTTCTTTTTTTCTTTCTTTGTTCTCTTTAGGGCATCCAGTTCTACACTCAGCTAAAAACTGTCACTTCACAGTGGAAAGAAGAAGATGCTTCTCTTTCCTCACCTGCTGTAGTCATGCCTACCATGGGCCGTTAGAAATGAGTTTGTTCTGGACTCAGTCCATCCTGAGTAATTGCCCTTTATTCTTGACCAACTCCAACTGCCAACTTTGCTCAGATCAGATCCCTGGGATTGGAATACTATGTAACTAAAATCTTTCATAGGACCATTATCCCCTGTTAAGTAGTTAATAGGGAGACTCCTAGTGTAATTCTGAAACCAGATTTTCACTTGCTCTTCATAATTTTATTTTTGAGGTCACTGTTCTAACTGTGAAATGCTTCTCTGGAATAAGAGCTTAGACCTGATTTCTAAAAATTTTCCCCTTTTCTGATGACTTGAAGGAAGGGAACATTAGTGTGTGTAAAGACGATCTTCCAAGGAAGAGGATCTCTTGTATGGGGAAATAGGTCAAAAATAATTCACCCTTTGGTTGATCGTCAAACACAGCCCCACATAAATGCCAGTGGGTGAGGCCTCTCTGCGAAGCTTTGCTGAGCCTCTCATTTATCCCACACCACACAAGATATAATCCATCTCTACTTATCCCACAGATGTGACAACTGCTTCTGTCTTTTCTGCTGAATGCCACTTTGTCCTAGTGACTCATGACCACTAATTCTATCATTGTCACTGTTCCTGCTCCTTAAAACCACTTCCCAAGGATACCTCAGTATGCATTGGATAAATCAACTTTTTGTGGTGTGTGCCAAGCGTTAAATTTCAGGGTTTGCTTTAGCAATCAATTAATGCTTCAGTCATTAATTCAGATGCCAACAGGATTTTTTTAGAAAACTATTTCAAAAGTTATATCAGGCCCAGAAAACAAGGGGTATTCCAAACCATGAAAGTGAGCAAGACTCTTTTTTTTTTTTTTTTTTTGATGCTTAACAGGATCTCATGTTTATTGAGAAGTGATTAATGGTAAAGAGAAAGGCAATGCCCTTTCCTCATTGGCTGAATGAGAAACTGAAGAAACATTCACTACATGTTTTACAATATTTTTCTCTTCCAAAATGCATTTCTGTAAACAAGTTTTAACCACTGTTCTTAGCTTTGAGATCAAATTAATGCTGAACTTAATCAGTATAATGTATAAGAACAGAACATTTCTTAGGACTCCTAGTACTTTACTTTGAGTAACAAAGGGTCCGAGAAAATGAACCACCCTTAAAGATACAACCTTGGGTGACACTGTTAAATTCTCCAAGACAAAACTTCTTCCTAAAAATGTTCTTCCCGTTTGGAAGGGAAAAACCAAATTCCTACTTCCTGGGGTGGAGGCTCAAAACCTTCAGACTCAAGTGTTCTCCAAGTATGTGCAAGACTGTTCCCTAAAGTAAGTCTAACCTGATATTACTTGTCAAAATTTTTATATTGTTCTTTCCTCTTGCCTGCATTTCTCATTTGTGATACTTTTTTTTTTTTTGCGGTACGCGGGCCCCTCACTGTTGTGGCCTCTCCCGTTGCGGAACACAGGCTCCGGACGCGCAGGCTCAGCGGCCATGGCTCATGGCGCATGGCGCAGCCGCTACGCGGCATGTGGGATCTTCCTGGACTGGCACGAATCCGTGTCCCCTGCATTGGCAGGCGGACTCTCAACCACTGCGCCACCAGGGAAGCCCTGTGATACTTTTTAATGAAAGAACCCTAATGTAAAGTAATTAACTGGGGCCTAAGAAATTTAAAAGCTTTCCATGTGTGAAGTAGTCAAAGAAATGCTTTGACAGATTCTTCTGCTACCATTAATTCAACTGTCTTTATGCTTTTTGTTTCTTTGCTATAGCTCAGTTTTAAGTCAGAACAGAAATTTATGTGCTAAACAGAATAGATTCTGTCTTTTTGCTCTAGCATGCCAGTTGAATCCTGTCTTTCTGATATGGTCTTCACCCATTGACCTAGGAGAAGGCTTCTCATTTCTGATAGAGTAGTCTCTGGTCCTCAGCCAGATGACATAGGTCATTTATTTTTCTGCTTCCTCATTAGTTACGTAGATAATGCTAACCTATTCCATGGGGGTTATTTAATGAATTAAGGATGGTAAAAACCTTGAAAATGTTTGTGCACTCTGTGGATTTTAGGCTTGTTACTACCACCTGTTGGATAGAACGTCAAAATCTTTAATCACTTAAGGTGATTGAACTTTAATAAAATATATTTATGACCCTCCTGGCGCTTTTTTTTTTTTTGGATTTGCCTGCCTAAAGGTGAGGCAATAGAAATTTATAATTTCATAATAGAATGCCTCTTGTTTTATCTCTTATCACAGCTGACAACTGGTAGTAATATTTAATCCAGTCCAACAACTACAGGCTGGGTTGAATAAAGGGTCATATTGTCTAAATTCCAAGTGGAATTAAATATAATCACAGAGGCTCCTAAGTTTTCCTTACATTTAAGGAAAATTACTTTTTAAGAAATGCTAACTAATCAGAATTGTGCTGCTCTAATTGGAATCAACTCATTTGGCTAGGTACTTGCTACTCAGAAGAGTTTCTAATTTCTTAGATGGAAAAAAATCTGTATAGTTGTGTTCATGCTAGTAGCTGCTAAAAAGTTCAGTATTTTCTTTTTGCTCTGATGTGGCCTCACTGGAAATTTCTCACATTTTACATCGTACTAATTGATTATGTACAACAAATTACAAGTAAAAAACTCTTAAAAAGAAAACCTGGCTTTTTTTGTGTTTTTTTTTTTTTTATGGTACCGTACTTCCTTATAATGCCTTTGTCCGCTAGCTTATAGTGACCCAGACTTCCCACCTCTGTCCAAAGCCAACAGTTACATGGTCACTATGTTTATTCTTACATAAAGGATAGTACATATTTTAACTGGGCTATATATTTCAAAAGGCAATTTATAGGTTTTCCACACTAAAAGAGGCACAAATATGCATTTGCATTAAATATATGCCTTCCCTAGTGTGGATATTGTTTATTAAAATGTCTACAATCTCACACTAATGTTATTACTCATTTCACTGATCCCTGAGATCTCCCGACTGGTAGAGAAAAGAACTGTGACTTAGAGGAAGCTGCATGAGGAAGGAGAACAATTATGTATATTGTTTGGTTAGATTACAGACTCCTTACTATGTCAGACTCTTGTGATCCTTTCTGAATATTGGGTATCACCAGTTCACCAGTAGAGTCTAAGATTGGCACTTGCTGGGTGATGAAGGTTTGATCTTGAAGCTTACTTTCATCCCTACAATAATGACAAAGTAAGACTTGTCAACAACCACACACACGGAACTTGGTTCAGAACAATATACTTGTTTTGTTATTCTCACTCAATTCTAGTATGTATAAGATGTCTACAACCACCATTGTGATGAGGCTCATGTTCATTGCTTTGTCAAGAGAGCTTACCCACACTCCTTTGTTGTTTCATCATCAGGACCAATATAGTCTGGAACTGGAGGTCTAGAACTCTGGCTGTATTTCCTGTAGTGGGTATAAGTTAACAATGAGGCAGTGTCTCCACATGTCCTGTATTTCAACTACACTTTAAAACTGCTAAAGGAAAAATAATAATAAATAAATAAATAAATATAGGACTTCCCTGGTGGCAGAGTGGATAAGAATCCACCTGCCAATGCAGGGGACACGGGTTCAATCCCTGGTCTGGGAAGATCCCACATGCCGCGGAGCAGCGAAGCCCATGGCCACAACTACTGAGCCTGCGCTCTAGAGCCCACGTGCCACAGCTACTGAGCCCACGTGCTGCAACTACTGAAGCCTGTGCTCCGCAACAAGAGGAGTCACTGCAAGGAGAAGCCCATGCACCACAACAAAGAGTAGCCCCCGCTCGCTACAGCTAGAGAAAGCCAGCATGCAGCAACAAAGACCCAACGCAGCCAAAAATAAATAGAAATTTAAAAAATAAATAAATAAATATAAAACTGCTAAAGGGAAATGCTTCAGTTGGATGGGCTTCTTATTTTCAAAAATGAGCTTTCATACACACATAGAGGCAGTATAATATTAGGCAAGTTAATTTAAACTTACATTCTCTTAAAGTTGAGACACGTTGAACTTAAGAAATGGAAATATTTATGAATATAATCATGATGATACTCATAAAATAGCTATTAAGGGCTTCCCTGGTGGCACAGTGGTTAAGAATCAGCCTGCCAACGCAGGGGACACGGGTTCGAGCCCTGGTCCAGGAAGATCCCACGTGCCGCAGAGCAACTAAGCCCGTGTGCCACAGCTACTGAGCCCACGTGCCACAACTACTGAAGCCCTCGCGCCTAGAGCCTGTGCTCCACAACAAGAGAAGCCACCACAGTGAGGGGCCTGCACACTGCAACGAAGAGTAGCCTCTGCTCACCACAACTAGAGAAAGCCCACGCGCAGCAACGAAGACCCAATGCAGGCAAAAAATTAATAATAATAATAATAAACAGCTATTAATGGTGATGGGCAAGGTTGAACCAGAGTACTGACCAAAAGCAAGGCCAAAAAATTCCCTTCCCACAAAAAGAATCTCAAAACACAGGAAAGTTACCAATTTCGATAGACCCAGTATGAAAATTTTTTCTTTGGAAATTCTAGTTTAAGAACAGAAAAATAGGTCCTCTTGCCCTTTGAGATGACTCACATTCTGTCTATTGAGTGTGTATCACCCTGAATAAATCTGCTTTCAATCTAAAAAAGAAACAAAACCAGGAAATCAACATCATTCATTCAATATTCTAATTTGAAAGTGAGATTAACAGAGTTACAAAAAGTATAGTAGGTTGATTTGCCAGCAGATAAAGACATACCCCACTCCTAAAACTTGTCCTCAATTAGGTGCATATGAAAGCAGCATAACCCCATTCAAAATCTGGCTATATTAAATAGTCCAAAAATAATGCATGAAAAAAATGTACCTTAGATACTTCTAGTGCCTGAGATATAGCCAGAGTGATTGTTGATGCACTAAAGAGTGCAGTTTATTGGTTATACTCCTTTGAGTTAGTTCAGTCACAAAGAAAACTATTGTATTGTTGGATTCACAATCATATACAACCAACTGTGAACTCTTACCAACTTCCTAATTACTCCACTTGCCTTGGAAGACCTTGTATCATCTAATTCCTCCCCCGCTGGTTTGAGCTTTCTCATTTCATCATCCTATTCCTATCTTATCTTTTTTTCATCCGACAGGCTTAGGCATCATCCCATTGTGGCCAGTTGAAGTTCACTGATTTGGTGTGAAAGATTTCACCCAAATTCCTTTGTTTATCCAAGTGTTGAAAACAACACAGTGTGGAACTTGAGGCCTGGTACTCTGGCTGTATTTCCTGGGGTACAGAAATATCAACTCACAATGAGACAGACATTCAGTGCCTACAGTCTGGATTCTACCCCTACCTCTTAAATTAAACTCTTTGAAAGTCTACCAGAGATGCAAAAGCCATTTCAAAGCCTCCATCTTCCATTCAGCTTATAATTCTTTAAACTCTTCTCTTTTGGTTGTACTCTTTATTCTCCTGTTTATTTTTTATCTTTTTTTTTTTTTTTTTTTTTTTTTTTTGCGGTACGCGGGCCTCTCACTGTTGTGGCCTCTCCCGTTGCGGAGCACAGGCTCCGGACGCGCAGGCTCAGCGGCCATGGCTCACGGGCCCAGCCGCTCCGCGGCATGTGGGATCTTCCCGGACCGGGACACGAACCCGTGCCCCCTGCATCGGCAGGCGGACTCTCAACCACTGCGCCACCAGGGAAGCCCTCTCCTGTTTATTTTAATTGTGGTTATTCCTAAAGGTTCTAGTCTCAGCCCCTTTATTCCTGTATCTTCATCCACTTTCCTAAACTCAACTACCAATTTTCACTAAACATGCTGAAATCTCCCTTCCTAAACTCTCATGTGTACTCCAATCACTCTTTGCAAATGCCTTAAGTGGTTTTAACTCCAATATGTTGCCACATCTCCAGTTCAGCACTGAAAATACTACTTGTATTTCTTCTGCCTAGAATGTTTTTTCCACCCCATTTTGTTCCTACTTACCTTTAGAGATCAGCTCAAGCTTCTGCTTCCTCAGAGACTTTCCTGATCTCCTCAATTAGGTCAGATTCCCCTAATCTAGGCTCTCTTACCACTGTATACCACTCCTTTGAACCTATGTCATAGCTGTATTTTTTATTTGTGTGATGATTTGAACAATGTTTTTCTTCCATGTAGACCAAAAACTCCCTGAAATCAAGCATGATGTCTTTATTTGCTCAACACTATATCTTCAGTAAATAGTTGGCACTCAGTATGTATATGTTAAATGAATTAACGGATGGATTAAATAAAATTTAAACATTTCCCTCACGCTGGCTTTCCAGATTTTTCATTTGCCTTTCATACCACCATTCCTTCATTTCTTAAGCTAAAAGTCTTAAACATTTACTCCTTTTCTTTATTCCTTTTGTCCTTTATCACCAAGTCCTGTTTCTCCTTCCTTACTTTCTGTTTCTCCCCTTTATTCCGACTGCCCTCACTCTCGCCTAAACCCCTCACTGCTGCGTGCCCAGAGCAGTGCAGCAGCTTCTGTTGGTCCCAACTCTATTTCTGTCCTCCAATCCGTCATACATGTCACTGTGTTACGTTAAGGTCAGCTCAGAGAACAATGACCTGTGAACCCTTCCAGTGAGAGTATGAGTCTGGCTTCTTGCTCTTTGTATTCCTTTAAGGCAGAGAAGAAAACTATGTTACAGTACTCTAGAATCTACAAAAGTTCAGGATCTTCTGCATGGTTTTTAAGGCTCATCATAACTCAATCTATAGGTTAAACCTTATTTCTAATTAGTAATTACTCTCTAGCATCACCAAATTTCCTCAAGACAGGCAGTTTCTCCTCAGTGTTGCCTAAATACCCTACACCCATTCCTAACTCTGGGCTTTTTCTTAGGCTGTCTACCCCTTGCCTGATGTGCCCTCCCTGCTCTACCACTATCCTACAAGGCACCCCACAGAGTCACCCTCTTTCAATCTTCCCTGACTACTCTAGCCCACTGACATATTGTCTGAATTCCATCTTTACTTTATTGTGCCACCTAATTTTTTTCCTTGTTATGCTTGGTTTTGTTTGGGCAACCAAATTGTAAGCTCTTTGAGATCAAAGGCAATGTCCCTTGATTCTTTTGAATCCCCACAATACAATGGTGCCAAGCATTTAACAAGCAAACAATAAGTGGTTGATTTATTTTAGCCACTTTATAGTTACTATAAAGTGACTATAACCAGGGTTATAGTCACTGATAAAACATAATGAAGAGAGTGAAACTAATCATTAAAAATAATTATTTGGAGTACCTGTGGATTTCTGTTTTCCTTTCCAGGTCTTTTTCTTGGTATTAGAGATCCCCTTGATTAATAATCAGCTTTAAAATAATTTACTTATCTTTGCAGACCAATAAAATCTTAACAATTGTTATGCTTCTCTTTAGTTACCACTCATTCAGCTGAACAATGTTATACCTTCTCAGGAAGCATTACCTTAAACACCTAAGATTGATCGATTTTCTTTCCCCTTTAACTCTAATACCTCTTTCATTTTTGTGCTCACTTACACATCTCCCATTCTTTATCTCTGGGAGTTGCAGTAGCTAAGCAGTATGACCCTTTTATATTGATATTTTCTGGTCCTTTCCCATTCCCTTAATTCTAAGTAAGAATATGTTCACTTTTCCTATATGGCCTCTAGGTTTGATAGCAAATTGGTATTTCACTACTGAAATAGGGAGTTACCTAGGAACAAAGCCATTCATTTTTGCAAAGAGCAACCTCAAGACTTTCTCTTTCTGCTCCCAGGTCAAATCTCCAATGTCCATATTTCCTTGAATATCTGTCCTAAAGAATTTCAAAGAAAAAAATGAAAAATAAATGGTCAAAGTAAGCATCTCTTCTTTTTAAAAAATATAAAATATGTAAACATGAGAAAATTTCTAAATCATAATTGAATATTATGAGGTTTCCAAATGGAATGACTACAAAGCAAACCATGTCCATTACAAAATCATAAATTTGAAAAGCACATTAACATGGTAGCCAATTTGAAGTGTTATGTTGTCATTAAACTGAAAGTAAGAAAAACTATAACAACATGAAAAAAAATCTGTGCTCAAACATTAAGCAAATAAGCAAAAAAGAAAGTTGTAATGCAATATTATATATCCAGATAACACAAAGACAAAAGGTACAAGAAAAAAACAGTTGTTCGGTGAAATTATTGATAAATTCCTTTTTAGTAAGTCTTTAGTATTAGATATTTTGCTATGAAAATAGAGTGATAAGAGGTAAATATATAAAAGAACATGTAACTTATCTAGTCTATTTCTTACCTCCAAATAATTTCATCAAACAACTGTTTTTCTCTTGTACGTTTTGTCTTTGTATGTATCATTATCTACTAAAGAGGCAGCTAAGCCTTCCAGGAAGGTATTTATCTATACCATAACTTCTCCAAAGGATTCGTAGTCTACTTGGCTATTTACAAAAGTTGGCTGACATGTAGATAGAGTATTGATGTATAATGTAAGAAATATTTTTTCATATATGTCAGTTGGGTTAGTTTTAAGTTTAGGTTTTGCCTTATAATCACCATATACTTTAATTGTCCTTCCCCAATCTGCCTCTTAAGCAGATAATGTAATATTTTAACTACAATTTCTGCCTTTCTGGCAGAAATCCTATTGAACACTAGGATTAAAGTGATAAGTTGCTCATGAGGCAGAATAGGGAAGTGTCCAGTTTCTGCAACAACAATGTGGAGAATCATTTTATGCACCTTCTTCTGAAAACTTATATACCACTTAATATACAGTAGATTTAAAAAATGTAAAATAAACTGCCTTCTGTATGGTGGGGACTCAACTTGCTTGACTTATTAAATAAAAAAATAAAGTGGGGCTTCCCTGGTGGCGCAGTGGTTGGGAGTCCGCCTGCCGATGTAGGGGACGCGGGTTCGTGCCCCGGTCCCGGGATGATCCCACATGCCGCGGAGCGGCTGGGCCCGTGGGCCATGGCCGCTGAGCCTGCGCGTCCGGAGCCATGCTCCGCAACAGGAGAGGCCACGGCAGTGAGAGTCCCATGTACCGCAAAAAAAAAAAAAAAAAAAAAAAAAACTAAAAAAAAAAATAAAGTGAATCTCTTGGTAATAGTCATTATAATAACTATTATTATAATAGAATAATAGTAATAGTGTTATTAACAGACTTCTGAATATGGCAAGAAGGTAAAAAAACTATAGTATGGACATTTTTGAAGAAGAGCCATTGGCCATGTCCAACCTTCCCAACAGCTATACAATTTAAAAGAACCTACATATTAGCCTATTAAAAAATAATTTAAAACAGAAAACACATTTGGAAGCCCTCTCAATAAGATGTTAAGTCATAGTAGTAGGGAGTCGTTTTAAGTTTCTTAAGACCTTTGAAGAATCTAATCGTGTTGAGATATAAAACAATTTTTTCAGAATAATCTTTAAAATGCACTATAATTTAATCCATGGTTTATAGGGAGAAAAGTATTCAAACAGATTAAAGTGCTAACAGGAAACAACAATTGTATATAGTCTACAAATGTCTCAATCATTCTACTACTTTTATCATGGCGGCAGTAGATCTCTAGTGTATTTTAAAGCCTTGTGGGGACTTCTGGTTAATACAATGATGGAGGGGGCACTACTGGGTGTCCTCCAATCCATAGGACAGTTCCGTACAACAAAGAGTTGCTGCAAAGAATTGTTATATTGATTTTTTAAATTATAGGTTTGATTAGATGTTATTACCTATGAATTTCATCTCAGAATAGTAAAGGGAACATTACAAAATATTTGTGAAAAGCATGTTTATCAAAAATGTTTAACCTGAATCTAATCAAACCTTTATAACAAATTTATAGGAAACAAAATAAAGGAACATGTTAAAAATATTACAATGATATTCAAAATGGAACAGATAATCCCTTTAACAAGTCTCTGTCACACAAAAAAGGGGGGACATCTACTAAGAATACCTACTAAGCCCCACACAGTATGCTAAGCATAGGGGTTACAAAGATGAGTAAGACAGTTCCTCTCCTCAAGTAACTTACTGAGTAATCTAGTCAATACTTAGATATTACCAAACTGAACTTTTCAGGGTTTTTATTTCTCTAAAGGGCACAAGAAGAGCAGTACAAAGGCAAAATATTAAAGCACTATTAGTACCATTTATCAGCCTCCATAAGATCCTGATTCACACTGTTGGTGCTGTGCTCTCTGCCATCAAATGTTCGGATTTTGGGATATTCTGTTCTTCCTGCACATGCCTCTCTCATTTTAAAATTGAAAGCAGCTTGTGCTACCTGTTTATAATGCTTTCTGCTAAATAGGATCTGTTGCTTTACTTGGTGTAGAGCATCTAAAAAGAATCTTTCCACTTCTGTTCTTTCATCTAGTATGTTCTTGGCCAGCTTCTTTACTCGATTCATTTCCTTGTCCTTCATCTGAAGCAGATGCTGCAGCTTGAAAGTTTCAATCTGACCCGCTTGGTTCTCTACCATTGCCTGCTGCTGCAGTTTTAAAACTTCAGTCTCAAACTCTTTGGTCATACAACTCAGGGCAGTCTCCAAGCTTGCTACCTTCTTCTGAAGAGTTTGGATTTGTAATTTCTGCTGGGTAAGCTGCATTATCTTTTCCTTAACCAACAGATCATTGATTTCCTAAGACAGAAAGATGAGAGAGGTGAGAGATTTTTTTTTTTAATTAATTTCAAAACTTAAAAGTTCCTCACTAATATCCATTACTTCATGAGATTTGAGTTTGAGGCCAGGTTGCAACGGTGATATTTTGGTATTCTGTGCATAAAGAGTAAGAAACATCAAGAGTCCCTGTCTGGACTTAGGAAGGCCACAGATTTTGCTAATTAAGAAACTCTCCTTCCTCTAAAATTATGAAAAGTTCAATATTTTATATTATCAAAAAATATTCCAAAATCAGTAAGACTGTACAGTAAAACAGTAATTTAACAGCTATATACTGCAAACTGTGGCAGTCTGCTACTTGCCTATCCTAGTGTCCATTTTCCATTTCCTCCTTCGTAATAAAACCCCAATTTTATTCAGAAAGGTAGTAAGCCCAGCTGAAAATTCCCAGTTTCCCTTGTGTTCAGCAAAGCCACATGACTAAGCTCTGATGGAAGGGCTGCGAGTAGAAATTTGTATAGGACTTCCAGGAAGAGCTCTAAAGGGAGGGGCATGCTGTTTTCCTTCTTGTCCTTCTTCCGCCCTGTTGTTAGAGCTCCAGTAGCTGCTGGGGGCCATGAGGTGACTCTGAGGAGATAAGCCGTATGTTGCAGAACAAAGTTGAGGAGCCCTAGTGTCTGCCGAATTTGTAGCACTACCATTCCAGCTCTGGATTGCTTACCTCCAGACTTCCTTTAGGGAGAGAATACACCTTACATGGGGAAACCATTGTTGTCACAGTTGTCACAGTTCCTAAGTGATTCAGAGACCAACTCTAAGCAAAGTAAAATGAATACTAAGGTAGTAGAGGACCGGGGTTATATTTATGTTTCAGATGTATTCTTTATAAAGCCAAGTCTAAAGTTTCTTATAAGTCATTCAGTAATTAACTTTTCAGATAAGAAAAATACACCATCCAGACAGAAGAAAAATTGTCCTATTGTCCTTATGTATCATTACTATACTCAATTCTTAGTATTCACCAATCCAATCTTTACAAAAAAAGGAAACAAAATCGAAATGAACCTTTTGCTGTAAAAGGAAAGTCTGAGTCTCTTGCAACTTCTGAGAGTTTTTTTGTAGAGCATCAGCTTCCTTCAGGTGGTATGCGAGAGCTTTCTGGAGATAAATATTCTCTTTAAAAACAGCTCTTCCAGCATTGTTCAATTGCCTGAAATAGATAGATATAAGATCCCAAAACACAGACCTAAGTTTTAAATATCACCAAACTAGAACAATGACTGCTAAATCCCCTAACATTAATAATAATGATCATCCGGAATTCCCTGGTGGTCCAGTGGTTAGGACTCGGCAATTTCACTGATGTGGTCCACCCGGGTTCAATCCCTGGTCAGGGAACTAAGATCCTGCAAGCTGCGTGGGGCAACCAAAAAAAAAAAATAATAATCAATAATTTTAAAAAATAATAATGACCAGCACTTATTTAGTTTATGGTGGGTACTCAATAGTTAGGTGGGGATCTTGAGAACTAAGTTCTCACCAACAGGAAAGTAAAAAGGGACGTGTTACTTCCAGTCCAAGGCACTTAAGGGCAGGTATGAGTTTCCCATGCTCTCTCTTTGTACATTTGACTGGACATGAAGAACAAGATGGAAGCAGCCCAGGTTCCTGAATCACCCCTGGAGTAGAGCTGTCAGACCCACATTAGATTAGAAATAAACCATTGAGACTCAGTTTATTAACACAGTGCAGTTTAGTGTTACTTTCACTAATATACCTCATGACAACTGTGCACAGTTGCCATTATTAACACCATTTTTAGATGAAGAAATTTAATTTCAAAAAAGTTAAGAAATCTTCTTACAGTTAGTTAGTATACATGTTGAGAACCAAAGTGTAACTTCGAAGCCCAGGTTCTTTTCTCCACACTACGCTGCTACAAAAAGGGTGGATGGAAAAGGGGTGGGTACACAGAGAGAAAGAAACAGTGAAGGAGAGTAAACCAGAAAATTTGAAGAAAGCAGACCAAGAGAGAAGGGGGTAGAAAACATGATAAGAACAAAAAAGACTGGCAAAGAGGTAAGAGAGGCTATTAGAAAGAAAAAAGAGGCAGCGATCTCCTACACAACAGCTTCATGGTGGGCTCTGTCTGCCAGCATTATTATCTTCTTCTCAGCCTCTTTTTCTAGTCGGTGCTAAAAAAGAAAATAGGCTGTTTTAATACAGTTATATTTCTAACAGCAAATTTTACACATAAAAAGTTAAGTATTTATTTTATAATGTCAACTAAAATACTCCTGTCCACATGACCTGATGTGAAGTGCTCCAAGTATCAATGGAGGAGCCAGCAAAGAGGACAGTGGGAACACAGGGACTCTAGGGTACTTCCCAATTTCACCATTAAAAAAGCAAAATGACATATAAATAGAAAAAAATTCCACATCAGACCTGGAAAGCAGAGCTGGGAGAAATTTCTGTTAAATACAATGTGATGAGAATCATTTATTCATTCATTCAACAAATTCCTATTGAGTACTAATAGCGTACCAGATATTTTAGATACTAGAGATGCTGTGGTGAACATAACAGACAAGGCTCCTGTTCTCATGGAGCTTATATTCTAGGATGAGATCCAAACAATAATAATAATTAAAATGCACTGAGCATTTACTACGTGCCAGGCATGGTTCTACACATGTATTATTTACTTCTCACAACAATGTAATTAGATACCTATGAATTAGGTACTATTATTGTCCCCAAAGACAAGGATTGAAGAAACTGAGGGAAAGGTTAGAGACTTGTCCAAAATCATACAGCTAGTAATGGCAGAGCAGGGATTCATACACAGGCAATTTGATGCTATACAGCCTCCCAGCAAGTAAACAAATAAGAGAATTAATAGACTGTGATAAATGCTATAAATGAAATAAATGGGGTAATGAAATAGATAGTAACTGAGGGAGGTAATTTTAGATTGGGTTTAGGGATTATCTCTTTGAGGGGATGACATTTGAGCTCTGAAGAATGAGAATAAGCCAGAACTGCAATAAGAACATTTCAGGAAGAGAGAATAGCAAGTACAAAAATATGCAGGTGGGGAAGGGTTTGGTGGTTCAAGGAACAGAAAGGATTAAATGGGAAAACACAACAAAATACTAATAACCTGAGGGAAGTCCTTTATATGATCAGGTGGAACATGCTGAGGTACGAGATGAATGAACAGGGCTTACTAGAAAGCCCACTGCCATGGACCAGCAGCACTGGGGCTCAAACCAGTATAGGAGTTTGTATCTAACCATGAAGTCTGTACCTCACATGGTAAGGCAGACACTGCTGTGGCTGGACAACCCAACACTCATTCCCATCCTCCTTTTTCCTTCCCAGCTTCCACCAGTGGCTGGAGAAAAAAAACACCCCTTTTCCCTGACGTCCATTATAACATGGTTCTGGACAATCAGAGAGATGTAAGAAGAAATCTGCTAGGAGCTTCTGGGGAAAGTTTCATGGTTTCCAGATAAAAGGGACAGATACAGATGGAGCCTCCCTTCTTCCGGCCCTAAGAGAGATGACTCTCAGAGCTGCATTAACCATCTTGCAATTATGAGGGAAAGGCCAGCAGCCACCTACTTCCAGACATAAAAATCCTATTTATATAAGCACTGTCATTCAAGTAATCTGTAAACTGACCAAGCACCTCTAACATTTGTTTGTGGAATGTTACACCAAGTAGGAGAGAGATCAAGTGTAGGGTGGAGTGAGGAAAGAGGCAGCTGAGAGCAGCCCACTCCTGAGCACTTCCATTCCTAACAGTGCCAGGAAGTACCTGAGAGGGAAAGCATCTAGATACTGCTCCTGCCCCACTCGCAGGTTATTCAATACACAAACTGGAAACCTAGAGCCACTTTTGAAAGCAAATCCTTTTATATAAACCTGATATGAGTACTTATTTGCCTCACCCTCACTTCCCAACATTCCCACCAATTTGTGAAAAAATTTATTCATTTCTTTCCTAAGGATGAAAAATTAAAGAAAATATTAAAAGAATTAAAGAAAAGCCAGGGGGACTCTGAGAATTAACTTTAGAAGCACAGAGAAATGTGGAAATTTGTGATGTGCTAAGGAACATTTTTGAGCCCCCTTTTTATTTATTTATTTATTTATGGCTGCTTTGGGTCTTCGTTGCTGCGCACACAGGGGCTACTCTTTGTTGCGGTGCGCTGGCTTCTCACTGCGGTGGCTTCTCTTGTTGCGGAGCACGGGCTCTAGGCGCACGGGCTTCAGTAGTTGTGGCTCACGGGCTTTAGAGCGCAGGCTCAGTAGTTGTGGCGCACAGGCTTAGTTGCTCCACGGCATGTGGGATCTTCCCGGACCAGGGCTCGAACCCGTGTCTCCTGCACTGGCAGGCGGATTCTACACCACTGCACCACCAGGGAAGTCCTGAGCCCCTTTTACTAATATCCTTAGTTGGCTTGACTAAGGGAAGACCCTCACGTGTATCAGAGCAACCTCTCTAATCCCATCTCCCCTATAAAAAGTGGTACATGGAGCTTTAGTTCCACCAGGAGACAACAAGCTGGGGTGGGGGATGTGTCCTGAAGCCTTGGTCAGATGACAATCTCTCTTGAGGATTTCAAGAATCTCTAACTAAGAGGGGAGGAAAAGATAATCTTCTAATAAGATATCAAATGAAAACTTGATGTCTCAGAATACATATAAATATACTTACGTCGTTCTAGTACACAATATATTTATTTATTAATGCAAATATGCTGTACCTTTTCTTCCAAGAACCTGCCTTCCAATCTCCTAAGAGTCTCCTGATGTTTCTGCTCTATGTTCCTTAAGTCCTCCTTCAGCTAAAATTAAAATAACGAAAAAAAGAATGGTCAGTAGGAAATGGGGTGGATTGGGGCATATTCCTGGAAAATTCTCAGTCAGGAAATATTTTCTGTTATACATTACCTCTTAATCCTGAACACACAGAAAAACTCCATGCCCTCCCTCTGAGGACCATACTTCTCATAATCGTTTATAGATTTACAAGATCAGTATTGAGTTTCTAAAAAGCTTTTCATGAATAACAGTTTTCAGAACATTCAGATAAGTTATTATCATATTCATTTCCCCCCCGCAAATATCTTCATTTTAAACATGTGGACTTACAGAATCATAATATTTTAGAATTACTAGGAATCTTAGGGGTCAGACTATACAAATCTCCCACTTAGTATAGGAATCTCTTCTATGAGAAAAATATCAAGAGACAGAAGTATCACTAATCAAATCCTATTAATTCACTAGGCTGCCCTTTTAAGAGTTCCCATTTTTAGAAAATTCTTCCTAGTATCAATCTAAAAAGTATCGCCCTGTGATTCCCATAGACAGATCCTTCTATCCTCTAAAACTACATAGAATAAAAAGGACATAACATTCTTCCAGGCAAAGAAAATTGAGCTAACTTAAAGCTATGATCCTGAAGGCTATATATACTGGCAAGAACCAATCAGATTGAAATCGGCGCACTCAATCTAATATTCATGCCACAAAAAAAGGCAGTAGAGAAGAGCTTTCCATCACACAGACCAGAGTTCAACTGTTACCTCTCTGACTTACCAGCTGTTTGGGCAAATCACTTATCTTCTCTAAGTCTCAAATCTCCAGGGTAAAAAGAGGATAATAATAGTAGCTATTCTCATAGAGGTGTGACAAAGATTAAATAACAAATAATACACACAAAATACTTAGAATAGTAACCATTTAATACAGAGGTTAGTTATTTTATGTCTAATATTGTCCTCCCTTATACTTCACAATTTTCCTTCCTGTGATCTCTGTCCTAACAGTATTAAATCTCCATTTGATCCATATCATATGATTTCAGATGTTCTTCTTTCTTCCTGTATTTTTTAGACAATTTTAAAAAATGGCCTCATATTGTCAAAGACTTTCAAAATTAATGTCAATATATAAATTTGTGGAAATGTCTACCATGCCAGTGGGATGGGGGGGCGGACCTTTCAATTGCCATTGGGGTCCCCAAAAATCTATAAATTAATAAATCTTTTGAAAGATAATTAGGCAATGCATATGAAAAACCTTAAACGTTCACGTTCTAATTTAACCTATAAATTTCACTATAACTTCTAGGAAGTTATCCTAAAAACTAATTAAAAATATAGAAAAATACTTTGTTGCTTAGATGTTCCTCAGTTTATAATAGTGAAAAATTAGAGAAAAGTCCAAATGTCCAACAACAAGGGACCGATTAGTAAATCATGATATATCTGCCCAATGAAATTCCATGCATGTAGTCAAAAGGTTTTATAGAAAAATACATAATGGCATTGAAAAGTGTTCACAATATGTAAAGTGAAAAAATCAGGTTAACAAACAATTCGTACATCATAACCTCATTTTTGTAAAAATAGCATACATTGTAGATACTTTAAAATATATTTATACATAGCAGAGGTGGAAAAAATAAAGACAATATACCAAAATATTAACAATGGTTATCTTTAAGTAATATAGTTGTGAGGGGAGGGTTTTTCATTTTCTTTTATCAGCTAAATTTGCTGAAATGGGTATTATCACTTTGTCAAAAGAAGAAAGACTAAAACAAATTATTTAAAAAATATTAATTGCAACCTACCAATGTATGCTCCTTTTTTTAATCAGGTAATGGAAATAATTTTTTCTTTAAATTTATGCTTTGAATACCTTTTGATAAGCTAAACTTAATTGGCCTCTTTTAAATTTGTATAATGAATCCTATAGCACAGTATAATTAATTTTCCTCCCCTTTTTTAAATTCATGGGCCCCACACCTGCCTTAATTCTTCCATATTTGGGATTCCACATAACCATCTTAGTTTTTCCCATTAGCCAGTATCTTTAGCCTTTGAATTTAAATTTTCCTGGCCCACCACCCCTCTTTCAAAGGGTTGAAATTTATTTCTCCACTAGGTGGCAACATTGTTCTTTAAAAAAAAAATCACACTAAGGCCCAAAAGAATATGCGCAACTAGTTTTGTTTTTTTTTTAACATCTTTATTGGCGTATAATTGCTTTACAATGTTGTGTTTCTGCTGTATCACAAAGTGAACCAGCTATATGTATACATATATCCCCATATCCTCATAACCCCTTCCTCTTGAGCCGCCCTCCCACCCTCCCTATCCCACCCCTCTAGGTGTTCACAAAGCACCAAGCTGATCTCCCTGTGCTATGCAGCTGCTTCCCGCTAGCTATCTGTTTTGCATTTGGTAGCATATATATATATATCAGTGTTACTCTCTCACTTCGTCCCAGCTTACCCTTCCGCCTCCCCGTGTCCTCAAGTCCATTCTCTAGTCGGTCTGCATCTTTATTCCTGTCCTGCCCCTAGGTTAATCAGAACCTTTTTTTTTTTTTTTTTTTTAGATTCCATATATATGTGTTGGCATACAGTATTTGTTTTTCTCTTTCTGACTTACTTCACTCTGCATGACAGACTCTAGGTCCATCCACCTCTCTACAAATAACTCAATTTTGTTTCTTTTTATGGCTGAGTAATATTCCATTGTATATATGTGCCACATCTTCTTTATCCACTCATCTGTTGATGGACACTTAGGTTGCTTCCATGTCCTGGCTATTGTAAATAGAGCTGCAATGAACATTGTGGTACATGACTCTTTTTGAATTATGGTTTTCTCAGGGTATATGCCCAGTAGTGGGATTGCTGGGTCGTATGGTAGTTCTATTTTTAGATTTTTAAGGAACCTCCATACTGTTCTCCATAGTGGCTGTATCAATTTACATTCCCACCAACAGTGCAAGAGGGTTCCCTTTTCTCCACACCCTCTCCAGCATTTATTGTTTGTAGATTTTTTGATGATGGCCATTCTGACTGGTGTGAGGTGATACCTCATTGTAGTTTTGATTTGCATTTCTCTAATGATTAGTGATGTTGAACATCCTTTCATGTGTTTGTTGGCAATCTGTATATCTTCCTTGGAGCAATGTCTATGTAGGTCTTCTGCCCTTTTTCGGATTGGGTTGTTTGTTTTTTTGATATTGAGCTGCATGAGCTGCTTGTATATTTTGGAGATTAATCCTTTGTCAGTTGCTTCATTTGCAAATATTTTCTCCCATTCTGAAGGCTGTCTTTTCACCTTGTTTATGGTCTCCTTTGCTGTGCAAAAGCTTTTAAGTTTCATTAGGTTCCATTTGTTTATTTTTGTTTTTATTTTCTTGACTCTAGGAGGTGGGTCAAAAAGGATCTTGCTGTGATCTTGCTTGCAGAACACATAGAGTGTTCTGCCTATGTTTTCCTCTAAGAGTTTTATAGTGTCTGGCCTTACATTTAGGTCTTTAATACATTGTGTTTTTATTTTTGTGTATGGTGTTAGGAAGTGTTCTAATTTCATTCTTTTACATGTAGCTGTCCAGTTTTCCCAGCACCACTTATTGAAGAGGCTGTCTTTTCTCCATTGTATATTCTTGCCTCCTTTATCAAAGATAAGGTGACCATATGTGTGGGGGTTATCTCTGGGTTTTCTATCCTGTTCCATTGATCTATATTTCTGTTTTTGTGCCAGTACCATACTGTCTTGATTACTGTAGCTTTGTAGTATTGTCTGAAGTCAGGGAGCCTGATTC